>NC_089190.1:1191102-1909904 GCF_947507565.1 Oscarella lobularis | reverse complement strand
GTAGCAAAGCTGATGGAGCTACGCAAGTACTGGTTCTTCTCCTAACTCGTTTTAGCATCCCAGTTTACCTGACGATTGATTGCAGATATCAATCGCCAGGAGATTGTGAATGCACGCGTTCTATAGTATTGAATACATAATTAATTACTTTCTGCGCCATATTCGGGCTTGAACGACTTCTTCTCTTTGAAATTTTTGAAAATTTTGACGGAAGTAGAACCCTCGCGTATCGCATATCTAAAGATAAATACAGATAATATAGATACGTATCCTGCTACATACTGTGACGAATCGTTGGCCCAGACAAATTCCTGCGCGGAGCCGTAGCTCTTATTTCTCAACGCCATAGCCGTGTAAATGATGTACTCGCCGTCGCCACAAACGCAGACGAACCTAGACACGTGATACTCAAGAAAAATAGTATATATTCCATACCTTCCATTGGGATTATGCATGATCATTTGGGGATAGATCTCGCACGCACCCATATCCTTCACGGCTAACGGAAGTCGTTCGCCGTCCTGATGCTCGCTATCTGCAACAACAAAAAAACTTGCACTAATTATATTTATCTATTTTCGCCGTCGAACCTCCCATCGATTTCAAATTGGCCTGCTGTATTTCATTGTGCCGCGCCCACAGAATCTTCCCGTTGCTGTCCATGCTCACGGCGGGCTCCTCGCGTCCCAATTTGATAACAATGCTTCCCTCGTCGTAGCCGATAGCAACGGTGTTGCCTCCTTTTAGATAGCTGATCGACCAAACGCGTTCCAAGCCGTAATTCAACGTCGTCTCAAGCCGATACGTATTCGCATGCCATACTCTAACCGTACCTGTAAAAAAATAACCCACACGTGATCCATGGAAAAAAATCCTTGATTTTCTCGCACCGTCTTCTGATCCGGTTAGAATTATCGGGAGGCTCGGGTGGAAGGCGACGGCTGAGACATTCTGCCCGTGACCTTCGAGCGTGTGAATGCACGTTTTGTTCTGATAGTCCCAAATTTTGGCGATTCTACATAGAGCCACGCGCGTATTGGTACCCTCCGAGAGAAAAGACATAGATACATACCGATCGTCGTCTCCGGAAATTATATACGGTTTGTCGCCACCGTGGAAATAGTCGACACAGTTGACGCCCTATGAAGATAAATACCGTGATCCCGCGAATACTATTATTCAAGACAGGGCTCTTTCTATAATTTTTACTTTGTTGTGTCCTTCCAGTGTGAAATTTGGCGTCGATGAGCCCAACTGCCACACCTGTAGTAACCAAAGCACTTTTCAAAATCAATAATTGGGGACTTTATTTCTCGTTTGCCTTGATGGTTCGATCTAGAGAGGCACTTGCGAACGTGTTGCTGTCTTTTGGATTGAAAACGACTTGCATCACGTAGTGCGCGTGCCCTTCGAACACCTGCGTGCATTTCCACTTGTTATCCCAATCCCACAGCTTAATCAGCATATCATCTTTCAAAAAAATCAATTATTAATAATCAAATTTATATGATTCGTTATACGTACCGCTACTCGAGAGAAGAAAGGGTTGCGTTGGATGAACGGCGAGAGAGCGCAGATAATCCGAGTGCGCCTCAAACATTTGAACTTTTTCCAAAGTATTGTAATTATAGACGCGAATGGTCATATCGTCCTATATCCGTCCAATGAACCATTGGAATGTAGTGACAATTATTTGGCTTACTGAACCGGTGATAACCCAGTTCTTTCGAGTGGCAAACACAGCGGCTCTCACTGAAATTATTCATCAATAATCGATCGTATTTATAGGTCCAATTTCTGGACTTCGTACCGGGAAGATCCGTCACTTCGAACGTCTTCACAATCGTCTATCGAAAGAATTTGAATTAGGAAAGAGGCGTGGATATCGTTTCCTTGTTCTTTCTTTACTTGAGATTCGTAGTTCCATACGTGAACGTTGCCGTTGTAGAGGCTCACGAGCATCCACGGTTCGTTTGGATGCATGTCCGATGACTTGACGCGATCGGATCGCGCCGAAAGGATGCGCTATAGTCGACACGCGTTCGTAAGGGAAGCGGACTCCCCGCGCGGGGTCTCACCTTGACATCGAGTCGAAGAGGCTGTCGAGAAGTTGCGTTAGGTAGGATAGCATTCTAACGCGTCAAAAACTTACCATTACCGGCGATTTTTCGCGTTAGAGAACGTTGAGACGTGGCAGCGTTGGCGCGTGCGCACTTGGCAGCAAAATTAGGCAGTCCATGATTTTTACGGCGTTTGATTTGGGGCTCTGATTTTTTGTCATGATTGAAATAGAGAGAACTGGGAAGGCATTTCTGGATGAACTA
The DNA here is from genome assembly GCF_947507565.1 of Oscarella lobularis. NCBI lineage: Eukaryota > Metazoa > Porifera > Homoscleromorpha > Homosclerophorida > Oscarellidae > Oscarella > Oscarella lobularis. The sequence goes on along the minus strand of NC_089190.1, from coordinate 1,907,580 downwards.
TTGGATTGGAAAAGGAAATCGACTTTATTGACAATACAAATTGGTGATTAATCGACGAAAAACGCGCGAAATTCAACTCTATTTTTTACAGTTAACTCGAACGCGATATTCAACTTCAACTACTTCTTTTTGAATTGTGGGAGTTTGCTGACGCCTTTGGCGGCAGTTCGTCCTCCGCCCCCTCGAGGCGCTGGAATGCCCGTTTTCCCCGCTGCAAGACGTTTTGGAGCTGGAATAGAGAAGTCTTCCTAATTCTCCAAATATCGTATATGAAAAAACCTTGGTTAGCCTTTCGTCGTGGGTTTTTCTTGCACGCGAGAAGATGAGCTCGCCATTTCTAAGAAAACAAAGTATAGCAAAAACGAGGGCGAGAAATCGACGTAGAAACCTCGTCAGTCGACTGTAGGCTATTATGACAAAGAGGACAATACACAGAACCGTCTCTGGAAGCTGCAACAACAACAACAACAATAAAAACTCCACAAGAAACACTGGACTTGATCTATGCTAAATTACACTCGCAGCCTTTCTCCGACACGTGCTGCTCGTACTCTGACGTCAGAATAGCCTTCTTACACGTTTCACACTCCTTGAAGTTTCCCTTCGCTTCGCACTCCGTCACCCAATGATCTCTCAGCATAGCAACTTCAACAACCTGGCAAAGAAACGTACAGATGCACTTTTCCCCTCCTCGTTTTGCCCCCCTACTTCACCTGATTGCAGTGAGCGCAACGCTGCAGCATCGGACAATCAGAAACGAAATGTTTCTCCAAGCCAGCCTCGTCGAATGAATCGTTTTTTTCGCCACAGAAAACGCACTCCCTTTGAGAAACAATATAGAGTAGACAAATACATCTGACCTTGTGTACCTGGCTGAAGACACCTCTACATAAAATCAGAACAACATGTAGAAAAGTTTTTAAATACTGATTATTGCTTCTGCTTACCTGATGGAGGTGGACGACTCTCCTTCCGCTTTCGTTCTGCTTTCGCTGTAATACCTTTCGGTTTCTGAACGGCTGCTTCCGCAGATTCAGCATCAACGTCAATGCTACGTATATAATAAATCAAAGACAAGTACGCGACTATTTGTACCCTAGAGCCGATAGGTCGACGTCTCCGGTGGCAACCTGAAAACGAAGAAATTTATGAAGACAGAACAGTACGCTAATTATTCAATCATTGCCTTTCCAGCTGCGATATCTTTTAAGGCAGCAAGCTGAGCCTTCAGGCGATCCACTTCCGCCTTCTTTTTCTTCTCCTCGACACGCAATGCAGCCTAAAAATTATTTTTATTAAAAATAAATTCGTTTTATTGTTGATACTTTACCTGTTTATCTTCCTCTGTCTCCTTGCCATCTATTACGTCAAATTCTTTAAAAAGACCACGCCAGAGCGTTTTCTTTTTGAGATCTTCCGTCAGTTCAGGCAGATGGGATCGAATTCCCGTCTTGTACTCCTCCTAGATCACGAATCCCCTCCAGGATACGTCATACGACGCATCATTTTGATATATACCGTCTTATAGAGCTTAAGAATGAGTCGAAGAGCAAGCTCTCGAACTTCCTTTTTCGTGTGCTCCAAACCCGGAAGAAGAAACTAGAGAGAAATGATCCCTCGACGTTCTTCACCTACTACACTACCTTCATAATGCTTCCTATTGCCAGTCCACTAAAAACAAGAGACTAGGTACTAATCGTTTCTTTTCTTCGTCTACAAGTTATCTCACCTTTTGCCTCCTATTCCTAGATCGTCGATTAAAAGCTCTACGAGTTCTATACGAGACGCGAATAGCCGCCAAGGACTCTAAGTAAAACAATCTCTCGCTGGAATTGATCTCCCTACTAAGGAACAAGTCGAACCTGGAGTTTGACTGGCTCAACACAGAGTGAACCAATCACATTGAGAGACTAAAAAAGACACTATCGCGTCAAAAACGACTATTTAAATATTAAAAAGAGCCGACTTTAACTAGTGGAAATTGAGCCATGTCCCTAACAAATTTCTTCGCCATTTCTCTAGTCCGAGGCGCCTAGACAAACGACCTCAATAATATATTCCCTTCTACTATCTTAGTACAGTTTCAACTCCTTTAGCCAGAACGAGAGGCAGAGTCTTGTCAATAATAAATCCGACGCTCTCCTTACTCAATCTAAACCCCCATCAACCAAGTAAAAAACCCCAGCCCTTTCTCCTCCTCCTCCTCCTCCTCCTACTTGTGCTTCTTCGCGTATGACGTCAAAAGCGTTCGAAGCACGTCCAAACTTCGCTGCCACACGGGATGAACGTGATCGGCGAGCGTACGACGCAGAATAAAAACGGTCGCCCTCATGACGTCAGTTTTATCGTGCTGCCCGTCGCGATGAATCAAATAGGCGTCGATTCCCGACAGACCTTCCTCGCGATGGGCATAGACTTTGGAGTATAAGTTTTTCACCTAGTACGCAACCTCGTTTTCATTTTGAATTAAGATTACTCGTTGATTTACTATTTCCATTCCGAATACGTCTATTGGTCCGCTCGCCTCTCTCGACGCTTTGTCCGTTAGAGGCTCGGCTACGCCGAAATCTTTTTTGGGGCTCTCCGAGTCGTCTATTACATCACCGTGAGGTCTATAGCACGATCTTGGGTTAAAATAACTGTGGGTTCTTCTCTCTGTGGTTGGACCTTTTGGTTAAAGCGGGTAGCGGACGTTCGTCGTTAGCATCAAACTGAGATTATTATTTATTGTTGTGCGGAAGCTTGGAGGCCTTTCTTACCTTTGCTGCTGCCACTACCGGTGAATGATCGTCTGCATTGTCGTCCGCTATGGCTGGTTCGTGAAAATTCGGTTGATCTTCTTCGCGTTGAAATGCTCGCTCCTCGTCGACTGTCTGTGCAAGAGTTAGACGAGGCGCTGAAATAAAAAGGAAAATAATAATGCACAGGTATGCAGTCTTCTATGAGATGACTAACAGGAACGAGGCATGGGACTAGGCGTTTTTTGAAGATCTTGTCTGGCAAACACAGGAGAAGGAGCTATAGCTGAAAACAACGAACTAGAAGAGAAAAATCTCAAGTAGAATCCTCATACACATTTGGGTTGGTTCATGATGACGATGATGATGATGCTGTGGCTAATAAGAAAAAGAATTGGTACTGTAGTAGTGCCACTAAGCAGGATCGACTTACGCGAGTCTCTCTCAATTCCAATAAATCATTTAAATCCAATTGCTGATATACGTGAAGTCGAAATTCGTCTGACTGAATCTATCAAAAATGTTGCAAAAACTTCATCCCCTAACCTGCGCCCCATGCACCTTTTTCAGCTGAGCCGTATCATAGTCCTCCTTCTCAACGGCTCTCTGTTTTTCTACCTCATACCGAGCCAAGCGTTCCCCGACCAATAGAAACAAAAGCACGCTTATATATAAATCAATAATCTAAGTAACCAGGGCTACTTTTCTTAGATCAGCTATCGCTTGCTTCAATTTCTTTGCGTAATCATAACGTTCTCCTAAGACAAAATTCAAGACAATTAAATAGTCGTGAATATTTTGAATTTACCCTGCACAGCCTCCGTCTTTTTCACTTCTAGTTGCCGTATCAGCTTCGCCGTCTCTGGATCCTATGACGCAATATTAGGACCCTTTCTTTTAATTAATAATTAGACTGCACTTACAATGTACATGTCAAACATGAGATCATCCATAGGTGGAACATCGGTTCTTTGTATGTACAGAATCAATGTTTTTGAACTATTTTCTCGCTCCGCTGTACCTGTTCACTTTTCCCCACAGTAATGGATCGGGGTTTACCGGCTGATTGCCGGCGTTCGAGGAGGGTAGATACGAATGCAGTATGTTTGTCAGACTTTCCTTTTGGTGGGAAAGTGAGAATCAATAATATTAATTTGTATGTGTGATTTACTTCAGCTGCGTAGTGACTAAAGTGAGGCGGCAGGTCGGCTCTCTCTCTCGAAGGATCATCGGCTATTACATTAATTGCTACAATGCCGACCTGGCAAAATAAAATACATCTGATGCGTTTAAAATTCTTCGCGCATTTCATTAATTAATTAACCTGATTAAATACATTGTGTCTATTGACGTGATTTTTCCCCAGAACGAGTTTTACAAATTGACCAGCGGCGTCGATGTGAACCGATTTCAGTTCACGAGCCTTAATTAGAGCTATCAGCGCTTCCCACTCGACTACCCACCCCCTTATAGAAAAAAAACCTTGAAACCCGTCTTTTGATTATCCGATAACGAAATATAGCCGAGTCTTTGAAATTGAGCGTTTTGGAGTGTGCAGGGCAAATTGGGAGGAACCTGGCCGATGTAGATTTCGATTTTCGTGGCTATTTAGAATGGTAATATCAAAATATTTCATTTTGTCTCCTTACGAACCGATTAGATATTGGTGCGCAAGAATTTGGATTTTTCTCATGCGAACTTGGTTTGGGAGTTGCAAAATGATTTCCTGCGGATAGATGCAGTACCTGGACGACGAGAATAGGCGCTAGAATGAGGCGCTTTCCGTTTTTTCGCACCGCGACGAACGCCATCCCTTCGCCAAAGGACTGTGCACTTCGAGATCCCGAGCGGGATAGTCTTCGTCGGCTCCCGACCAAAAGACAACGCGAAACGAGAGCTTTTTTGGCATGGAAACGGCATAAACACACACGAGAAAAAATTTAAAAGCACCTGACTAAAATGCCCGTATATCGAAATACAGTAACCCAATAAAATATACAAGAAATATGTACACGACGTCTTCTAGCCGTTTTTGCTTCCCCGATCGTGCGAATTTCCCAATCTGGAGAACGCCTCGAAATAGAAAAATTCATACTCTATTCCTCCACTCTAAAACCTCAACGAATCTTCAAAGGTCTTTCTCTGCGCATAGTGTCTAGAGATCAATCATAAGATAAATCTTTGACCGCTCTACCCTACCGAAATGACTGCTGTATAACGGTCGCCGCTTCTCGACTCTGCTTGAACTTTCGATGCTGCCTATACGTCCTAAACTGACTCTGAATAACAGTCGCCGCCTTTTCCATTCTCTTCTAAGAGAATCGCTTTCGTTACGGAGCGAAAAACGCGCGAAAAAATGCCCGCCTACCCGTCGATATTTCCTATAGTAATTCTGTATCCTAACAGCCGCCGCCTTTTCCCTCTTCTCTCGCCTTTCGACGTATTTGCGAAAAGCCGTTTGAATTTTCGACGCTGCTTCATACAACTCATGCTGTTCCCTTGCTAATTAATTATACATTATATGTGATACTTGGGGTCCATTGTTTCTTTCTCACCGGAAAGTGATAGATTCGAAAAATCGTTTTCTATGACATTTGGAGAATCGCCGAGAAACTCGCACCAATCGACGACGCTCGGATTATCGTCCAGATCGCCGAGAGTCGATCGAGGCGAATAACTCGACATCGGCGAAGTGACGGGCGACGAGAACGCCGTGTCGCCGCTCGACGATTGGGGATGAGCGAATTGCGTCGACGGCTGCGGAACGGGCGACAGCAAATCGGGAAGCCAAGTGCGAGACGACGAAGACGGCGGCGGCGGCGGCGGCGGCGATTGCGACGAGGAGACGATTCCCTGACAATTCGACGGGGTGATGGAGATGAGTGGCTGACTCTCGCATTCTTTGTACGTGAAAGCGAATTCCGAAGAGACGGAATTTCCACAGGAAACTCGCAGACGGACGATACCGGATTCGTGGGCTAAACAAGAAAAAGATCTCCTTATTGATTGTACTGTGAAATTTCCTCTTTCTTTTACCTGGTGCTATGCAGCGTAGAACTCCTGTTTGTATCAATGTTGCTGCTACCTTTGTGTCGCCAAAGTGACAGAGAAAATCCGCCTCTCCGTCTGGCCAAGAGCCAATGACTAGCACCTTAGACCCGCCCTAGCGCAAAACAATGAAAAAATGCATTAGATATATATTTTATCACTTTAGTGAATGTCCACTCTGGAGACACGTCGACAATGGATAGAGGCAAATTCTCCTCCATTGGTTCGTCGAGACATTGCATCAGTTCTGATAGGCAAGTCATTTCGACGTTCGAGTGCAGTGGAGACAGAACAGGCAAATCGACGCTAATTAAAGCGGAACTGACGTCACCGTCAATAGGGCAACGATCGTCGATCAATAAATCCTCCTGGGCGGCGTTGAGAGTTGGCGGTCGCGGAGAGTCCGGAGCAACGGAAACGATTCTAGGCAACGAGACGGATCCACATCCCGTCGTCTCGTCGCTCTCGTCGACGTTCAAATAGTGAACGAGAATGACGCGCGGGTCGTGCAAGAGCCAATAGCGTCGTCGATGAAACGACGACAGAACGGACGAATGAGCATAGCGTGCACCGAGACACTAAAGAGAAAATAAAAACATATGTCAGAGCTAGACCACCCATAAGAAGTATTCTGTAAGTGGCTATATAGGAGGAAAGGCGATCTGTCAGACAGATTGTGCTGACTATACAATAGCTCTATGTGCGCTTTGAGAGTAGGCAGGTGTGCAAATAAATAAAACGTTAGGGTGCATTTGCACCGAGAAAATCAAAGAAAGAAAAATATTTAGGTATCCTGTTTAGATATCTAGTTTCTTCTAAAAATATGTCTCTCTTACTTCCACGCCGTTGATCTTCAGTCGCCCGTGGTCTTCGCGCGTCGATTTGCCGTCGCCGCGCTTCTTCCACTCGTGACCGTCGCCCTTGAATTTATTGATCTGTCACGAGAAGTCGAGGTATTAAATATGAGGCGTGGGCGTGGTAGTCACCTTTGCTCGACGATAGAGAAATAAGGAGCCGTGTTCGGGCCTTTAGAGAGGGTCTGAGTGGCGAGAAATCGATTGGAAATGACTGACTTGTTTGGGATCGTGTCGACGAGCCATTCCTTGTGATCTTCTTGGCTAATCAAGTACGAAACGACTTCTTCGTTCGTGTTCCATCGGTGGAGCGCGCTCGGAAACGCGTTCGATCGCATGATGCCGGCTAGAACGAACGGAAGACCCGATTTCAGGCGGTCGACTTGCATCGAATCGACGTCCTGTGAGCCATACATGTACGAGCATATATAATACGGGACGTTGGCATAAACAAAACAATTTTAGACCGGAAAGGTCAAAACTACTACTGTAGCAAAAAAAAACGACTTTGCCCATTAGGAAACAATTTTTTCAGCACCGAAAAAAAGAAAATGTACAGCGGCTCGTTCGTGTAAAAAAAAGCACCACGTGATCGTCGACGAGACCCCGTAATAATAACCGTTTGACGTTTTTTGCAAGACATGAAAATCCAAATCTACGACGGCGAAAACACGTTCTCAATGGACGTGACTCCCGACATCACCGTTCAAGACTTTCGCGCCTTTCTCGCCGTCGAATGCGACCTCGAACCGGACGCAATCGCGCTCGCCTTCGAATCGCGTCCGCTCGACGACGAACAGCGCTCGTTGCAGGAATACGGCATCGGCGAAGGCGACCTTATCGTTCTGAATCGTCGCACAGTCGCCGAAACGGCGTCGGCACCGACAATCGACTGGTCTTCGGTGCCGGCACCTAATGACACCCGTACTTCGGCGGTCGCGGCACCGAACGCCCGTACAACGATTCCGGACGACGACGATCCGGAAGTGATACGACACATGTTCCTATCGAATCCGTACCAACTCTCGTTGCTCAAAGAGCGCAATCCGCCGCTCGCCGAAGCGCTCTTGAGCGGCGACTTGGCGCGCTTTAGCGAAATGCTCGCAAGCCAACGACGCGAAGTGAGCGAGCGCAATCGCCAGCGCGTACGGGTCTTCGCCGATCCGCTCAATCCGTCCAATCAGGAGATGATCGCCGAGGAAATTCGCGCGGAAAATGTTCGCGCCAATATGGAATCGGCAATCGAATTTAATCCGGAAACGTTCGGTCAGGTGATCATGCTCTACGTCGAAGTCAAGGTGAACGGACATCCGTTGAAGGCGTTCGTCGATTCGGGCGCGCAGATGACGATTATGAGCGCGCGCTGCGCCGAACTGTGCAACGTGATGCGATTGGTCGATCGACGATTTCGTGGCATCGCGCGCGGCGTCGGAACGCAGACGATCATCGGACGCGTGCACGTGGCGCAGATGCAGATCGGAAACGATTTTCTCACGTCGTCGTTTTCCATACTTCAAGATCAGCCCATGGATCTTCTCCTAGGTCTGGACATGCTGAAAAGACACCAGGTATAAATTATTTCAATTAGACTGTACTGTACTCATAGGTTTTGATTTTTTCTTAGTGTTGCATTGATTTGAAGAAGAATGTTCTTCGAATTGGGACTACTGGTTCGGAGACGCCGTTTCTCGCTGAAAAGGATCTTCCCCTATCGGCGCGCGGAATTGCACCGAGTCCCGCAGAGCAAGAAGACGCCGCAAAACAAGCAAGTCTACAGGAAGCCGACGATCTTCAGCTAGCCAAAGCTCTGGAAGAATCGCAGCAAATCGACGAGAAAAAGATCTCCGAAGTAACGAAGAGCGGTTTCCCTCGACAAGCGGCTATCGATGCGCTGAAAGAATGTAGCGGTGACGTCACGCGAGCTATAGCCGTTTTATTTGCAAGATCACTTGGACAAAGATAGTCTCTACGCAAACAGAACAAACATAGAAATGACTTCTAATTGTATGTCATGTATTTGGGTGTGGAACTGAATTTTGCGTAGGCTTTGATGACTTTTTGGACGGCCTCTAGAAAGTCTTTTTCCGTGGCCACCTGATAGTCAAGAGAGTTGGTAGAAAAATAAAAGAAAATCGCGGAAGTATTACCTTTCTTCTGGCGCGAATGGCAAACATGCCAGCCTCAGTGCAAACACTTCGAATTTCAGCACCTAAAGGGGAAGGGGTCTGCATAAATATTCTTAGAGTATTTATCTCCTTTGGGTACCTGTGCTATTGGGGCACAATCTGGCAAGCAATTCATAGCGAATATCTCTCTCCACGCTCATAGACCGAGCGTGAATTTTAAATATATGAGCACGTCCCTTAATTAATTTTAAAGACTCGATTATTATATTGATTCTTGTGGCTATGGTCACATGCCTCTAAATCTGGAAGGGAGAACTCAACTCGTCGATCGAGACGTCCGGGACGAATGAGAGCCGGATCCAGTGTGTCAGGACGATTCGTTGCCATGAGAACCTTAATGTTGCCGCGTGGATCGAACCCGTCTAATTGATTAATCAATTCCAACATGGTCCTTTGGACTTCGTTGTCGCCGCCTGCTCCATCATCAAAACGAGTCCCTATGAGAAGAAAATCGAGGGCTTCCAGTCATAGTTACGGTTGCTAACCGCCGATAGCGTCGATTTCATCGAAGAAGACTATACAAGCTTTCTTGGTACGAGCCATTTCAAACAATTCTCTCACCATACGTGCACCCTAGATTATTAATTATTGATTTTATTCTTAATTGATTAATGAGCACGTGTTCTGCTCTACCTCTCCGACGTATTTTTGAACCAATTCAGATCCGATGACTCGGATGAAGCAGGCGTCCGTTCGATTGGCGACGGCGCGCGCGCAGAGCGTCTTTCCCGTTCCGGGTGGACCGTAGAGGAGAATTCCCTTCGGAGGATCAATGCCAAGATTCACAAAACGCTCAGGCTAGATCACATGTAACTAATAAAAGTTATTATGATATGGAGGCGCTTTGGTTACGTGTAGCAGTGGCATTTCGACGACTTCCCTCAATTTCTCAATTTGCTCTTTACATCCGCCAACGTCGGCATACGTCACGTCCGGTTTCTCCTCAACCTAGACAACATCCTTTATATATAAAAATAAATAAATTCACGGTGAATCAATGCACCTGCATCATTGTGACAGATGGATCAATCTTGGGAGGCAAAGGAATATGAATTTGATACTTGTCTCTATCAACGCTACAGAAAAAGAAAAGGCAATACATATATATGTTGGTCGTTATCCTCCCCTCTCCTTACCCAACTCTCATTCCTTCCTCTATGTCAGTTGGAGCCACTTTATCGCTCAGCTCCACAACGAACTTGGCAAATTGCTTCACATTGATTATGTATCTCGGCTCGTCCGAATCCCCATTGATGATTTTCGTGCATCGAGCCACCTGAAGTGGCTGCTCCGACTGCAACGCCGATTTATCGGCTTGGAGATCCCATAGGGCTGGCGGAGCGAGTCCTGTATCCGATTCTTTGATTCCTAAGCGACGAATGTCGAACGTCAGTCGAAACTGCACAGAAACGAACGCACCGATAAGTTCGTTGACTTTTTTGACCGATTCTTCGATGTCTTTCTCGATTTTTTTGATGTTTCGAGTGTAGGCGCCGACTCCCTAAGAAAAAACCTCGGGTTTGAACGCGATTTTTCCATTTTAATCGGTCATTCGCTTACGTATGTCTTGAGTAATGCTATGTCGCCAGCGTCCAGTGCTGTGGAAAGAAGAAAGGCGTCACATCAATCGTTGAAAACCGCAAAAGGAGCCTCACCTTGAATCTTTGCGTCTTTATCGTCGCCATCTTCCTTGACGCGACGCATATCACCGCCTAAATGATCTGGCATCTTGCGTTCACCTTCAAAAACACTAAAACTTAGAGCCGTGCGCGCGCAGTAAATAAGTCATGTGATCTTTATTTACAGATTAGTACCAAATTTAGCTAAAATCAAAATCAAGCAGTTCTACTTTATGCCTGTTTCCCTCAAATACTCCCCTTACCAGCCGCTTCACAGAGAACGCCGGAATATTCCCGCTTGCGTTTCTCAAAGTATCAAAGCAAGCTTGTGCTGATGGTCGATTGCCTGGAATTTCCCCAATTGTGCGAGAGCAGAGCAAAAGTAATTCACGACGATTAGTCAAGGCAGCTAATTGGGTTTTTCGATCTTCTGGGATTGGACTCACTCCAGTGAAGATTTCAATCAATGCCACGCCCAGGCTGTACACGTCGCTAGGCAACGCACTAGAAGCTGCTGTGCCGTCGGCACGTGGCATCCTTTCTGGAGCGAGATATTGCACACTCAGTGGGCCAGCGGAGAGAGAGCTCTCAATAATGTGAGCAGCTCCCAAGTCACCCACTTTGACCTTCATATCTCTTGTCACCAGGATATTTGATGGACGGATATCGCCGTGAACGTAGGGCTTAGGACGAATCTGATGAAGATATGCTATTGCCGACGTCACGTCCATTGCAATAGACAGCTGCTCGTTTACGGTCAAATAGGACCCGCAAGTGTGAGCGGCGTCAATGACTTCGCCGACGGATCCCTCAAGTAATTCCATGACCATTTGCAAGGTAGTCCCTTCCTCCATTACCGCTCCACATACGGTCATGATATTAGGATGATGGAGTCGGCTACACACAAGAACTTCTCGTCGAAACAGGGCCACGTTGTGAGGGTTGGTGATCACTTCGTGGAATTTTTTGACGGCAACTGTCATTCCACGCCAACGACCAACACAAACCCCTGAACGTCATATCATTATATAGGTAAAACACGTGTACATCAATTAGTTCACCTGCAAATGCTCCTGATCCGAGTTTTTGCTCGGTTACGTCAACTTCGCTAGACTTGATACTGAGCACGTCAACAAATTCGTCAAGGCGTCGTCTCATTTCTTGACGAGATGCTTCAAGAGTCGTCATTTCGTCCCTACATTTAAAATCCTCCCTCTAAAAATGCAGAGAAGACAAGAAGTAGACCTTGACCTGATGGCGGCATTCTCTTGCTCAACTGCGGCAAGTCGTTGTCTAAAATTCTCAATCTATCATTTAGACTCAAAAGAATATCACAAATAACCTGATAGCAGTGATTTCTTCATCTCGTTTTACAAAACGATGCTGAGCTGCTTCCAATTCTTTACTATAAATAAACAAAGCAATTTTTGATGCAATCTTTATACCCATACCCCCAGCAATGACTGACGTTAAAATGTCCAATTCTTCGGAGCGTATTCTTTGAAGACGATCAAACTCGCCTTGTACCATCTCAAAGCGACTACGCCATTCTATCTCCTGATGATTTTCAGCTTCCTCAAGTGAAAGTTGCGGAGATTGTTCTGCTGCCTGACGGTGAGCTAGTCTTGACGTAAGAATTTCTCTTTCTATTCTTATATATGACTCATTTCGAAAGTCTAGAAAAAAAATCAAATTTATTAAGCACAAAATCAGCTTTACCAAAGCGAAGGTAAGTAGCAATTGGCTTTAATCTCCAATTCCAATCTTGTCCACCACAGACAAAAACGTCTGTAGTGTCTTTGTTTGGCACACAGTGACATGTGTGACACCAAATCTTTCTCAATTCTGGATTGACGTCCATCTAAAGTAACCATTAGTAATATTACATTAGAATCTCATTGTGATAACCTGATACGCCATGGACTTCTCAACATCCAAAACGTAAACATAGTCAGAATGTGCTTCATTAAATATGTAGCCGCCAATGAGTAGATAAACTGATTTGTCTAATCCTTGTTTCACTAATTGACACATTGTATGACCCCACCTAGCTGATAGTTTCACGTTAAAATCAATGATTGTCCAAATCTAACAGTTCAATCATTATAATTATTGAATAATTAAAACAATGTACTTTTTCTTTTAAATTTATTGCAAAAGAATGACTTTCTTCCTTCATGTCACTTCCATGAAGTAAAGCTCGATGTTGGTCAATGGTTGCCATGACAGCACCTTGAAGCGGTTTTGGTCTTGCTCCGCTCAGTTCCAAATCCAACCACATTCCTAGTCTTTAGTTCAACAGGATGCAATTGAAATTGAATCTACTCACCTTTTTCATTTCCCGGTTCAAATTCAAACTCATAAATATCATTACTCCAACCCTTTCCTTCCTGAATTGCCCCACACTGGAGTTGGCTATGAAGAACCTTTGTGCTCGATCCCCCAAACATGATTAATCGCGATCCAATTGCACACAAACAGCAAGATGAGCGTTCGTGCGGTTGCTTTCCTCCGATAGGCGTAGCTACTTTGATCCATTCCATTTTCTTCGGATCCAGACGATAAACAATTCCCAGTAAACGACCCCTGCCTGTGCGTCCCCCGTACGAGAAGATCATCTCGTTGATCACCACACACCGTGCTCCCGAACAAGGTGGAGGAATCGTTGGACCTCTAGTCAAACGACGGATCCATTTTTTTTCCGCAGCCCGAACATTCATCACCCAGATTTCATCACGGGGAATGCATTTTGATCCATTCCAGCCACCGAAGAGATGGAGATGATCATCAACCAACGCGCATTCATGAGAACGCCGCTTCGAGGGTTTACCTGACAAAATTTTCGCAACTTTTGCGAATGTACTCATTTTTAGCGCATGCTTTATAAAGTCAAAAAGCCCGGATAATCATGGCGTCTGAAGACTTTTCAAGCGGCGATGAACGTAAGGAAGAGGCTTTCGATCATCGACACGTTTTAGAATGCTAAACAGACTCGCATCATCATCATCATCATTGTCATGACTCGGATTCAAACTCGGATTCGGACGAAAAAGAAGACAAATTCAATCTCGACCCCGAAGCGAAAGTAAAGAGAGAGAATTCATTCATCTCAAGCATCAATCATAATTAGTTTGCGTAGGAAATCGATCTGACGCACGCAGGATTGCGAGATTTCGCCGAAATCGGGTTGGAGCAATTCGAAAAACTCGAAGTACTGAAAGACGTCACTTTATTTTTAAATAATACGTTTTTTGGGCGTGGTAGGTTCTATCGTTACGGCAGAATTATATAGGACAACTCGCTGAACTGGATCCCTTGGTGAATTTGACTGATCTTGATCTCTATGACAATCGCATTATGAGAATTGAAAATTTGGGAAAACTGAAGAATCTGACGTAAGAAACCTTTGGACATTTAATTAATTGATTAAACCAGGGTTCTGCCCACGTGGGTCGGCATGGGTCGGCCCCGACCCTCACTCGCCTATCGCCGACCCATACACTACTAAAACGTTATGCCGTTTGCCTTCTCCCTATGCCTTTTGCCTTCTCCTACAGTATGCCTTTTGCCTTCTCCTACAGTATGCCTTTTGCCTTCTCCTACAGTATGCCTTTTGCCTTCTCCCCATGCCTTTTGCCTTCTCCTATTCCCTTTGCCTTCTCCTATGCCTTTTGCCTTCTCCCTATGCCTTTTGCCTTCTCCCTATGCCTTTTCCCTATGCCTTTGCCTTCTCCCTATGCCTTTTGCCTTCTCCCTATGCCTTTTGCCTTCTCCCTATGCCTTTGCCTTCTCCGTATGCCTTTGCCTTCTTCCCGTTCAAACGTTCAAGATTTTAAAAGGGTTTTAAATATGGTCCAAGACAGTTTTTAAAATGGTCCAAGACAATTTTGCCTTAGACGATTCATAAAAGTGTCTTGGACAATTTTCCAGACCTTCTTCCCACACTGAAAAATTCTCGGCAGGACCCTGGATTAAACGTAATTTTTAGGCTGCTGGATTTGTCTTACAATGGAATTCGAGTTCTTGAAAATTTGGAGGAGCAAACGGAATTGGATAAGCTCTTTCTGGTCAGCAACAAAATAACGAAAATTCGAGGATTGGAAAAATTGGCTAAATTGACGGTTCTTGAACTGGGAGCCAATCGAATTCGAGTAAGCCTACACGTGACGTGAAATTCAAGCGAAAACATTATACGTTAGACTATTGAAAACTTGGGCACCCTTTCCAGTTTGACGAGCCTTTTCTTGGGCAAAAATAAAATCACAAAAATTCAGGTACACTAATTACCCCACTCTCCAAATCCACAGAGAATGACCCAGACCTTTTGTAGAACCTAGAAGGACTTCCCAACCTGACTCTTCTCAGTCTCCAAAGCAACCGTATCGTAAAACTCGAAGGGCTGGCCACGTTAACCCGTTTGGAAGAGCTCTACTTGAGCCACAACGGCATAGAAGTCATAGAAGGCCTCGAGAATCTCACCCGACTCACTACACTCGATCTAGCCGGTAATCAAATCAAAAAACTCTCCTGTCTCACTACGCTAACCAACTTGGAAGATTTCTGGGTAAAAAAATCGATTTTTCGAAGTGTCATGATGAATATTTCTCTCCTAGTTCAATGACAATTTCATTGAATTGTTTTCCGACGTGGATCAGCTCAAGGGCGCGACGCGCATAGAGACGGTCTACTTCGTTGGAAATCCGATCGCCACGGACGTCGGATATAGACGAAAAATCAAACTCGCGCTCCCCAGTTTGACGCAAATCGACGCGACGAGATGCGCCTAAATCCTATAAACCCTATACCCGTTTTTTGTGCAGTAAAAATAGACGTAGACAATTGAAAACGTAGTGTTTAATAAAAAAAGGAGGGTAGCTGTGCAATGAGCGTTTCCTAGAGTTCTGTCTTGGTTTTCGGCTTGTCCTCGGCGCAACGAAACGTCATGTTGTCTGACCCGGAATCAGGCGTGTTTCCCATCCTAGTTAAATTTATAAGGACATATATTCCTGCTGGTCACTCTTGCCTTGTTGTGACTCTGATGCGATGATTGTGACTGCCGTCGACGGAGTCTAGGTACGATCCGCCGCGAAGAACGTGGCGCTTTTCCTTCGACGGTCGACCGCTGGGATCGTGGAATTCTGACGAGACCCATTCCCATGCGTTTCCCAGCATATCGTGCATCCCTTGAAGCAGATTAAATTATTAGAATTCGTTTGATGTTGAGCTTGCCGAGTTTATTTTGAGACGGAAATGCGTCCACTGGAGCTACTCCCTTGTGCCCATCCGTTGCCAGATTTTCTTTTGGAAATTTTCCCTATAGACGTGGAGTAATAAATAAAGTGATGAGATGAACCGTATAGTCTATACCTGCCATATGTTCATTCTCTTCTCTTCGAATGTATTTCCCCACGGGTAAATTCTCTCTGAAACGTCAGAAGCTCTCACCCCCAGTCAATCAGATCAAAGCTAGCTTCTCACCCTTGAGTCCTCCCCTTGCAGCGACTTCCCACTCTTCCTCAGTAGGCAATCTCTTACCCGCCCACTTACAGTATGCCCTAGCATCATTCCAACTCATGTGCACAGCGGGATAATTCATTCTCTCCTTGATCGATGACCCAGGTCCCTCAGGCTGCACCCACACGCGTAACAATATAAAGAAATTTCAATTACGAACCTGTCTCCAATAGGCCAACTTGACAGGAAGCCACCAAGGCGCTCCCTTACCATTTAATCAAATATAACACATTAAATATCAACTATTTAATCTTCTTACGGGAACAGACTCCTTGATGTCTTTCTTGATGTCCTCTGCTATGAATGGCTCGAGAACGAAACTCCAGCCGAAATCCTCCGCTTCTGTCTTGTATTTTCGACTTCGGACGAAATTGCGAAATTGGGCGTTCGTCGTCGGATATTTGTCGATTAGAAACGGCGCGACGCGAACGATTTTCGAGGGGCTTTCGCCGTCGCGACTGCCTTCCTCATCGTCGGTTCCCATGCGATACGTTCCGCCCGGTATTTCGACCATTTCGTCGTATTTTGATCGTTTCGAGTCAGACTCGGGCGAGATCGTGCTCCGAACGGTCGCCAAACAGAGAAGGAACCCGAAGAAAGCAACCAGCATGTTTTGACACGTGACGATGCACGTGAGCCGCTTTCCGTGATCTCACTCGCACTGTCCCGCATCAACGTTGACCCTAAAACCGCGACTGTTCTCCCCTGATGGCAACGAAAATCGAAGACGAAGTCGCCAGACTCTTCTCCTTCGTCCCCTCAGCGAAAGCGACGCCGTCGAACCCGTCTTTCGCCGTCACGGATGTCGACAAGTTGCTCGAAGACGTCGATCCGCCGCCGCCGCCTCGACCGCCCCTACCGACCGGCTACAGTGCCAATCCGACCGTCTACACGTCGGCATCCGTGTCCATCGAACCGCAGCACACGAAACCAGCCGAAAAATCGAAGGACGAACCGGATTCGGCGTCGGGGCCGTCCGCTTCGGAAGAAGTCGACAAATTGACGTCGATCCTATTGCAGAACATGCAGTTTGCCGCCGAAAAGGATTTCTTCGGTTTTTTCTTGTTAGGAATGCGCGGAATTCAATTATTTCTAATTCGATTTAAGGTATGTGCCACACGTGCAATGGAAAAGTGATGGGCGCCGACAACGGATGCCAGGCCCTGGGAAACTTGCACCACGTCTCGTGTTTCGTCTGCGTCAAGTGCAGTAAGGCGTCGTTAATTAATTAACTAGCTATTGATTGGGAATATTAGAGAAAGAACTCGTCAATTTGGCGTTCTATCGACTTGGGGATCAGATGTATTGTGAAACGGATTATTTTAACACTTTGGAGAAGTGTGCCAAGTGCAACGAGCCTATAAGAGAGAAGGTACACTTTTTAATTTAATATAGGCTGACTCAAATAATAGATTATTTATTAATGTATAGATTCTGCATGCACTGGATAAAAATTATCATCCGGAGTGCTTTGTGTGCTCTGTGTGTGGCCAATGCCTTGACGGTGTCTCGTTCACTGCTGATGCTGATGATCAGATCTACTGTCTTCCGGATTTTCACCAGTAAATTGGAATGGACTGGCTTAGCGCTAATAACTCTGTATCTTTTGTTCTCAGGAAGTTTGCTCCTCGTTGTGGAGCATGTGGAAAAGCCATTGTTCCAGAGGAGGTATGCGACTAAACGATATTGATTGTTAGCTAATTGATGTGTACTGTAGGGTGAAAACGAGAGTTTTCGAGTTGTTGCACTGGAGAAAAGCTTTCATTTGGATTGCTACAAGTGCGAGGTACGATTTGAGGACGGGCACTTTAAATATTCCTTAATTGAATTGATGTTTTTTGAATTGGAGGCATGTGGATTAAAGTTGAGTTCAAAGGAAGAAGGCCACGGCTGTTATCCTTTGGACGGGCATCTGCTCTGCTTGAAATGTCACCGAAGAAAAGTCAGCGGAGACAAGGCGACTGAACTCTAAAAACGTTGAACGAACTCTTTAGAAAGGATGTTGCATGAACTGTTGATGTTTCGGTGTCTGGAATTCTAAAGTGTGTGTCTCTCCACATCATTCAGATATCCCGGATAGGCATGGCCAAACGTCGATCGTCGTCGAAGGAGTATCTAGATATGAACACGGACGACTTTTTGTCGTACGGTCTCGACGACGACGGCGAGGAAGAGGGCGAGGAAGAGGAAGACGTCGAAGAGGAGGCTCCAGAAGACGAAATGGACGAAGGCGACGAGAACGAAACTAGCGAAGACGACGAAACGGTGCTAAGACGTCGTTTCGCCTTGCTTGCTGTTCCATTACGCATCGTTTAGATTTCTGACGTCACATCTAAGCCAGTCACACTCCAGCTAATCAAAAAATGGAAATCTAGCCTGGAGGTGACGTCTTCGAAACGAGGCGTTTTTCTCTCTTCATCGTTTTTTCACTTAGAGCAATGAGATTAGTGTGCTGAAGGACGTCGCCAAGGCCGTGGCTGCCAGCGTGGCAACTCTGACCGGAAATAAAAACGTTCAGCCGTACACTGTCAAGGGAACGCAAGAATTCAACAGTCTCATCAAAATTTGTCTGCAACACGTTCCCAATATGTTAGACAAGAGAATTCCTCAGAAGTCAAAAAAGTAATATAGATTTTAAAAAGTATTTTTTTATTTCGTGATGTCCTTTTTTTAGAGCTTTGCCTTCTTCTGACTCCCAGTGGCATCGCGTTCGCTCTTCAATAAAATTGCACTTATGCAATTTGCTGGAGTTGGTGCAACATCTAACAGATAGATCAATGATTGTTTTGCTACTGAAACAAGTGCAGCATCTGGCACGGTTTCTTGTTTGCTATCCAAGGTTATTAAAGTCGGCGAGCAAGGTCGATAATAGAACCTCAAGCCTATGTCATTTATTAAATCAATAGCGTTTAGGCGCTCGTGAAATTGTGGAGTACGTCCACTTCCGAAGTGAGCATTGTTTCTTTTGTCACATTGCGTCATTTTGCAGCTGCTACGTCAGCGACTTTTCTGACAACTCTAGTGAAGGTCTCACACACTCAATACTCAATTCTATGTTGTATGTTGTTTTTCTCCTTAGTCAATGTATCTGGCTTTTGTGGCGAATTCCAAGTTTACTTCGCCGAGAACTCATCCTCATATCACCCTGATGAAAAACTCGCTAGTGGAGATTTTCAGTCTTGATCACAGCACCACGTATCAGCACGGATTCGTCTACATTCGTCAGCTGGCCATTCAACTTCGAACGGCAACGACATCACACAAAAAAGCAAGATTTAATTAATTATTGATAAATCTGCTTAGAGATGGAATTTCTTAGGAGTCTTATCAGAGTGTTTACAATTGGCAATTCATCCACTGCATTCACTTGTGGTGCCGAGTTTTGGCCGAATGCCAGAGCGACACACTGAAACCGCTGATATTTCCTCTCGTTCAAGTGACAACTGGAGTCATGAGGTCAGAAAAGTAATAGCAAATACCCCCTAATCTTGATTTTCTATTTAGATTGGCTCCGTCTTCTCGATATTTCCCACTTCGTCTCTACTGCATTTCATCTCTCAATTTGCTTGCCAGTCAGACAGGGACCCTGATACCTGTAGCATCCCCTCTAGTAGACGTATGTATTTATTTATCAGCGTTTCTCCTAAGACACATTGGTGATCTCTTTCCTTAGATATTAGGTTCTGCTGATATGCAGAAAAAACCCAAGCCGTCAACAGCTAAACCAATCAACTTCGACTATATCCTAAAAGTGACCAAAGCCCAGCTTCAGACCAAAGCATTCCAAGTGAGAAGACATGATGGGGACAAATCTTTGATAGAAGCACATTGTCCTTTTCTTACAGGATGCCGTACTTGAAAAATGCTTAGATGGTCTTCTAAACTATTTCACTATTCATTCCCATTCGATCGCTTTCCCGGAGCTCGTTCTCCCCATAGTGACTCGCGTAATAATCAACAAATCAATGATCATATAGAACACGCACGGCATCTATTATAGCTTCGGAAATTGTGCAAAGAAACAAAGCAAATCAACGTCAAACAGGAAATAAAACAATTGATTGACAAGGTGAGCTGCACTACTGCTCCTTTTTCCTAATGACCACCACTCCCTTTTAGCTGGAAGAGACGTCGGCGGAAGTGACGTCAACGCGATCCGCCGTTGGTTTCGGACCGGCCGACTCGGACACGGTGGTAAGTTTATACTGCGGGCAATTAGATCGGAAGCCGCAAAGACCGCGTTCTTCTGGCTTATAAGGAACGATGGGAAGCGGCGCGAAAGCGGAAGACGACAGCGGTCGAGTCCATGTACGAGAAACGGAAGACGAAGGCGGCGAAACACGAACGAATCCAGGTAACGACGATGGACAAATGAAAAAATGCGAATCGTTTAATATGTTGTGTAACCAAGGAAATTAGCGAAACTAGCAAAATAACGAAGAAACGACCGAAAACGAAGGAAACAAAAAAGAAGAAGGCGAAAAAGGTGAAATTAGACGACGCCGTCGTCGAAGCGGACGACACCGTAGAAGATTTTACGAATTGGTCAGATTCGGACGACGACGACGCTCTCGCTTCGTAATAATTTCATACGGATTTGTCTTGTCGGCGCGCGCGCATGCGGGCGTGTATCACTGTATTCCGGTCGCGGCGCGCCGTCCACGTGACGCGGCGAATCATTACCCGGCCGACCAATCAGCATCGCGACGCCGTCGCGTGACCGCTCGTCGACCAATGAACGCTCGCGTCGCCGCGCCCTCCTCCGCTCATCGTGCCGTCGCTAATAGGAGGAGGAGCACTACGAGAAGGGGGAGAACGGCAACGCCGACCGCGACGACGAAGACAACGATGTCGCGACCGAAAGACGACGACAACGACGACGACGACGAAACGTCGCGTCGACTCGTCGTCGCCGAAACGACGCCGACGTCGATCGCGCCGACGACGTCGATCGTCGACGAACGCAAAACGAGCGACGGCGGCAATCTGATCGACGTGACGAAAGCGATCGTCGTCGCCGTTGCGACGACGAGCGGCGGCGACGCGCCGACCGTTCTGCCCGATCGATTACCTATCGTATGCGGCGATCGGCACGCCGTGCTTCATCGACGCAAGCTCGGTCAGGGAAGTCGGGGCCCGTGCATCGAATACAACGGCGATTGGCTAACGCCGAATCAGTTTCAAGCGATCGCCGGTCGAACGACGTCGAAGGATTGGAAGCGGAGTATACGTTACAACGGCACGTCCATCAAGCGCTATATCAAGCTCGGCCTCATCGACGTTCATCCCCACCAGTGCGCGTGCGATACGTGCGCAAAGCAGCAGCCGACGGTGGTACAGAGCGCGCAGCGACGCGCATCGATCTGCGCAATCGTGAATGAATCGTTTATTCGCTCTGTACAGGGAGGACCGAAACGTAAATCGTGGCGACGACCGAGTAGCGCGAAAGGCGGCGGCCGCGCCGGCTCGAACGGGAGCGGCACCGATTGGTCGACGGCGGCGGCGCCGACAATGACTGATAATGAAATCGTCGTCGTCACCGCAGCCACCGGCCTAAAAGCCATCGCCGCGACCGCCGACAGTGCCGGTGGCGGCGCGACGACGACGACGACAACGACGACAACGGTATCGACGTCGCGAAACAGCGACGAACGATGCGTTCTCGACGTTCAAGAGGAGGACGTTCGACCGGGAATTAGCGTGTGGAGTAACGGTGTGACTGGGTTGCGTGGTGACGTCGACGATGAGAGAGGAGAGGGCGTGGCCGACGGGGATGGTGAAAATCAAAATGGCGGCGTGGACCCGTTGCCAGGTAATGAGAGTCAGGATCATGACGACGGCGGTTCTTCTTCTTCTTCGGGGCGAAAGAGGCCCTATACTGTGTACAGTGACGGGTCGCCTATGGAACAAGGTAGCACTAATCCACAATTAAATATTGATTTCATGCTTATTTATAGAGCGGTCTTCTCATTTGTTTTCCTTTGCGCCGGATAGTGACGGTAAGAGAATCAAGCGAACCGACTTCTGGTTACGTAAGTATGCCAAATAGTATAGCAAAATTTCTAATATCTTTCTCTTCCCCAGGGCTTGGCCCATTTTTGAATAAATCAGCATTGGATTCAAGCACTTCTTCCAACAATCAAACGAACGAGTCACCTCTTGCTCAGACGGTTCGAAGTCTAGAGGAGCCCAATCCTCTTCTCATGTCCGAGTGGCGCGATTTGAGACAAGTGATGCTTCGTGCCAACGTTCCCCTATCGCCGAGCACGTGGACAATCGAACACGTGGCCGCTTTCATAGCGAGAGCCGGCTTTGCCAGCTGCTGTCCCGTCTTTCGGGAGAACTTCATTGACGGTCCAGCACTGATGCTTTTGAGGGAGCATCACTTGCTCGATTCGATGCAAATCAAAGTTGGTCCTGCTGTGAAGTTATTTGCGATTATACATCGATTGCAGGCGTTATAGTTTAGGGTGCGAGAGAGCAAGACTCTCGTGCCTTTTGTGTGTGTGTGTGTGTACGTGTGTGTACGTATGTTTTATCTGCTGTCTATGCGTTGTAAGGATTAAATTTTTAGTGTCAGTGCAACTGATCATTGTTACGGCTGCCGTGTCAAATGTCTCGTTCGGATAGCGCCGCTTCTGGCCGAGAAAAAGAGCGAATCGAAGCTATAATAGATCGTTTCGCAACTGCAATTGACAATCATCTTCAATGGATAAGAGTAAGCAGCGACATTTGTGCGAAAAATCGCGAAAATACAGTAAGACGATCCCTTTTAGCTCGTCGCTCCCGCAATGGCGTTCGCAGGAATCGCTCTAATAATCAGGCAATACGTAAGTCAAAGAGAAGCTCCATCTGTTCGAATGTCTCGATTTTCGGCTCAGACGCGAGTCTACGCCTCGGTCGACGCGATTCCGTCGAGTTTTTTTCGTCGACGGAAAACGATGCGATGCGTCGTCGAATCGGTTTCTTCGACTCACGTCGCGGCCGTTCATCGACCCAAGCTCAGAGAACTGCTTCGACCGTTTTTCGGTTCTCGTGCCCATCATCATCATCAACCAATCCGCGTCGATTTTGCCGGCGTCAATGTATCGAATACGATGTTTCGAGAGGCTCGAGACTGGCTCGAGACGAACGTTAGGGGAAAGGTTGTCACTTGTCAGTTGATTCAGAGGAATTCTCGCGGTGGAGTTGATTGCCTCGTGCACAGCCAAAAGGTGTGCCATGCATGTCTAAGAATATCTGATTGATTGATTCGTTCATTATAATCTTTTGTTAGTCTGCTATATCTAGGTTTTGTGTGAATGAGGAGTTGCTTAGAAAGGGTTTTGCTATCTTTCGTCCTGTGGACGGAGAGTTGCAGACGAATTCGTCAGAAGCAACAGAGTTGCTTCTCAAGGCACAGACTAGGGCAGCCAAAGCCAGAAAGGGCCTGTGGAAAGACGCAAACACAACCTCGACGACTCAAACTCTAATCAACTCTGTAAAGTCCAGACTTTCAAGAAAGGAAGGATAAGTCTAGTCTGTGTCACAGAATCAGGTAATTCGTAATCAATACAGTTGCCTCATACATGTACGTCTATTTTATTAGTACAGTAGTATTAATTATTCTGATTGTAGCTATGTTTCTGTGTCTTTCTTCTCTTCTTCTTCTTCTACTGGAGGAGCTGACGTCTCTTCTTTCTCCTGAGACGAGTGCTCGGTCGTCTTCGATACCGCATCCTCTTCCTCCTTGGCTTTCAATTCGATATTGACTATGTAGCGTCCGGGAATCATCACCAAGCCGAGAAAACGCGGTTCTTCGTTTTCGTCTGCACCTGCGAAGGCAAGTATCGTCTACGTAGTAGTAGACCCCCCAAAACCTTCCCTCTGAACCTGGCATGCGTTCCACGGCGCTCGCCAATATAACGTTGGCGTCGTGATCCGTGCATTTAAATCTTCCCGTAAGTTTTCGGCCGTCTTTGATGCCAACTCGCAGCGTCCTGTCGAGAAACGGCCGCAAAACCTCGGGACCTGCCATTGAACATACGGGGGCCCCTCTATATAATGCCCATGATTCATTTATTTATTTATTTATTCTATACACCTCTACTCTACTGTCTCAGGTGCTAGGTGTCCTTGTGAAGGAAATACGTTATTGACAAGCCTATATGTTTCCATGAACCTCTTCGGCGTTTCTGACACGTCACAGTTGACGGAATGAAATCCCATAACGTGACCAGCAATAGTCTTTGATTTGCACTCATCAAGAAAGTCTTGATATTCTTTAGATTCAGAAAGATCGACATGTTCAGGGACATTCCTCAGAAGCTCAGCTGGATAGAGAGAATCTCCAGGAAAAAGATTGATTACCCCGTCGGAGCAGAGCACAGTGACAGGCAGCCAACGCTCAACGGGAAAATTGAGCGCCCTACGCCGCCCAAACCGTTTCAAATAATCAAAATCGGTAAACCGAGCCAAGCGTCCAAGTTCGTACGTCTGCGGTGGCGGCAACTTCATTTGGCCCTCTTTTCTCAATAGGAGCGCTTCTAGTGGAGAAACCCATTCTGATGCAACTGTCTCGCCCTCGTCGTGAAAGACGTCAGGTCGAGACTCAATGCAACATATATAAAAGAAGGTGTCATAGCGTCGTAAGCCTGCTTGAGGAGTCAGCCAATTGGACCACTCGTATAATGACTCCACATCCGGGTACGCATTCAATTCGCGGCATATTTTCGCGAATTCGCGACCGTCGTTATAGACGCGCTTGCGCAACTTTTTCCGCTCGTCAGAAGTCACCGAAACATTCTCGTCCGAAATGGCGAGAAGAAGTATGCCCGATTCTTCGAAGAGCTCGCGAATGGCGGTCAATTTGAAGGCGATTTCGTTTGGAACGCGCGACTTCCACGGTCGCGCGAGAACGGGCGGCTTCGGCGTCGCCTCGTTGCTATGGTAGGCGTGCGACGACGCGAGACTCGCTTCGACGATCGATTGAGGCAGAATCGATAGCCAATCGTCGGAAAAATCCGATTCGTCGACGCCGCCGCCGGGAAAAACGTTTGCGCTGGGAAAAAACGATCCCTTTCGACTGCTGCGACGTTGCATGAGAACGTCGTAGTCGTACGGGAGCACGGCGGGGCCGCAGCGACGCGACGCTAGTAGTAGCGTTGCTGCTTCTTTCCAGAAAGTGGGCGACTTCAGGCAGGCCATATTAATCCAAGCACGTGCAGGCTATAAACTCAATCACGCACGTTCCCGTATACGATTTCTTCCCAACTCTCCATGTCCGACGAGAACGGCGACGACAACTCGGCCGAAAAGCCGGTTGTCATTGCCATCGGGACCTCGTTTCCGTCGTTCGACGTCCTATCGACGGCGATAAAGAACTGGGAGCTACAGAATTGCGTTCAGTTGTACGTGCGCGACTCGCGCTCGGTCGAAGCGGCGCGAAAGCGCGCCACGAAGAAAACGTACAAGCAGGAGCTAGGATTCAGCGAAATTCGCTACGCGTGCATTCACGGCGGACGCAAATACCGATCGCAATCGCTCGGAAAGCGATCGGTCAAAGGGTACGTCCCGTATCATTACGTAGTTTCGCCACTTTTTGTGCCATTTTTGTACGCACTGCCCGCCAATATGTTTGATATCAAACGTTTTCTTCCGTTATAGCACTTTTTTGAAAGAGTGTCCTTTCTATATAAAGCTAAAGGCCTCTTCGGATGGCGAGTCTCTGGTTGTCAATGCAATGTGTGGAGATCACAATCACGAGATGAATAGAGTAGGATATATATATATATATATATATATATATATATATTTCTTCTGATAATTTTTATCTGGTGCTTTTATCCAAAGGAGTCCTTTTCTCTCAAGCCGAGGCTGCAACGAACGCATCCTCGCAAGCGGAAGAAAGAAGTCGAAACGTTGCCCGAAAACATGACGGAAGGGGAAAAGTATCGCGAAGCGTTGGCTGTGGCAAAAATGGCGGCGGACTATCTCTCTCATATGGGCATGGAAGACTTTCGCTTTAATCTGACTGTCCTTCATCAACTGAATGACGTATTCTCACGCGGTAAGCGTATTCTTGTAGCGGAAATAGAGGAGGACACTCACGATGTTAGCAATACGGTTAGCAACGAAGAAGTGGTGTAAAAGACTAGAAACAATATGTTGACATGTCTCTATTAATATCATTATGCTGTTTTAAATATCACGTGATCTGTGCAGTGTGCGCACGCTCACTCTAGTCAACATGCCGAAGGGAAAGTTCACGAAAGAAGAGGAGAAACTCATCGAGGAGTACTCTAGGAAGCCCACGAAGGGGGTCCAGTGGCTGTTCTACGTGAACGCGTTCATTGTCGCGGCGATTCCGATATGTGAGAGCCGACTGGGGCCCCATTTGTGGGAATCGTTTAGCGTTTTCGTTCGTAGGGCTAGCGTGGCGCATCCTTCAAATGGATCTCGTCACGTATAGCGTGCTATTTGTACTAATGACGCTAGTCAGCACGTACGTGATCGCCTTTTCTTACGGCAAAGTGAAAGAAAACCTTTGGCACAAGTAAGAAGAAAGGGAGTGTCGATTTCGCAGAAAAAAAAGGACCTCGCGTTCGTTCTTTTAGAATTTCTCGCGCGAGACGACCCGTCATCACGCGAGAAATGGATGTCACCGACAAAAAACTACCCAAACCGCAAAAAGACGAAAAGTTTGAAATTCGGACATTTTTCAAATCGATTTTTGTAATGCTCACATCTCCTCAGAATCGATTGGAAGACGAACGAAGTTTCGGATCGCGAAGCAACCGCCTTTTCGATATTCTACAACAATGCTCTTTACATGCTCGTCTTCCTAGCATTTGCCTTCTACATTCTCCATTCGTTCCACGTGGCATTGTATCCTTTCTAAACCCATATTTATATATAGCTTTTTATTTCTATTTACTCTTCCTTGACTCTTGATTTGTTTTTTCAGTAACTACACCGTCTCCACGGCAATGGCTAGCTTTGTGTTGGCTCTGCTGTCTACAGGACCGTGAAAGCAATGAAACGATGGACCTTATGTCTCTGTAGGCTTTGTGCATCAAGAATGTATCTCAAATAAAGCCTTTTTGAAAGAGAGTAAACGTGTTGCTAATTCGGCTTAGATTCTTTCAATTTTGTTTTGTTTGAATTCGTTTTGGCACATTTTGTGCTCTCGCATCCGGGACGCGGGTTCGAGCGGATCTGGCCTCGTTTTCGTGCTCGTTCTCGTCACGTGATCGTTTTCTCGCATTGCCATTGGTCATTTGATCAATTTACGAAGTCGTGACGTCAGTGCGAGACAAGCGTGCGTTCGTCGGCGAAAATACCCGAAAACGCCGTCAAAAAGCCAATGGAAGAGCCAATTGAACGAGGTAACGTCGAAACGCGTCGTTTTTCGCCGCTTGGAATCGGTTTTCGAGTCCAAGCGCGAATTCTTTATTTTGCTTCCGAGTTTTCGCGCGAGAGCACCTTTGTTTCGAATCGTTTTACTCGCTAGTTTGAGGTAAACGCGGGCACTAAGCAGAATTTTTTCGTAAATGCCGCGCGCTTCCTTCACGTGACATTCGCAATGGAATCTCCGCTTTCCGAGCGACTAGAACGCTCGGTCGGAAACGAAATCGCGTCTTGGCTCGTCACGTCGCGCGAAAATCGTTTCCTTTGGCGATTTCGGCGCGAAACGCGTCTCGTGTGCGCGCGCTAAAATTCGAACGCTCTTCTTTTCCCTCATGCAGACTCGTCGTCGCGACGAAACGCGCTTCGATCGACGTCGAATCGAAAGCGAGTGCTGCTGCCGCCGAACGACGACTCGGACACGGACGATTTCCTCGAGAGGGCTCCCTCTCCGCCGGTCGCGCGATCGCGACGAATACGCACCCGCGGTTCGCAGCGAAACACGCCCGATCTCGACTGGAACGGCGCGGATGAGGAGGAAGACGACGATCGGCGTCGAGCGCCGGCGAAAAAACGCAAACGCGTCGTGGAAACGAAGAAGAAATCGAGGAAAGAGAAAAAGAAGAAGAGAAAGAGAAAGAAATTGAAGCGACGGGACGAAGAGGAGGAAGAGGAGGAGGAGAGCGATGAAGACGGGGAAGAAGAGACGGCGAGAACGCGACGATCGAGAAAACGAGAACGCGAAACTCATTCGCGAGTCTCCGAGAGACAAAAACGACCGTCAAGAAAAAAGACAGGAACGTATTATCAAGGTATATATATATATATATAATAATAATACTATATAGATGAGGTGGGTTTATGAACGATTTTTCTTTCTAAGACGTTGATATATTCGAGTACGAGGGAATAGCATCCTTGTCTGAAGAATCAGACAAAGAGTATCTGGTAAGGAGATCGCCTATATAGAGACATAATAATAATTATTGTTTTTTTCCCCCAGAGTGATGAGGAAGAGGAGGAGGTCGGCAGTGACGAGGAAGACGACGACGAATGCTGCGTCTGTCACGACGGCGGGGAGCTTCTCTGCTGCGATCGCTGCCCGCTATCCTATCACATCAGCTGTCTCAAACCGCCTCTTTCGTCCATCCCAAAAGGATCGTGGCACTGTCCAAGGTGTAAGGTACGAAATCATTACACAAATGATATTCAATAAGACGTTCGTTTTGAAGACGAAACTGCCATACAAAGTCGAGAAAATTCTGACGTGGAATTGGGAAAGAGATCAGAAGAACGAGAACCTGAACTTTTCGAGAACCGGATCGCCGCTGAAATCTCCAACGAAAACGGAAAAATTGCCTGTCAAAAACTCAGACAACGAAGAAGAAAAAGAAGAAGAAG
Organism: Oscarella lobularis; assembly: GCF_947507565.1. Classification (NCBI taxonomy): domain Eukaryota; kingdom Metazoa; phylum Porifera; class Homoscleromorpha; order Homosclerophorida; family Oscarellidae; genus Oscarella; species Oscarella lobularis. Next base: position 1,878,835 of record NC_089190.1, on the reverse strand, counting down.
TAAGAAATCTCAACAACAAATCAAAATCGTCGTCATATTCTCCCCCATAAAGGACGATAATCGACTTTTCTTTGTGAAATACGTGAATCTGTCGTACTGGAAGTGCGAATGGGTGACAGAAGCGCAGGTGGAAATCTGCGAGAATCCCATGTATCGCATCTACATTCGCCGAAACGACATGTCCGAACCGCCGCCGCCCGAAGACCCGGACAACGTCGTGAAGGGCAACTCTCTCCAAGCGAGTCTCTACAATTGCGGAATTCGACCCGAATGGCTCATCGTCCAACGAGTCATAGACTCAAAGTATAAAAACCCAGAATATTGTTATATATGTGCATATATTTTTACTTAGGCAACATTCCGGGTGTACGCGTTATCTTGTGAAGTGGAAGGAGATGCCCTATGAGGGGTGCACTTGGGAGGATGCGGACGTTTGCGAGTAGACGAGTTTCTAAGGGAATGCTTTAGGCTTTTATTGATTCTTTTGTTTCGTAGGAACATGGCTGAACATATTGATGCCTACGAACGGCACAAGGCCGCCGTTTTGTCCGGAGTCGACGGCTCGTTGGCCGGCAAAGCCGAACCCGTCGACAAGCGAATGAAATACAGGCGACTAAACGTCAGAAATATTCAATTAAAAATTCGTATCTATTTTATATATTAATTTCGTTTCGTTCAGCTTCAACGAAAGTACGAGACGCAGCCGGACTATTTGACGGCGACCGGCGGCACGCTTCATAGCTACCAGCTGGAAGGATTGAACTGGCTTCGCTTCTCCTACGCCAACAACACCAACACGATCTTAGCCGACGAAATGGGCCTGGGAAAAACGATACAAACAATCTCCTTCCTCTACTCCTTATACAAAGAAGTGGGAGGAGAAGAAAGCATACTAGATAAAATATTATATTTTTTATTAGGGTCATAGTCGCGGTCCTTTTCTCGTTAGCGCTCCCCTATCGACGATCATCAATTGGGAACGCGAATTCGAATTCTGGGCGCCCGACATGTACGTCGTTCCGTACACGGGCGGCAAGGACACGCGCTCCATCATACGCCGCTTCGACATGACGTTTGACAAGAACGAGGGCCTGCGCATTTCGAAGACGGGCTGCAAGCAATTGAATCGCATTCGACCGAGCGCGCGCGTCAAATTTCACGTTCTTTTGACGTCGTACGAAATGGTCTCCGTCGACGATACGCTCTTGAGTTCGATTCGATGGGACGTGCTTGTCGTCGACGAGGCGCATCGATTGAAGAATAATCAATCCAAGGTTTTTTATTTAGAAATTGATCAGGGGGGTGTTTTTTTATTGTATGTTCTATTTTAGTTTTTTCAAGTTTTGAGTAATTATAAGGTGAAGTTTAAGCTTCTGTTGACGGGAACGCCGTTGCAGAATAATTTGGAAGAGTTGTTCAATTTGTTGAATTTTCTCAGTTCTGAGGAATTCCAGTACTTATTTTCTATAACTGTAGTACCGCACATTTTTAAAGTTTTACTCTTGTCTAGTTCATGGGAGAAGTTCAGTCAAGAATTCGCTGAAATTTCAAAGGAGGACCAAGTGGGTTTTTAATTAGAAGGTATTTTTTTAATTGACTGCTTCTTTAGATATCAAAGCTCCACGAATTGCTCAAGCGTCACATACTACGCAGAATGAAGGCCGACGTCATGAAAGTAAAATATAAATAAATATCAGACTTCTACTTCAAAGTCTGACTCATTAGAATATCCCAGCTAAAAGTGAATTCATCGTTCGCTTGGAACTCTCTCCCCTCCAAAGGCAATACACCCATTCAATTCTTCGTCTATTTTTGATCTGGCGTTTCGTTTTTTTTTTTTTCCTAGGCGACTCTACAAGTCGATTTTGACGCGAAATTTCCAAGCGTTGAATCATCCGTCGTCGAAGGACAACGTCTCCTTATTGAACGTCGTCATGGATTTGAAAAAATGCTGCAATCATCCCTTCCTCTTTCCCGCGCCTTCCGAGGCACGACACCACGACTTCGTCCTTTATCTTTTCTTCAATTTCTGTTCCACAGGAAGCGCCTCGTTTGCCGAACGGAGCCTTCGAAGGCAAACACTTGACCGAAACGAGTGGCAAGTTCGATCTCATACGAAGCATGATGCGAATATTGAAGCAGGAAGGCCACAGGGTTCTGATATTTTCTCAAGTAAGGTCTCAGCAGAGAATTCGTCTCCTTCTTCTCTAGCGATTGATTTTCTCGAAGATGACTCGGTTGCTTGATCTCTTGGAGGACTTTATGGATTACTGGGGCTACGGGTATGAGCGCATCGACGGCGGAATCACTGGACACGCACGGCAAATGGCCATTGATCGATTCAATGGTACGTATTTGGTTCTCGTAGAAACGAAAAGAATTTTTCATTTTGTATTTTAGCACCGGGGTCGAGTAAATTCGTTTTTCTGCTCTCCACTCGCGCCGGCGGTCTCGGCATTAATTTAGCTACAGCCGACACTGTGATCATCTACGATTCTGATTGGAATCCTCACAACGATATACAGGTACAGGGAGGGATAATATTACGATGGGAAGACGAGTCTCTAGCCTTTTCTCTAAGGCTCTCAGTCGCGCTCATCGTATCGGCCAGCTCAACAAAGTCATGATATACAGATTCGTGACTCGCGATTCAGTGGAAGAGCGAATAGCCCAGGTAAAACTAGAGAAAAATCTCCATTGAAGAGGTTTTTCTTCTCTACACCTTTCTCCCCCGTAGGTTGCCAAGAGAAAGATGATGCTCACTCACTTGGTTGACAGCGGAAGCAAAGGGATCAGCATGTCCAAACGCGAACTGGACGACATTCTAAGATTCGGAACGAAGGAATTGTTTGAAGACGGTTAATCACTCGCCTGCACCCACAAGCCAACGCTCCTATTCTCTGTTTTTTTCTTCAGCTAAAGATGATGAAAGCAAGAGAATCGTTTACGACGAAGCGGCCGTTCGCGAGCTATTGGATCGAAGTAAGAAGGGAATCGAAGAGAAGCAGACGCTCGCGAACGAGTATTTGAGCTCGTTCAAAGTGGCCAGCTACGTGGTCAAAAGCAAAGACGAGGTGAGAGAGAGAGAGAGAGTCGCGTCGTTGCTATGAAACAATGATATCATTGATTGTAATTTTAGATTGACGAGAGGGAAATTCTAAAGGTAAACGAACGCCTTGTTTCTTCTCCTACGTTTTTTATTGACTTTTTCTCGTAGGATAATTTTACTGAAGCGGATCCGGACTATTGGGAGAAGTTGCTTCGTCATCACTACGAACAGGAAAGGGAGGACATAGAGAATAGCTTAGGAAAAGGCAAACGAACGAGAAAACAGGTGAAACGAGGACGTTTACTAATAACGATCTCCTTCAACCGTTTCCCGTAAAGATAAACTACTTTGACGACGGCGAAATTCAAGAAGCCGGACAGGGTAAGACAAAAAGGCAAAGAAGACGACGATTTGACGTCACATCTATAAAAAAACAGATTCGTGGAGCGAAGGCATGACGGAAGCAGAGTCAGAAAGCGACGATATATCAGACTTCGACGACCAATTGGGCGAAGGTAAGGCGGGAAAAAAAAACCAAGCAAGCCCTTTCCCTTCCCACTCCAAAAAAGCGGTTGGGGCGAAGTGTAGTCTGAATTGAGTTATGAGAGTCGCGGCTCCCACCTCGTTCATTGCACTGCAGTGGCCGGCCGTGGGCGCTTTCCAACTGAGATGCCAGCGCGTGCATCCGTCCCGTGGGGTTGCCCCCGTTCGGACGTCGTCTGCCTTGCGCTGCATCAAGGCCCACGGTTTCTGGTCGCCCACGCCCCCGTTCGGAGGCCGGTCATCTCGACCGCGTGACGGCACTCTCAGACCTTCCCAAGGGCGTGTGCGGACGAACAACGCGGGCGCGTGTTCCGTTTGTGAGCCCCTTCGAACGAGCATTCACCCCAACCTTGTAGATTCATAGTCCAACGTGCGTACTTATGCACTCGAGTTACCCGCGCACAAAAAATGTTGGACGTAGAGATTGATCAGGTGTTGTATGAACTGCCCCACATGGCTTGACTCCAATACGAGAACCTAGCCGTCTCCCTGACTTCCGTTTCGCGGCGATCACTTTTCGATTCTCCTTTCTCAAATAGCCCGAAAACGCGGTCCCAAGAAAGGAACTGGAGCCGGGCCCGCGGCGGCGTTCATGGAACGTCCGCTGCCGCCTCTTCTCGTCCGCATTGGTGATTCGTTCGAAGTGCTTGGCTTCAACGTGCGTCAACGTCGCGCCTTTCTCAACGCCGTCATGCGATACGGAATGCCGTCGCGCAACGCATTTCGCACCCATTGGCTTCCAAAAGATCTCAAGAACAAAACCGAGAAAGAATTCAAGTAGGAAATCTCTAATGAGAAGAAGATCAGTTAAAAATTTTGAATTTTTAGTGCTTATGTTTCGCTTTTTATGCGTCATCTACTCGAACCCGGTTCCGACCAGGAGCCGACGTTTCGCGACGGCGTTCCGCGCGACGGTCTGCCCCGTCAGCCGGCTCTCGCTCGCATCGGCGTCTTCCGACTCATTCGACGAAAAGTCCAGGAATACGAACGCGTCAACGGAAGAGAAAGCCTTCCGTCGCACCTCCAACACTTCCCATCTCTATTCTTAACGTCGTCCATCGCTCCGACGCCGTCTCAACAAGGCGGTTCCGACGAGGGAAAAGCGAGCGGCGACGCTGTTAGCGCGCCGCCGCCGGCGCCGGTTGCCGTTCAACCGAGGAGCGGCGAAAAAGAAAAACTCGGGAAGACATTGTGGGTCAATCTTCAACGGCACCCCTTCATGTTCAATATTGCCGACGGCGGGTTCACCGAGTTGCATTCGCTCTGGGAGCAGGAAGAGAACGTTGGCGACGCGACGATTTGGTCGCGACGGCACGACTATTGGCTCCTTGTCGGATTGTCGGCGTAAGATAAACTTGAGGTTAAATATGATTTTCGGAGGTTTTTTTCTCAGGCGCGGGTATTCGAGGTGGAATGAAATTTTGATGGATGCGAGGTTTTCCCTTCTATCGATTCCTTTCAAGTCGTCCGGAGCTCCGTTCGACTTCGCGTCGAAGTTTATAACGCGGAGATTTAAGGTAGGAAACCGCTGGCCTTTACTATTTAGAGCCTTGGATCGTCCTTCTTCGTTTGGGCAGCTTCTAGAGCAAGCGTTGTGCGTTGAAGAACAAATCAAACGCGCCTCGTGTTTGGGCATAGCTCAGAGCACCAGCGATCCCATCATGTCTCTGCAGAACAGGTAGAAAATAGCGAAGTAGGATAGTCAATGTTTCCTACCTTTTATTTTTTTCTTGAAGATTCGCCGAACTTGAGTGCGTCGCCGAGACTCACCAACACCTCATCAAAGACATTGATAGAGTCGGTCCCTGCGCCGTACTGAAACGCGGTATGAAGACGAAAACTCGTCTCTGTCTCTCCTATGATATCCCCGTGTTCAGTTCTTATTCAAATGGACGACTACTTAGCCGACATGAAAAACGAACTCCCTCGTCTTCCGTCGCATTTGTCCCACCTTCCGTCCGTCCCGTCTCGACTCAAAATGGACGAGTACAGCATCATGAGTCAACTGGCGACAAAGCAGGCGATTCCCAAAGCCCAACTAAAGCCGGCTCCGCCACCACCACCACCACCACCTCAACCAGCCCATCCGTCGATAATCCATCTCCATCCGGATCAGCAGCAACGTCAACTCATCCGACAGGCTCCCGCAAACGTGACGAAAGCGGTTCCAATTGCTCCGCTAACGACTGGCGGCGGCGGCAGCGCCAACCCACCGTATCATCATCATTCATTAGGCGTTCAACGCGCGCCGCCGCCGCCGCCGTCGCATTCTCTCTATCCGCCGCCGTCTTCTTCTACCTCCTCCGCCTCCGTCTCCTCTTCCCTATCGTCGTCGACTCTGAAAATCAATACGGCGATGGCGTACGGTGCCGGCGGATCCGGCGGAGCTTCGGCGCCTCCCGCCGTACTTCGGGTTGGTCCTCCTCCCGCGTTGGTGTCGCAGTCGGGGCGGATGGAGGCGGCGGGCGGCGGGCGACTTCACGCTGTTATTCAGTCGGCGTCGACGGCGACGGCGACGCTGACGCCGTCCGGGCCGCCGCTGGCGATCAGCAGCGGAGCGTCAAAGAAGCAGCAACGGAGTGGGGATACCGTAGAAATTGAGTAGAAGTGCAAGTGAGTGTATGTGATACAGTAATAGGATTTGAGTTCAAAAGTTCAAAAGTTTGGCTAAGGATATTTATGTTATGTTACGTAGTTTGACGTCACTCTGGAAATCCGATATCGAGAAAAAGGGTGTGAACGCGAACGAAAGCGTCTTATTATGGACTACAGAAGACTTCAAAGGTAAGTACTATGCCAAGTACTATTGATGTGACCTTATACGGGCCTGTAGTCCTTGCGTCATACATATATTAGGTAACCGACGCCAGTACACGACGCCACGCGATCTCTCGCTCTTCTCTCCTATGGACGCAGCCGTCTTGGTAAGATGATCTAGACTCTCGCATAAACAAGAGTATGCTTCCCAGCGTGATCGCTCCGCGAGGGTCCCCCTAAAAAAATCGACGAGCAAAAGGAGCTTCGTTCGAGCCACGTGCGGCGCCCACGGCTGTCGTCTGAGTAAGTCGTTCTTATTTCGTGCCTACGTGCGCTCGTCCGAGCACGCAAACGCCTCCAGAGCGATCGAACACCAGCGGGGGGCCCCCAAATCGGCTCATCCTTCTTTTATCGATTATTTTGCCCTCTTTCAAGCAGCAAGGAAACTCCCAATAGTCATGGTCGAAGCGAGGCTCCCTTTGTTGTCGCGTGACCTTTTTGTGAGAGCGTTGTTTATCGTTTTTAGCTTCTGTAAAAAGAAAGGCAGCTCAAGCCAGAAGAGGAAACTTTGCATGTTGAATAGAAGAGACTCTTTTTTTGCATGTTTTATTGCACGAATAGTTGCATGCGTTTTGTTTTTGATTTGCAGGTACACTAAAGCACGCGACGTAGAATTACGCAAATTAAAATTAATTTGCGCAATTCTGCGTCGCGTGCCACTTCCGCATGAAAAAGTAGGCGAGACTATGTTCGAATTTTTATTAGAAATATCCCGGATGTACAAATAAAAAATTAAAAAGTCCTCTCGTCTCCCCTTCCCTCCTCCTCCTTCTTTGGTAGTCCCTGGGCCGTCGCTCCTGCGCTGCCGCTTGACCTGCTGGCCAAGCGGTAGGATAGGACTGAGACTGCAGTCCCCACAGTGGACTTTAACCCAAGTCCACAGGGGGTAGGCACATTAACCTCCAGCCACCAAGGAGGGAGACTTTAACCCAAGTCTCCAGGGGAGAGCACATTAACCTCCAGCCCACAAGGAGGGAGACTTTAACCCAAGTCACCAGGGTGAACTTTAACCCAAGTCCACAGGGGGACAGCTGATTAACCTCCGGCTGCCAGGGAGGGAGACTTTAACCCAAGTCCCCAGGGTGATGTCTTCGTCGACGTCTTCTTCTTTCTGCATCTAAAAATCGTCGGATTGATCGATTCGTTGGGGAGAGGAGAGAACTGAAACGGAAATGAATTAGCGCATTGAATTCCAATCAAATTCATTGTCTTATTTACCTTGAAAGGCTGAAGGAACACTGTGGAGGAGGAGGGACTTGATCCACGTGTTCATATCACCATCTACAAAAATGCCAATTTCAGCCAAAATTTGAGGTGTGAGATCAATTTGGCACCACGAGATCAAATAGGCAACCAACCCCTATTGTTTTATAAAGAAATATTGGGAATCGGAGAGGTCACCGAAATGACCAAAAAGCGTGTGCTATAGTTCACGGTTGCCTAAAAATCTCAACTCACGGATTTCCAAATAAACGCGCTAGATCTACTCTACTTTATTAGTAGAACAACCCTACAAGGTCAAACTGTTCGTACGGGTCAAATTTCCCACGAAAAAAGACCCCTTCCGGTACGTATTAATATTAGCCACGCCTCTCAAAAATACAAAAAAATTGACATTATAGACAATTTTGAAACCGTGGAGTTAACTAGGTACTAAAGCCCTATCGTTCGACGTAGAAATCTAGGCGTTCTGGGAGATGCTGTTTTTGACCAAAAACCATGGACTATAGTTCACGGTTTGTGAAAAACGGCACTAACGCAAATCTCCTATCTGACCGTCTCAAACGATAGATTGGCATTATTTTAGACGTTTAGAATAGGCGGACCTGTCCTAGATAACGAATCTAAGGCGAAAACGGCGATCGAAATTTGAGAGCGGAGTGAGGAGCCGTTCGACTCCTTTTCGGCCAAGAAAAACCGCTTATCGATACAAGGACGATTAAAAAGGCTAATATATTCTTTCTAAACGCGCTTTCGAGCGTCTAATAACGACGTTTGCGAAGAATACGCGAGCCCCCTTCCTTTCGCGGCCTCACAACGGCGGGGAAAAGTCGAGAACCCTTTCGATGCTAAATTTAATGTCGTACCTGAGCTTTTTCGTTCACTTTAGTCCTTTTTTGTCGATCGTCATATGACGACGCCCACGACTAGGCGATCACGTGCGTTCGATGCGCGCTAGGTTGACGTCATCGACCAAATCAGAGCAGAGCGCAGAGCAGAGCCGTATATAGAATCAGAGTGTCCAGCAAGGACGAGTGCCTCGTCGGCAGCTACGACGAGGCCGGAGCAAAAAAAGATAGCCAACTAAAACGAGCGAAAAACGCGTAAACGATCTTGATCACGTGACCGGATTATATAAGTTTAGAAAAAGACATGTACATACATATACTGTACCTATATGTAGACGTCACTGCAAACTTCTCAATCTATAGCGGCTTCTCGCTTTACCGCTATGATGTCATTGCGGCAGCAACTACTAAATAACTATGATGTCAAGCCCTCTTTTTGAAAAGAGAGCGTTTATCTTCCTCATCCGCCTCCCATTGGCGGAGGACTCGGCCCGGACTGGCCGTGACGAAAGCCTCCGATTCGTCGCCCAGGTGGGCGTGGCGGTCCCTGTCCCGGTCGACGATAATCGGTGCCGTTCGTGTAGTTGCGGCCGTGTTTCGACAATTTCGGATCGACCATTGTGTGAAAACTAGGCAGAGAGATCCGTCGATGTTCGTAGACGGGCAAGAATGCGTCGACTTACAAGAGTACGACGAAATCGATTAATTTCCAGAACCAATCGACGAAGAAGCCGGCCCTCCAGCTCGGCCCTTGAGACAAGACGCCACCTAGAAGCACAGAACGCATCTAGAAGGGCGGAAAACGCGAGAAAAAGCCTCACTTTCCGAGACGTAAACCATCGCTGCGAATGACACGTCACGTTACGTCACCGATACCGTGCGCTAAAAAATACAAAAGGTATAAAAATAGTGTCAAGCCTACAAAAAAACTTACTTTCCATAATACCATCTCGCCAGAGTTTCTGGACTAACACCACAATGATAAGCAGCAAGTATAAACGTATTAAATCCCGTCGTTCTAATATAGCCTCGTTTGAGCCAACGACGTGCACTCGTCGTCGTCCCCGGACCGTCAGCAATTCGAACGCGTTCCTTAGCAACCGATCGAACTCTCAACAAAAACTCATAATCTTCCATGAGAGGAATAGGCCTGAAGCCACCCACATCGTCGTAGTCCTTCCGCCTTATAAAATAAGCTTGATCTCCGTAAGGAAGCAAAGCCTTTTCCGATCTGTGCCTCGTTCCCCATTGAACCATCTGCAGACGAAGCCTAAGCCACCACTCCCTTATAATAAGAAATAGAAATAAGACTATGTAATTTCTGTGGTGCCTCCCTTACATTGCCTTGTTTTCCTGCAGTGCATCTAGATTGAATCTAAACGCTCCCAGTTTGACACCCGGCGTGGCCAGGGTCTCAAAAGCAGTCACATCATATCCTTGGGGAAGTCGTGTATCAGCGTGGAGAAATAGCAGATTTTCATTGGTGGAATTTATGACGCCGTTGTGCAGTTGCTTTCCCCTACCCGGTTCGCTGCGGATGACTTTGATAGAGACGTTCTCCACGCCTTTGCCGAATTTTTCCACGAGTTCGATTGTCGAATCCGTGCTGCCTCCGTCAACAATAATAATTTCCAGCCGATCAGAACAATCAGCATTTTCAATGCAATTTTGTAGGGTCGATTCAATTTGATGCGATTCATTCAAAGTAGGAACGATAATCGACCAAGACGGCGACACCAAATCCTTCCAAACGACAGTACCAAGATCGCGATCAAAAACAGAAAGATCCTGAGGAAAATCCTGAGAGATACACGTGGTTGAGATCTTTCTTTTTCTCTCTCTCTCTCTCACTTACCACGTCGCTCAAACTCGTCGACAATTTCCCCACGGAAACGCCCAACTCCTCCGCTCTCCTCCACTGCTGAGCGAACACGGCCGAAGTGCCCCACTCGATCCCAGCCCCGCAAAACAAATCCTCCACATTCTCGACGCAATTCGAAACGTCTTTCGACAATCCAACGAGATAGTAACCCCCGTCGAGAGCCGCCCCGAGAACCATCCCATTTTTTCCCTCGCGAAGTTTCTCGAAACTTTCGCCCATGATTTCGCGACTTATGCCTGGAATGTCCGATCCCACGATAATCACCCACGACGCTCCCTCGCGAAAGGCGTCCTTGAAAGCGGACGCCATTTTGAATCCGAGATCGCCGTTCGCTTGTTGTCGACAAATTCCTCGTATGCCCAAACATTTGAGCCACGTTTGAACGAGTTGCTTTGTGCCGCCCCAATAGCGCAGTTCCACGTCGGCGATCGTCTCGCGAAGCGTATTCGCTGTCGTGAGCATCTTTTCGGTCATGTGGCGTTGAGCGAGGGCGGCGCCGAAGGAGCCCAGTTTGGGAATCAAACGCGTTTTCGTCGTTCCCGCGCTGGGATAGCGCGAAAAGACGACGACGCGTCGCGGAAGAGATCGCGCGGGTCGATTGAAGAGGTAGATGCCGACGAGACAGCCGACGGCACTGCCGACGGCGGCCAAAACGGCGGGAAAAGACATTCAAGACAGTATTCAAGACGATCGCCTTAGCGCACTCTTTGTTTGGAATTCGACCAATCACCGACCGCCCTTCACTGGTCGATGTCCTCAGGTCTAGTCGACACTTGCGTAGTCCGCTTCGTTGTGACGTACTCTCCACAGACACTCGCAGTCCTCCACCGAAACGCTCGCGCACGATGTCAACGCTAAAAGTCGGAATAAACGGGTAGGAGTAAAGAGTGCAATGTATCACCTTTCTCGATCTCACGTGCACAGTTTCGGTCGAATCGGACGTCTCGTCCTTCGCGCGGCCCTAGCAAAACCCGAAGTCGATGTCGTCGGAGTCAACGATCCATTCCTCGACGTTGAATACATGGTATGCACGCGGATAAACTGGTTTCCGCCGGCGTGATTGGCTCGTGGCTCGAGCGTGTCATCGCCTCTTATTATTATTAGGCGTACTTGTTTCGATACGACTCGACTCACGGCCAGTACAAGGGCGAAATTTCGACGAAAGAGGGAACATTGATCGTCGACGGGAAAGAAATCGCCGTTTACGCCCTGTAATAATTCATAATTACGATTTTTTTATATATGAAACAATCGTACCTTTGTTTTTGCATAGACGAAATCCCGCGGAGATACCGTGGGGAAAATGCGGAGCTGAATTTGTCGTCGAATCGACGGGAATATTCACTACAACAGAGAAAGCCGGCGTTCACATGCAGGGTGGGGCGAAGAAGGTAATCATATCGGCTCCGTCTGCCGACGCGCCCATGTTCGTTATGGGGGTCAATGAGGAATCGTATGATCCGGCCACAATGCATGTAATCAGGTAAAAATCAATAACTATATCTTTGTATTGACTTATAGTTTTTTAATTAGTAATGCATCGTGTACGACTAATTGCTTGGCCCCCTTGGCGAAGATTGTTCACGATGAATTCGGAATCACCGAAGGACTAATGGTTAGGATATGTAGATAACTGAAATTTTATTCTATTTTGATTGGCTATTTCAGACGACTGTTCACGCTACCACTGCCACCCAAAAAACCGTCGACGGGCCTAGCGGAAAGGTTCCCCCGGGTCGTCACTATCTACGTCATTTAATCAATGGATCTATTTTTGTTAGAAATGGCGTGACGGTCGTGGCGCCGGTCAGAACATCATTCCAGCGTCGACTGGCGCCGCCAAAGCCGTCGGAAAAGTCATACCGGAATTGAACGGGAAACTAACGGGCATGGCATTTCGCGTTCCCATTGCCGACGTCTCAGTCGTTGATCTGACAGTCCGTCTTAGTAAAAAGGTAATATAGGGGAAAGGGGAGGGGGGCCCCCTCCAACTGATGCAGCATGATTGGCTGCCTAGGCTACCTATGACGAGATCAAGGCGGCTATCAAAGGCGCTTCAGAGGGGCGTTTGAAAGGCATAATGGGATACACAGAGGACGAGGTTATTTTACTGGTATTATTTATCTATGACACTTACCTTTCTTTCTCAGGTCGTTTCTAGTGATTTCATAGGCGACACCCATTCGAGTGTGTTCGACGCCAAAGCCGGAATTGCTCTCAGCGATCAGTTTGTCAAGTTGGTGGCTTGGTATGATAATGAGTTTGGCTACAGCAATCGCGTCATTGATCTCATCATCTACATTGGATCAAAGAAGTAAAGAGAAAAAGTCTCTTTCTTCCAATGAACTCATGGCTGTGTGCTCATATTCTGTCTTGTGTCATGTCATTTAGTAAATGTGATTTAGTGTGCAACAACGTTTTCTGGGAATATTGACAGGTCGACTAGTTTTAGGCTTACGCAAATCCTGTAAAAATCTTCACTGGTCCACTTCGCCGCATGCTGCCGACTAAAACGAGCCCTTCTAAGCTGACTTCCACTTATTAGTGCTACCAACCTTGCTAGGTCAGGATAGGGGTCATTGAACGTTAGAAGAATATCTGTTGTGTGCTGAGGCAATCGAAGGAGAAACATCTCGGTGTGCACTTTGTGTGGGGGTTCGCTTGCTGCAGCCTACACGCGCGCCCAATCTGAAAATTCATTCATTTGCAAAAGCACGATGGATTCATACTTCATCGCGAAATTTTGAAACTCGTTGACACCCAATCAATCTGTACGCGTCGCAACATCTATAGAAGAGAAGCTAGTTTAATTAATGATTCACTTTGAATTATTTCTTACTGATGTAAAGCTATTTGTTCTTTCGGTATTTCAGAAACAGACTCGATCTATTCACAAATGTATGCTATACGACTACGCGATATCTCTAAGTAGGGAACCTTCTGGTCGCGCGACTGATTCGATTCGGCCAAATCATTGAAATAGTATCTGCACAAAATCGATTGTTTTTCAGTCTGTTTCGGGGTTTTTGAGCCTACTCGGCGGCCTGGGTGCCTTGTACGTCGCCGCTGTATTCGAGAAGTTCAATGAGAACGCTCTGGTCCGTCTCCAAATGAGCGAACACCTCCTGATTGTCGGGAACCTGACGAATCTGACTAAAAGAAGAGTAAATATTGCACCAGTGCATGGGAAAACGTTCTAGAACCTTATATCTACGCTGCAACTCGGCAGAACGCACGTAAAAGCTCCTCCAAACAACAACTTGGACGACATTAGGCCTAGAGTGCGCTAGATGTACAGTAGAATATTGTTATGCTAATGATCGCCGAAAGATGCGACGGGCTCGCGCGCAAGACGCTCTACCTTATCCTCTGGTACGGTTTCAGCCTCGGCACGCTCTTTCTCAACAAATACATCCTCACGTGGCACGGAGGATCGCCGTCCCAGCTCGCCTCGACGCAGATGATCGCGACGACCTTGTGCGGCGGCGTGCAGCTCGCTATTACGCGCGCAACGCGTCCGGGACGCGAATCGAGCTCGCACGCGCCGTCGTTCGCGCGAAACATGATCATTCTCGGCGTCATGCGATTCGTTACGGTCGTTCTCGGTCTCGTAAGCCTCGCCAACGTCGCCGTGTCGTTCACGGAGACAATCAAGGCGTCGGCGCCTATGTTTACCGTGCTTATTGCGCGATGCATGATCGGGGAGCGTACGGGACTCCTCGTCAATCTATCACTCGGGCCTATAATGGCCGGTTTGGCTCTTTGCTCGGCAACCGAGCTCAGTTTTAATGTTCTCGGCTTCGCCGCCGCTTTGTTCAATAACATCGTTGATTGGTAATTTACACGCCCCTGTTAATTAATTAATTAATTAATTAATTAATTAATTAATTAAAGAGCTAGTCCCTCGAACCTGAATGTTGTTTTCTTCTCAAAGCTTTCAGAACGTTTTCTCCAAAAAGTTGCTTAGCCAAGACACTTACAGCTATAGGTACTGTATGACCACAAATATTGAATAGCTTTGCTATATCTTACCTCAAACTCCAGTCCCGTTGAACTTCAATTCTACGCAAGTGCTGCGTCTTTTGTCCTGCAGCTACCTTACTGGATATTTTACTTTGTACACACCGCGTACCTCCTATCGATAGATTATGAACATTTTTCTGGGTAGGAAATTCCTCAAAAACCGTCATCATTTCTCATGTGGCTCCTTCTCGCCGACGGTCTCCTTTTTCACCTACAAAGCCTAACGGCCTATGCTCTAATGTCTCTAATATCACCGGTGACGCACAGGTGAGAGAGGAGAATTGCTCATCTTTCGCCCCTACTATGCCTGTATCTTCAGTGTTGCTAATACCGTCAAAAGAGCGCTTCTCATTTGGCTCTCAATTCTCGCCTTCGGCAATCCGGTCACAAATCTCAGTGCCATTGGCACGGCGATGGTGATAGCCGGAGTTGTTTTTTATAATCGGGCAAGACAAGCGGAAAAAACTACTAGTTCTTACAGAATTATTCACGTGCCTTCAAATCATTTAATTATTGAAGAAACTTAGAGGAAACTATTCTGTACTTTTTTAGTCAATTGATTTTAGATATATATTGATTTAGTTTTTTTGTTCTCGAATTATATGACACAATCATTTTCGAATATTTAAAGAAATAAAAGACTGATCTGAACGAGAGATATTGTGCGCAAGGCAATATCATCTCGAGACTCGGCCATTAGCGCGGTCTCTTATTTTCTTCGTTATCTCATTGACTGACTTGCCTTTTGTTTCGAACATGTAGACGTAGACGAAGATCCAGGCGATGCCAGCGACGCCGGCAAGCACAATCATTCCATAGGGATAGAAGAAGTCCTAAGAAATCCATCGATTAACTAATTCATTATTCAAGGGAAGAGACTCCGTACAAAGAAACTCGGAAACGCGTATCCCATTGCTCCGATGCTAACCCAATTGGCAAGTTCAATGAGACCGACTGCTCGCACTCGCGGTCCCTGATTGAAAACTTCAGATCCTGATATCCACGAAACTGGACCTGTATCAAAGAAGCCCATCTAGACAGGAATGCAGTCAAAGGTGCTGGCCATACCCGGTCCTATCGCAAAGCCAGCGGAAAGAAGCAGACTGCTGGCTATGGTTAGAATGTCTGGAAGCGTTATGCCGCTGCCGACTTTGTGATCACTGTAAAATCCTACCTGCAAACAAATATTAGACGCTACCGAGTTGCGACTTTTCGTTGGGTACTTTGAAACAAAGTCCGATCGTCACGCACATGTTCGATATCATTATGATGCCAAAACCGTAAAGAAGGAGAGATCGTCGTCCAATAGAATCGACTTTCCAAGCCTCAATAGAAACGCAATGACAATAGGAAGTGAAATAATTAATAATCTTACCACAAGCACAGTCAACAATATTAGAAAGACCCCTACGAGGATGGTGACTATGGCTGGAGAAGCCAAGCCACTTTCTTCGAAAAGTTTCGTCGAGTAGAATACTACCTATACAAAAAATTGCAAAGATATATTTAAACTTTTCTATGCTAGACGTGCTACCGCGTTCACTCCCGAAATTTGTCGCGCAAATCGAATTCCAAAGTTGACGAGCAGAGGATATCGGAGATGAGGAAGTCGAAAGAAGTCCGCAAGAGTAACCTTCGCTTCTGTCGCCGTCTCCTTCTCAGTCTCGAGAAGAGACACACACAGTCAGCTATAGAGCAACGTTCCGCTTACCTGCAACTCGACGAGCGCGCTGGCTACATTGTTGGCACCGTGGAGTCTTCGTAACGCTTGAAACCGACTCGATATGAAAGTCGGTAGAGTTTCTAAAGTCTTTGCTCACCGTCTGCCGCCTTGCGTTTTTCATTCTGGTGCAAATAGAGATGACGAGGCGATCGCGGAAAGAAGGGAAGAGAGAAGAGCTGAGCGCCGGAAAGGACGACAGTCAATCCGAAAAGATATCTCCACCCGTCATTCTCTCGAGTCCCAAGCACCTGAAAAGTCAAACCTATGCGCGTCTATATGCTAAAGAAACTCGAATCCTACCTCGGGTATGCCTAGAATTTCGGACAAGAAAATAAAGCCAACGACGCCTAGCTCAAAGAACGTGCCCACTAATCCCCTAATGCTAGCCGGAGAAATTTCAGACAGATACACTTGACCGACAGTGATACCGATCCCTATGTACAACAAGCGCACATCAAAATGAAATTTCCAGAGCGCAAAAAGTCCCAGTACCCGAAGCAAAACCACTGACAAATCGCCCGGCTAAAAAAAGCCAAAACGAACTACTGAGGGCCATCATCAGAGCACCGGCGACAGCGAAGACATTATTTAAAACCAGAGTCCATTTCCTGCATGGGGACACCACACCATCAATCATCGACGCGAACACACATCTCCGACAGCTCCACCTTCCAATCGTATCAGCAGGGAATCCGGCGACGATGGACCCGACGAAACCGCCGACGGCGAAGAGAGCAAAACCGAGAGCGTAGAGATTCTCGCCGCGAACGCAACGCAAGTGCGTGCCGAATATCGACGCCGAAGCGCTGGCGACGACGACGGCGCGACAAGATCGATTCTCGAAGTGACTGATGACGACCTATGGGGGAGGTAGAGTCGCATGGAAAATTCAAAACGCGAGGAGGAGATCTCACGTCGATGGGAGCGTTGATGACGCCTAAATGATAGCCGAAGTATCCGGCGGTGCCGAGGACGATTGATACGGACGTTTCGATGAGACACGGGGTTAAGACGTCGGCAATTCGGCGTTTTCGCGTCGTCGTCGAGGGGCTCGGCGACGGCGAAGGGGGGGCCGAGTTAATAGAGGAAGAAAGGGTCGTCGTTTCGTTGAGATTCATTTGCGGGTGAAGAAATGATTAATTAAACCCGGATACGAGGAGGGGGGGGATGATCTCTTTTTTTTTTATACTGCTATTGCGATTCCACTCGCTTGTACTTTTTCTTAGAGTCTATTCGATCTTTGAGTTTACTTGTGACCTCTTCGACTGATTGGCCTTTCGTTTCCGGTACGTAGTAGTAGGTGAAGAGCCAAAAGAGGCCGCACAGTCCGGCAAAGAGAACCATTGCGTAAGGATACAAAGAATCCTAAAAAATCTGAAAATCAGAAAAGCGTCGTATCTGCGCGAGACGCACTCACGAATATCGTCGGGAACAAGTATCCGACAATTCCGTTGCCCGTCCAATTGACGAGACCCGCCAGACTGACGGCTTTTACTCGCGGAGCCTGCGTGAATAACTCGGGACCAATAAGCCAAGGAATAGGACCTAGAACAAGAAAAAATCACAAAAAGCGAAGAGGGATTGCGTGTGAGCGCTCACCTGGTCCCAGTGCGAAGCCTGCTACGATGAGAAGGCTGCTTAGAACGGCAATAACTCCAGGCGCTGTTACGCTATCGATCTCCTTGTGACCGCTATAGAAGCCCACCTGGGGAAAAGAGTTATTTGTGGGGGACGTCGATATCTGTCTTCGTTTACTTGAAAACAAAACGCTACGGATATGCAGAGGTGAAAGAGCACCATGCTGCCGAGTCCGTAGAGCAGAAGCGTTCTTCTCCCCGAGCGATCCATCAGCCACACCTTAGAGATAACAGAAATAAGGCGATTTGTAGTTTCGCTTATCGTATGGATCTTACTTACAGCAAAAAGAGTGAAAATGATGAGGACGACTCCCACTAAAGTCGTCGTTGCCGCCGCTGAAGCAACTCCAACATGTTTAAAGATTTTCGTCGAATAATAGAAAACCTAATAAAAAAAAGACATCAATGCAAAAGTCTCATGTACTATTTTTCCCTCTTCACCCCATTGATTCCAGACAATTGTTGACTCAACTGAAGTCCAAAATTAATGAAGAGAGGATATCGAAGGTAAGGATTTCGAAAGAGATTGAGATACGACACGTGAGGCTCAGCCGCCGCTCTATCCGCTTCCAGCTAGAAGTCTACTTAATTGAAAAATCCCTATATTCTATTCCTATTGTTGTTACTTGAAGTTCTGCTAGCGCAGACGTAACGTCGTCTTTCCCGTGCAATTTTCTCAATGCTTTTAAATAGAAAAATTAAGATCGGGGGGGCCCCTATCTTTTTTCTGTCCTTTGTACCTTTTTCGGCTAGATGCACGTCTTTTTTCTTTAGAAACAAATATCTCGGCGATTCGCAAAGAAAGGGCAACGAGACCAATTGAATGCACGACAAAAGAACGGGTAATCCAAACAGAAATCTCCACAAATCGTGCGACCGAGTCCCCAGTGCCTTTTAATCAAACACAAGGAAATCGAGAATCCAATGACAAATCGTACGAACAATCTCACCTGGGGTATGCCAAGCAATTGAGATATGAAAATGAACGAGACGACGCCCACTTGAAACGCCGTGCCAAGCGCACCGCGAAGTCGAACGGGAGCCACTTCCGCTAGATACACAGGCGCAATAGTCGTACTAATGCCTTCAAAAAAAATAAAAATAAAAACAGATTTCAATAGCCTGTGAGAGGATTTCATCGGTCTCTCTCTACCTCCGTTAATTCCAATAATAAAACGACCCGCTGTCAAGAGAGGAAACGAGTGGGACAAGGCCATCATGAGAGCTCCGGCCAATGCAAATGCATTGTTAATCAGCAAAGTTAATTTTCTAAAAAAATTAATAGGATATACAACATCATTATTTTTGTTGTTGTTGTTGTTGTACCTTCCTATTCTATCTGCTATTTGTCCTCCGATCAGTGCGCCGACGAATCCGCCGAAGGCGTAGATCGAAACGGCGAGAGCGTAGAGATTTACGCCGCGACGACACTCCGCCGGCGAATCGTCTCGAGCCGTCGCCGAATTGCAGGACGAATTGACGAATTCGCTTATGATGACCTGCAAAGGGGCCCTCATTCCGATGTGGCGACGCGCGATCGGCTTTCTCTAACGTCCATTGGAGCGTTCATGACGCCCGTTTGGTATCCGAACTGCGTTGCCGAGCCGGAGACGATCGATACGGCTGTTCCAATGAGAAGAATCGTTGCATTTCGACTGGTGGTGGAATTTCGCTGCGAAAGTAAGCTGCTGCGAAAGCAGGCGGCGATGGCTTAGAAGACGTACCGGTGCGTCGTTTGGAAGCTCGGCGCCTTCGTCTTGCGCCTCTTCGTTGACGGAAGAACGATTTGAACGTACTGCCATCATATCCTGAAGCACGTTAGAGAAAACTCATCCGAACAAGAATACCAGGATGATAAGAAACTAATTCAGCAATGCCAGTCATACAGAAAAGCCACTAAAAAATAAAAAAGGTGTAGTCTAATAATCAATTCTCCAAACGAGCACCCCGGCGTCGTCCGCTTCGCTTTCGCCGGGCGCACAGTATCCCTCGCCCCCGGCCAAAACCATTCTATACGCCACCTTTTCGCCGCGCACTTGATCCAACGTCTTCTCGGCGACGTCGTCTTTCAAATGCTGATCATCGTAAAACACCGAATTCGAAACATCTTCAACGACGGACGAATCCGCGAGCTTAGCAGCGGCGGAGGCTTCGCTCTCAGCGACAGCCGCCGCCTCCGCCTCCGCCTCCGCCGCCGCCGCCGCCGCCGCTTTCTTTACCAAATCCCACGGAATATCATAATCCTTGTCGACCCCAGCCGACGACGTCTCCCCACCGTCGACCCCATCCGACGGCGGCGGCGGCGGCGGCGGCGAAGGCCACGACCGCTCCCCCACACTCGTCTCCCCGCTGCGACTAACCTCCACCGGCGTAGGAGGCGGCGGAAGAGACAACGACGAGTCGTCGCCGACCTTCGTCGGAATAGGAGGCAACGGCCTATTCTCCGTCTCAGTCTCGTCTTTCCCCTTCCCCGGAAAACTAACGTAAGCCGGAGAATCGTCATCGTATTCCGCATCTTCGTTGTTTTCCTTGATAAAACTTTTTTCCGGCTGCTTTTTCTCCTCGCCGCCGCCGCCGCCGCCGGGACGATTCGGCGGCGACAGTGCCGTGCAGAGGAGAAAGCGCACGGGGCCGCCGCGAAAGCGATGCGCGCTCACGCTGCCGCGATCGGTCGTGAGAGGAACGCCGCCGAGACGCGCGACGGGTAGCGCGACGACGTGGCCGTCCGAGAGGCCGACCCAGAGGCGACCGCGAGCGGCGAGCAGGGACGTGATCGATAGGGTGGAAGCGCCCGTTTTGAATCGGGTCGAGCGGTGGCGCGACGGGACGCGAGGAGCGTTGTCTGCGAGCGGGGACGTTGAGTTTGCCGAGTAGAGGATCGCGTCTCGTTTACCTTTGGGGGGAAGTCTTCTGACGAGATTGCCGACGCTGACGGTTTGGAGGAGTTCGCGCGTTTCCGTGTGATAGAGATGGATCGACGAGGTGCCGTGGAGACCGAGCCACACGCCGACGCCGACGTGGACGATTTTGCTGATGACGTCCGATTCGCTGGAGTCGATTTTGAAGGAGGTCTAAGAAGGAAAGTCATCGGACACTGATATGAGATTTTTTTTCTGACCTCTATCTTGAGACTGTCCGCATCGATTGCTGTTACCGAATTGCCTGATGCACACCAGACCTTGTTCTTGGCTGGAGACAAGGAATTGACTGACGTCTTTCCGTCGCTAAGCATCAACGTGACAAGACTTTCAGAACTCCAAAGAGAATCTTGGGGAACAAAACAATAGCGTCATTCTAATTGATTATTTTTTTTCAGACTGTACCGAGGACAGTTGAATGACGGAAATCGTTGACCTTTTTAGACACTTATAAAAAACGCATTTTTTAAAAACTCGCTTCCTTTCAAAAGTAAACGTTTACCTGCTTGGATATTATATATTGAAACCTGTCCGTCTCCCAGTGCAACGAACACGCGATCCCCGCAGATTCTACGCAAGACAAAGAGCTCATAGAAAAACGTAGACAACAAACCCCGCGCGACTTCTTCACTTCATGTCTCGCACAGAAGCGCTACACTGAATCTGCAACAACGGCTTTCTTTCGACAGCAGGCCGATTCATCTGACATCCAAAAATATAGATCCTAGAGATGAAAATTCTATTTTGAAATAAAAAATGTTCCTCGTTCTCTTACGTGCCAGATCTCGTCCCAATCCACACAGTCGGCCTGTCATCGTCATAACGTCTCTTCAGCATGACGAAAATCGAACAGAGCGGAGTCGACGTCGTCGCTTGAAACGTCTCGACGACATTAACGCTCAAATTCTCCTCCGACAAAATGCTCACAATGCCCTTCTCCTCTCGCTCGCAGCACACCCAAACAAGAGTCCTCGCCGGACTCGCTCCCTCGTCGAAACAAGCCCCACAACAAACCTTAAGTACTCAACTGAATTTCGCGATTACGAATTAATTTATTTAATCGTCGGCACCGATGATTCTCTGAGCGTGGGACAGACTTGCAGGCCGACGTCGAATAAGGGCATGGACGGCGAGAAAAAGTCAGCGGAACCTAGACCGCTATCGGGATCGTCTTCACCCGGCATTAACCAACCAGGATTGTTCTGTTTTCCTGCGGGGAAAAAAAATAATCTATTAGGAAAGAGTATCTTATATATATGTGGGATTCTACTTTGCTTGAGTCGAGTCGTTTGCAATCCTATAAGCCAAGCCTCCTTATTCTTCGCCGATTCCATAATGAACGTGTAAACGGCCTCGGTCCCCGGTTCTCTGTACGTACCAGTGTTTATTTCTCGCTCGTCGCCGCCTTTGTTTTAAAGCGTACCTATGCGACGGCAACAGCATGTCAAGTCGACCCCCTTCTTGCTCGCGAATCTTTTCGTCTATCGAGACGATTCGCTCCTGAAGACGTTGACACCATCGTCGCGTTTTTTCCACGTCGAGAACCTTTATATAAATTTATAGAGAGAAAAAAACGAATACCTATCTATGAATTTTCTTCTCGCCTTGTATTTGTCTTTTAGCATAGCCACGAGACCGGATATCTGACTTACGATTGCAAAATCCGATAGATAATCGTCCCGTTTCTGACGGAGTCGCGAGCTCCGAGCGTCCAAGCCCTCGTCGGCGTCGAGAAAAGACGGCGACTTTTGCCGCTTCAATTTCTCGCGTTTGAGATTTTGCCGTTCGATTAGACGCTGCTGAAGAACGTAGTCGACGTCGACGACCTTTACGTCGGACAGGGGAACCATCCACTTGAACTTGAATTTGCCGTGATAAGCAGCTCTCCTAATAAAAAGAAAACAATCGACTTAGAAAAAATTATCTATTATTTGTACTACGCACTTGTCTTTGACTTTGAGAAGCGTCGCACAAACCAGAACGTCGTTCAACATAAACAAACAGCAACGGCGACCAACGATTCGACCTTTTTTCGTTATCTATAAAAAAAATCCTATCGAGAGAAATATTGTGGGGGAAACACGTAGCGCTACTTGCTGCTCCACAAAATCAAGCCGGACAAATCGCCTCTCGTTTTGCTGCAGTGGCTAAAAAACAATAAAGAAATAAAAATCTAAATTAGCCTCTTTTCCGTCGTCTCTTACCTGTTCAAGATGCGTCATTCGCTTGTCGAGTTCTCGCACGTACGATCGAGCTTCTATGGCCCGTTTTCTCTCGTTGAGCGTGTCGGTGAGAAACTCGAGTCGCGTCAACGCTAGCTGAAGTGAAACGCGATCGGGATGACCGACGCTGCAATAGCGAAGCATATCCTAAGACATAACAAAAAAATCATTCAAAGCCTATATGTGTGCATTATCAATTACTACCTGTAGACAAAGAATGAATTGCGGGAAGCGTTGCACCGGTTTCAAGAGGAGACTCTTTATGTCCAATTTGTCTGAGGACACCGCTCGACAGTCCTGTAATTATGACGTCAAAAAACGATTCCATTCCAGGTACTGACTTACTTCGAGAAATTTTCTAAATGAGTGACTCTGCGACGATTCTGCATTCAGTGTCTCCATAGCGATTTCGAAATTGTTTATAAAATCCGTATAGTCGTCGGCAACCATTTTCTTATTAAACTAAAAAAATTCGAAAAATGCTCTAGAGCGAATATTCATATTCAATCTTTGTCCCCCACTCACCGATCCCTCGAATATATCTCCAATTTTTATCATGGCATGCCATTGGGCCACTCGGCCCGACAGAGCGATGAGAAACATGTTGTGATGCATCCAAATCTCGCGGACTTTATGGAAAATCTTCTCGACTTTCTCCGCGCTCAGCGTCACGCCGTGGCCGCCTTCGCTGGCCAAAGGCGTCGCGTACATGTCGACGAGACGTCGCAGGGAATCGACGTAGCTGCGCTCCGTGGACATGATCGTGTCAAGTATAAGATAGCGTTTGGTCTAAGGGGAGAAAATAGGGCGATGCTTACTATAGTAAATGGCCCTTTATCTACTTACTGCGTCTCGGTCGAGTCCCGTTGGCATTGGCGGAAGAATTGCGCATCTCTTTCCTTTGATTGACATCGTTACCTTTTCCATGAGAGCCTGACTCAAGTACGGATTCTCCGGCAAATTGCTTCGACGTCGCTCCAGCTTTCCCTCTCGCTCCTGAACGACCGAAAACCTCGGCAAGAGAAGATGCCTCTCCTTCTCCGCTTCCGTCAAAACCAAAGCCGGTTGCCGATCGTCATTCCCCTCGTCCGCTCGCCACTCGTCGATCACCTCATCCGAAGCGAACGAATCGGATTCGGATAGAAATTCCGTCCCGTCGTCGAGTTCCTCGACGGAAACTCCCTTCTGTCGAACCTCAACGACCTCATAGTCGTTATTCTCAGGAGTAACGCGCTTGGACTTCACTTCAACGGGCTCATACTCGTCGCCCGTCTCGCGCGGCGTCACCGGCTCATAGACGTTCTCCGGTTCGACGTCCGCCTTCTTCAATTCCGTATACCGTCGCGTCGGTGCCGCCGGATTTTGTTTCGACGAAGGGGGCGTGGCCGCGTCGGGAGCCGGTGCCGTGAAGGGCTGAACGGGCGACAAGAACGGATTGAATCGGACTTCGGTCGGTTCCCCGTCCGTTGCTATGGGACTGCTCGTTGCTATGACGCCTCGAATGTCGTTATAAACGACGCTGCTCTTTTTTCCGCGTATTTCGGCGCCGGATGACGGCGACGGGCTCGTGACGACCGTTTCGTAATCGACTGATGACGACGACGGTTCTTCGGTGGGCGTGGTCGCTTTGACGTCAGAGATAAAGAGGACGCTGTCGTAGGCTAGTGACTCTTTTCGAACGACGTCGTCTTTTTTCGGCGGTATGTTGACGTACAAAGCTACGACGGGGCATACGGAAAAACTCTACGCTCTAATAACTGTCAATGTTATTATTTACGGGTAGGCGTGGTCGGTTCGTCGGTCGACTTTTCTGCCGTTTGATGCTCGCCTGTTGTAGAAGACTGCTGCGCGATTTCGTGGACTACACGAAACAAGGCGGAGCGACTTTTCTACTAGTGTTTTGGCTGGGGAACGTGAGAAAAATCGTACTCGCATTTCCGTTCGGTGCCTTTCCAGCGAAAATCGCATATTGACTCTCGGATTCTGCTCCCGGAAGAAAGAACTGTCCGTCCGACGACGCCGGGAGACGATCCGACGAGGGATCGGCCATCACCGCTTCTTCGTTACGCGACCGGACGCGACCACGCACGCAAGAGTCGCAAACGCGCGCTAGTGCCATTCAGTCGACGACGACTGACAGACCACACCGGCCACACCAGCAGGCTCCTGGACACATGGCCACACCAAACCACACACATATTGACTCGCCCATTCTAAATGTACAGCGTATGCATGTTCAAAGACCATTACATTCCGTCAAACATAATAAAGCCGCACAGCAGACGTGCTTACAAGGAGGTCTCCATCAAAAAACTTCGTCTCAATTACGACATTTCCGCTGAAGAAAAGAAAATTCATTTCAAAAATCAACAGAAGAATCAACGATATCAAACCTTAGAACGTTAGCCGGCATCATCTGTCCTTCGGGCGCGGCTTCAATTAGAGACTGCCACGTGTTCGTGGAGCCCGGGATGACAAAACCAAAGTCAAAGGCCCACTCTAAGAAAACTGCTATGAACGTATGCGTGGGCGTGGAGGTGCCTTTTCTTACCTTCGAGTCCTTTCCCTTTGAATATGACTCTCTGCTCTAATCGAAACTTTTTCATCTCTTCGGCTGATGAGAAATTGATTTCGCGCGAGACGGCCTTGCATTTGAGTATTTTCTTTGGAACGCGAGCTGAAAAATAAATATTTCAATGCGTTACGACGCGTCGTAAGAATAGTCGAGCCAAAAGGCGTTTCTCGGAGACCGACCTTCGTGTTCGACTCCCGGAGCCGATCTAAGAGACCAAGTTAGTTGCAAAATAAATTAGCGAGTCGAAGCAAAACGTACAGGTCATCGCTTCCCTGCCATAAAATTTTCCCTGTGCCCGCATCGCGGAGGTTCATCCAGTTTCTAAACGTCTCAAGTCACGAGAGAGCACCGTAAATGGCGTTCGATTCATTACAGTTTGAATCCGCAGAGAATTTGTTTCGCTTTCGCGTCCGTTGTAGCCATCGTTCACGCGCATGCCCCTCGACGTTTCTAATCACGTGTTGACGTAACTGCTCCATTGCGCTTTACAAACGCGAATAGAGTGTCGCGCCATGCTTCGCATGGCAAACGTGGCACTAATTACAAGCGTCGTAACTCTGATCGTCAGTGTACGCGGATCGACCGAAGGACAGAACACCACGAACACCACGTCAACAACGCGCGGTAAGAAGGCGCCATCCCACGTAGAAACCACACACTCGACGAAATATGTTTCCCCTTGCCGTCCGCCCCAAAAAAAAGACCCTACCCTCCCCATCTAGAAAAGAAGTCTCACCTGTACTTCCGGTCAACTTCTTTGTTCTCAGGCCCAACGCCAACGCCACGACGACCAACCGAAAGTAGCAATGCAACGTCGTCGACAACGATATCGACAACGACGTCGCTTCGAACGACAAACACCTCAACGACAAACGCCTCAACGCCACTTCCTTCACCTACTCCCACTGACAAGGGTAATTCCGCCTACACATAGTCTCTATTTAGCATCGTTCGTATTCTAAGGTCACTTCGTGATTATTGTCGCTTCCGCGAGCGGCGGAGGCGGTCTTCTCATTATTATTCTAGTCATTTCGTGCTGTTGTTGTTACTGTCGTCGCAAAAGTGAGTTTTCGGAGGCGGGGGGAGTGCGATGACGATGACGAGATTTTTTTATTGTCTCTTCGCTTAGGGAACTTTGAAATCGAAGGGTGATCATTTGTACACTAATATGCCCCGCCCCTCTCGTCTAAACGCGCGATTTGTCTGTTTCCAGGGCAACTAGACGAAGTCCGTCCGAACGAAAGGCGAAGACGTTGCCTCGAACGGAAGGCGTAGGCGGAGAGGACGCAGAGTACACGTACGTTGCGCAGAAACCCGCGTGGTCCTTCTTTTTCAGCCGAAAAAAGAAGGCGCCGCGCGACGGCGAAATACCGCTGCCGCCTTTACCGGATGACGCGAAAGCACGTAAAAAAACGAAATCGAAAGGGAAAGAGGGCAGTCCGTGCTACGTCGACGAAAAGGGGAAGAAATCCAATTTGCCGCCCGAGAAACGAGCGCGTACTAACAAAGAAGAGCATCGGTACCTGGAGCTGGTTGGCGGGGCCGAATGCCAAGTAGAAGATTACGAATCAGTTGAAGCCACGAGGTCGAAAAATGGTCCCGGATACGTGAACGTACAGAACGAAAACCCGACCGAAGACGGCGGTTACGCGAACGCCGACGAGTGGTTAGGAGCGGCGGGGAGTTCAGAAAAACGGCTAGAGGAAGACAAGGTGTATCAGAACGCGAATTCAGAAGAAGACAACGATTATCAGAACCTGAACGTCGCCGATCTCGAAGAGGACGACGCATATCAGAACATGAATGTGACAGAAGACGACGTGTATCAAAACGCGCCGCAAGAGGACGACGTCTACGAGAATGCGTAATATTATGACGTCATGTAAATCGTTTAGAGGATAAACTCATATGACGAAGTAGATAGATACTAAGCCTAATAGAAAAGCCGTAAGAAGAAGACCTATTGATAAAGATGGATTATTTTTATCGTTGGTTGAGTTGTTTCTTATTTGATATGCTAATCCACTAACTGCGCCCTTTCGCAGGGGCTTTGATAATGCGGTGCGGGTCGCGGATTCATTGAGAATCTTTCCCACTAGATAGTGCTTGCCTGTTTCGGTGATCTTCACTCGGATTCGTTTTCCCAGGAGGGAATCGTCTTGGGGAACTAGTACCTGTAAAAAATCAATAATAGGTTATCGAATTTCTTGCTGTTTGACGTCACTTGTTCGTAGAATTTGTTATGGGCCACGTAGTTTTTCTTGTCTCGCGCTTCTTCCGTGACTAGAACCTCCTGAATTTCGCCAAGCTAGATGAACGCAAAGTGAACTCAATGAAGACAAAAGCTCCCTTCTGATTAAGACTTTGTGGTCATATGGATGGTAAGACTGAAACACTTTGGATATTTCTCGCGTTCGTCTTTTCACCTGGAGAGAAAAAAATGCAACGTTGTGGCCATATGGGCATTAGTATGTATACATAGATACCTCTTCCGTGGGAAGTCTTTTCATTCTGGCTGCAGGAGTTCCAGGACGAGGATAGAACTGATTGATGAAAAGACTGGGAAATTGATAATCTCGAACTAGCTGAACAGTCTCTTCAAAATCCTTTGAAGAAAAAAAAACGCCGTCACGTTCTCATAGAGTAAAGACGCAATGAGATAACACGGTTACACCTCTTCTGTTTCTCCAGGAAATCCGCATATAACATCAGTTGCTATGGTAATACCGGGCACCCTTGAAAACAAAACATTAGAAACTAGAAACGCGAGTGGTGTCCCTTACTTCTCCTTGAGAAAATCTACTACGCGTCGAAATTCGGCAGCAGTGTACTCTCTCTTCATGTTAGCTAAGACACTATCTGAAGCTGACTGCACGGGTATATGTAAAAATGAGTAAACCCGCGGATGAGCTAATAGCTTTGCCATTTCCTACAAAAACAATTTGTGGAGTATACTTTCAACTATCTATTAGCTACCTCAAGATGGTCTAAAATGTAAGGCGGATTCGTCATTCCAAGCCGAAGCATGGCTCCGTCAGGAATCACCTCTACGAGTTGCCACAGCAACTCGGGAATGGAGCTCCCAATATCTCGACCGTAGGCCCCTGTATCTTCACTGGTCAGCCAAATCTCGCAAACGCCCTCTAAAAGTTATCACGTCAACGTGTATGCTGATGCACGCATCAATTCTTTGCCTTCGAAGGATTGCTCTGCTCGAGCAACAATGCTCTCAGGCAAATAGCTGGCCAAATCCCCGCGCGCTTGCTTCGTCTTACAATAGGTACAATGATTGAGACAACTAAGTACAAGTCGATCTTTTTTCAACTCCTCATTTGCATTTGTATACGTACCCTGTGTTAATTGCAATAATCTCAATTAGCGGATTGCGTCTGATTTTAGGCAAGGCTAAATCGGCTCCGCCCACTCGACGACCGTCCTTTCTCTTACTCCCAAACAAACGAACGGTATTTCCTACAGAGGGGGATGATTTTCTATAAAGATATATATGCATCTATCGCCTTTGAGAGTTTCTTCGACCACTTCAACAATCCGGTCTATTTGCTGAACCTACAGAACAAAGAATCAAAACAAATCACTTCAAATTAAATAATCTCATTATTACTCCAACGACACTAAGTCCCTTGAGCGCTCTGTGATTCTTCTGCGCCTGGGGCACGCATCCAGCCAAGACGACTTCTTTTCCCATGTCTTTGGCACTTCGCACCGCATTTACGAATCCATCCTCCGATGGACTTTTCACCGTGCAACTGTTTAGAACCCAAAGACGAGCAGCTTCCGGGTTATCTAGAGGAGGCGTGACTCCCTGTTCGATTTTCTCGTCTTTTCGTAGGCGTATACCGGTTATCGTGTAGCCGAATGATGCCAATTGGCCTGCCATGTACTCTCCGTCGCTGCTGTTGTGCGAACAGCCCCACGTTTTCATGTAGATCGTCTCCAATCCGGGAATATTCGACTGCGTCAAATTCGGCTCGTCTGACGTCGTCGAGCGCAGCTTTCGCGATAGAACGTGTTTCTTGTTCGAAACTCGAGCCGTGTCGTCGAGAGAAAGAGTAATATCTTCAATATCGTCCATTTCGAAGAATCTCTAAGGTAGGCATGCGCAGTGTATCTGTTCAGGCACTTGGCCTATTCTTCCTCTTCGAGATAGTTACGTGAAAATTTCTCAAATTCACTTCTAAACGTTTCCATGTCAAATCTAAACCGAAAATAGTTGATTATATAATAGAGAAATTTGGCTCACATGTGTCCGTTGGCTTTCTTTTCCAACTCCGTACTGACGTCAATATCTCTTTCCAACTTACTCACGTCATCATCGAGCTGCTTCAACGCGTCCCCAAGTATGCCCTTGAGATGAGAAACCGACTTAATCAGTTCTCTATACAGAGAAAAATATTCAGAAGACCACACAAAAAAACAATCCCTTACCTGTCCACCTGCTGCTTGCAATCTCTGCTCTTCATAGTCACCACAGTACCAAGCTTATCAGCCGTATAACCAACAAACTAGCGACATCAATCAATCAATCGATCAATCAATCAACCGCCGATACGTCATCCGCATTATAATACCTGTTCCTTGAAAGCGTTCTCCTGCACCCTCGTTGTCCAACATAACCTCTCGTAACCGTATAAGCACAGTAATCCCAAGCCAAGCGTCGCAGCCACTTTCCATCCTATCGTTTGCCATATCTGAAGAACAAAAAGGCGCTGCAGTAGCCGGGCGTACAAGAGAAACCCCATATTTCCTATATTACAGCTGCTCCCACTGTAATGGCGGGCCACACAGATTGCGCCGTGATTTTCT
The DNA here is from genome assembly GCF_947507565.1 of Oscarella lobularis. NCBI lineage: Eukaryota > Metazoa > Porifera > Homoscleromorpha > Homosclerophorida > Oscarellidae > Oscarella > Oscarella lobularis. The sequence continues at coordinate 1,848,553 of NC_089190.1, read as the reverse complement.
GGGACATCCAAAGAGCAAACGAAGGCGCATCCTCAACAAAATGTAATATTAAAAACAAAAGTCACGTTTTTAACTTACTGTTTCTACCGGCACTGCGTTTCCCGCAACGACCTGCGGTCCCAGCCAATGACGCAATATCGTCATACCCCACGAAAACTTGAACTTCAAATCAGGCTGAAACCTGGCGCAGATCTCCCCAAAATCGAGTTCATAGCAAAGCACGACGTCTTGCGACGAGACGACGTTTGATGTGTCCATTTGAAGATGTTGAGGAATAGCAGACTGGACAGTGCAGAGCATCTCTTGTTGAGCCTGTCGCATCAACTGCGAAACGGAGCTATTGCACGAAGCCATCATCTTCTGATCGAACTGAGACTCCAGATGACCACAGAGACCCTGAAAGAAGAGATAGAAATAGAGGAACAAGGTCCTAATTAAGTCGTACCTCGTTATAAGTGTCAAGGTTGTTGACTGAGAAAGGATTAGCCGAGTATCCGTTGACGAGTTCTCGAAGACGTTGAATTTCCGTTTTCAATGCTTCTTTCACCTACGAGACAGTCCACGCGTTCGTATCTAAGAGAATGATGATCGTACCAGGTCGTGGACTCCCGAAGTCGTTTCCATTATTTTCTGTTCCCATTCCTTTTGCGAGTTTTTCCTCGTGCGGTCGATTTTCGCTATTTCCTCGTGTCGGTCTTTTAGCGCATCTTTGCATTGGGATCTTGAGACGTAGAGAATGTAGCGTGAAGGGTATCAAAATGCGTTTTTCTTTACTTTCTCGCTTCGGCAGTTGATTTCATATTGATAAGCATCTTTTCCGTCTTTTCGCTTATGTGCCGACCGTTGATGACGTGCTGTTTGAATTTGGTGCTTATTGCCGATTGGGACAAACATGCCTTATATAAAAAAATTCAATCAATAACAAGATACGCCTCTGTCTCTGTTGCATACCTCAAATTTCTTTTCAAATGTTTCAAATTCTCTCAGTCTATCGTGAGAGCCTTCTGCCGTCAAACTGTCAAATCCTTCGGTCCTAGATTGTAGCACCTAGTCCCACCAGGTTGATTAGTGAATTGATGGCCAAAAATCATTCAAGAGCACCAACTTCTTTCGCCGAAACAAAGAAGACTCGATCTTCTGCCATCGTTTTCTCCACAACGCGAAGTTCGTTTACGAGGAAATCTTTATCCTTTCTCAAGTGCTGCTCCCGAACCTAAGAACGAGAGAGTCTAGACGCAACGTCACAGAAACTCCCGTAGTGAGTGCAAACTTTTCTCATCGTCTCCTGATCTTCGCCAGCCGACGCGTCCCATCGATTGTTCAAAATAAAAACGTTGGGTTTCGAAAGTCGATTGCTGACTTTGTGAAAAAATTGTTTTTCCTATACGAAGACGTATCTTGTCTTTAAGCTACGAGTTCCCTAGCACTCACCGTTGTCATGAGAGTCGACTCGGCATTGGAAACCAAAACGAAAACGTCAGCATCCAAGCAAATCTTATCAATCCAAGTATCGGAATCGGGACTGATATCAATACCAGGACTGAACAAAGTAAATAAAAAAGAACATCAAAATTGATTAACATCGCGTGCCTGTCGACAAGCTCAACGTCCTCCTTGAGCAACCGACACCTATTAAAAAATTAATAAGCAAATGCTTAATTAATTATGGGATATTGGTCATCTCACCTTTCCCTCGGCCAAAAAACTTGCACCATACTCTCGTGCTGCAGCGACGTCTCCTGCAAAGAGCTCGCCAACTGCTGCACCGTCTCGACATTCTGTCGCTCGTTCGACCCGGAAGTGAGCAGGTAGGGCGCATCCGGACTATCCGTTCCCTGAACGGAACAGAAGCAGCTCGTCGTGTGCCCGATGCCGGACGGAAGAATGGACTGGTGAAGCATTGCGTTGATGCAGCTGCTCTTTCCGTTGCTCGTTCGACCGAAAAAGACGACTTTCATCGAATCGCGTCCGATTACGTCGCGTATCCCTTTGACTTGATTCGCGAACGTTTCCACTTCGGCTATCTCGTCCGAGCGCTCGCTTTTGCGAAAGATCGCCAGCGTGCGGCTGAGGACGTTCTCGAGACGGTTGAAGAGATCGCTCGCTCTCTTCTTCGCCTCGCCGAAGCGGCGTAAGGGGTCCGATTCGCGCGGTTTGGGTTTTACTGCGAGAGAGTGAGACGGCATACCGGCGACCGTTGCTACTGATGAAGATCGATAAAAGGCTTTCTTTTCTCTCGAGGGATCATCTTGCGGCTTCCAAGTCAGGCTAGATTCTGCCATGTGTACGAACTTTCGACTTTTTTAGCGCACGTAGCGTTGGAGTTACGGCAGTGGTTTGCCCTCTAGTTTCTTCGCTAATATTACACCGAAGTCAATAGTAGACGTTCTCGAGATGTAGTAGTACATTTTTAGGCGGCAATAAAGGCGTTTTCCGCAGCAATCCACAGAACTGCACTGCCGTAAACGTAAACATTAGTAGGCCTACGATCCTACGTAACTCTAGTTCCTGATTGCCTAATACCATGGGTCGAAAGTCCAAAAAATCGGCCGGACTTGGTCGTCAGTTAATAAAAGATCGTCATAAGGGGATAAAGAAGTCAGATGGGAGTTGGGTAGGCCAATGCGATTGTTGTGAAAGCAACGGAATTGCGATTGTCGTCTCCCTAAGCTTCATACTAGCGATCTAAAGGAAAGCGAGGGTCCCGCCTATGGCCTAACGTCAGTCACAGAGGAAAGCAGCCTCGATAGCTTCCTCAGAACGGCTCAAATGGCCGGAACCGAGTTCATCGCTGGTGCTCGTTTAAAGTCGAAATTAATTTGAGTTAACTCTTTTGTTTAGAAAAATTGGACGTCACCGTTGTGACAGGGAGTCGTACTGACGGATTGCCAACGCGAGAAGAGGCTATAGCAATTGCCTCGGCTCAGGAAGAGAATAAGGAATTTATGACAATTCCTCGAAGGTCTCGTACACCCAGAAAACAATGCAGTCAAAAACTGACATCATATAGGCCGTCGTGGACCGAAGAGATGAGCGCAGAGGAGTTGGATCTCAAGGAACGAGATCGATTTTTGGAATGGAGAAGACAGCTAGCAAAGTGATTCGCCTCAAAATCCCTTAATTAAACGTTAATAAATTCTGTAATAAGATTGCAAGAAAACGAAGCTTTGATAATGACGCCTTTCGAAAAGAATCTTGCCTTCTGGCGTCAACTGTGGCGCGTTGTTGAGAGAAGGTACATGGGGGGATATAGATCAATTTTTCATACAGCGTCTCTTTTAGTGACTTAGTAGTTCAGATTGTGGACGCAAGAAATCCCTTGCTGTTTTACTGCAAGGATTTGGTAGTCGATTTCCATATGTCCATACTTCCCCTGTCATTTTAATTAATCTTCCAAGGAGAAGTACGTCAAAGAAATTGATAGTCGGAAACAGAGCTTGCTGCTTCTCAACAAATCGGATTTATTGACTCCGGAACAACGGTAATTCGTTTATGGACTCGTTTCGCGTCGAAATATAGCGGAGTTTCTCAGAGCGCTTTGGCTTGAGTATTTTCGCGAGCACGAAACTACCGTGGCGTTCTTTTCTGCGCTCGAAGAAGCGAGCAGAGAAACTGCCAAGTGCGAGACCAGCGACGATGATACAAGCGACGACGATTCCGCGTCGTCGTCGTCGTCAGACGGCGAGACGGAAGAAACGTCGGATGGAACGAGACCGCGACCAAGTTCATCTGACGTTTCAAAACCAGACACGAAAGAAGAATCGGCTCCAATTCTTAGTAGAGAAGAATTGGTCGACTTCTTTCGGTCCTATCACATCAAAGGTATTACAGTGAGAGGGGACCTAGCCTAACTTTTAACGACAGTATATTTTATTTAGGCGAGGATGTGCTAACTGTGGGACTGGTGAGATCCTTTCCTTGAAGAATAATCCTCAAGAAAAGCAGCGCTTTCCCTTCAGGTTGGCTATCCCAACGTGGGAAAGAGCTCGACTATAAATTCCCTTCTACAAACGAAACGCGTTCCCGTTTCGGCGACTCCAGGACGCACGAAACACTTCCAGGTAAGACGTCATCTGCACGTAATCCCCCCTCTAACTGTACCTCTCTCCGTAGACTCTCTTTATTGATAAGTCTCTGTGTCTGTGCGACTGTCCCGGTTTGGTTTTTCCTACGTTTCTTTCCACGAAAGCGGATATGGTGTGCAGCGGAATTCTTCCTATCGACCAGATGCGCGATCACACGGGGCCCGTGTCTCTCGTAAGGCAAGCCGCCCGCATAGCCGAAAATTAAAACCTCTAAAATTTTCGGCTATACGGTACCTTAGCAGTTTTGATGCTTACCTATGCACGCTCGCACGCACGCAGGTTTGTCAGAATATTCCACGCGCTATTCTCGAACGCACCTACGGTTTCTATCTCGTCCAACCGGCCGAAGGCGAAGACCCCAACCGCCCTCCGCGCGCAAACGAACTATTGAAAGCCTACGGATGTAAGCTCTTTTCCCCCTTTTTCTCATCGTCTCTTGACAGACAAAAAAGGGATTTATTAATAAACCCTTTCGGACGTCAGCATGACTTCCGTGAATGCGGAAGTCGTACCGGCGTTCTCCTATTATTATAAACCGCGTTACGTATTTCTTCTCGAGATATGCGAGGCTTTATGACGGCACACGGGCAACCGGACTGTTCGCGATCGGCTCGATACATTCTCAAGGATTACGTCAACGTGAGAGAACGACGGGCAAATAGAATAAAAGCAAAAAATTGGCCTAATTAATTAGGGAAAACTTCTCTACTGCCATCCACCGCCAGATGTCGATCCTAAGCAATTTAACAGACGCGACTCGGATCCGGATAAAGAGACCGCCAAATCTCTCGCGCGAGACGTCGAGGAAGTGACTCTAAGGGTAAATTCAATTTGTTTTGCACAGATGTTCGCAGGGCGACTCAGCAATTTTATATAGCAACGACCGAGATACGTCAATGACGTCGACGAGGCTTTCTTTAGCCAGGTAAACACGGAAGGGGCCCCCTCAATTTATATAAATAATGAATACCGTGGGTCAAGGTGCGGTGAGTTTTACGTGTACTATGTATGACTAAGGAAGTCAATACTTTCCTATAGAAAAATGACGTCTGACTTAGATTCCGCGTTAGTGCGTTTGCAGGAAGTTTAGCAGGTACCCCCGCAGCTTTCGGAAATGAAAGCCGCTTCCAAGGAAAAAAAAGTGATTGGTCTTAATGAACACTTCCACTTCGTTCCAGACTAACACTTAGAGACCTAACCGTGTAATTCCTAAACCGATTCCGTCTCGTAGAGGGAGGGGGAGGGGGGCTCCTTGACTAATACTGTAACCGCTTTCTATTTTGGCGCAACAGGATTCGGTTGTTGCGATTAGCAAGGGAGTTAATGGGACGCGAAGCTTTTCTCGTCCGTCTGGCGTCGGCCGGCACGTTTCGTCTGAACGAGTCGGCGACGACGATGACGATGACGACGTTGCGTCGATGCGATCGTCAAAACCGTGGCGAAAGCATCACAATCGAAATAAGCGCGAAAAGACGAGACGTTTACAGAGCAAGGCGGCTCCCGATCGTCTTGCCTACGATCTGACATGATGTTTTGTCTCGATGCCTCCCATGTAATGACTGAATGACTGAATGAGAATTTGGACAAGCGATACTGTGCGTGGCCCAATCGGTACAATCACGAGGTCGCGAGCACGTGCACACGTGACAGCATTGATAAGCACGAGGGCAGCGTGCTCGTGGCGACGCGGTTGCAAACAGCGATTTGGCAAGGCGAAACTAGGATATTTTCCGCTTTGCACCCGTTCCCCCGCCTTTTACTTGCCGCTTCGCTTTCGCGAACTGTGCCAAACGCGCACGTGATTCTATTGCGGAAAGGTTGGGGCGTGGCGTTTTTCCTGCTTTTGCGAAGTTTTCTCTCGGCGACGTCAGCTCGAGGGAATGTAGTTCTGAAGGCATACGACTCGCGACGGCTGCACAGTTTCGCGACACACAGGGCATTCGGGCTGCAAAACAAAATTCAGTTAGGTTAGGATACTACGGATAGATAAGCTGCGCGATTGCGCGAGAGCAGCTATCGCTCCGCGCAAACTCATCAGCATCAACAGCTATCCATTATCGTTAAGCTTGCCAATCAGTGCACGTGCCCGCGATAATTTTTAATCGAATGTACTGCCATTATAATTACTCCTCAGCGTCGCTTCCGCGCTCGACGCATCCAGTCACCTCTAACACATGCAATCGTGGAAACGGAAGACTACCTCATGCATCCTCCTGCGACCGCACGGACATATATACACGAGTCAAGGACGCGTCACTCAAAACCCCAAACCCGAGCTATAATTGCACTTTGCATGACTCTCCGAAATGAATGACGGGCGTGCGTAGGAGGGGAGACAAGTCATAATAGGCCACTCACGCAGCGAAAGCCCCGAAACTCATTTGGTCAACGTCTCAACGACAGATCAGATCGAACCGCGAAAAACTCGCCCGAACTACGCACGATGTCGACGCACTCGGACGCGGCATCGGACAGCGGTGAGGAAGCGAGAACGGACGCGCAACGTTCGCGGTTCGGGTCGTCGGCGCGGCAGCGCGATCGCGCGCACGTTGCATCGCTCGATCCACGCGGATTCACCGAAACACCACGCGTTCTTCTACGAAGCGAGCAAAAACCGATCCTCCCCTTCTTATCTCGCACGCGCATATAAATATCATAATCTATTTCGCACTTCATCGATTTTTCTTCTTTTTTCAGACTGCTACGCCGCCGGTAACCTGTTCTACGATATTCCCGACGTCGATTCGACGCTCGACGGCGACGAAATCGCCGGTTTGACGCGCCAGCGTCGAACGCGCGTCATGTTTACGCGATTTCAATTAAAACAGCTCGAACGCCTCTACGCGGTCGACCAGTATCCCAAACTGGAAACGCGACGACGCGTTGGCGATCAGATGGGCATAACGGAGAGGCGGATACAGGTAAAAATCGAATCGATGTCGAAAGAGGAAGGGAGGGAACATGCCCACGTATTTCCTGCTCTAAATCTTTTCCTATTCCCCCCCTCCCTCTCTTTCGCTTAAGGTTTGGTTTCAAAATCGTCGTGCGAAAGCAAAGCGCGACGGCACGCTAACGACGCCGCCGCAGTACGCCAAATTCAACGGTCATGCGATGCGTTATGGTCGCCGGAATTCTGACTGGGCAGCTATTGCGTCAGCGGCGGCAGCGGCCGTCGCCGTCGAGCAAGTTCAACTACCACGTGACGTATCGTCAACGAGCATTTTGCAATCGCCGCAGCTGCCGTCGCAACCGAGCGAAACGTCGGCGCTCGAAAGACCCATACAGGACTTGAGGCACTTTGTGGGGGCCCAGTGTTTGCATTTACGGCAAATGGGAGCTAAGCTTCAAGCCGATATAAGAAACCTTTAGCGTATATACGATTGTAGTTCCCTTACGTATGTATGATTGTACGATTGTATGCCCGCGCGTATGTACATACATACATATATTCTGTACCTTGCTTGTGGTCCATTCGACGATGCAAAACCAGCAGAATATGTGACCGCACGGCGTCGACGCAGGACTCTTCCGCTGACCCAGACACAGAGGACACTTCCCAAACGAATAATGAACGTCCTCAGTCGCATTATCGTCTCTTAATAAATAGCTGCTTATATCGTCAATAGCGCCCTGTCGGTACCTAGGTTACCTCTTAGTAGACGTCGGCTTTTCTACTGATTCCATACAAGCCTTATACATCCACTGAGCCAATGCTAGACCCAGTTGGAGCGTAGCCAACCCGCCAATCAAACGGTAGCCCAAAAACGAATTAGAATCGCTAACCAGACTATGCCTGGCAAGAACCTTCAAAACGACGCAATCACCTACACCCCCTTTGCTACATCCCCTACATAAACTCACATAAGAAATACCAGTAAATCGTTTAGAGATGTGATAATAGACGCCGTTGAGATAGAAGACAGCCAAATGGGTACGATGTAGCACTTGGATGATTTTCCTCGAGACAGCTACAACGGCTAGAGCCCGTTGCTGCTGCTCGTCGTCGGCCAATGAAGAAGCAGCTGACGTCGTTTTGTCCAAGATTTTCTTTACTACGTACGGCACTAAAATTTGAAGCGAAACCATAGCAACGCGTCTCTAAAATGTCGATAGTGCATCGAGAGATAAAGGCGGTTTCTTTCTTATACCCATGTTGACGGTATTTGGGCTTTCGATGGGTCTACTTGCACGATGTTGCAGTATTCTTCTCCCAGCGTCTGATAGCCGCATATCGTCGTCAATCCGAAATAGAGCGCGTCTGATAGGACGCTGAGTTCGCCTGTCCATCGAATCCACGGCGAATTGCCTACAGGAAAACGATCGTAGAGTGCCGAAGTGCGATTTCGATGGCTAAGTCACCGAATATGGACTCGATTGCCGTTATGAACTGTTTTCGAAAGACGTATAAGTACTGGTGATCTTTCTGATTCGCTCGAATGAGCTCGGGTTGTCCTGCAGGGCTGAAAACTGCACTCGAAGACATCGTGAGAGGAAAGACGCGCGCTATCGCTAAGTAGGCCAACTTTACTGTCAAAACGTTCAACAGAGCCACACAAACAAATAAAATAAAACGATTCAGGGACACAATATGGGGAACACTTAGACAACTTCCGCTAGTGTACCTTGGGGTGTAAGTTTTCCGCGTTCTCTTCATCGTCGCTCAATTCAAATAATTCCAAGTCGGAAAAGTCAGCCTCGTCGATTTCTTTTAGAACCCTGCGATTTTTTCTCGGCTTTGGCGCCTTTCTTCTCACCGGCCCTCGCTCAAAATCGTCATCGTCTCCGTCGTCCGGACAAAAGTCTTTCGGCTTTCTATCAGCTTCTCCCCCCACCGTGAAAAGTAAAACCGAGCTCTTGGTACCTCAACTCAGATATCTTACCTTTCTTTCTTTTCGTCGCTTTTTTTGACGCCTGCGCGGCCTTCTGCGCCGTTTCATCTTGCTCGACTCCCTTGGCGTGAATCTCGTCCATTCGAGACTCGAGTTCGTCAATGAGTGCCTAAACGTTCACGTTAGACTCACCAAAAGCCTTATCACTGTACCCACCTTAGAATCTTGTTTAGCAAACTTCTTCGCTTTGTTCAACATCGACATAAAATTCGTATAGACTTCCTCGACGCGAAGGTATTCCTGGTAGCAGGGAATGTTCTCTTGGAGCTTTCGCAAGCCCTTTTCGCTAAACGACAACTGAGCCAAGCAAAGCGACAAATCGCACGCCTGACGGTCCGTCCTAGCACGACAAAAAAATTCAATAAATCAATTAAAAAATACTCCTCCATACTGCGTCGTCTTGAAGCGATGACACAGCTTTTCAATCAGCGTTTCCGATTGGCGCTCCTTTTGTATGAACGATATGAGGTATTTCATGATGGAAGAATATTTGGATTGCGAGGTTGGATGGTCTGGGTCAGACAAGTGACTTATGATGTCAGGAAGAACGTTATAGAGAGCGTTTCCCTAGAAGAAAGATGAATCAATAAAGGAGGGTCCCTGTGATTAGCGAGAGGTTAGTATTGCCTTTTGCGATAAATCGTGAAAAAAGAGCTTGGCTAATTTACGTATGGCTGGATTTTCGTCTTCAAGACAGAAGGCTATTTCGCTGATTTGTCCCTAGATGAATTTATGGCGAGAATAGCTCAAGATTTTCTACTTTCTTACTTTGACTTTTATCATGTCGTTGAGAATGAGTCGGGATAGTACAAGCATCGTCGTTTTTCGTACTTGAACCGAATCGTCCTTCAGTCTAAAGACGACTCTTTTAGTGCGAGAAGTCCCTTTTTTTCTTTTTCTTTTCACCTCGAGTAGAGATGAGGCGTCCACGGTTCGATTAGATTCGGAAATCGAATGGCCAAGTCGCTGACAGCGATCATGGAATTGGTTCGAACCGTCGGATCGCTCGACTTTTGGAGAATCGTGAAGAACAGCTGGAGATGCGACGCGCAAAACTCCGAGCTAAAAAAGGCAGACCCCATAGTAGACTCCAGTCTAAATAAAATCAAAGATTCTCTTACCTGACCAACATGAACTTGCCCAGTGTCATTGCAGCGGCAGCTTGAAGTCTACGGTCCGGAAAGCGACTCGGTTGGCCGCAAATCGAGATAACGAACGGACGAAGAACGCCCAATAGTCCAGAACCTTTTAGAAATGAAAATAATCATTCAAATATTTTAAAGTTTCTCTTTACCTGTCACTATTTCCGATTCGCATATTTGCCTGAGCATTTCCGCCTCCTGATCTTCGACAGCCGCTTGATCCATACCCATCTCAGACTCAATAGACGCCTAGCAAAGAATCGAATTCCTTGTTTAGTAGTATCTACTTCCTATACGTACCATTTGACTCGATCTCCTCTTTGAAGCCGTCGTCGACCGAGACGGCGTTTTCTCCTTTACAGACAATCTCGCACTAGTTCGACGTTTGATTTCACGAGCGATAGCCGTGTCGACGTGAACGAGCTCGGACACGCCAATTTGACCAGCGATTGCCAAGAAGCGAGTCATAATCAAAGACGAGCAAAGAAGAGGAGGAGGAGGAGGAGGAGTGGCACAATCACAAGAAGGATCTTAGTAAAAGGATTAAAAACATAATCCGAATCTTTTTCTTTTTCTACCTTGGGTTGACTGAGCCAGCGGTTCGCCGACGTCTATCGCATCAGATACTAAAATACAGTAAAAAATAAAATAAAAAATAAAAGATCTTCTTTTACCTGTGTTCTCCCCTTCGACTTCTTTGTCGTTCTCGTTCTCCTCCTCGCCCGATTCTATCATCTTCTTGACCATCGCCTTTAGCAAATTGCCGCACAACTGATCCGGTTGCTCGCACAGTTTGTATATTGTCTTGATTGCGTGGCATCCGAAGGCCGCCCAATCTTTGGCTTTTTCATTCTCAAAGCTCTCCAGAAGAACGTGCGTCAATTTTTCGAATAGAAAATGTCTCGACGGAAATCTCAACGGCAATTCGGTCTAGGATTACACCATGAGATCCACTAGCATCGCGTAAAGGAAGAAGACCCACCTTTTTCAGTGACGCGATTTTCTCCAGAGCTATGCAGGAATATTTGGCAATTTCCAAATCCTTCTCAAAGCCACTGGAAACGACAACGTCCAAATTGCTCTTCACAACGTCAGCCTCAGCACTATCAAAACCAACTCAAAAAAAGTCTCACTGTTAAATAATACCTTTCTGATTACCTCGCAGCCATTCCCAGTAGAATAATCGCTCCTCGTCGTCGCACAGAGGACTCGGTCTATTACACAAATAAATAGAGGTGAATGCAATGCATTCTATCTGTCTCACTCTCGATGCAAATGTCTTCCAAAGCTGCTGCACGACGTCTCGCGAAATATCTTTCGACGCGACGAGAAGTCGTACGAGCTCCTCCAACGCTTTCATTTCTCCAACGGTCAAGTTCTCCGTGAGAGACATCAACTGATGAGCAGCAGAACTAAGAGAAACCAACTCTCGTCAACGTCCCACCACGAAAACATTGCACTCACCTTGGGCTTTTATTCGTAAGATAGAGTCTCTTGAACGCGTTTGCTACCGCTTCCTTGACGGCTGTCTCTTTCGACCAGACGAGAACGATCATTTTTCGAACGCCAATTTTCGCCGCTTCTATGCCGAATTCGTGGCAAGTGATGAAGAAATTCATCGCTTCGAGAATGTCGGTGACCGTTTTGGAGTTCAACAAGAAACTCACGGTCGGCACCGCCTTTTCGACGTTCAGAATGAAATTAAGAGTATCCTAGAAACGAGGGTAAGATTTTCAAGCGAGAGAAAAATACCGATAAACGATACTTTTAAATACGTCACAAGTTGACGCTGCTTTGCAATCTGATCCGTATTCTCGCTCGGTATTAATTCCGGGCTATTCTCTTCACTATCAGTTTCATTCTCCTTCTCGGAATCTTCTGGTTGGGCTGTCAATGACGTCAAAATGTTCTGCGCCTCTTCGAGATCTTTCTTCACTTGTTCGTACGACAACTACGGATTGAAACTTCTCAACGAGCTAGGAATTGATAATTCGATTGAGCTAACTTTGTGAGCAAAAGGATTGCCGCAGAGAAAGGTGGTCAGGAATTGGATGGAGTATTTTCGAACGTTGCTCGATTTGTCTTGAAGTCGATCGACTATTTTTGGAACAAGACACTGCTGCGTTGCCAAGGGAATGGCCTAGAGGTGAAGATATGGGGGCTCTACTATGCAGCTATAATGATTATGCGTCAAACAAACCTGTTTCTTGAACAAGTTTAGCCAGACTTGAAGACATTTGCTGCGAACAAACGCGTTGACGTCATAAATGTGTTCCTAAAAAATGACGATGAGCAGTCAATTAAAAGATAGGAGGAGATATTGCCATCAATTTGTCGAGAAATTCGTCTCGGGTTGCCTTAGCGACGTCGTCTACGGACGGCTCACTTAAAACTTGAGCGACAATCGCTCCAATTGTAACAAGGACAGAATTCCTCAAAGAGTAGTTCTAAAAGAACAGTGATTCAATGCTGGTTACGCGCTAGAGAACCGACCTCTCCATCCAAATGAGGCAGCAGTGAACTAATGATCGACAAAACGATATCCGGAAGACGCTCTCCAATCTCCGCTACAAAAGTGGCCAATGCACGCGTGCCACTCGTATCACGCGACATGTCTTGGGGATCAAGACTACCGATTTCCCTATAAAGAACCCCCAAAAATAGATCTGTTAATAGGTTAGGTGCCACAGCGCTCTTCTTACCTTATGAGTTCTACAACAATGGTCTTGGCTTCGAGCTGCCGTCCGAAGTACTCAACGGCTTCAGCCAATGGGATGCAGAGGTGTTCAAAGTCTTGCAATAGTTGAATAATCTTCAATGTAGCTCCTAAAAGATACGAATAAATAGTTAAAACGAATCAATTTTCAGCTATTACCCATGCAATGATTGCATTTGCTGATAGCAATGCCCAAAATATGAAAAATGTGCTCCTTTGCTCCTCTCTTTCGCACGGTCTCCGAATTTTCTAACAGTTTGTAGCAGCAGGAAGTGACGCACCTACAGAAAGAAAATCCTGCAGGCTGCTCAAATTTCATAAGCATCTCTGTATGACGCACGTGACAAAATTTTCCTCGAGAATAGGCGGATCCCACAATCGCTTCAGATCCATTTCGAGCATCTGTTCAATGCAGTGAAGTCCGCGATCGCGCGCTTCATCCCACGAAGCGGCGTTCCCCCCATTGGTCGTCGTTTTCCGACCCTAGAAAATATTCAATAACAGTTTGTAACGTTTCTCCGGCCGCAGGCTCTTACTCTCTTTTTCTGAGTTGCAATTGTCATGCTCGCCGGCTTCATAAATGTCTCAATAAATTGAGTCGTCAGATAACAAAGCATCTACGTGCATATATTAGGTTAGGCTATTATTCTCATTTCCATATTCTTTTTTCTCCTCGCCTTGATAGCTGTGCAGTGTCTCTTCTTCTCCTGATAGCTCATATCCCCTTGATCCAGCATAGCACCCAAGGAACTGCACAGAGACTCGAGCCCTGAAAAAAAACTCCCAAAAATTATGACTTCCTTAGGTAGGATCTTGAATTCACATTTTATCGTCGTTTTCCACGCCTTTCTTTTTGTCGGCTGGTCCAATTCCGCAAAATGACTACATACGCGATTTCGAATAAGTTTTCCCGCCGATTCGGGCGTTTGCTTGCCTGAGGGCGCTAAAGAGGGTGTCGAAATGGGCCGTTATCGACAGATATCCGGCGCTAGATAACGCTTCGTTTGCTTCTAAAGAGAAATCGTAACCCGCGCGACCCGGATAGTCGTTTTTCTTGCCTTCTAGACGCGCTGCGATCGCTGACGGCAAATGCATCCTTCGAACGTAATATGCTGAGCGCGATTCGACCAGCAGATCGTCTCGCGAGACAGGAATGACAAAATCCTGCGACATTTTCTCTCAGAGGTTGAAGATTTCAAATAGCCTTTGATATCAAGGAAGAATTCACACGTGATGAAGTTTGTTTACATAGGCACGTGACAAGATGACCTCTATTCTCTCTCGTTCGATGTCCACAGCATTCGATCGGCTGTCCAAAGGCATGCGAGGCGTTTGGCCTACAATGATAACTCCCTTCAAAGACGGGGCGAAGACGGTCGATTGGGAAATGGTCGATTCTCTAGCAGAGTGGTACGTCAAGTCAGGCAGCGCCGGAATCTTTTCCGTTTGCCTCTCGAGCGAGTTCTATCAGCTCACAAACGACGAACGCCTTGCAATCGCGTCGCGAGTTCACGAGCGCGTCGCCGGACGCGTTCCCGTCGTCGCGTCCGGGACGTTCGGCGGCCCAATCGAAAAGCAGGCCGAATTCATGCGCGAAATGGCGAAACGCGTCGACGCCGTAGTCATAGTGACGAATCAGCTCGCCGGGAAAGACGAAAGCGACGAAAAATGGCTCGAAAACGCCGGAAAACTTCTTTCGCTCACCGGCGACATTCCGTTGGGTTTCTACGAAAGTCCCGTGCCCTATCTGCGTCTTCTCACGCCAAAGATGCTTCAGTGGGCCGTATCATCTGGACGCTTCTATTTTCACAAAGACGGTAGCCCGAATCGAAATCAATTGACCGCAAAAATCGAAGCAGCTGCTAGCGCTGCCGCACCCCTGAACCACGCCTTCAGCATGTACACTGCCAAGGCATACTTGATCAAAGATTGTCTTGATCACGGTGGCTGTGGTTTCAGTGGGATATCAGCGAATTTTTATCCGTGGATGCACGCGTGGCTGTGCGAGAATTATCGTGATGAGAAAGCAAAGACTGTGCAGCACTTTCTTGGAGTCGCTGATAATGTCATTAGGCAAACCTATCCGAGATCTGCGAAGATCTATTTGAATCGTTTCTATGGGCTGCCCATCACTCCCGCATGTCGCATCCACGATGTTGAGCCCATCGAGGAGGAATTGACAAAGATTGAATTTGCTTATAATATGATGGAGGATTTTTGTAGGAGATTGGGGATACCGATGTTTAGTCCCAAAACTTTGGACCAGGTTCAGTAGTCTTGTCTGATTTCTTTTTTTTACTACCGTTGCGTGTAAACTTCCGCTTTTTCCAGCCTACGCGTACGCGTACGAGACCGTCCCGTATCAGCTTGCCTACAATGAAGCGCAGCAGTGCGAATTCGGACGATAGGCCAACGTGTCCCCAGGGTATCGACTGCAAAGAGTCGACGATGTCTCACTGCGCCCAGTATCGACACTTGGCCGCTTCCCGGGGGAGCCCATCGCCGCCGAAGCGGCCAAACAAAAAACGAACGCTCCCAAACGCATTCCGCCTTACCGCGGCCAACGGAATAGCCGATTCGTACAACGAACCGCGCACGGCGACGAGCATCGACGAAATTCTCGGCTGTTTCGACGGAAATCTCGTCCAATCGGCCCAATTCAATTACATGTTCGACGTCGCTTGGCTCGTCGAGCAATATCCGGCGAATAAACGAGCGACGACGCCGATTCTTCTCGTCCACGGCGAAAAAGGCGTCGGCAAAGCAGAATTGGAGCGCGCGGCGCGAGCGCACCGTAACGTGAGTCTCGTGCAGGCGCGCTTGGACACGCCCTTCGGGACGCACCATACGAAAATGATGCTACTGTTGTACGATCGCGGTCTGCGCGTCGTCGTGCATACGGCCAATCTGATTGCGCGGGACTGGCGTCACAAGACTCAGGGCGTCTGGACGAGCCCCGTATTTCCGCCAAATCCGAATCCTAAATCAAGTCAATTTCAAAATGATCTGCTCGCCTACTTGACCGCCTATCGGAATCCAGGACTCGACGAGTGGAAGACGCTGATTGGGCAACACGACATGAGTGCATGCGACGCTCGCATTGTTGCCTCGGTTCCAGGACGACATGTGGGCAATGCCATGAACGCGTGGGGCCACATGAAACTCCGGCGCGAACTGAGCAAACGTCGATTTGAGCACGTCACAACCGATTGGGACGTCTTGGCTCAGTTTTCAAGTATCGGGTCCCTTGGACCCGAGGCAAGTCGTTGGCTGACAGGCGAGTTTCTTGTAAGCCTTGCGTCTACTTCTTCACTGCAGCCATTACGTCGGCCAAGTCTTAAGCTCGTTTTTCCCTCCGTTGAAAACGTGAGGCAGAGTCTCGAAGGATATCCCGCGGGTGGATCACTGCCATACAGTTCAAAGACAGCGCTGAAACAGCAGTACTTGAGGCAGATGGTGTACCAGTGGAAGGCGGAGAAGACGGGCCGAACCCGGGCTTCACCTCACATAAAAACATATGCGAGGGTCAGTCCGGATAAAGCGAGCTTTGCTTGGGTTCTGCTGACAAGGTATATCTATAGAAAAATCGTAGTTCGTTCAAATGTATAGAGGGCTGACCGTATTCCCCCTCCCCCCTAGTGCTAATCTGTCTAAGGCGGCGTGGGGTGCTTTTGAGAAGAAGGAGACCCAGCTTATGATCCGGTCCTACGAGATGGGGGTGCTGCTATTTCCAGATTCCGACGAAATTCGGTTGGACTTACCGTACGACTTACCCTTGACGCCATACGAGGCCGGCGACGAAATGTGGACGTGGGACACAGTCCACCGTAAGCCGGACAGTCACGGACAGTCGTGGATACCCTCGTGAAGAACCCTTTGACCAAGAATTGCAATTTTTATAGAGAGAAATAAATGATCTTGCTATCAAATAAAATCATCATCCCGTTCACTCAGGAACGGGTACCCAGTCGACTTTGTTCTGTTGCGTTTGAACGACGTCACGCACTCGCATGAGACATCGTTCAATAAGACTACCTAAGCTCACCTCGGCTACAGAAAAAATATCTCAGACAAACGCGCAAGGAAAAGGTAACCGAATTCACCTGTGAACTGAGCGCGATATTTCTGATACAAATGCCTCGCTTCTTCGTACATGCCACGCGCTTCGATAGACGGAATATTACACTGCATGCAGCTGGATCTTTAGGAAAACTCGATTAGGAGGTAATCACTTGAGAAACAGGCCTCTTTACCGAAGCTTTTTCTCTGACTTGGGCGCAAGAAATATAACAATTGGATGCAGCTCAGCTGCTTTTAGTCGCCCTATGCATTCAGGACCCACGTCCAGTAAGCAGTGCTGATTCTATGTGCAAGGAGGGGGGTTTTCCTAAGTCGCGCGTTTGTGCGTGCAGCGTCTTACCTCGTCTCGAATCTGCTTAATTCCCGAAACGGTTATGCACGAATAGCTGGCACCGTATTTGCTACGCTGCGACGAATAGATAATCGTCTTATTTCTCAACCCGTTCTCCACTTCGCCGTACGACTCAATAAATTCTAAACAATAGAGAAGGGAAACCTTTTGGGTTAAGCTCGACGTTCCTGATCTATGTCTCTACCTGGCAATGCACTGCAATACTTCATGGGATCTTCCTGGCTTAGCCGATTTACGAGAACCGACGCCAGGGGACCGACGAGCAGAACGGGCCGTAAAAAATCATCTAAAAAACACGGGTCCCATGACAATCCCTTCCCCTCCCGGACCCAACGTTCCAAACTCACAAGAAATTTTATCTACATACTGATATCCGGCGGGCGAGTCTTTCGGTAAATTTCGCGTAGTTGTTCCCTCCAACAAAGCCATGGCACTCATCACCGACGGCACCACAGGCTCGTTTTCATAGGGCACTTGGCTTCCTGCCGAATCGGATGAGATCGTCGACGCTGGTCCAGCTACGCTCGTCGACGATCCGAGATCGTTGATCGACGGCGGCGGCACTTCGAGACTGGAGTAGGGCTCGCCGCCGCCGCCGGCGTCGTGGCTTGGCGATCGCCTGAATGCGGGTTTGAATCGAGTACGGAGCTTATGGAACGTTGAACTGCCTCGACGCTTGAGAGCGTCAACGAGATGAGGCGGGGGAAACGACGAGTTGCGTTTCATTAGCTGAGGTCCATGCAAGAGACGAGCCCTGGTAGAAAAGATAATAATTCAAGATTCGCTATTACTGAAGATCCCCCCCCCCCCCCCCCCCCCCTCATACAAAGTATCTGTTTTTTTTCTTTACCTTGTCTTGCTTGGAATCGATCCTTTCTCCCCCATCAATTTTCCTCCGACGTTGCATCTCTCCGCTTCCCACACGTCCGTCTTGTCTCCCTCCATCGTATTATACACGTGCAGCACGTCGCCTTCGCGAAACGCCATCTCGCCCGCTTCCGGATGCGCGTAGTCGAAAAGAGCTTGAATGTAGAAATCGTCGCGCGTCTTCGCGTTCATACGACGAAACGTCGTCTCGTCGTATTCGACGGACATCATCGCTCCGCCGCCGAACGTGGCAAACGACAACGTCGCCGACGCCTTCTCGTACGTCGCATTCTCCAACGAAATTCCATTCAACTTAAATAGAAAAAATTAAATCAAAATAAATTTTCGCTAGTTCGGTTTTTTGTGAGTACTTCGAGTATTTTGTCGCCGATTTTTAGACCCGCTTTCTCGTGCTCCTCGCAGTTGATTCGCGAAACGAATACGCCCCAACCGCGTCCGCCAATGATATCGAAACCGATATCTGACATCACAAAGGAGGCTTTCAGTTCAATGAAACGAACGTTGCCCCCAAGACTCTTCTCGCTAAACATCCTAGAGAAACAATACATACACGCTCGTATTAGCATACTCTCCTTTCTTCTCACTGCGGATCACGCAAAAACGTCGGCATCTTCTTCGACTCAAGTCGATTCGGCGACAACGGCGGATTGATAATGATATCGGGACCGCGCGTGGCCAACCGCATGTCGGTCGCCGTCAAGGAAACGCCGCCGGACGGCATTCCTGGCTGCACCGGCGACGCTAGATCTACTGCCAATGACGGCACAGGCATAGGAGTGTTCTTTGGGGTCATCATCAGCGGCTGATTATCGTCGTCGTCGTCATCTGAAGTATCGTTGTCGTTGAGACGAAGAATTCGACTCGCACTGAGTCCCTTCAAAGATCCCTCTCTCTCGTCTTTCATTTCCATGCCCGATTGGCGAACTACGCCCTCGACGAGAGTAGTCGAAGAGGCGTCTCTTCCTGATATCGTCGCCGTCGTCGTCAGCGGCGGCGGCGAAATGCTTCGTTGATAAGATTTCGTCTTCGGTCGACGTCTCTGTAGCAACGGCGACGGGGAACGTCGCGCGGACAACTCCTGCGGTACCGTGGAAATGCGACGCGGTCGATCGTTCGGATTATAAGCGAAAGATCTAAGCGAGAGATTGTCCTGGGTGTAATGAGTGAAAGCTCGATTGGACTGATAGGGAGAGTGGTGACCCGCCGGAGCCATGGAGAGCGTCGAGGAGCGGTGTAGAGCGACGGCGGAGTGCGGCACGGTGAGAGGACTGGGCGGAAAACGAGATTTCATTACGGCGCGAACGACGGTTAAAGTCAATTCCGATTTGCAGGCGTGGATGAGACTGTGGACGTCTTCTACTTGCATCCCCGATAAATCCAGACTGTTCATCTGAAGTTTTGAAAACGTTGGCGTTTTTATCGTCTCGTTTCTCTCGTTCGACTTACTTCTATGAGTCGATCGCCGACGACGAGTTGGCCGTCGATTGCCGCCATGCCTTCGTTGGGTAGACGACGGATGTAGAGACCGTTTTCGAGCACGATGCCGACGTCGGTTCGACTTGTCTGGGAATCGTCTGAAATGAGAAATGCGGATGAGAACGAGGAGCGCTTTCTTTGGGGCGAGAGAAGTGTGAAGTGAATGCAAATGAGAATAGTAACAATAATGGTATAATGATGAATCACTTTTCTAAGCGTGTAAACAAGAATCCGCGTGGGTTGGGATGACGCTGGGAGGGATGTGCTAGGCGGGGGCGACGGCATTGTACCATACAACTGTCAAACGAGGCAAAGGCACGAAAAACTCGCGGGGGAGAGAGACGTAGGAGGAGAGAGGGGGACCTCCTTTGGAAAAGAAACCAGAAAGAAAAGGACTATGGTTCGACCTTCCCCAGCAAAATGCGTATGACCAAGAGACCCCGGAATGACCAAACCCTACGGGAGTACGGATGTCGTCGAGACGCGGATTTCGCTCGCTTTCTCGAGGAAGCAACAAACTGACGGTTTCTTCGCTTACGTCCGTTTCCCAACCCCCCCTTGACGCACTTGCGCGCACCGCAATGCAACTACGCGCGACTACAGAAGCCGGATGGCGCCCCATCCTCGGAACGCGGCGAGGTCAGATCACCGGAAATACGACTGTTCGCGGTATGGAAATCGGAGGGAACGTCTAATCACATTTTCCCGCTTATGTCACCCTTTCGGAATCGGAACTCTCCTAATCGTATCGTTTTTTCGAGAGAGAGGAAAGGGAGGACTTTTCGGAACTGTTCCCCTCGACACCCAAATCCCGCTTTAGTACGGAAATGAACGTCTCGAGAGGCTTTTATGAGGAAAACCCCGATAAACGTTCTCCACTTCCTAGTTTAGTAGGGCTTCAAGACTGGCCTAGCATCCTAACCATTTATTATCTAAGGCCTTTCGTTTGCTAACCACGTCCTCTTTCTCTACAAATTCACGAGGAAGCCGCAGGAACCCACCCTTGCCAAAATAAGGGCGTCCTCACTCGGGGATCCAAAATAAATAAGCCAGCCGTTTTTAGGATCCACACCACCAAGGGGCCCAAACTTGTCTAAAGTAACAACTAGAAAGGAAGTTTAGGAACGCTCTCTGTGCGTCACAAATCCCCTTATTATAGGAGGAACACTAAATTAATTTAGAAACCTGAACTCTCTCTCACCTTGCTGCATCATATTCAACACGATCTTCATCTTCACCATATCAACGGTCTTCTAGAAAAAAATAAAACGTCTTTGTCTTTCCAAATCCCTCCGGGGGGCCCCCAGAGAAGACGAAAAAAAAAGAGAAACAAACCGCCCCCTCTTACCAAATCTCCACTAACCCCAGAATCTTTCGGGCTGACCCATCCGGACGCGCTCCTCGCACCCCCGCCCGTCCTCTCGACCAAATCCTTCAAACCGTCGACGCTTCGCCTGAGTCGAAAATTCTCCAATTGCAACTCCATCTTTTCCATCTGAACACGCTGCAAATCCTTTCCCAATTTCTTCTGCGCGTCGCTTCGCCTCTCGTACTCGCGTATCTCGTCCTCGTGCCGCTGCAAGACCGTCTCGAGCTCTCGCTGGGTCGTCGCGAGTCGTTCCGACGTGCGCTTGCGTTCGGCGTGCGCCGCGTCGCGCTGTCGCTTCGCTTTCTCGACGTCGGCGAGCGCTTCGTCGCGTTCGCGCGTCAGATCGTCGAGCTGGCGAAGTTGCACGTTGAGACCGTCGTTTTTCGCCGCCAATTCGTCGTTGTCGCGCAGCGCTTCGTCGAGTCGATCGTTGAGCGCGTACGCGTCGCTGATCGCCCGATCGCGATGATCGAGCGCTTCGAAGCGCTCCTTTTTCGCCGCGCGATACTGGTGCTCCGCTTCGGCGAGTTCCTCGCGAAGCCCGTCGGATACGGAACGCTCGCTCGCCAGTTCCGTGCGAAGGCTGTCGACTTCGATTGTGAGGGTGTCGATGCGGCGACGATAGGAGTCGATTTCGTCGTTTGGAGGAACAGGATCGCGTGACTCGTGACGCACGACGGCACTGCCGGTGTTGCCGCTGTCAGGGGAACTTCCATCAGTCCATTGAGGATGAGGCAGGCCTAATAAGAAAAAGAATTTCAACCATCATACACGTAGTAGCCCCCCACCGCGGGGCCAGTCAAAAAAGGCGGGAAATGCAGTGAGTGGTCAGTCATTTCAGTCATAGAAAAAGGGGAGAACGTGATTGGCTGGACTGTAGCAAAAGAGTGACTTGATTGGCCAAAGCAGCGACTCCTTCGCGCAGTCGCTTTCGTGCGTCAATTGTGTACCTATCTGTTTGCAGCTTTCCTATATAAACTAAGCTCTCTAAAAGTCACTTAGCTGGCCTCACGCGACATTTAGAGCCGCCGGAACCGCACGCTGTCTTTCCCGCAAACTTCTGTACATATGCACGTACCTCGAACGCTCGCCTCGCCAAATTGCGACCGCATGCCGCGATAAAGCGACGCGTATAACCGCGGATAGGGCAGACTGAGCGACACCAAGAAGTTATGATAGAGAGACGATGCGTCCTGACGAAAGACGCGAACGAGACAGAGCTCGACGCTCGCTTTCGCGCCGTTCTCGCGTCGAATGTCGGCGCAATCGTCGTCGGTGAGGACGCCCCGCGCCTTGAGGTACGGCAGCACGAGATCGAGTGACTCGATTTCGCGAAGCAGCCGAGGCAATTCGCCTCGCAACCAATTCCGCACGTCTCCCATAGGGACACTATGATGAGATCGAGCTGGGTGGCGCTCTTGTCGGCGGCGGCGGCGGATCGAAGTATGTCGTCGAGTCTGCGCGTCCGATCGCGCCACGTGAGAGCGAAGAGCGAGTGACGTCAATTGGGCCGAGCCTCCGATGAATGCATTCATCAGTCGGTCAATTAGCGGCGTTGATTAAACCAGCGCGGCGCGCCGGCAGATTATGTCAAAGAAGCGAAGCGATGATTTTGTTGCCTAAGTAACCAAACCTTTTATAGAAAGTTAGTTTTGTACTTAAAACAAACCATTTGCCTAATTCGGTTTTGCATTTATCGGAAGTACAGTAAAGAAAATACTAAGCGTAGCTCAACACTGCATATGCACTGCCCCCCCAAGATGACAGCCTTATATGTGTCTATGACCTATAGAATGTGATGCACAGACAAGTTTGATCATCGTATTCATCATCATCATCATATCTCCATCAATCGCATGCATGTCTCTCTCTATTCAGCAGTCAGCCAGACAATACCATTAGTGAGATGATACGTTGTTGCCTACGTAAATTACATAGGCAGTAACGTGTCGTCTCTCTCCTCTTCCTCATCCGTATCATCCAGCTGAAGTTGGTTGTGACGTTCATCAGGCTAAAGACGAGAGGCAATAATAAACCCACTGCCCACATAACAGTGTACCTTATATGGAGGCGATGGAGCAGGCTCTGAGCAGCGGCAAGCATAATCACAGCCATCCTATATGAATAAGAAATATCTCTACATCAGAAATTAAATAATTTTGTCTTCTTACAGCACTTAGATTTCCCAGCTTCTTCCAAAAACTAAAATTCGGTATTTGCTCTCGTCCCTTAGCCTCGTTCACTATTCGTTGATAGAGGAAGCCAAAAAGTATATAGGAACCAATCAGACCAAAGAATCTGCGTGCAGAAAGAGAACAAGAATAAGCCCGAAGCATAAGTGATCTCGAAACATACACAATCAAAAAGATTGATCCAGGACTAAGACCGCTGCCGCCGCGGTCATTGCATACGAGACTCGTCAGCCATTCAAATGTGTAGGCACATTCAAAGTCAACCCTGTTCTCTTCCAATATTCTAGGCTGGCCCTAAGCGAATCACAAAAAATCGCCGAATTCAATCGTTAATTACTTTTTTATACCAGCCCTTTGTCTGGATCGCAAACAAAGAAAATTTCAGCTTTTCTTCGTCCAATACTACAGTGATTGTGATACGAATCCCCGCCGCCATAAACAAGCATCAGCCAGTCAATAGAATCTGAGGAATTGAAAAAATATAGCTACGCTTTTGATTAATAAAAATTAGCAATTAATTAAGAGCCGACAAATAAGATGTACGCGAGAACAAAAAATTCCTACTAATTTTTTAATTTCATTACTATTCGTTGCTCGAACAGCCGTCGATCTTCCAGCAACGTAGCAGTCCTTTTTCTTATCCATCTGCAGGACAGTCACAGTATTCGGATTGGCGATTTTCGCATTGTTATTGCACGAGGAGAGAATATCTGAGTCGATGCCATTGCAAACGCTGACGTAGTAGGTGTAGTTGGCGTCAGACGTTTCCCATCTGCTCGCACAAGCAACGATTTTCGAGCGTTTCGGTATTCGATCGTTACGTGTACGTTTTTCCTGAGGAGATGAGTGGATCCAACTCGACTTCTCTAACTTTCGCTTGATGGTTAGCACAGCCGGACGCGTGGGTCATCGTTGTGATCTGGAGAATCGCGCAGAGGACGATGGCTATGGCCACTTTCGACGGCATCTTGGCTATCACGTGTTTTGTCAGGTCCGGGAGGCGTTTCGTGTCCGGGCGGAAAGCCTGGTAAACGTGCGCTATCGTCGATAGTCATGGATCTCCTCGGTTCCATCATGAAATCGATGGACAAGCCGCCGGCTGTGTCCAACCAGGAGAAAAAGCGAAGAAAAGGTAACTGCACAAAATTTGGCATAATTTCGAGCACAGTCCATCTCAGCTGAAGCAAAATTGGCCGACGAAGAGAAGGAAAAGAAAACCAAGTTCAGAATTACGGTACCGAATTCGATTTGTAAATTGTCGCACAACATTCTGGGGCGCCAGTTAGAAAAGCAAGTGAGCGATTTCATCAAAGACGGGGCGCGAACGCGTCTCAAACTCGAACCAATGGAAAAGCTCTATAGAAGCATAGCGTGAGCTACAAACTCCAAAACAACCGATAAAAAATTACCATAAAACGATACATTCAACATTCAGTCACGATGTCGCCGAAGTAGCCGGTCTGATGTCGCTCTCCTTCGGCGACGAGGGAATAAATCGACACATAATGCTATTCAAAAAGGCAATTATGATTAATTAGTTTACGTATCATTTTAGTAGTCACTGTGTATACTATATAGGAGCACTCTCCCAGCGAGGAAGAACTCGAAGCACTGAGAGAGGGAAAGGTAGTAGTAAAGTTTAAGAGAGAAATAATTATTTGATCTGATGAAACATTGTACCCCAGGAATTCGATCCCAATGCACAGCGTGACGTCGAGTTTGATAGCGAAGAAGCAACCCCAAGCAAAGTATCCAAACCCAGCAATGACTCGTCGACCCCTTCCGCCGCAAATTATCGCGACAAATACAAATCGATTTTGGGCGAGGCAAGCGGCCAATCGGCCGCCAAGGTAACCGTGCCCAACAAAACATTCGGCTTCGTTCCAAGTGCAAACAAGCAAGATCAACGATCCATAGAGGAAACGCTCAAAGACATTCGGGCACGCAAACGTCAAAAAGGAAACTGACCTTTTCTTTTTTTATATTCACAAACTCAAAACGATAGTGCAACTTCTCTGTGTAAATAAATCGTAATTTTTTTCCGTAAATTAATGTGCATGTGGTCGCCACTCGGTATCCGAGCCCGAGTCGACTTCAACACCGCGACTCCTGCGCCGCTTCGATGACGGCGGCACTACGTCATCGTCATCATAGTCGTCGCCATTGACAACGCATCCCTGACTTCTAATGCCATGATTTTCGACGTGGCACAGAAAGTCGGCCTCGTCTCCAAACAGCTCGTCGCAGAGTTCGCATTTGTGCAACAATTCCTTATGTGCGTGCGTCGCGTGACGACGCAAATGCACAGGACGCGAAAAAGCGGCGCCGCAAACGCTGCAAACGTGACTCTTTCGCGCGCTACGCGTCCGCTTGACGACGTCATCGACTTCGTCGCGCGACGACGTTCCATTTGTCAGCGTTGTCGACGAGTGGGCGTTACCTCCGCTTCGCTCTTCGTCGCGACGACGAAACGAAGAGATCAATATGTCAGTCAGCGCGACGAGATTCTCCGGACTCGTTTCGGAATCGTTGAGAATCTCGTTCAGCGGCACGAGACGCTCCTCGTCGCCGTCGCGAACCTTTACGAGATAGTTCTCGCCTAGGCGCAAGTCGTCCGTCACTTTGGGAGTCGCGCGTCGCATAGAACGCATATTTTTCACTCTTTACGCCGGTGATTGGAAAAGATCTCGCATTTCTTCACCGTTGTCGTACTACTGTAGCGCGAGCTAAAAACACTGAGAAGAGTGGTGGCCGGAATGTGTGTAGGTGTGGTGGACAATGCCAACAGGCGCACCACACATACTTCAATCAAAAGTCCGACTAGCTCTCACAAAAACGTCTCAACGTTTAGTTCCAAGGCTGAACAGGGCATAGGAAGATCGAACTTCTGAAGAACGGTTGGATGAAGAACGCCGAGAATTCCAACGCGTTTACCGCCGCACATCACTTCAGCACAGCGACCATCAAAATACGTTGAATCTAAAAGAGAAAAGACAAAAAATCGATGAATTGCATGAAAAAATTATTCTCTTACCATTTGTCGAGTTCAAATAGTATCCCGTCTCGTTTTCTCCACTCCGGGGAGACACCTCAAGCAGTTCCATGATCCGATCCAGAAGTCCGTGAACGACTTCGAATCCCGGCGCTCTGTTATAGTTCACCGCGCACAACCAGCGCTCATTTCGAGCCCCAACATCTATGAACAGAAGCCTGTGACCCCTGACTGGCGTGAGGAATCTTTTTCCTAGACTTACCCTTGGTATTCACTTGATACACTACGTCCGAAATTTCAAAGACTTTGATGGGAAGTGGAAGTTTTCGATTGCAGCTGACCGTTTTGAGTATTCCCGGCAGTAACGTTGTTCTGGCGACCTAGAAGACAATCTCTTTGGTCGTTTATTGTGCATAGGAAGGAGAGTCGCATTACCTGAAATTCAAACGTTTTGGGATTTTCTATGTGAACGGCTGAAACGTCTTCGATTTTCTTGTTCAAAAATGTCGCTACGTCATCCCGCGCGCACTATAAAGTGTAGGGTTATGTTTTATTTTAAAATCGATGCTATTGATTTACCAGTGCGAATGTGAGAACCTCCGTGAATCCAGCCTGAGCCATTCCACCTCTCAACAAATCGGTCAAATGATTGAGTGGGAACTGGAGAAAAACGTGCCACGTCGCAAAATGACTCAAAGTAAGTTCACCTGAATAGCAATTGTATTTGTCCTTGGTATGGTCATCTTGACGTTATTGAATCCATAGGCAATGGCAGCGTCTTCGACAATGTCACAGCTGTGAATAACATCTACGCAAGAAAGAATTATTATTATTTAAATCCCTTGACATTCAATATATATTGACCTGCTCTTGTGGGAGGAATTTCCACTTTGATTGTTTCTCCATCTGGCATCACTTTGCTGACAAGGCACATTCGAGTCAACAAAGACGCGAGTTTCTCTGACGTCTCTCTAGTTTCAGGGCAAAATGCATTAGAAAAAATTCTACATACAAAACTCATATATACCGAATTCCAACTTTTTTGTTGATTTCAGTAGCTGTAATCACTTCGTGACGATAAGGCAATTCCTGGCAGAAACATTGCTATCATTATTTCATAATGATATTAGCCTACCGGGTGTACGACAACAGATCCATCCGGTTGCTCCACTTCTACTGACTCAACTCTGGTGATAAACATTTAGACATCAAATTGATTTTCGTTACGCAAATTCCTTACGTAAAAGGCTTGGCACAGTGCTGACTAAACATCGTCACTATGGTATCCAGAACAATTTTTGCCTGAAGCCAACACTCGGTAGTAGTAGTGGATCATCATTATTATACTAAAACCTTATTGAGATCAGTGGCTGTGCATTCAATGAAGACATTTCTTGTTCCCAAATGAATCTTACTGTGATCTCCTATTGAAATACAGTAAGTATGAGAGACTGCA
This sequence comes from Oscarella lobularis, assembly GCF_947507565.1. Lineage (NCBI taxonomy): Eukaryota > Metazoa > Porifera > Homoscleromorpha > Homosclerophorida > Oscarellidae > Oscarella > Oscarella lobularis. The sequence continues at coordinate 1,820,916 of NC_089190.1, read as the reverse complement.
CTTTGGTAGCTATTCTTGACACTTGCCATTGATAATAGGTGGCATGGAAAGGACAACGCGATTCTTATCATAAATAACCGGATACAGAGGCTTGTCCTTGATGATGTGAAGGTAATGACGCAAATGACTATCAGTCTGAAAAAGCAATAATAAATAAATCGTAGAGATATAACTACGACTCATTGACCTTATACAGCTCCATCAATTGACTCGCCGTGTGTTCTTCCGTCTGATTGAGTGGCTTGAATTTGATAGAATCCGGTGAAAGAGCTTCGAATGTAAACGGGCCCTCGATGGTATCCAAATCGTGTGTTCCTATGGCAACCAAAGCACGTTTCCTGCAAGGAAAACAATAATAACGATATGAAAATAATTTCTCAAGCAAACCTGCATATCGTTTGATGCAGCTTTTCTTGTAGATCAATAAAACTATCGTAGGATTGCTAAGAAATAGAACCATAGGAAAAGAAGTTTTCACTCAATTGTACAATCACCTGCGTAAATTTGATGTCTCTAAGAACAGCAGCCACAGCATGCGGCCTAACCCCACCCATCTATATAAAGGCCAATGAGAAAAACGGCTATACGCCACGCTCCCTGCTGTACCTCTGGTCGAATGACAAGTCTCTCTTTGCCTGGAATTGACTTATAACGCGGTGCATCCATTCTAAGCCCGTCCACATGAGAACTTTTCGTGCATACGACAGCTAGACACTCACTTATTCAGAAAGACGCAAAGTCCTCGAACTAAGCCCTCCATGCAGAGAAGATCGTATCTATCACACGTCTCATCTTACAAAACATTCTCTATCTACTTTTTCTCTATACCTATTCGCGGGCACTTCGATTTTGTATATAATTGCCTCTGAGGCGTCTTCGGCTCGTTTCTCGCCCTGCTCTTTGCTCAGCATGATTTTTTCTGACGTCTACGAAAATTCGAAATGTGGTGTGAAGCTCGCGGCGAGAGAATTGCACGTTTTTTCGACTTTTTAGGGCTGTTCTCGTCGCTTTTTTGTCTTACCACTTCATCGAGTTCTAAGCCAAAGTCGAAGCAGAGCTCTTCGAACTCTTCGTCGGCTGAAAACGAACGAATGGGATGAGTTCCTGCGCCGTTTCCTCGAAAAGGGCCCCTTACAATATGAACGGCCCAGCGCCTCAAAGAGGAGATCTCGCTGCACGCCAATGGTCGGCATGTCAGTCGCGTTTTTCTATCTCGAAGAAAGAGCTAAGCTCTGCGCAAACGATCGCGTGTTCGACGGCGTGGATCTACGCATAAAATCATTAGATAATGATCATAATGTATTTACCTTGGCGGCAGATTCGAATACGATGCAGAAACAGTCGATCGCAGCGAACGATAATCAAAAGCCACGAGGAGCCGCCATTGTTTAGGCGCTAAAATCAACGACGCCGTAAAGACACTGGAAAATTGGCGCGAGTTTTCTATCGGCCAACCAGCGATCCGTTGCCTAGGCAAAGTACAGCACTCTCGCCTTTGAATCGGATGTTGCATCAGGATTGCGTCATGCGCGGTATAAAAGCACTGCGCGCAGAGCACAGCTTCAGTTCTGGCTACTCACAGTGCATCCGGTTGTCTGACCTTGTCGAGATTCTCCGGATGACAGATGTAGCAGTGTATCAGTGAATAAACACAACTTTTTAGCTAACGCTCTATATTGGTGACAGTATGTCAACTTCGTCAAAATTTACATTATTTGGGACTTCGTCTATTGTAAGTGATCCTCTTGACACGTGAGCATTCTTGTCGATGAATCTTTTACAATAGAAATACCAAATACAAATACCATTTTTGCAGCAGCAGTACCTGCTTGAGTAGATTTCCTTTAGGGCTGCACGCGTTGTCAGTCTCCGCAATAATTTCCGTTTTGACGGATCAGGTGCCAAGGAACCACGGCGATTCATCTGTGGCTTAGCTTTCGCCGCTGCTGCGGCAGATGCAGTAGCATCACGCCTTTTCGTCTGAAAAAATGCTCGTTTGAACGACTGTAAAGCCATGTTCATTAATCTACGTGATCAGAGAAACAACAACGAGGCAGTTGCCCTTAGGAAAACAGAATTATCAGATATACTGTTTCGAGCTCAGTTTATTATAGTACGTACACCGCCTGCCGGAATATATACACTGCCTGCCGGAATATATACACCGCCTGCCGGAATATATACACCGCCTGCCGGCGGAGTATGTACACCGCCTGCCGGAATATATACACCGCCTGCCGGCGGAGTACGTACACCGCCTGCCGGCGGAGTACGTACACCGCCTGCCGGCGGAGTACGTACACCGCCTGCCGGAATATATACACCGCCTGCCGGCGGAGTATATACACCGCCTGACGGAATAAATACACCGCCTGCCGGAATATATACACCGCCTGACGGAATATATACACCGCCTGCCGGCGGAGTATGTACACCGCTTGCCGGAATATATACACCGCCTGCCGGCGGAGTACGTACACCGCCTGCCCCGCGGGATATATACACCGCCTGCCGGCGGAGTACGTACACCGCCTGCCGGAATATAAACACCGCCTCCCGGAATATATACACCGCCTGCCGGCGGAGTATGTACACCGCCTGCCGGAATATATACACCGCCTGCCGGAATATATACACCGCTTGCCGGAATATATACACCGCCTGCCGGCGGAGTACGTACACCGCCTGCCGGGATATATACACCGCCTGCCGGCGGAGTACGTACACCGCCTGCCGGAATATAAACACCGCCTCCCGGAAAATATACACCGCCTGCCGGCGAAGTACGTACACCGCCTGCCGGAATATATACACCGCCTGCCGGCGGAGTATATACACCGCCTGACGGAATAAATACACCGCCTGCCGGCGGAGTACGTACACCGCCTGCCGGAATATATACACCGCCTGCCAGGATATATACACCGCCTGCCGGCGAAGTACGTACACCGCCTGCCGGCGGAGTACGTACACCGCCTGCCGGAATATCTACACCACCTGACGGCGGAGTATGTACACCGCCTGCCGGAATATATACACCGCCTGCCGGAATATATACACCGCCTGCCGGCGGAGTACGTACACCGCCTGACGGAATATATACACCGCCTGCCGGCGGAGTACGTACACCGCCTGCCGGAATATATACACCGCCTGCCGACGGAGTACGTACACCGCCTGCCGGGATATATACACCGCCTGCCGGCGGAGTACGTACACCGCCTGACGGAATATATACACCGCCTGCCGGCGGAGTACGTACACCGCCTGCCGGAATATATACACCGCCTGCCGGAATATATACACCGCCTGCCGGCGGAGTACGTACACCGTTTGCCGGAATATATACACCGCCTGCCGGAATATATACACCGCCGGCAGCACCGCCTGCCGGCGGAGTACGTACACCGCCTGCCGGCGGAGTATATACACCGCCTGACGGAATAAATACACCGCCTGCCGGAGTACGTACACCGCCTGCCGGAATATATACACCGCCTGCCGGAATATATACACCGCCGGCAGCACCGCCTGCCGGCGGAGTACGTACACCGCCTGCCGGAATATATACACTGCCTGCCGGCGGAGTATATACACCGCCTGACGAAATAAATACACCGCCTGCCGGAATATATACACCGCCTGACGAAATATATACACCGCCTGCCGGCGGAGTATGTAAACCGCCTGCCGGAATATATACACCGCCTGCCGGCGGAGTATGTACACCGCCTGACGGAATAAATACACCGCCTGCCGGCGGAGTATGCACACCGCCTGCCGGAATATATACATCGCCTGCCGGCGGAGTATATACACCGCCTGACGGAATAAATACACCGCCTGCCGGAATATATACACCGCCTGACGGAATATATACACCGCCCCGGCGGAGTATGTACACCGCCTGCCGGAATATATACACCGCCTGCCGGCGGAGTATATACACCGCCTGACGGAATAAATACACCGCCTGCCGGAATATATACACCGCCTGACGGAATATATACACCGCCTGCCGGAATATATACACCGCCGGCAGCACCGCCTGCCGGCGGAGTACGTACACCGCCTGCCGGAATATATACACCGCCTGCCGGCGGAGTACGTACACCGCCTGCCGGAATATATACACCGCCTGCCGGCGGAGTACGTACACCGCCTGCCGGAATATCTACACTGCCTGCCGGCGGAGTACGTACACCGCCTGCCGGGATATATACACCGCCTGCCGGCGGAGTACGTACACCGCCTGCCGGCGGAGTACGTACACCGCCTGCCGGAATATATACACCGCCTGCCGGCGGAGTATATACACCGCCTGCCGGCGGAGTATATACACCGCCTGACGGAATAAATACACCGCCTGCCGGAATATATACACCGCCTGCCGGAATATATACACCGCCTGACGGAATATATACACCGCCTGCCGGCGGAGTACGTACACCGCCTGCCGGGATATATACACCGCCTGCCGGCGGAGTACGTACACCGCCTGCCGGAATATAAACACCGCCTCCCGGAATATATACACCGCCTGCCGGCGGAGTATGTACACCGCCTGCCGGAATATATACACCGCCTGCCGGAATATATACACCGCTTGCCGGAATATATACACCGCCTGCCGGCGGAGTACGTACACCGCCTGCCGGAATATAAACACCGCCTCCCGGAATATATACACCGCCTGCCGGCGGAGTACGTACACCGCCTGCCGTAATATATACACCGCCTGCCGGCGGAGTACGTACACCGCCTGCCGCAATATATACACCGCCTGCCGGCGGAGTACGTACACCGCCTGCCGGAATATATACACCGCCTGCCGGCGGAGTACGTACACCGCCTGCCGCAATATATACACCGCCTGCCGGAATATATACACAGCCTGCCGGCGGAGTACGTACACCGCCTGCCGGAATATATACACCGCCTGCCGGAATATATACACCGCCGGCAGCACCGCCTGCCGGCGGAGTACGTACACCGCCTGCCGGAATATATACACCGCCTGCCGGCGGAGTATATACACCGCCTGACGAAATAAATACACCGCCTGCCGGAATATATACACCGCCTGACGGAATATATACACCGCCTGCCGGCGGAGTATGTAAACCGCCTGCCGGAATATATACACCGCCTGCCGGCGGAGTATGTACACCGCCTGACGGAATAAATACACCGCCTGCCGGAATATATACATCGCCTGCCGGCGGAGTATATACACCGCCTGACGGAATAAATACACCGCCTGCCGGAATATATACACCGCCTGACGGAATATATACACCGCCCCGGCGGAGTATGTACACCGCCTGCCGGAATATATACACCGCCTGCCGGCGGAGTATATACACCGCCTGACGGAATAAATACACCGCCTGCCGGAATATATATACACCGCCTGACGGAATATATACACCGCCTGCCGGAATATATACACCGCCGGCAGCACCGCCTGCCGGCGGAGTACGTACACCGCCTGCCGGAATATATACACCGCCTGCCGGCGGAGTATATACACCGCCTGACGGAATAAATACACCGCCTGCCGGAATATATACACCGCCTGACGGAATATATACACCGCCCCGGCGGAGTATGTACACCGCCTGACGGAATAAATACACCGCCTGCCGGCGGAGTATGCACACCGCCTGCCGGGATATATACACCGCCTGCCGGAATATATACACCGCCTGCCGGAATATCTACACTGCCTGCCGGCGGAGTACGTACACCGCCTGCCGGAATATCTACACCGCCTGCCGGCGGAGTACGTACACCGCCTGCCGGAATATATACACCGCCTGCCGGCGGAGTACGTACACCGCCTGCCGGAATATATACACCGCCTGCCGGATTATATACTTCTCGCCAGCTGGGGTTTCTTTCGTAAAAGAACTGCACGTGAGGATTGCCATGGAAATTCAAATTGTCGGCAACTGCGTGTTGTGCCATATGATTGACACGTCGACAAGAACATTTGTTTCCGGATCATACTTACTATCATCGTATTCATAACTATGACCCAATTCGTCTAATAAACTTAGAAGTAAATAGTTAAAGCGCTAACCAGACAAAACAGAAATTTTTACTGTTTTTCCCATTTGGGCGTCTCTTTGTTATACCGAGGATAGGTGGAGTCAATTACCTGAGCAGCTAGCTAAAAACCGTAAAGGTTTATTAAAACGTATTTGATAGGAGGGAGAGTCACATTACCTGAAATTCAAACGTTTTGGGGTTTTCTATGTGAACGGCTGAAACGTCTTCGATTTTCTTGTTCAAAAATGTCGCTACGTCGTCCCGCGCGCACTATAAAGTGTAGGGTTATGTCTTATTTGAGATTAATGATATTGATTTCATTTACTAGTGCGAATGTGAGACTTCCGTGAATCCAGCCTGAGCCATTCCATTCCACCTATTTGTCCTTGGTATGGTCATCTTGACGTTATTGAATCCATAGGCAATGGCAGCGTCTTCGACAATGTCACAGCTGTGAATAACATCTAAAGATATATTATTATTATTTAAATCCCTTGGCATTCAATATATATTGACCTGCTCTTGTGGGAGGAATTTCCACTTTGATTGTTTCTCCATCTGGCATCACTTCACTGACAAGACACATTCGAGTCAACAAAGACGCGAGTTTCTCTGACGTCTCTCTAGTTTCAGGGCAAAATGCATTAGAAAAAATTCTACATACAAAACTCATATATACCGAATTCCAACTTTTTTTGTTGATTTCAGTAGCTGTAATCACTTCGTGACGATAAGGCAATTCCTGGCAGAAACATTGCTATCGTCATTTCATAATGATATTAGCCTACCGGGTGTACGACAACAGATCCATCCGGTTGCTCCACTTCTACTGACTCAACTCTGGTGATAAACATTTAGACATCAAATTGATTTTCGCTATGCAAATTCCTCACGTAAAAGGCTTGGCACAGTGCTGACTAAACATCGTCACTATGGTATCCAGAACAATTTTTGCCTGAAGCCAACACTCGGTAGTAGTAGTGGATCATCATTATTATACTAAAACCTTATTGAGATCAGTGGCTGTGCATTCAATGAAGACATTTCTTGTTCCCAAATGAATCTTACTGTGATCTCCTATTGAAATACAGTAAGTATGAGAGACTGCACTTTGGTAGCTATTCTTGACACTTGCCATTGATAATAGGTGGCATGGAAAGGACAACGCGATTCTTATCATAAATAACCGGATACAGAGGCTTGTCCTTGATGATGTGAAGGTAATGACGCAAATGACTATCAGTCTGAAAAAGCAATAATAAATAAATCGTAGAGATATAACTACGACTCATTGACCTTATACAGCTCCATCAATTGACTCGCCGTGTATTCTTCCGTCAGATTGAGTGGCTTGAATTTGATAGAATCCGGTGAAAGAGCTTCGAACGTAAATGGACCCTCGATAGTATCCAAATCGTGTGTTCCTATGGCAACCAAAGCACGTTTCCTGCAAGGAAAACAATAATAACGATACGGAAATAATTTCTCGAACACACCTGCATATCGTTTGATGCAGCTTTTCTTGTAGATCAATAAAACTATCGTAGGATTGCTAAGAAATAGAACCATAGAAAGAAAGAAGTATTTCACTCAATTGTACAATCACCTGCGTAAATTTGATGTCTCTAAGAACAGAAGCCACAGCATGCGGCCTAACCCCACCCGTCTATATAAAGGCCAATGAGAAAAACGGCTATACACCACGCTCCGTACTGTACCTCTGGTCGAATGACAAGTCTCTCTTTGCCTGGAATTGACTTATAACGCGGTGCATCCATTCTAAGCCCGTCCACATGAGAACTTTTCGTGCATACGACAGCTAGACACTCACTTATTCAGAAAGACGCAAAGTCCTCGAACTAAGCCCTCCATGCAGAGAAGATCATACCTATCACACGTCTCATCTTACAAAACATTCTCTATCTACTTTTTCTCTATACCTATTCGCGGGCACTTCGATTTTGTATATAATTGCCTCTGAGGTGTCTTCGGCTCGTTTCTCGCCCTGCTCTTTGCTCAGCATGATTTTTTCTGACGTCTAGAGTTTCGTGCGAAAATTCGAAATGTGGTGTGAAGCTCGCGGCGAGAGAATAGCGCGTTTTTTCGACTTTTTATGGCTGTTCTCGTCGCTTTTCTGTCTTACCACTTCATCGAGTTCTAAGCCAAAGTCGAAGCAGAGCTCTTCGAACTCTTCGTCGGCTGAAAACGAACGAATGGGATGAGTTCCTGCGCCGTTTCCTCGAAAAGGGCCCCTTACAATATGAACGACCCAGCGCCTCAAAGAGGAGATCTCGCTGCACGCCAATGGTCGGCATGTCAGTCGCGTTTTTCTATCTCGAAGAAAGAGCTAAGCTCTGCGCAAACGATCGCGTGTTCGACGGCGTGGATCTACGCATAAAATCATTAGATAATGTATTTACTTGGGCGGCAGATTCGAATACAGTACGATGCAGAAACAGTCGATCGCAGCGCAGTCTAAAGTAAAAACGACTCGATAAAGCGAACGAAAATCAAAAGCCACGAGGAGCCGCCATTGTTTAGGCGCCAAAATCAACGACTGTACGTCGCCGTAAAGACACTGGAAAATTGGCGCGAGTTTTCTATCGGCCAACTAGCGATCCGTTGCCTAGGCAAAGTACAGCACTCTCGCCTTTGAATCGGATGTTGCATCAGGATTGCGTCATGCGCGGTATAAAAGCACTGCGCGCAGCGCACAGCTTCAGTTCTGGCTAGGTGGGGGAAGCCTAAAGGGCGGAACCCTGGAAGTCGTCGGCGTTGGGAAAGCCTCAATCATGTCAACATCAAACGTGCTCAGCCGGTTGCCAATCCTTGCTGAAGCTGTAAGGTGCAGTGGATGAGCGTCGCGCGAGTTCTTCTCGTGGCGCGCGATTGGCACTGGGAATGTCATAAAAGGTCCGTTGGATGGCTTGGTCGCGAAGTCTGGCGTCCGCGTTATACCGAGTTGGCGTCAGGCTCAGATCAGTTCACTTTCCCGCCAAAGAAACGTGTGGGGGGCCCAGTGTCTCGTGGCTGTTTCTCACTCGGCTTAGTGACCTATAGCCTAAGATGACCTGACTTCCCAGACCAAAATCAAAGCACGTACTAGTTGACCTCTGATTGTGTGTGGACTCGCGTTCGGCGCCTTCCCTCAACCCGGTAGTCCCGCTTCCTCTCAAGCGAAGGACTATGGCCCCATGGGTCGCGGTGCAACGAGGTCGGGGGGACGGTGTGGGAGAGCCGTTCTCGATCCTAGGCCGCACCGTCGTGGTTGAGCCTATGATGCTACGGCTCGCTCTCAAAAATTTTTGGGCTACAAATGCGTTCGAACCTCCACGCGGTGTAGCCTGGATTACGCCAATACGAACGCAGGACTACAAGGTACGTATATGGTCAGATCGAACAGATACTAATCTTTTGCTTTTTTTAGGTTCTTCGTTCGAAGAAAGCAGCGTCAGCGTTTTTTGTCTCGGTACCTGAGTACCGAGACATAGTTTTTGGTATGTAAAAATTTTGTTCGTTGCGTACCGGAAAAGTGGTCGGTGGTACGCTGTCGCGACTGCGTCCGTCAGGTGTCCGATACATTGTAGTTGTGCACCTGGGTATTTGTTAGGGTCCTTGTCTTTTAGTTTCGGAGAAATTTGGGTCCTTTCGTGAAACAGGATGTGACGTCACAGAGTTTGGAATGCTCGTTTGCATCTAATTACCAGGCTTCTTGATGTGGAGGGTGGATACGTTTCCGCCTTCCCAGAGAAGTTTGGAATGCTCGTTTGCATCTAATTACCGGGCTCCTGGTCATGTTTTAGGTACACCCGTTGTAACAATGCGCTTACCTTTCGGTTTTTTCAAGGACGTGCCGATGTGCGTTTGCGGCGTTCGGTTTGTTGTTCCGGAGCTTGGGCAAAGTGATGAAAACTGACATAAGAAATATGTAAGGGATATGTGCCCGTGTCTGTGGGGCTTGGTTAGTTAGGTACTGATCGCTCTTCATTATTTAATCTATGCGCGAGGAACCTGGGAGATGGCGTTGTGTCCGTCGCTGCAGCAGTTGAAGCGACGCTAAGGAGCTCAGCATTGTGACTCGCTGAAATGAGCGATGTGAATGAGATGCGTGCGGTATTTTGTCTAGACGTGGTAGGGAGGCGTGACGGTATCAATTTTCCATTTCTCGTGGGAACGTGGCGAGTCGCCTAAATGCTCACCATGGCACCAGTCAAAATAAGCGAAGCGCCCTCTCTACCGTAGTCAAAATACCACGCGCCTCATTTGCCGCTCATTCAGAGTCAGCTAGTCACGCTTGCTGTACTGCTCATCATAGCTTCTGCTGCTGCAGAAATGAACGCGCCGGCATCGCCGCCCATGATAGAATTTTTGAGCAACCTGAAGTACCTAACCAAGCCCTCGACAGACACAAATATCTCTGCCATATACATTCTTTCAGTTGCCGCCACTTCGCCCATGCCCTAGGAAGAAACCCAATGCCGCAAACGATAAGCGCATATATCGGCACAGAAAAGAACTGAAAGGTATAGTTCCAAACTTCTGTGACATTTTCGAAAAAAGCGAGCCCTGCCCTAACAATCACCGAGGACACAACAACGCCATGCACGGCTTTCGGCTCCTAGCTGTCGCTCGCAACTGTTAGCCCGAGCGCAAAAGCTAGCGAAAGAGCTAGGGCAGTGCTAGCGACAGGTTGACAAACGGAGTTTAGTGGGGTCCCAGGACCCTGAAGGGATCGAGTCGATCAAGGGGAACGCTTAGCTTAGGTGTGAAAGTTGGAGGGCAGGCGGCGACCACTGCTGGACCCGAATTTTTCCAGCATTTCGGTTTTTATCACCGGCGACGTCGATTTGTTTGTTTCGGCAGCAGTTCAGGCTAAACGCTAAGGAGAAGAGTAGTGTACCTGAGCTGTGAATGAGGTGCGGTAGGGAGGCGCGGGTACCATGGTGAGGGGAGTGTTCTCAGTCTCACAGAAATGAGGCGGCGCGTGCCGTCTGCTTCTCGTAGACATTGTCCTCGCAGACGGCGATTACGATTACACCAGATCGGACGACCACTACCGCCGCCTAAACACTCACCACAGTACCAGTCTAAATCATCAAGACGATTTTTTAAAATCGTCAAGGCAAAAATCGTCATGACGATTTCGATTTTTATTTATGACGATTTTTGCCTTAACAATTTTTAAAAATCGTCATGATTAAAAATCGTCATGACGATTTTTGCCTGGACGATTTTGAAAAATCGTCATGACGATTTTTACCTTGACAATTTTTAAAAACAGTCATGACGATTTTTACCTTGACGATTTTTGCCTTGACGATTTTTAAAAATCATCATAATTAAAAATCGTTATGACAATTTTTGCCTTGACGATTTTTCCAAAATCGTCATGACGATTTTTACCTTGACAATTTTTAAAGATCGTCATGACGATTTTTACCTTGACGATTTTTGCCTTGACGATTTTTAAAAATTGTCATGACGATTTTTTCTTTGACGATTTTTAAAAACGTCATTACAATTTTTAAAAAATCGTCATGACAATTTTTGCCTTGACGATTTTTGCCTTGACGATTTTTGCCTTGACGATTTTAAAAAATCGTCATGACGATTTTTACCTCTACGATTTTTAAAAATTGTTATGATGATTTTTTCTTTGACGATTTTTGCCTTGGCGATTTTTGCCTTGACGATTTTTCCTTAATGATTTTTAAAAATCGTCATGACAATTTTTAAAAATCGTCAAGGCAAAAATCGTCAAGGTAAAAATTGTCATGACGATTTTTAAAAATCGTCATGACGTTTTTAAAAATCGTCAAAGAAAAAATCATCATCACAATTTCTAAAAATCGTCAAGGGAAAAATCGTCAAGGTAAAAATCGTCAGGACGATTTTTAGAAATTGTCAAGGCAAAAATCGTCATGACGATTTTTAATCATGACGATTTTTAAAAATCCTCAAGGCAAAAATCGTCAAGGTAAAAATCGTCATGACTGTTTTTAAAAATTGTCAAGGTAAAAATCGTCAGGACGATTTTTCAAAATCGTCTAGGCAAAAATCGTCATGACGATTTTTATCATGGCGATTTTTAAAAATCCTTAAGGCAAAAATCGTCAAGGCAAAAATCGTCAAGGCAAAAATATTTCTGCTTACGCATGCGCACTGTACTTCTTTCAACACCACTTTTGCTCGCATCCATGAATTTTCAAGCCATCGTTCCAGGTTTTCCGCCTGCTGCCTGTCCGCCAACCTTTTTATAACCCCGCCCTTCGGAAACAAACGGGTATCCCTTTGAGGGGGCCCACTAAAACTCCTGCTCTAAAAACCCACAACATACGGTCTTGGTTTGTAGCAGTAAAATGAAATGTAAAGGCGTGATCAATCTGTATGATTGAGGAAGAGAAGAATACTTGATCATCGATGATAATATTCATCATCATCACCATCAAGTACCCTTCTCTTTTTTTCCTTCACGTTGCACTCTGCTTTATATTTTACTGTTACACCTGCAATTTCATGCAAGACAAACCGAGACATTTTTCCAAACTAAAACTTGTTAGTTAAAGGAGAAGGATGAAGAGATGGGGAGGATGGAGATGGAGGGGATGAAGAAAGACGTAAGACACTCATAAATACTACGTTTGTCAAATAATCGCTTTTTAGTTGAAGGTGAAGGAGAGAGAGCTAGGGATGAAGGAAAACGAGATCAAAGGGCTAGAGAATGACGTAAGACGCCCATAAATACTACTTTTGTCAAATAATCGCTTTTTAGTTAAAGGAGAAGAATGAAGAGATGGAGAGGATGGCTGAAGAGATGGAGAGGATGAAGAAAGACGTAAGACGCTCATAAATACTACGTTTGTCAAATAATCGCTTTTTAGTTGAAGGTGAAGGAGAGAGAGCTAGGGATGAAGGAAAACGAGATCAAAGGGCTAGAGAATGACGTAAGACGCCCATAAATACTACTTTTGTCAAATAATCGCTTTTTAGTTGAAGGCGAAGGACAGAGAACTGGGGATGAAGGACGACGAGATTGAACGGTTAAGGAGTGACGTAAGACACTCAAAAATACTCTAATAATCACTAATTATATTATCTCTCCATCTCCTTAGATGGGGCGCGATGAAGCTGGGGGAGGAGGAGCAGAGGTAGGCCAGTTAATAATCACTAATTAATTACGTCCATGCTCTCTCCTTAGATGTGGAGCTGGAGCGGTGAAGAGGGCGCAGCTGGGGGAGGAGAGGTAGGCCAGTTAAAGGATTACTTAAGACGCTCATAAATACTCTAATAATCACTAATTATATTACGTCCATGCTCTCTCCTTAGATGAGGTGTGCGCTAGAGAGTCGTACGTCATCAGATGAAGAACCTCGTTCGCTGACAGGTGCATCTTACACTGCATGTGTTTGTAATCAAACGTTTCACGTTCTGCGCGGTATAGAGAGTTGGGAGGTGCCGTCAGATGAGGAAGCCGCTGAATTTCCTCTGCCAACAGGTGCATTGCATGCATGCACGGTGCATGCATTCGTAATCGAGCGTATCACGTTTTGTGCGTTAGGGATCCCAGAAGCAATAGTTGAAGAGGCTGAGGAAACCGGTAAACTCTTAGTGGAATACAATTTACATTTGTAAACACTTTCTGCATGTCATTAGGCGCTGCCGCCGCTCTTCCTGCCGCGCCCGCGGATCCCGGTAACCTCTATAAGTCAATTCAACGGGATTTTATTATATATACTTTCTGCCATTATTAATAAAGATTATGAAAACGATAACTTCGGTGAAGAGGAGTGGGAAGGTACCACTCATATTGCAAAGGCTGTTTTATGTCTGATAATTATTTAATAGCCGCAGTCGGATCTCTAAAAGCAGAAGACCTCAGTGAGGCGGAATACCGTAAGTATACATGTTAGATTGGGGTTCTGCAGGTGGGGCCAATTCCGTTCATTGTATCCCTTTGAGGGGGCCCACTAAAACCAGGGTTCTGCCCACATGGGTCGGCATGGGTCGGCCCCGACCCTTACTCGCCTATCGCCGACCCATACTACTATAACGTTATGACAGCCCGTAGCTTGCAATAATTACTGCCGGGTACATCGTCCAAAACAACCGTCCAAGACAATTTTTAAAATGGTCCAAGACAATTTTAAAAATGGTCCAAGACGATTTTATAAATGGTCCAAGACAATTTTAAAAATTGTCCCAAGAAAAATTAGATGGTAGGTAGATTGTAGATTTGTAGATTGTAGATTTGTAGATTCGTAGATTGTAGATTCGTAGATCGTAGATTCGTAGATTGTAGATTTGTAGATTTGTAGATTGTAGATTCGTAGATCGTAGATTCGTAGATCGTAGATTTGTAGATTCGTAGATTAGTAGATTTGTAGATTCGTAGATTTGTAGTTTTGTAGATTGTAGATTTGTAGATTCGTAGATTTGTAGATTTGTAGATAGTAGATTCGTAGATTGTAGATTTGTAGATTCGTAGATTTGTAGATTTGTAGATAGTAGATTCGTAGATCGTAGATTCGTAGATCGTAGATTCGTAGATCGTAGATTTGTAGTAGATTTGTAGATTTGTAGATTCGTAGATTTGTAGCTTCGATTTGTAGATTATAGATCGTAGATTTGTAGATCGTAGATTCGTAGATTTGTAGATTATAGATTGTAGATTTTTAGATTTGTAGATTGTAGATCGTAAATTCGTAGATTGTAGATTTGTAGATTGTAGATTCGTAGATCGTAGATTTGTAGTAGATTTGTAGCTTCGATTTGTAGATTTGTAGATTTGTAGATTCGTAGATTTGTAGATTCGTAGCTTCGATTTTGTAGATTTGTAGCTTCGATTTGTAGATTGTAGATTTGTAGATCGTAGATTTGTAGATCGTAGATTCGTAGATTTGTAGATTATAGATTGTAGATCGTAGATTTGTAGATTGTAGATCGTAGATTGTAGATTTGTAGATTTGTAGATTTGTAGATCGTTAGATTTGTAGATTGTAGATCGTAGATTCGTAGATCGTAGATTTTTAGATTTGTAGATTGTAGATTCGTAGATCGTAGATCGTAGATTTGTAGATCGTAGATTTGTAGATTGTAGATTTGTAGATCGTTAGATTCGTAGATTGTAGATTCGTAGATCGTAGATTCGTAGATCGTAGATTTGTAGATTGTAGATTTGTAGATCGTTAGATTTGTAGATTGTAAATATAGATCGTAGATTTGTACATTTGTAGATCGTAGATTCGTAGATCGTAGATTCGTAGATTTGTAGATTTGTAGATTGTAGATTCGTAGATCGTAGATTCGTAGATCGTAGATTCGTAGATTGTAGATTTGTAGATTTGTAGATTGTAGATTCGTAGATCGTAGATTCGTAGATCGTAGATTTGTAGATTCGTAGATTAGTAGATTTGTAGATTCGTAGATTTGTAGTTTTGTAGATTGTAGATTTGTAGATTCGTAGATTTGTAGATTTGTAGATAGTAGATTCGTAGATTGTAGATTTGTAGATTCGTAGATTTGTAGATTTGTAGATAGTAGATTCGTAGATCGTAGATTCGTAGATCGTAGATTCGTAGATCGTAGATTTGTAGTAGATTTGTAGATTTGTAGATTCGTAGATTTGTAGCTTCGATTTGTAGATTATAGATCGTAGATTTGTAGATCGTAGATTCGTAGATTTGTAGATTATAGATTGTAGATTTTTAGATTTGTAGATTGTAGATCGTAAATTCGTAGATTGTAGATTTGTAGATTGTAGATTCGTAGATCGTAGATTTGTAGTAGATTTGTAGCTTCGATTTGTAGATTTGTAGATTTGTAGATTCGTAGATTTGTAGATTCGTAGCTTCGATTTTGTAGATTTGTAGCTTCGATTTGTAGATTGTAGATTTGTAGATCGTAGATTTGTAGATCGTAGATTCGTAGATTTGTAGATTATAGATTGTAGATCGTAGATTTGTAGATTGTAGATCGTAGATTGTAGATTTGTAGATTTGTAGATTTGTAGATCGTTAGATTTGTAGATTGTAGATCGTAGATTCGTAGATCGTAGATTTTTAGATTTGTAGATTGTAGATTCGTAGATCGTAGATCGTAGATTTGTAGATCGTAGATTTGTAGATTGTAGATTTGTAGATCGTTAGATTCGTAGATTGTAGATTCGTAGATCGTAGATTCGTAGATCGTAGATTTGTAGATTGTAGATTTGTAGATCGTTAGATTTGTAGATTGTAAATATAGATCGTAGATTTGTACATTTGTAGATCGTAGATTCGTAGATCGTAGATTCGTAGATCGTAGATTTGTAGATTGTAGATTTGTAGATCGTTAGATTTGTAGATTGTAAATATAGATCGTAGATTTGTAGATTTGTAGATCGTAGATTCGTAGATCGTAGATTCGTAGATCTCAAGACATTTCTAAAGATTGTCCCCAGACATTTCTAAAGATTGTCCCCAGACAATTCTAAAAATTGTCCCAAGACAAGTCTAAAATTGTCTCAGGACAATTTTAAAAATTGTTCCAAGACAATCCTTTAAAATTGTCTTGGAACAATTTTTAAAATTGTCCTGAGACAATTTAAAAAATTTAAAAATCGTCAAAACAGTTTTAAAAATGGTCCAAGACAATTTTAAAAATCGTTTTAAGAAATTTTTTAAATTGCCTAGGACCATTTTAAAATTGTCTTTGACGATTTTTAAAATTGTCTCGGACTTTTTTTAAAATTGCGTATTTTATCTATCCTTCCATACCTTCTTCCCACACTAAAAATATTCTCGGCAGAACCCTGTAAAACTCCTGCTCTAAAAACCCACAACATACCGTCTTGCATTTGTAACAGTTAAATGAAATGCAAAGGCGTGATCAATCTGTATGATTGAGGAAGAGAAGAATACTTGATCATCGATGATAATATTCATCATCATCACCATTAAGCGCCCTTCTCTTTTTTCCTTCACGTTGCCTCTGCTTTATATTTTACTGTTACACCTGCAATTTCATGCAAGACACACCGAGACATTTTTCCAAACTAAAACTTGTTCTTGTTTTTATAGGCACTTTGTTCGAGAGCAAAAGCGTCGATCGCTCGATCGAGCAGCGTCAGCGTTTTATCTCTTGTTTTAGGTACTCTGTTCGAGGAATTAAAAGCGCCGATTTCTCGATCGAACAACGTCCTTCGTTCGAAGAAAGCAGCGTCAGCGTTTTTTCTTGTTTTTAGGCACTTTGCTCGAGAGCAAAAGCGTCGATCGCTCCGAGCAGCGTCAGTGTTTTCTCTCTTGTTTTTAGGTACTCTGTTCGAGGAAAAGCGCCGATTTCTCGATCGAACAACGTCAGCGCTTTTTTTCGATAGGCTGACGCGAGAAAATGATGTCAGTGGAAAGGCATGGCCGTATAGAAACACTGCGTGCTCTTTGGACGTTCGTTTTGTAATTGCATGCGCCTGCAAAACGATTTTTTAGCACCCATTCGATCGTTTAGTGTAACGCACGCTATAAACGTTTCGTTCGCCGCTCGTCGATGTCGCCATCCAGTCGTTAGAGTCCTAACCGGCGTTTTCGTTCTTCTCGACGTGTCTTGCGAGCGTTTGGGCAGCAAAAAAGCTTCGTTTGTCAAAAACGAACGACTCGCGCGTTGCATCCTGCTGACTTCCAGGCTATATCTTGCATTCATCATTTTTTATGCAAACCCGTATGCGTTTCTACGCGTAAAATAATTAATTAATTGATGTAGTTTGCACGGGTGTCGGCAGTGTCGGATAGGACAGTGTAGAAAGAATTTGGTCTTCATCGTAAAATTTACTGACGGTGACTACTGTAATCGTGCAGGCTGCCACGTACTAAAAATCACTTCCAAAATACTTTCAGAAACGAACGCAACAAAAATCGTTTGTCAATCCGTAAAATGCAAATAAGAGCTTTTGCCTAAAGGTACAACGGAATTTAATATTCTATGCCTCCTCTTAGGAACTTTCTCACCATATCTCTAACTCCTAAGTTGAAGTAATACTTTAGGTGAGGATCCTCGCTAGACTCCACTTCTTTTTCAGTTGGCTCAACCTTATACCACCGCCATGACGGCTTTTTTAGTCAAAATTGAAGCGATAAATTATTGCATACCCAATCTTCCGTGAAATTCGGCCTAAGTCTGCTGAGAGATGCAATGCACGTTTCTGGATCGTACATACCAGAGCCGACGGTGGTTGCAAGCATTTGACCACATTGATCAATGAGGCTAGACACGCAAAAACAATAGTAATAGAGACAGAACCAATCCTATAAAGCGCCACCTTTTTTCCCATGAAGGAATATCGGCATCAAAACGAGGATACATCTAAATAAAAACAACGCTTGACAGCGTCGCCTTACTTATTGATTATTAATAAAAGCACCCTTTCAGTCATCTTTATCAAAGTCTATGATAATTGATTATCTTTTTAAATTAGAGACAAAATAAAGGGTTTTCTTACTGTATACAATGATGACCTTTTGCAGAGAAAAGTGAACACGAGAGGCACGAAGGGATTGAATAACCAAACTAATACCGTCAAAAAGTCAAAACATGTCGCATGAATCATACCCAAAACACCTTTGAAAACGTATGCGAAGCAGACAAGCTTGAACCAACGCATTTGCAGAGAATGCCGAAAGATCATTCCCCCAAACTAGATCATAGCCGGACGTCAAAGCCAGTAGGATCCGATGGACTATTAGATTACTCGAATACAAGTGTACGTTCTATCTCCCTCCGTTGCATTTTCATCCAAGTTCCAGAGGATGATTCCCTGCAGAGTGCCCGTCTTGCGACATCGGAAAATCGCCGCACGGCTATAAAGCTTTGCGTAGGCCACAAAATCGGTCACCCTATAATATGAGATCACGAACACGTGAGGGACGTAGTGGGAGGAGCGTGCCAGACGAGCTCTCGTTTCCCAGCGCGCTGAGAGAGTCTGGCCTACTCTCTTAGGCCGAGAGGCTTACGTTGGAACGGGCATGGAATGTTTTCCAAGACTGTAGAGTTGTTCGTAAGAGATCTACAGTAAAGCGCCAGATAAAGGAGGCCCTAAAAGAGACAGTACAGAGTGCATCCGATTCTCTGACCTGGTCGAGATTCTCCGGATGACAGATGTAGCAACAAAGATGCTCTCTCTTCTTCGTCGTAGGATTTTCGTATCCGCGACTAGCGCTGTAAGCAAGGAGAAGAGCGAAAAGCGACTACGAGAGAGAGATCGAGAAAGATTTCAGTTGTTTCTTTTCGCGCCGGCACGAGACTCACGTCCCAATAGAAGTAGACTAAGGCCAACGTGATCGCACAGACGGCGATAAGACCCTCGCTTGCGAGAAAGAGAGCAAACAATCGTTCCATCTGAACAGACTCGCGCAAGCGCAACTAAAGGAACGCCTCTCTTCCCGGGAAGTTCCGCCATATATTACATTACAGTGTATCAGTGGATAATCTTTTTAGCTAACGCTCTATATTGGTGACGGTATGTCAACTTCGTCAAAATTTAGATTATTTGGAACTTCGTCTATTGTAAGTGATCCTCTTGACACGTGAGCCTTCTTGTCGATGAATCTTTTACAATAGAAATAACAAATACAAATACTATTTTTTTGCAGCAGCAGTACCTGCTTGAGTAGATGTCCTTTAGTGCTGCACGCGTTGTCAGTCTTCGCAATAATTTTCGTTTTGATGGATCAGGTGCCAAGGAACCACGGCGATTCATCTGTGGCTTAGCTTTCGCCACCGCTGCGGCAGGTGCAGTAGCATCACGCCTTTTCGTCTGAAAAAATGCTCGTTTGAACGACTGTAAAACCATGTTCATTAATCCCATCCACGTTATCCGCGAAACAACAACGAGGCAGTCGCCCTTAGGAAACAGAATTAAATATACTTTCCTCTGTTTCGAGTTCAGTTTATTATACTTCTCGCCAGTTTGGGTTTCTTTCATAAAAGAACTGCACGTGAGGATTGTCATGGAAATTCAAATTGTCGGCAACTGCGTGTTGTGCCATGTGATTGACACGTCGATGAAGAATATTTGTTTCCGGATAATATTTAGTGTCATCGGATTCATAACTATGACCCAATTCGTCTAATAAACTTAGAAGCAAATAGTTAAAGCGCTAACCAGACAAAACAGAAATTTTTACTGTTTTTCCCATTTGGGCGTCTCTTTGTTATACCGAGGATAGGTGAAGTCAATTATCTGGGCAGCCAGCTAAAAACCGTAAAGGTTTATTAAAACGTATTTGATTAATTAATTAATTAATGGTATTACGCACTCTATAGCTTTTGTAACTGAATGTCTTGAAGATTATATAGAGAGGGGTCAGAGGATGAGTTAGCATACCTAGACAGGCGTAGTATGTCAGTAAGGAAGCCCAGAAGATAGGCACGCAAAGTCAATCCTTCCTTACACTGAAAACAGAGCGCACTAGCTACGGCATACATCAAAGGACCTCCGCGGTATTCACTGCGGAATAGTAGGCCACCCAACTACATGGGCATATCATTTTTAAACGTGCGGACCGCAAATAGTCATGTTCTTACTCGAATTAGATTGTATCGCTTGCCCTCTCGCTTCAAATCGGTTTTCACGTCGACAAAAAACAACCCGCGCAGAGAGCCGTCCTGACGTTCGCGAAATAGCGCGACGTACTTGTACGCGAGAATAGCTGCGTGAGTAGCTTCGATCCTATTCGAAATCCAATTATAGACCGGTATGTACCAGGGCGAGATATGACGTACGATCCGGCGGTGTCATTATCGGCAGCCATCATTTGATTGATGAACGTCCACAATTCTGAAACGGCAAACTGCCAAAGAGAAACTGCTATTAGATAACGAATTAAGTACGGACGGTGGTTAGCCAAAAAAGTCTGTCTCTACGGCCTACTGAGGCTGTTATTACGTACTCGGGGTGGCTGCACGCCGGATGTACGCATAAGCACTGAAACTTACGCTCCAATCGCGTCTCTATCTCACCGAATCGAGTTGGTCCGTTCGGCAAATGTACGAGTGAAGATTCTGGTTGCGTTTGCTCTTTCGATTCCTATCATGATACGACCGCAGGAATCAGGCACACTGAACGTCCAGCAGGGCCGGCTTACTTGAATCCGCGCGCGACAACCCAAAGGATAAAGAGTTCTTGGAGCGTCTAAAACGGGAGAGAATAGACGCAACGAAAGCAGAAGAGGCGGGCGCGTCGCGAACCTTTCGGAATAGATATAGAAGCGGAAGGACCACTAGAAGAACAGCAACCAGCCAATCGGGAAGAAAGAGATTCATGGCAGAGACGATGTTGTCAATAGAGCGACTGCTAGTGCCAGGCGACGAACGTGCGACCTCTTACTCTGTGGATTTCGTGACGTCACTAATTCGCGGCAAGCGCGTCGTGGTACAGGAACAGGAGAAGGTCAATGAAACCGTACATAGAACTGTACTTGTCAAAAGTGTCAAGGGTCATTGTTACCGTTGCCTTGGAGAGAAGGGCTCACAACAACAAAGTCAGAAAGCAAGCACTTGAAGTCTATAGATCTGGAAAGTCCAAAAGAGAATAATCGACGTCTTTTGGCGACTGAGAAATGAGAGGCAAGCTGTTGTCGCGAGGACACCAAATCGGATCGACCGTATAGTACTGTCTAATAAATAGAAAAAAGGAAAGTGAAGGAATGGACAGTCAGCCAAACTTTCACTAACTTGCTTGAAAGAGACTCGGAGAGAGACATGCTTCGACGAAGTGCTGGCTTTTCTCTACTGACCTTAGTCCTTTCCTAAAATCATCACTCAATGATTCATGAGTCTACGGTCAAATTTTCGTCTTTGAAACTCTCACCGAAGCAGCAGGTTGTTTGCCTCGAAAGTGTCGTTTGATTGCCTGGAAAACAAGCCCAGCCAAACTTCCCCACGTTATCCGAGCGAGGATGACCATGCAATGGCCCTAAAAAAATGAAAGTCACCTGTACTTATTTAAATATAAAAAATCGTCTACTTTGTTCCAGCCAGGATTAGCTTGGAGAAAAAAATTGCTGTGAGGATTCTTTCGGGCGTCGGGCGTGTCCGGCGCTGCGTGATCCTACCCGTCCGGGTGAGTCACGCTGAAACAATTAGAAAAAAACAGGAAGTCACTTACATGAAGCCGAGCGACTTCACGAATGATAATACAGCTGTCCTCGTCATATTTTGATCCTTCCGACTCGGCAATGGATCGCCCAAAATCGTTCATAATGCTTGTCGATACAACGAGAAAACGAGAGTCCCTCAGTGCTATTAAAACTTAGGGCTGGCGCTCATTCTTTACCTTTTCTCCCATGCAGGCGTCTCTTTATCGTGTCTTGGGTAAACCTATTATATCAGCGTTGACATACACGTGAACGTCTCGAAATCTCTCACTTCAGCACAAGTTCTTATAGTTGCCTAAACAAAAGCTGGTCATCATATGACTGATTTACTTTCCTTGTAGAGAGTACCAAGTAGCTCTTGTAACTGAAGCACTTGTACATTGCGTACAAGGGAGTGAAGGGATGAAGAAGCAACGCTGGAGATAGGAAATCAATGGATATCTATATAGACAGCATTGGCGTTCTAGCCTTTCAGTAGATGGTAGCCAGCTACAAAATACAGTAGAGGACCACCGCGATATTTAGTTGTAAACAAAGCAAGACCCATCTGAAAAGCAAAAGAGCTAGCTTTCTGTTCGATTTTGAGGAGGAATATTTTTACCTTGATGCAATTGTACTTTCTTCCGTTCTTTATCTGCCCTTCATCTTTGTCTATGAGAAGCATTCCTCTCAAAGAACCGTCGAGCCGTTCGCGAAATAGAGCAACATATTTGTACTTGAGCAAAACCGAATGAAAGAATTCAATTCTAAAATGAATTAAAACACCGTAGCAGCGTGCACGAATGATCAAATGGCCACTTACTTAATATCGTTTACAGAAACGATTTCTTTGACCAACTGAAACAACTCACAAACCGAAACCTATGAAAATGACCATCAAACGTTTTCTAAAATGTCTTCAAAAAAACGCTAACGTGATCGAGAAGGCTCGTTCTGCAAACGTATGCATGAATTCGATTGGAAACGTCCATTTTTCGATGACTAGACCTGAAAGGAGTCCCTAACCGACACGCAGTGACATCGATTCGTACTTAGCTCCAATGGCAATGCGCCACAAGAGATAATACTCGAGAAAAGTCTGAAAAAGCGAAAGGCACGCAATTGCGTGGGGTACGTGCGTGCGTCCTAGCTTCTGACTGCACTACCTTGCGAATGAGAAACACGTAAATTATTGGCAAGCCAATAAGAAGACCATAAACGATCCAATCGGGAACCTCCATACAAAAAGTGGTGTGATTGTGTGGGATATCGAAAGTGAAGGAGGAGGAGCAAAAGGCGTGAGCAGACCGTGATCTAACGTGACTACCGACCGGTATAGTGTAGGAGTAGGCGAGCTTTATTTACGTCAGACTAAATGTGTCTATAGCCTATGCTGAATTTATCTGCTAATTGATTAAGTCTGACAATGCTATGTAGTAGCCAGGCCCATACGTCGACGTTAGCACAGCAGATAGAAAGAACGAGCCTTTAGAAATCTCCATATACCGGAATCATGGCTACTTGATCCACTTACCTTTTATTTTCTTATGCTGATCTACAGCCTGAAGTAGACAGCGACTATTTTCCAAGATGACATCATCAGGAAAACTCAACTACAGTGCAAAAAAATTAATAATCCGATTTTTTTCTCTCTCCTACTGAACTTTTCCAATTGCTACATTGAGATTGCCTTCCTTGTCGACCTTGTATTCTTGCTCGCGTCTAAGCTGCAACACCTTTTCGGCCAGATCGTCTGTGACAGTGCCTCGCCTTGGATGAGGCATCTTTGCCCTGAGGTGCTGCTGAAGGGGCTTCACTTGGTCATACATTGACTCGGAAGACAGGCACAAATCAAAGAACTTAATCTGCTTAGACTGAATCTAAAAAAATCAATTTTAATTTTTAATTTATAATCAATATCATTTATCGTTACTTGTGCTATTAGATCTTTTCCTCCTACTATCGAAGCCCCAGCTTCTTTAGCTTCCATTGCCAAATCATCCTACTCAATATTTCTATGTTTTTCAAAAAATTGGATTATGCCTTTACTTCTGCAAAAACTATAATTTTCTTTTTCTTTTTAAGCGGATGAGGTAGGAGAACCATTCCTTGGAATGCTCCTCTTTTCGTTTTCTAGCGCGTATCTTGGAATTCGTATGCTTTTTTATGAATTTACGCTTACTTTATTTATGCGCATGTTCAACTGTAGTGAAATTTCGACGGTTTCGTCCATGGGACGAACGGCGTAACGTCGAAGGGCTCGCAAAGCCTCTTCGAATGGATAAATCGGCTTCGAACGCTGATTTAGCAAATACACCTGACTATCATCGGCCACGGGAAGTGGAGATCGCTTCACAAAACGCCTTGGAACGAGACGAAGCGCTCGCAAACCGAAGGAGTGCGACATACTCGATACGGGAGCGAAACCGGGTTATAACGCGCGCTGTGTTTGGGCGTTGCTACACAGAAGGAAATCAAGCCCAAAATATGGCTAGCGACGTCCGATTATGCGCCAGGAGCGATTCGTTTACATCATTCTCAATAACGGGTGCTAAGGCAACGCTATATCACCACGAGAGACGCGACGAGAACGACGAAAAAGCGACGCTCTACGATTTTCTCGCCAAAACGCCGCGACGACGCGCGCGCGTCGAGCCGAAAACGTCGACGAGCCTTCCGCCACTCGTGCGACGTCGTATGACGTCGAGCGTCGCTGCGGCAAAGCCGAAACGCGCTCGAAAGACGCACCGAAAAGCAAAACACGTCCGCGAATCGATTTCCGTATCTAACGTCGAAGCGTTCGCCGCGAAAGCGCCGCAACGGCGTCGACGCGACGTCAATGTGACGCTTAGAAATGCTTTCTCGATGCTCGAAGTCGCGCCGGCGCCGCAACAGTCGAAATCGTCGTCGACTCGGGAGAAAGCCGGAAGTTGTCGAGTTAAAATTTACCAATCGGAAAGGCAGTCTGAAATGATGATCGGTATTCCGGCTGCGCCGCCGGCTACGCCCACGCCAGGTACAGTCATCAGTACCGCAATGTTCCCGCTATTATATCTTGGCGGTTGTTAGATCATCTTTTGAGGTTTGAATACGTCTCCTGCCTGTCCGACATAAGAGTGAGCCGTTACTTCAGCGAGAGCGACGGGGTTCTCTAAACGTTTGTTTTTATAGAGTCAAAGACTCGTGAAAGCTCGACTTAATCGACTGGGTATAGATTCATTTATTGTTTATGTAAAGCGTTTCCGTGTAATGGGGTTTCGCGCGCGTGGGCGTGGACGGTCTCTTTGTAGAACAAAGGGCGGCTGAAGTGGAACAGCGAAAAGAGGAAGCCTTGCGTCTCTCGCTCAAGCGACACGAATTGAAATCAAAAGCGGCACAGAAAATGCAACAACGAGCCGAAGTAGGAAGAAAACGGTAACGCTTTCCATATGGCCATATTCTAATTTGTATTTGTTTAGATCTACGCTTTGAATAGGGTCATGACCGAGCTCGAACAAGCCAACTTCGACGAATATTCGTCATCAAAAAACGCGTAGAACTCAAATCGAAACTTGCTCATTGTACAAACCGCCGAAAATAACCCGAAAGCTCGCCATTTCTATATATAGATTGCGTGCCCGCGCAGGCGCAACTCGTCCGAGCCTCGCCCCAGTATAAAAGCACGGGCCGACTCTCCTCCGCTGTGCCGCGCTATCGTGTGATCCTGTTTGTCCTATCAACCAAGTCGCCTCTCAGTCGCCTCCAAACGGTACGTAGCAGGCGTCGACGTCGCACACGCTTCTCGCGCGCGTCTCGCGACGCTTTTCTTTGCTCGAATATCGCCATTTTCCTCCATCCTGTGCGTTTTCGGGTCCGCCCACAGCTAACGGAACGTCGCCCGTTCCTTTTTCCCTTTCATAGGACACGCAGCAACAAACGCGAATCGCATCATGCAGACGATAAAGTGCGTCGTAGTCGGAGACGGAGCCGTCGGTAAAACCTGTCTACTCATTTCGTATACGACGAACAAATTTCCTAGCGAATACGTTCCCACGGTAAGTCGTGTTTTGTCGCGCCGCGCCGCGCGCGCGTCTTCGCGTCGGCGGGGCCCCTTTCGGGGGAAACGCGCTATCATTTGCTCGTTTGCATCAGGTGTTCGACAACTACGCCGTAACGGTCATGATCGGCGGCGAACCGTACACGCTAGGACTCTTCGATACCGCAGGTATGCACGTTCCGGCCGTTTTACGTGGAATAAAGCCGCACGAGTGCCCCCCGAGGTCACCTGTGGGCGTGGTCGGCTAAATCGTTCTTGTCTCGTAGGCCAAGAGGATTACGATCGTCTCAGACCGCTTTCCTATCCTCAAACCGACGTTTTTCTCGTCTGTTTTTCGGTCGTTTCGCCGGCTTCGTTTGAAAATGTCAAGGAAAAGGTGCGAGCGATTTGCGCATGCTCGCGGTGTTTTGAAAATCGAATTTTTTCGCTTTAGTGGGTACCGGAAATTACGCATCATTGTCCCAAGACGCCGTTTCTTCTCGTCGGAACGCAAATCGATTTGCGAGACGACGCTGCTACCGCGGAAAAATTGGCAAAAAATAAGCAAAAGCCTATTCCGCAGGAATCCGGCGAAAAGTTGTCGCGAGAGTTGAGAGCAGTGAAATACGTCGAGTGCTCGGCGTTGACCCAGAAGGGACTGAAGAATGTTTTTGATGAAGCGATTTTGGCCGCTTTGGAGCCTCCAGAGCCGGTCAAAAAGAAGAAATGCGTGTTGCTTTAATTATGGATTATTAGGTGTTGAGAGTGCGTGTTTGGTTCATTTCCCTTTTTTTGCCTGTCAGTTATGTGTGGCTTTTTGTATTGGACTTCAAGTGTTGGTATTAAATGTATGTAAAGTATTCGGTATTGGTATGTAACAGCTGTCAAAAAAAATGCCATCACATCCTCAGGATGTCTTGGAATTGAGCAAGGGCTTTGCCAGAAATTTATTAGGTTAATTGCGAATGTACTCCGCTCCCTGACCGCATCCGATTGACACTTCAGCAATTTTGGTCGAGAATCGTGGGGCCTCAGTGAGTTAGATGACTTTAACTTTTAAATGGTGTACATACAGTCTTTCTTCTCTATCATTATAATGCGCGACGCCATCTTGGACAAAACATGGCCGCCGTCATTTGTTTCGCGATACGCTCCGAGGCGGCTTGGCGCGCGGCTTTGCCGACGTTCTCTCCCTGCTTCGACGAAGATTCTATATACCGTGGTGGGGTTTTTGGCGCGACGGGGCCCCTTTCGGCGTCTCGATCGCCCGTGCCATTGCCCGTCGTCTCGCGCGCGGCTCCGCAATCGTGACGCGGACCTTTTTTGCGCGTCTTTTTAAGCGTGCGGTCGGGTTTTTGGCCACGACGGGGCTCCTTTCGGCGTCTCGATCGCCCGTGCCATCGCCCGTCGTCTCGCTCGCGGCTTCGTAATCGTCCGCAATCGTGACGCGGACTCTCCTTGCGCGTCTTTTGGTGCGTTCTCTCCCGTTGTCGAAGTCTTCGCGACGCGGGGCCCCCTTCGAGGGTCTCTCCGAACCCTTTGCGTCGCATACGGGACGTCTACAAACCATTTAGTAGATAGCAAATTCCAACGCCTCAATCGTCTATGCGCTCGCAAAACCTACTGATTTTCAAGGAAAGGGAAAGAAATATTTGACCGCAGTGCCATCTTCCTGAATTGATAGCGAGAAATCATGGCGCGTAAATTGTCAAAATATTGCCCAAAGGCTTTTGGTAATCGTGCCGCATGATTGATTTTACGCCGATAATCTGCAGCTACTGTATTAGTACTCAGTGGGATTTTGACAGTTAGCTGTACCTACGAACATTCAACGAGAACTATTTTTGAAAAGGCAGTACCAGAACTATTATTGAATTGGCAGTAGCGGGAACAGGTTGCATAAAGGCGTGCATGTACACACTCTGTTTCAGAAAAGAATTTTTTTCAACTACTGCCTAGCTGCCGGAGGCCGCGAAGGTAGGCTACAACAGTTAGTGAAGAAGTATACCAGTGTATGCATGTATACAAATGACACCGAACACTTTAGGCGGTCAGCGGGAAACAACAAAGCCAAAGGGAAGTCTTTTCAACACATGCAGTCACCGGGAAAAATTTGCATGCACAGAGTAAGCAAGAACTAGGTATGTGTTGGCAACTCTGCATGATCAGCGGGAATCATAAGAATTGCACGATTATCAACGAATATGCAGGTATTCGGCTGCAGAGTAAGCGGGAAACAGATTTGCTACGCTTTTAGCGGTAACAGGTTGCATAAAGGCGTGCATGTACACCGTGTGTTTCAGAAAGATCTCTCTCTTTTGCTACACGTTCAGCGGCTGGGACGTCGGCCTTGGGAATACACTCAGCAAGAACTATTTTTTAATCAAATATGTGCATGCAGTCTGCCGCGAAGGTAGGCTGTAACTGTGAATAAAAAGACTTCCCGTTGACTGTGTTGTATCCCGCTGACTGCCTAAAGTGACCGGTCGGTTAACAATCCAACTAACAGTCACCGGGAACAATTTGTATGCACAGACTCGGCGAGAACTAATTTGCGCGAAGGTAGGCTATCACAGTTAGTGGGACTGTTACAGGAAAAATACAAAAATTAAACCGACCGGTGACTTTAGGCACTCAGCGGGAAAAAACGACGGGAAGTCCTTTTACACACAGTCACCGGGAACAATTTGAATGCACATGCAGACTCAGCGAGAACTAATTTGCTGTGCGGGTCAGTGGTGGGCAACTGACGCACCCTCTGCAAGTCACACTAACTTAATTGAAGGGTGTATAAACTTTGTCTCGGCAGGATCTCCTTTTCTGCACGGTGAACGAAGTCCTTGCCTTTACACCCAGAAAGAACTATTTCATCAAATACAGTCTGCCTTGAACGGGAACTCATTGGCTACAACTGTCAGTTGAACTGCTACACGAAGTACGTATTTGTATATAAAGGACAGCGCTTAGTTTGACGGCACTGTGACCAGGGAGGGCTTCAAGTGTTCCAACCCCCAAGTAGTGCAGCGTAAGCCATCCTAATCGAACGTCCTAATTGTGCATTTTAAAACAAAAAATGCACTCTGCCCCGCGCGAAGCGCGGGTAAGTAAGCTAGTCTTCCCATAATTTACGGAGCTTCGTACGGGGCCTGCGTTTCCAATGCGGGACCTCGCGTTTTCGCCTTCAAATTTCGCCGCCCGACGCCGCCGTGACCGCGCTTCGATCGCTCCGCTGCGCTTCGAACGCCCTTCCGCGCGATCGATTGAACGCGCGATCGTCGGGACCCCCGCCGCGGATCCTCCTCCGCCGCCGCTTTCCCGGGCCGCCGATCGCGCCGGAATTCCAAACGCGACGTCTCGCGCGGGTTTTCTACCGGTCCGAATCGAGCAATCGCCGCCGTGAAGTCGCGTTTCGCCCCAATTCGAATCGCCTTAGAGTGCGTTATGCATATTTTCTCCGCCGCCATCTTCCTTTGTCTTTCCGTTTTTCCATGGCTTCTTCCGCGCGAAAGCGGCCTCGCAGCGAGCTTCCAGCGACTCCTGGTAGAGTGCCCTGCCCTTGCAATACGTGTATCCCTGATGCATGTTTCCCCCCTGAGTTAAGTTTACCGCATAGTGAAATTCGCAGTGTACCATTCCCTGCTTGCAGAGTACGTATCACTGATGCATGTTTTTGTGCAATTCACACTGTACCACTTCCTGCTTGCAGGGTATGTATCCTTCAACAGAAAACACATTGAGTACCTAAAACAGAAAACATATTGAGTACCTACAACAGAAAATACATTGAGTACCTACAACAGAAAACATATTGAGTACCTAAAACAGAAAACATATTGAGTACCTACAACAGAAAACACATTGAGTACCTTCAACAGAAAACACATTGAGTACCTTCAACAGAAAACACATTCAGTACCTTCAACAGAAAACATATTGAGTACCTACAACAGAAAACACATTGAGTACCTACAAACAGAAAACATATTGAGTACCTCAAACAGAAAACATATTGACTACCTACAACAGAAAACACATTGAGTACCTACAACAGAAAACACATTCAGTACCTTCAACAGAAAACACATTGAGTACCTTCAACAGAAAACACATTGAGTACCTAAAACAGAAAACATATTGAGTACCTACAACAGAAAACACATTGAGTGCCTACAACAGAAAACATATTGAGTACCTAAAACAGAAAACATATTGAGTACCTACAACAGAAAACACATTGAGTACCTTCAACAGAAAACACATTGAGTACCTTCAACAGAAAACACATTGAGTACCTTCAACAGAAAACATATTGAGTACCTACAACAGAAAACACATTGAGTACCTACAACAGAAAAGATATTGAGTACGTTCAACAGAAAACATATTGAATACGTTTAACAGAAAACATAATGAGTACCTTCAACAGAAAACATAATGAGTACCTTCAACAGAAAACATATTGAGTACCTTCAACAGAAAACGTAATGAGTACCTTCAACAGAAAACGTAATGAGTACCTTCAACAAAAAACGTATTGAGTACCTACAACAGAAAACAGAAAACATATTGAGTACGTTCAACAGAAAACATATTGAATACGTTCAACAGAAAACATATTGAGTCCCTTCAAGAGAAAACGTAATGAGTACCTTCAACAGAAAACGTATTGAGTACCTACAACAGAAAACAGAAAACATATTGAGTACGTTCAACAGAAAACATATTGAATACGTTCAACAGAAATCAAATTGAGTACCTTCAACAGAAAACGTAATGAGTACCTTCAACAGAAAACGTATTGAGTACCTACAACAGAAAACAGAAAACATATTGAGTACGTTCAACAGAAAACATATTGAGTACCATCAACAGAAAACATATTGAGTACCTTCAACAGAAAACAGAAAACATATTGAGTACAGTACCTTCAACAGAAAAATATTGAGTACCTTCAACAGAAAACATATTGAGTACCTTCAACAGAAAACAGAAACATATTGAGTACAGTACCTTCAACAGAAAAATATTGAGTACCTTCAACAGAAAACATATTGAGTACGTTCAACAGAAAACATATTGAGTACGTTCAACAGAAAACATAATGAGTACCTTCAACAGAAAACAGAAAACATATTGAGTACCTACAACAGAAAACAGAAAACATATTGAGTACGTTCAACAGAAAACATATTGAATACGTTTAACAGAAAACATAATGAGTACCTTCAACAGAAAACATATTGAGTACCTTCAACAGAAAACGTAATGAGTACCTTCAACAGAAAACATATTGAGTACCTTCAACAGAAAACAGAAAACATGTTGAGTACGTTTAACAGAAAACATAATGAGTACCTTCAACAGAAAACATATTGAGTACGTTCAACAGAAAACAGAAAACAGATTGAGACCTACAACAGAAAACAGAAAACATTGACTACCTACAACAGAAAAAGAAAACAGATTGAGTACACTGTACCTACAACAGAAAACAGATTGAGTACTTTCAACAGAAAACATAATGAGTACCTTCAACAGAAAACATATTGAGTACCTTCAACAGAAAACAGAAACATATTGAGTACAGTACCTTCAACAGAAAAATATTGAGTACCTTCAACAGAAAACATATTGAGTACGTTCAACAGAAAACATATTGAGTACGTTCAACAGAAAACATAATGAGTACCTTCAACAGAAAACAGAAAACATATTGAGTACCTACAACAGAAAACAGAAAACATATTGAGTACGTTCAACAGAAAACATATTGAATACGTTTAACAGAAAACATAATGAGTACCTTCAACAGAAAACATATTGAGTACCTTCAACAGAAAACGTAATGAGTACCTTCAACAGAAAACATATTGAGTACCTTCAACAGAAAACAGAAAACATGTTGAGTACGTTTAACAGAAAACATAATGAGTACCTTCATCAGAAAACATATTGAGTACGTTCAACAGAAAACAGAAAACAGATTGAGACCTACAACAGAAAACAGAAAACATTGATTTCCTACAACAGAAAAAGAAAACAGATTGAGTACACTGTACCTACAACAGAAAACAGATTGAGTACTTTCAACAGAAAACATAATGAGTACCTTCAACAGAAAACATATTGAGTACCTTCAACAGAAAACAGAAAACATATTGAGTACAGTACCTTCAACGAAAAAATATTGAGTACCTTCAACAGAAAACACATTGAGTACCTTCAACAGAAAACAGAAAACATATTGAGTACCTACAACAGAAAACAGAAAACATATTGAGTACGTTCAACAGAAAACATATTGAGTACCTTCAACAGAAAACATATTGAGTACGTTCAACAGAAAACATATTGAGTACGTTCAACAGAAAACATAATGAGTACCTTCAACAGAAAACATAATGAGTATCTTCAACAGAAAACATATTGAGTACCTTCAACAGAAAACAGAAAACGTAATGAGTACCTTCAACAGAAAACAGAAAACATATTGAGTACCTTCAACAGAAAACAGAAAACATATTGAATACGTTTAACAGAAAACATAATGAGTACCTTCAACAGAAAACATAATGAGTACCTTCTACAGAAAACATATTGAGTACCTTCAACAGAAAACGTAATGAGTACCTTCAACAGAAAACGTAATGAGTACCTTCAACAAAAAACGTATTGAGTACCTACAACAGAAAACAGAAAACATATTGAGTACGTTCAACAGAAAACATATTGAATACGTTCAACAGAAAACATATTGAGTACCTTCAACAGAAAACGTAATGAGTACCTTCAACAGAAAACGTATTGAGTACCTACAACAGAAAACAGAAAACATATTGAGTACGTTCAACACAAAACATATTGAATACGTTCAACAAAAAACATATTGAATACGTTTAACAGAAAACATAATGAGTACCTTCAACAGAAAGCATATTGAGTACCTTCAACAGAAAACATATTTAGTACCTTCAACAGAAAACAGAAAACATATTGAGTACAGTACCTTCAACAGAAAGCATATTGAGTACCTTCAACAGAAAACATATTGAGTACGTTCAACAGAAAACATAATGAGTACCTTCAACAGAAAACAGTAAACATATTGAGTACGTTCAACAGAAAACATATTGAATACGTTTAACAGAAAACATAATAAGTACCTTCAACAGAAAACATATTGAGTACCTTCAACAGAAAACGTAATGAGTACCTTCAACAGAAAACATATTGAGTACCTTCAACAGAAAACAGAAAACATGTTGAATACGTTTAACAGAAAACATAATGAGTACCTTCAACAGAAAACATATTGAGTACCTTCAACAGAAAACAGAAAACATATTGAGTACGTTCAACAGAAAACATATTGAATACGTTCAACAGAAAACATATTGAGTACCTTCAACAGAAAACGAAATGAGTACCTTCAACAGAAAACGTATTGAGTACCTACAACAGAAAACAGAAAACATATTGAGTACGTTCAACAGAAAACATATTGAATACGTTCAACAAAAAACATATTGAATACGTTTAACAGAAAACATAATGAGTACCTTCAACAGAAAGCATATTGAGTACCTTCAACAGAAAACATATTGAGTACCTTCAACAGAAAACAGAAAACATATTGAGTACAGTACCTTCAACAGAAAGCATATTGAGTACCTTCAACAGAAAACATATTGAGTACGTTCAACAGAAAACATAATGAGTACCTTCAACAGAAAACAGAAAACATATTGAGTACGTTCAACAGAAAACATATTGAATACGTTTAACAGAAAACATAATAAGTACCTTCAACAGAAAACATATTGAGTACCTTCAACAGAAAACGTAATGAGTACCTTCAACAGAAAACATATTGAGTACCTTCAACAGAAAACAGAAAACATGTTGAATACGTTTAACAGAAAACATAATGAGTACCTTCAACAGAAAACATATTGAGTACCTTCAACAGAAAACGTAATGAGTACCTTCAACAGAAAACATATTGAGTACCTTCAACAGAAAACAGAAAACAGATTGAGTACACTGTACCTACAACAGAAAACAGATTGAGTACTTTCAACAGAAAACATAATGAGTACCTTCAAAAGAAAACAGAAAACATATTGAGTACAGTACCTTCAACAGAAAAATATTGAGTACGTTTAACAGAAAACATAATGAGTACCTTCAACAGAAAACATATTGAGTACGTTCAACAGAAAACAGAAAACAGATTGAGTACGTTCAACAGAAAACATAATGAGTACCTTCAACAGAAAATAGAAAACATATTGAGTACAGTACCTTCAACGGAAAAATATTGAGTACCTTCAACAGAAAACACATTGAGTACCTTCAACAGAAAACAGAAAACATATTGAGTACCTACAACAGAAAACGGAAAACATATTTAGTACGTTCAACAGAAAACATATTGAGTACCTTCAACAGAAAACATATTGAGTACGTTCAACAGAAAACATATTGAGTACGTTCAACAGAAAACATAATGAGTACCTTCAACAGAAAACATAATGAGTATCTTCAACAGAAAACATATTGAGTACCTTCAACAGAAAACAGAAAACGTAATGAGTACCTTCAACAGAAAACAGAAAACATATTGAGTACCTTCAACAGAAAACAGAAAACATATTGAATACGTTTAACAGAAAACATATTGAGTACGTTCAACAGAAAACAGAAAACAGATTGAGACCTACAACAGAAAACAGAAAACATTGATTACCTACAACAGAAAAAGAAAACAGATTGAGTACACTGTACCTACAACAGAAAACAGATTGAGTACTTTCAACAGAAAACATAATGAGTACCTTCAACAGAAAACATATTGAGTACCTTCAACAGAAAACAGAAAACATATTGAGTACAGTACCTTCAACGGAAAAATATTGAGTACCTTCAACAGAAAACACATTGAGTACCTTCAACAGAAAACAGAAAACATATTGAGTACCTACAACAGAAAACAGAAAACATATTGAGTACGTTCAACAGAAAACATATTGAGTACCTTCAACAGAAAACATATTGAGTACGTTCAACAGAAAACATATTGAGTACGTTCAACAGAAAACGTAATGAGTACCTTTAACAGAAAACGTATTGAGTACCTACAACAGAAAACAGAAAACATATTGAGTACGTTCAACAGAAAACATATTGAATACGTTCAACAGAAAACATTTTGAATACGTTTAACAGAAAGCATATTGAGTACCTTCAACAGAAAACATATTGAGTACCTTCAACAGAAAAAAGAAAACATATTGAGTACAGTACCTTCAGCAGAAAGCATATTGAGTACCTTCAACAGAAAACATATTGAGTACGTTCAACAGAAAACATAATGAGAACCTTCAACAAAAAACAGAAAACATATTGAGTACGTTCAACAGAAAACATATTGAATACGTTTAACAGAAAACATAATAAGTACCTTCAACAGAAAACATATTGAGTACCTTCAACAGAAAACGTAATGAGTACCTTCAACAGAAAACATATTGAGTACCTTCAACAGAAAACAGAAAACATGTTGAGTACGTTTAACAGAAAACATAATGAGTACCTTCAACAGAAAACATATTGAGTACCTTCAACAGAAAACGTAATGAGTACCTTCAACAGAAAACATATTGAGTACCTTCAACAGAAAAAAGAAAACAGATTGAGTACACTGTACCTACAACAGAAAACAGATTGAGTACTTTCAACAGAAAACATAATGAGTACCTTCAACAGAAAACATATTGAGTACCTTCAACAGAAAACAGAAAACATATTGAGTACAGTACCTTCAACAGAAAAATATTGAGTACGTTTAACAGAAAACATAATGAGTACCTTCAACAGAAAACATATTGAGTACGTTCAACAGAAAACAGAAAACAGATTGAGTACGTTCAACAGAAAACATAATGAGTACCTTCAACAGAAAACAGAAAACATATTGAGTACCTACAACAGAAAACAGAAAACATATTGAGTACGTTCAACAGAAAACATATTGAATACGTTTAACAGAAAACATAATGAGTACCTTCAACAGAAAACAGAAAACATATTGAGTACCTACAACAGAAAACAGAAAACAGATTGAGTACGTTCAACAGAAAACATATTGAGTACCTTCAACAGAAAACATATTGAGTACCTTCAACAGAAAACGTAATGAGTACCTTCAACAGAAAACATATTGAGTACCTTCAACAGAAAACAGAAAACATGTTGAGTACGTTTAACAGAAAACATAATGAGTACCTTCAACAGAAAACATATTGAGTACGTTCAACAGAAAACAGAAAACAGATTGAGACCTACAACAGAAAACAGAAAACATTGATTACCTACAACAGAAAAAGAAAACAGATTGAGTACACTGTACCTACAACAGAAAACAGATTGAGTACGTTCAACAGAAAACATATTGAGTACCTTCAACAGAAAACATATTGAGTACGTTCAAGAGAAAACATATTGAGTACGTTCAACGGAAAACGTAATGAGTACCTTCAACAGAAAACATATTGAGTACCTTCAACAGAAAAAAGAAAACAGATTGAGTACACTGTACCTACAACAGAAAACATATTGAGTACGTTCAACAGAAAACATAATTAGTACCTTCAACAGAAAACATATTGAGTACCTACAACAGAAAACAGAAAACATATTGAGTACGTTCAACAGAAAACATATTGAGTACCTTCAACAGAAAACATAATGAGTACCTTCAACAGAAAGCATAATGAGTACCTTCAACAGAAAACATATTGAGTACCTTCAACAGAAAACAGAAAACATATTGAGTACCTTCAACAGAAAACGTAATGAGTACCTTCAACAGAAAACATATTGAGTACCTTCAACAGAAAACAGAAAACATGTTGAGTACGTTTAACAGAAAACATAATGAGTACCTTCAACAGAAAACATATTGAGTACCTTCAACAGAAAACATAATGAGTACCTTCAACAGAAAACATATTGAGTACCTTCAACCGAAAACAGAAAACATATTTAGTACGTTCAACAGAAAACAGAAAACAGATTGAGACCTACAACAGAAAAAGAAAACAGATTGAGTACACTGTACCTACAACAGAAAACAGAAAACATATTGAGTACCTTCAACAGAAAACACATTGAGTACCTACAACAGAAAACACATTGAGTACCTTCAACAGAAAACATATTGAGTACCTTCAACAGAAAACACATTCAGTACCTACAACAGAAAACACATTCAGTACCTTCAACAGAAAACACATTGAGTACCTACAACAGAAAACACATTCAGTACCTTCAACAGAAAGCACATTGAGTACCTACAACAGAAAACACATTCAGTACCTTCAACAGAAAACACATTGAGTACCTACAACAGAAAACACATTCAGTACCTTCAACAGATAAACACATTCAGTACCTTCAACAGAAAACATATTGAGTAAGTTCAACAGAAAACACATTCAGTACCTACAACAGAAAACACATTGAGTACCTTCAACAGATAACACATTCAGTACCTCTTCCTCAGCGTTCGTCGAGCTCCATCGACGAAGCCATCGACTTTGCCGTTTCAAAGTTTAGGTTTTCGGGAAACGAACGCGTCTCTCCCTCCCAGAACGGCACGAAGAGCTCTACGCTGTGCCGGATAAGCTTCCCGAAAACCTAACTTCGACGAACGCAGAGGAAGAGACATTACGCGCGGTGTATGCGGGTGTAATGTATGCGGCCATGACGCGGCTAATGAGGTATCTACGTCACGTGCTATTAACTCGGGCTGTGAGTGGGGCGCACTCACATCGACATGCCCTGTTTCGCCAGACCCTTTCGCCAGCGGTAACGCGCGCAAGGGTCTGGTTCACCAGACTATCCTCACAGTGCGCCAATCTCGCAGAAAGCCATGCTGTTTTACGTTGAAAGCAAGATATTTCCAGTATGATTCATCCTTATTCGACCAGATACAGTCACACGTCGGCGTCGCTTAGGGAAAGACCTTCGTTCTGGTATGCGACGCCGAAGACACGGTGGCCCGAGCGAAGGCTCACCTTCTGCACATCCTCTACGAACTCGGCCGCGCCGATCTTCAATTTCGACTGCGCTATCGCGGCGAATACCTCAAAGATGCCGTCTCTCTCTCGGTGAGCCGAACCTAACCCTAGAAACGAACCCAAATCGACGTTCTGGTTCGATGTAGGACTACAAAGTCGTCGATAACTGTGTCGTCCAGCTCGTTACCCTGGCAAAAGACACTCGAACAGTAAACAGAAGCGAGCTTCTTGGAGACACGCCCTCCTTTATTTTTCTTGGCTCCCTCGAAAAAAAAATAACAGGCGATAGACGAGTTCCACGACGTCGGCGCTTCGACGAGCTCACTCGCGCGCGACACGCTTCTCGCCGCACTCGAAGCCGAAGTCAAAATCTTCAAAAAACGCGAGAAACTTCTTGCCGACCTAAAAGTTAGAGAAATGTTGATAATCAATTCTGACATCATATTTGAATTTTTTTCTAAGGCGTTTCTATGGATATTGGGCGTGGCTGCAGCATGCTCCTTATTTACCCTCTACTGGTATTCATTCTTTTGGCAAAGTAACATTATCCTACAACATACTACTCTCTCTGTAACAGGACTATTATTTTAGTCATTATCTTTCTTTATGGAATATTCTACATTCCGTCCTTTTCTCGTTTGGGTGGCTTCGTTGGGAAGACGGGTCTCTAGTAAGAATTCTCGGTCTGCTGTTGATACTGGGCTGACTGGTTGGTTTTGTAGTCAACGCCGTTATGCGGCCTTTCTTTCCATTTTGATGCTCGTTAATTTTATTATATCATGCGTTCTTCTCTTTCTCATAGTCGACTTGGAAATATTGGTACAGTACATTGGCACACAATAGGAACGAGATTTGTTACATTTTCTTTGTCTTCTAGGCATGCTACAAAGTTCCTGGAGAAACAAAGTCTACTTCGGATTCTTTGCATGGCGGCGAAGAAATCGGCGTCTTTTTTGGATGCAAGCACCGCCTCTGGTACACAGGTAAACCAGAGGAAATAGTTGAGATATGCAAAGATGGATTACTGTTGTAGCTGTTTTCTTTGCTTTTAATTTGATCGTCGGCGTTCCAGCCGCAGTTTATGCGCTCTTGACTTGGCACAATTTCCAGTTTGAGGTCATTATGTCAATACATGATGATAAGATATAGGCTTATTCAAATGATTTCTAACAGATTGGCACATACATTGAGCCCTGTCTCGTGCAGAGCAAAGACATAACTCGCGTTCTAGCTGACGCCGTATCGAACAGGTAACCTTGTGGAGAAACAAAGTATTTATTTATCTATAATTATTCCCCAGGGCGAAGTCTCAGCGAAACGCCGCATTTGAGCTGAACAATCTCGCTACAACAGGAGAAGAGAACAAGTTCAAAATCGTAGCAGAAGGAGGGTGGGTTAGAAATGAAAGAAGTCTAAATGTTTATTGATCTTTTCTCTCCTAGAGTGCAAGCACTTATTACTCTCAGTCTATCCAAAGATCCTGTATTAATTAAAAAATCGATTTTACGTTAGTCTAATATTCTAACTCGGCTTCAGGCAACTCAGGAATACGCTATCGAGGCTCTGGCTGAACTTCTCACCATACCATCTATTCAGGTGAACGAAAATGAGTCCTTAGTCTTTTGATATGACGTATATCCGTGGTTCTCTAGAATCAATTTATTGCCGACGGGGGTCACAAAACCTTGACAGCTCTTCTCCACGTTCCCAACGTCGAAGTCGTACACGAAGCGGCCGTTGCCTTGTCCTATATTGCAGCGGATGCTGAAGAAAACAGGGCAGCTCTCACAGCCGATCACGGGTACCAATAAACAAAGCCCATATGCATCCAACACTTGAAATATTTGCCGTCTCAGGTTGGACGATTTATGCCATGCAGTGAAACTAGGTACAGAAATCTTTGAGTACATAATAGTTCGTCGATTGGGGTTGTAGAGGACAGCGATCTTATGACTGTTATTGCTGGTATTTTTCTCGACCTTGCCATGTCTCCCGCGAGTCGTCAGGACATGACTGAGAATGATAACTTAGGTTTTTGCATTCCCCAAGATAGTAAACTATTTTTTCCTAAATCGCTTCGTTTTCGTAGCCAAAGCTCTGTCATTTTTGACGGACACTCGTCATCACGAAACCCAACGCTTGGCCTTGCAAACGATCGAGCTTCTCGCTCTCGAAGACCTTCGCTACATCATATCCGAGGTAAAATACTCGCACTTTCTTTTATAGATGCATACGACTTTGGCACGTCGTCTTGTAGAAATCCTTGCTCGACTCCTTGCTCGCCGTTCCCGAGACGACGACAGATATCAAGCTTTGGACGTTGGCAGGGAAAGTGCTGATGTATTTTGCCGACAACCCAGAAGTAAGTAGAGTATCTCAATGAATCGACAGAAGAAGTCTCTATGTTTTTCCTCTAGGGATGCTCGGCGCTGATTCACGCTGACAGCTTGCTGAATTCTCTAATGCAATTCATGTCGTCAGGAGATCTTATCGTACAGACGGCGGTGGCGAAAATCGTCGCTTCAATGACACTCTACGACGAACACAGGTCAGACTATTCCCCAAACGAAAGCGCTCTCTCTCTCACGCAACTCAACTTCTCAGACCGTTCCTTCACGACCTGGGCTTCCAAGATCTCCTCATAGCATTCCGAAGCCAAGCGGTGGATCAGGACATTCTAATTGACATCGACCAGGCTCTCGCGCAATTGACGGGAACAAAGCATTGGCCGGGAATGTCGTCGCGACATAGTTCGTCGCGTTCGTTGGGATCGAGTGGTGGAGGAGGAGGGCAGGGGACGAGCAGCTCAGTCCAGCAGCCGCACCGAGTCAAGTTCATTACGCCGGATTAGCAGAGACGTCAAAAACCGTGAGATTAGATCCCTTCCCCCGGATAATGTTAGAAATAGACGGTAAATTTTATTGGCTTTAGTCTATTCTAAAAACTCTATGCTATGTTTTATCAATTTTTCGTGACGGTCTTAGTCCGTATCCGAATTCAGAAAATGCCTCTAAATTTTGTCGTTCAATTTCGTACGACTCCTCTTCCCACTTCATTCGATGTTCTTCTATTTTGCCACTGAGCAAATCCATCGAATCCTAAGATAAAAAAACACCAGCATAGAGATATAAAGTTTAGCTAAGTGCCCATAAAGTCATCTTCACATTTATGACTCCCTCGTAGGCGTTCCCCATTCGATCGATTTGCACTTGAAAATCGGCTTCCATAACAGCTTTCTCTTTTTTCAGTGCATCGCGCTCAGAAGTAACAGTTTCCAACTGCGCACGTGTCAAACCTAAATTATTGAAAATACAATAAGGTTATTTATATGTGCATCAACTTCTAAATTAAAGTATGTGTCCGGATGATGGTAGCTAAGGTACGCATGCTCAAATTTGAGTTTACGGTTAGCCCCTTTGGTTTTTTCTCACTCAAATCCTGTCTGAGCTGAGCGACGGTCGCTTCCAAGTGTTGAACGTGTACTTCGAGCTGATTCTGCATCGACTTGTACTGGCGAGTAAGATCTGCCGATATCGCGCGCTTGTCGTCCCTCTCCTCCTCCAATTTCTCGACCGTTTCGCGCATCTTCGCCTTTGCCGTCGCGCAAGCGGACTGAGATCGTCGCGTCAGTTCGGTTTTGATAGAAAGGTGCTCTTTGAGCGACACGATCTCCTGAACCGAATGCTTGAATCGATCTTCGGCCGTCAACTCGGATTTCCCTTTTAGACGTGAGTTTGGCAGGAGGAACCTTAGGATTTCTAAGATTTCTAACCATCTTTCTTTGCTTTCTTTCCCTTCGCTTTCTTTTTTCCCTTTCCTTTGCCCTTTTTTCGAGCTTTCGGTGGCATAGCGATGGGGAAACAAAATCCGGGGGAACTGCAGTAATGCCCGGATTCGCACGAGACGTTGAACCCGTTGAACCCGATGAGAAATTAGGCCACGACTATGCGCGTCACATTACCGACGATCTTTTGCTTTCGAGATTTGACGCATACGCGTGCCGCTGGTGCCGTACTACTAACAGTAGTTTCCCGTACTCGAGATCTCGCACGTGAGCGAGGCCCCAAATCCCAGCACATCGCAGAGACGACCGCTTCTTTCGCTCCATGGGTCAAAAAGCGACGTGCATGAACTATACAGAAGAATGCACTTCTTCGTCCGACATTCAGACGAACGCTCTCAGCCTAACAACGTCGATAACGGGCGCACTTTCGATGCTCGGTTGTCTCGCCATCATAATCACCTACCTGGCGCACCCTCACCTGCGCACAATGACGCGCAAACTCCTCGTCTATCTCTCATTGGCCGACTACTTCGTCGCGACGGGAAACGTCGTAGGCGCCGTTTTCCAATGCGAAGTCATGTCGTCGCAAAGTTCGGGCGAAATTCAAAGTTTCGTCAACACGTTCGCGACCATGTGCTCGTACTTCTGGACGACCTTCATTGCCGTTTATCTCTACGTTACCATAGTGAAAGCGAATCTCGCACTCGCCGATCGACTCGTGCGAGTCTTTCACTTCGTCGGATGGACGGTGCCGGCATTGGTGACCGGAATCGCTATGGGCGTGGGAAAGCTCGGTTGCACTCACAAAATTATACCACATAATACAAAGGGATTACCCGACGATACGGGGGGCTGGTGTTGGATTCGTCTAGACGGTTCGCGTCTGAATAACGTTTTATGGATGCTATTCACGGCGAAGTTTTGGGAGATCAGTTGCTATGTGATATTGATTGTCTTATACGTTCTTATTAGAGTTCATGTTGCCAAAGAGGTACTCGTCACATATATTATGTGGATGGTTTTTTGAATTGAATTTTTTTATATAGAAGAAGACGGATAATTATAGTCGGCGTTTGGTCACGCGAAATAGCCTTGCTGCCGTATCTGCGACGGTCGAGAAGAAGTTGATATTCGTACCGGCGGCATTTATTGGAATTCGAATTTGGGGTACTCTGCGATTCATTTTGTATGCCATCGATCCTGCAGTGATTACGTGTTCGAGTCCGAAAACGGC
Source organism: Oscarella lobularis (assembly GCF_947507565.1). Classification (NCBI taxonomy): domain Eukaryota; kingdom Metazoa; phylum Porifera; class Homoscleromorpha; order Homosclerophorida; family Oscarellidae; genus Oscarella; species Oscarella lobularis. Next base: position 1,777,643 of record NC_089190.1, on the reverse strand, counting down.
TTGGCTAATGTACGCGCAGGGAATCGGCGATTCGGCTCAAGGAGCGGTCAACTGCATGCTCTTCTGCGTTCTCACGGAAACCGTTCGATTTCAATGGCTCAAAACGTGCGGCTGCTTCACTGGTAAAATTTTGGACTCGAGTTCTCGAACGGGCTCGTTGAAGTGGTTTGCACGAAACTCGTCGTCACCTATACCTTCGGACATAGGTGAATTCGCTCAAGAGCGCAGATACATACGTCGTGACAGCATAAATGATTAATTGTGTGATTCGACTTCAACTTAGATAACACAACGCAGTAGTGAGCATGATATGATAATCATTTCAGGTTAGCAGCAACAATGTACTAAAATTTTAGTATATCTACCATTTTCTTTGCTTTTGCGTACATGTATGAGCTTATGACTCTCAGGTACTAACTACTAAGTACTAAACGCTGCTATTAACGCACGTTTTGCGCCACGCCAGAGTCACGCCTACTTTAGGAGAAAAGTAAGTTCCGCTCTCTTCACGACGCTTCCAATCAGTCAATGGAAGCTCCACTCGACGAATCGACGTCTTCGACGTACAATCTGCCCTTGTGGCAGACTCTCGTCATCCTAATCGTCTGCAGTCTCTCGCTTCTCGGCAGCACGATCCTCATCGTCAGCTACGCTCTCTGGCCTCACCTGCGCACGAAATCGCGTCTTCTTCTCGCCTGCCTATCGGTGGGAGACTATCTAAATGCGCTCGGCATGCTCGTCGCCGCCGCGGCAAAGCCCTTTCCCTACAAAGACGCAACAACGAACTATTACACGAATGCCGCTTGCACGACGCAGGCTTTTATTACGACAGCCGGATCGTTGGCGTCCTTCTTCTGGACGACGTCTATGGCGATATATCTCTACATCGCAATCGTTCGGAGCGATAGTCGTCTCGCTGATCGACTCGTTTTCGTTTTTCATCTCGTCAGTTGGGGCGTGCCGCTATTTTTGGCGCTGCTTGCTTTGGAGATGAATCAGCTCGGCTACGCTTCTACGCAAGATTCGGCTGGCTGGTGCTGGATCACGGATCATGGTCTTAGTCATAGGACGGAGCAGCTGGTGTGGATGACTGTTACCGGAAAGGGATGGGAAGTTCTTTCCTACGTGCTCGTCGTCTGCTTATACGTGGCAATTAAGTGTCACTTGCAGGTGAAAATGGGGAAAGATACTGTAGATATTATTGTATCTATGATCCTGGATTTTGCTTTTACTTTTAGTATAATCAGCGCGAGGACTTCTTTACGAAAGGAAGCTATGAGGCGGCTCAGTCGGCAAATCGAAAGCTCACCTTCGTGCCTATTGTATTCGTTCTCCTTCGAATGTGGGGAACGATTCGATTCTTTTTTATCGTCTTTGACGCGCCAAAGTTGCTGGAGAATCCCACTCTAAAGGCGCTACACGTAGGTCCATCACGCAAGCATTGGCTCTTGTTATTAATCCGAGGTCTGACTGTGCTAGGCTTTCGGTGACGGCGCTCAGGGAATAGCCAACTGCATTCTGTTCTGCATTCTGTCTCCCAACGTTCGCAACCAGTGGATCAAAACGTTTTTCCCCTGCTGTCACGGCCGAAGCCAAAATGATTCATCTGTCAATGCGGCGGACGACAACGACGACTCGATCGACGAAGAATCTGCTCTGCTGTCGATTAAGACGAAAAGCGGAAGTATGACGTCATCTGGAACGTCAAAAGGTTAATAACAAACAATGAAATTTACTCATTTTTATATTGCTAATAGTACTACTACTGCAGTCGGGTGCGTGCAATTTTTTTTCGCTCGAGTTACTAGGAAGATCGCTACTTTTTCGGTTTTTTCGCCTTCTCGCCGCTGCGCGGTTTGTGCCACTTGACCGGGTGGCGACGATAGAAGGGCCACGGAGGCAGTATTAGCTACGAGACAGTGCAAACGATGAGCGTCGAACGCGCGCGCGCTAGACGACGTACTATGCAAGACAAAACGAAGCCAGCTGCGACGACTATGACTGTTTGGGAAAATCGCTGACAAACGTAGCCCCATATGAAGCCTACTATCTGAGAAAAACGTGGATTAGACGACTGCACGCTCTTCTTGGCTGAATTACTCCGAATGAGACGAGAACGATCTGGAATATGCGCTCGGCTAGCTTTTGGCCTTCGTAATCCTGAAAAGAGGCCTCCGTTTTTTTCGTGCAAGCCCTTGAAAGAATTCTAGCTTTGTTTACCATGTGCGGCAGTTGGGGTAAGCTTCCCGATAGAAACGAAGTCATTTTTGGAGACGTGAACGAGGAGTTAGCGCAGCGTTAGACGATCTACGTAGCAGGAAGGAAATGGGACTTCCTGTGACGTAATTTCCCTTTTATTTTTGCTTTCCCCGGGGTTCGGAATTACCCGACCGCGTGATACAACGCTGCAAGACACCCATTCGCGCTTGCAAGAAAAGCCGCCCAGAATTCAGTCATCACGTCATGGCAGACAGAGCGGAATGTAAGAAAGGACCCACCCCCCACCTCCCCAATAGGCGTGACATCGATTGATCGGAATTCGACGTCTCCAGGGAAAAACAGAGCGTACGAAATTTGCGACGCGAGCGAAGACGCAGTTGGCTTTGACGAGGCAAGCTCGAATTTCCTTACAAAAGGGGGGCCCTAGTTCGATCCACGCACTCTTCCAGATTCCCACACCGGGACTCAAGAGCGCGATACGGCTCGCGGCAAGACTCTCGATCGCCGGCGCGGGTCTATACTTGAAATCCTTATGGAAACGCGAACGGTTCACCCACGCGTCCGGCGTCGGCGCGTTCGGAATCGCGCGAATCGTCGAAAACGATCGAATTCCGAAAAACGAATATTTCAAACCGAATCGACTTCTATCCGTTTATCTTCGCCATGGCAACCTGATGGACCCGCCCACGGGCCGTCATCCGGACGATCGATGTCTCAACATTCGATCGGCGTCGATCAAGCTCAACATGGAGAGCGGAAAGTCGGTCGATTTCATCATGAATACGGGTGATCGTTGTCCTTTTTGGAATGGGCCCACTGTGAGAGATTTTGCCGAACGTGTACACGGGGGGCCTCAGCGCGTTCAGGAATGGCTTAGAATTAATCCGCTTTAGTAAGGAAATCTATCTATTTATTTATCTATTTTTTTTATTGTGTTTTTTTCTAGTTTTTTTAACTCTGTTCAGGGTTTGCGTAAGGCTCCCGATTCGTACGCAAGTCTTTCCTACTATTCTCAGATGACGTACGAATTGACGGACGTCGACGGCGACGTGCACTACGTTCGATTTCGATTGGTTTCGAATCAAAATCAAGTTCCTGAAAGCGGTCTGCCCAGTTACGAAGACCAAAGAAAGTATTATGAAAGAAATGAAGAGTAAGGATAATCTCATTATATATATAGGCATACGTCCCTCCAGTACAATTACATGTTCCTTCTATTTCATAGAATTTATTCTTTCGATGACGAACCCGACATCCAGGCGAAACCCATCAACTATCTTCGCGCCGAATTCAAAAGGCGTTTCGTCCACGTCGACGACGACGATGCCGTTTCGGCGTCCGCCGCTTCCTATCGAATTCAAGTCCACCCACTCGCCCGTCATTCGACTCAAACGGAACGTCTCGATCTCTTCAACATGGGCAAAGCGTGGCTCGACGACGAGTGGCACGACTTGGCGACAATCGATCTCCATCGTCTTCTCGACGACGATCGCACCGAACAGCTTCAATTCAACGTCGGCAATCTTCCGCCCTGTCTCGCTCTTCCCGACGCGCCGTCGTACGAGGACTACCGATCGATTGGACACGTTCGAAAGCGCCTCTACAGCGTCGCCCAGTGGGGCCGTCTCGTCGCGCCCGTGCGACGACGTTCGATCGACGAGGCGGAGATCGAGTATCAGGTGACGGTGACGACGATGGCGTCGAAACGAGGCGGCTATGCGGGACGAGCGTTTCTGTCCATACTCGGTAGTCGACGCGAGACGGGGTTCATTGAGCTGCACGGCTCGGGCATCATCGGAAGACTAGCGCGATTCCACGAGGGAAAAGCGTATGAGTTCACCATAGCGGTACCTCATAGACCCCTCTCTAAGATATTGCTTAATTGATTGGTCAATATTAGGCTCGCGACGTTGGCACGCTAGAGGCCGTCGAGTTCTATCTTGACAATTCCTTAGACGGTTGGTACATTGCGACGGTTTCCGTCGACAAAACGGGAGACACCGCTCTCTTTCCCGCCTATCGTTGGATATACGGACACGGCATCATTCGTCTGGGCGAAGGCAATAGAAATCCAAAATCATTTTCATAACGTCATTTAATTTTGTTTTTTTAATTAATAGCTAAATTGATTTTCGACGATTGCGGCTATTTGAAGGTGCTTCGCGAATTGGAGAAGCAGAAGTGGCGCGATCTCTTGCCGTGGCACACGTGGGAGGACATGCCGTCGCACGCCGCCATTCGACAGCACGCCGATCTGCCGCGCGATTTGCAATTTCTCGACGAGAAAATGGTCTTTTTCTACGAGAAACTCGACGAGGGCAAGCTCAACATGCTCTACAACAAAATTCGCGATTGGATCGGCGCGCCGCTCAGGCGACTCGGCCAAATCCAACTGCTCCGAAATATCTTTCATTGGGAAGACGAAATATCTCAATACTCGAGGTTTTTTCACTTTCATGTACGACATTAATTAATTAATTAATTAAAAAATAGTTCGGTATTTAAAACGAGAATTCTAGGTCGGCAACAACGAGATTCCCGAAGTCGCCAAGCGCTGGTTCACCGACAAGGAGTACGGGCGTCAATTCCTTCAGGGCAGTCATCCGACCGCCTTTCGACGCGTCGTCGATAAAATACCAGATAAGTTTCGCGTGACAGACGACGACGTTCGAGGAGTTCTAGGGCGCGGCGTCACCTTAGAGCAGGCTATTAGAGTAAGACCTATATGCACGTCTTGTGTATTATTATTGCTAGTGTCGTTTATTAGGCCGGTCACGTCTATATTGTCGATTGTAAGGAGTTGGAGGGTATTCCTACCGCCGAGGGTCGGTTTATAGTTCCCGCGATGGGCTTGTTCTACGTGAATGCAGCCGACGAGTTCGTTCCCATGGCTATTCAACTGGGACAGGAGAGCGGACCGCATTGTCCTCTGTGGACGCCGCAGGACAGCGTCAATGATTGGCTTCTTGCGAAAATGTGGCTCAGATGCGCCGATTCGCAGGCAAGACTCGAGAAACGTCGAATAAATGAATAATGTTAGTTTTTTTTCTTATAGATACATCAAATGAAAGATCATCTTCTCTTGACCCACTTGGTTATGGAGCCCTTTGTTATATCGATGTACAGGAATTTGCCGTCGGTGCATCCGATACACAAGCTTTTGCTGCCGCACGTTCGCTACACGATTGCCATTAATACGATCGGTCGTTTGAAATTGGTCGGGCAGAATGGATTAGCCGATCAAGTTCTGTCCATCGGATGTGGCGGTCACATAAGGTACATCAAAGGTAAGAGAGTATAAGAGGAGCTAATAGGTGGAGATCGTTGTTTTATACTAATCCTGCCCTTCTATTTCTCAGAATGCTACAAGAGATTCAATTTTGATCTTCTCTTCCTCGATCATGCTCTCGACGACCGAAGAATCAACGACGACGTCGACGACGATCGCTTGCCCCGCTATTACTATCGCGACGATGCCAGACGCCTGTGGAGAGTACTCCAGCAATACGTCGACACGATGGTAAAAGTCTACTACGAAAACGACGACGCCGTCGTCAGGGATACGGAAATCCAAGATTGGATAAAAGAGGTCTGCGACGTCGGACTGCCTTGGCACGGAGAAGACGGAGAAGCGGAAGACGAGGAAGACGCCGATTCTAGAAATCGTCACAAAGTTCCGTCGCGTATTCCTTCGCGCGCGAGGCTCGTACGCCTGCTTACGTGCATCATATACACGTGTTCGGCTCAGCACGCCGCCCAGAATTTCGGCCAGTACGATTACTACGCCTTCTATCCGAACGCGCCTATGACGATGCGACGGCCGCCGCCCACGGAGAAAGGGAACACGGTCGAAGACATCGTCGCTACGCTCGGCGACTCGAAGAACGTGAGCATGCAATTGATCACCGTTTGGCTGCTCGCCACCCTTGGGCCAGAAGAGGTCAGTGTTTGAATTTAGACGATACTGTTTTTTTTTTGAAAAGCTTTTTTTGCACGAAGATTTATCTCGGCGACTTTCCTGAAGAATACATCGTGGAAGGAGAGGCGAGAATGGCTCAAGATCAATTGAGAACGAGCTTGGGTAAAATTGAGGCGGAAATCACTGAGCGCAATAGGGGATTAGAGGTTCCCTACACTTACCTGCTGCCTAGCAGGGTTCCACGAAGCATAGCAGTTTGAGTATGAAATACATGTCTTTTTTTGTTTTTGTTTTTTTCAGTTTCTAAGCTTCTTTTTCTGCTACCTAGGTACACCTGTCTGACATCTGTTCTAAACTCATTTCATGCGACCTGCACTATTAATTAATTTGTCAGCTTGGACCCCCCGCAACCGAAAAGAATTACACAGACCCCCTTAACTGATCACGCCCCTCTGCCTTATAAAAACATGCCATAGGTAGATCCGGTTGGCGTCTATAATTGCGCACGCGTGATCTGAAGGTGAGACTCTCTGGTGAGACTCGCCTGCACTTCCCTGTAACTTCCTTGGCAGTTGCGCTTTCGTTGCGTCGTTCAAAGCCAATGACCAGCGACTGTAAGCGGCGTCAATGATAACGGAAGTCGCGCTTGTCTCCTAAGCAGTTCCGCTGTCTTGTCTAGGGAGAAACTTGTCGTACGACATTCTAGCCGAAAGCGGCGAGGACGTGGAGGAGATGAAAAAAAACGAATTTCCTGTAACTACGTGAATTTCTTCGGTTGACGCCCGCTAAAACCTCTTCCGCAGCCCATTCCTGATCCGGGTCTTCTAAGCGGAGTCTCTCTTTCACTCAAAACGAACCTCTTGAAGTCGTTGTTCTTCTATCGATCCTTCAACAATCGTCGCCTGACACACACCGCCGGAATCGGCGCGATCGGCATCGCGACAGTCGTCTCCGATCCCAAATTCCCGCCGAATGACTTCTTCACGCCCGAACGCGTCTTTCCCGTTCGCCTTCGTCACGCGAATTTGACGCTGTCGGACGATCGCGTCTTGGACGTGCGCTCGGCGTCGCTCAAGTTCGCCAACGTCGAAGAGGGGGGCCCACTCGACTTGATCATGAACACGGGACGCGCGTGCCCCTTTTGGAACGGTCCCACCGTCAAAGACTTCATGGCGTCGAAAGCGGGAAAGAAGGAGTTGAAAGAGTGGCTCCATAAGAATTCTTCTTAGTACGTGACGTCAGAAATTAATTAATTAATTAATTTAAAATCGGCGTTTCTTTAGTTATTATTGGGCGATCGACGGTTCAAGACGCGCGCCGTCGTCCTATTCGAAGCTGAGCTACTATTCGCAGGTTACCATGGAGATGATCGACAACGAATGCACGAGTCATCACGTCCGATTTCGACTCATCCCGGCCGATTACTGCGGTCACGACGACGGCCGGCCGGACGAAAGAGACCAAAGAAACTATGCGGAGTGAGGAAGCAAGAGGCACCTGTAGTAGTCAGGAAAACTCTTTTTCTCCTTTTCTAGGGAATGGGACGTCGTTCGAGCGGAGAACGACACGCGCGCGCCAAACTACCTCCACGCCGAATTCAAAGGCCTCTTCGCGAACGGCGGCGCGGTTCACTACGCGCTCCAACTCCAGCGACGCTACGTCGCGCCGGGCGACAGCCTCGAAGTCTACAACATGGGCCGCGCGTGGGATCCCGATCGGCATCCGTGGCTCGACGTCGCTCGCGTGACCCTATTTCGCGCTCTGCATCCCGACGTAACCGAACGTCTTCAATTCAACGTCGCAAATCTTCCCTCGTGCGTCGTTCTTCCCGAGGCGCCGTCGTTCGAGGATTATCGTTCGATCGGTCATCTCCGACGCGCCCTCTATGCGGTCGTGCAGAAAGCGCGCCTGTGGAAGTTCAATTCGTGCGCGCCGCCGTCGACGGGCGTCTCGTATCGTTTCACCGTCGATACCGTCGACACGAAGCAGGGCGGTTACGACGGCGACGTGCACGTCATCTTTTTCGGTAGCGAAGGCGAGACGGGCGCGTTGAAGTTGCACAAAAGTCGCATGTTCGGCGACGATTTCGGCAAAGGAGAAAAATCGTCGTTTGAATTGAAGGTGAGGAAGGAGGGAAGGGATGGGATAAATTGTATAAATATAGGTGCTATTCCTGTTTGTTTAATTAAGTACAATAAATCAGGTGCGGTAATAATAAGGGCCACCTGTTTTATTAGACCCCCCTGCAGTAATAGACAGTCAGGTGCTGTAATAACTACCTTCATTGGGTGATTGGTTGTTTTAGGCTGAAGATGTCGGGGAGCTCTGGGCTGTTCAGCTCACTTTGGCTAACAAGGCCGACGGCTGGTTTATTGGGATGATGACCGTCGAGAAAGGCGGCGTTTCCGTTCAGTTTCCGTGCTTCCACTGGGTCTACGAACAAGCGATAATTCGTTTGGGAAAAGGCGAGTAAATCGATATAAAGTTTCGTCGCCTAACTTTATAGTTTGGTTTTTTTTTTCAGCTACTCTCGCTTTCAATGACAGTCCCGAACAGCAAGCGATTCGCGCTCTCGAGAAGCAGGCTCGTCGCGAGATGACTCCCTGGCAAGAATGGTGCAGCATGCCGTCGCACATCCGCGCGACCTTGCACGCCGACTTGGCGCGCGACTATCAGTTCGGCGACGAGAAGACGGCCGACTTCTACATGCGTCGAGACGAGGGCCGATTCAACTATTTCTATAAGCTGATCACCGAAGGCGTCGCCAAGGTCTTCAAGGAAATTCAGGGATATCATCACTACAATACGTTTTTTCATTTCAACGTAATCAATGCATTAATCGTTTTTTTTTTAATATCTAAATTGGATTTTCGTTATTTAGGTTGGGCAGAATAAAGTTCCCTCCGTCGCCGAGCGCTGGCAATCCGATCGGGAATTCGGACGACAATTTCTCCAGGGCCACCATCCGACGTCGATTCGCCGCGTTGTCGGCAAACTTCCCTATAATTTTCCTCTCAGCGACGAGAGCGTGCGAATGGTGCTCGGTCGAAATGTCACGCTTAAGGACGAAATCGACGTAAGCATCAAAGAAGATTTTTTTTTCTTTTCTTTTTTTGAAAAATTTTTATACAAGGCTGGACGCGTTTACATTGTCGACTGTAAATCGCTCGTCGGTATTCCCACGGCGACCGGTCGCCACGTGACGCCCGCTATGGGCCTCTTTTACGTCAACGCGTCCAACGACTTCGTCCCGTTGGCCATTCAGCTAGATCAACAGCCAGGACTTCATAATCCCATATGGACGCCCGCTGATACGTTTAACGATTGGCTCCTAGCGAAGATGCATCTTCGATGCGCCGACGCTCAGGTACGAAATAAAAATTTACCAAGTCCCAACTGACTTGTTTTTTTAATAGATTCATCAGATTAATTCTCATTTGCTTATGACCCATCTCGTCATTGAACCGTTCGGCGTCTCGATGTTTCGCAATTTGCCGCGCGTTCATCCCGTCTTCAAGCTCCTCTGTCCGCATCTTCGCTACACGATGGCCATCAATACGATCGGTCGAGCGAAACTCGTCGGCGACCAAGGACTCGCCGATCAGGTTCTCTCCATCGGACGCGGCGGTCACATTGTGTATATAAAAAGTAGGAAAAGAGTAATCTTTAACTGCTCGTTTTTCGATTTTTTCCCCCTCAAGGATGCTATAGCAATTTCGATTTCCGTCGTCTCAGCCTTCCCTACGACCTAGCCGAGCGCAACGTGTCCGACGCGTCGCTGCTGCCGACCTACTACTATCGCGACGACGGTCTTCTCATCTGGAACGCCGTTCACCGCTTCGTCGCCGACCTGATAGCGATCTACTACGCGAGCGACGACGACGTTCGCAACGACGACGAAATTCAGGAGTGGATCGGCGAAGTGCACACAATTGGGTTTCCGCAAAACGACGACGACGTCGATCATCACGTGCCGTCGAGATTTGACGCGATCGACGATCTCGTCGACGCGCTGACGGCGATCGTGTTCACGAGCTCCGCCGAGCACGCGGCGCAGAATTTCGGTCAGTACGACTATTACGCTTACTATCCGAACGCGCCGATGACGATGCGACAGCCGCCGCCGAGCACGAGGGGCGCGACGACGACGAAATCGATTATCGAATCGCTTGGCGGCACGGATCAAGTGAGTTTTCAATTGTTGACCGTCTGGCTGCTTTCGACGAAAAGCCGCGATGAGGTAAGAGTGGAGGAGAGAGGGGGGAAAATAGTCGGTGCCTCTGCTCCCGGAAGTCGAGAGACAGGGAAATCCGAAGGGGATTCTTGAAGGGAATTTCGCGTAAATTGTTACTGATGGAGATTTTGGTTTTATGAAAATGGGAGCATTCTGCGGGTGGCATTTTTTTAACTTTCTGTTCTACAGGTTTATCTTGGGCAGTTTCCCGAAGCTCATTTCGTTGATCCCGAAGCGCGCGTCGTGATTGCCAAGTTTCAGGAAGATTTGAAGGAAATCGAAGCGTGTATCGATGAGAGAAATCGTCACCTTGAAGTGCCTTACACCTACTTGAAGCCAAGCGAAATACCGAAAAGTATTGCAGTGTAATTCGCGAAGGAATGGTCACAAAAGAGTGAATTCAACACTATCAATCAATTTTTTTGTGAGTTCTTTTTTTCTTTCGGCGTATGAATTCGTTTCCCTTTGTACTAAAATTAGGAGGAAGTCCCGGACAGTGCTGACATAGCTCGGTCACGTCGTCTTCTCTTATGGTCTCGTCTCGAGTCGTCTGTACCGGAGAGCGAGTTTTTTACGCCGGATCGTCTATCAGGGCTATGCGTGTATGCTTAAAAGTCGGAAGGTGAGCAGGGGGGGCCCGTTAGGATTTGCACGCATGCCATTCTGATCTCGTGAACTGCTGCTTGGGCAGCCGTATTCTTTTTGAAACGAGTCGAATAAGCGTTTGCCCGTCCAAGAAGACTGCTTCGATAAAGAACTCCCAGCGTTTCGTATAAATGTGACGGGTGAGGCCCCTTTTTCGGCACGCGTCTTCGCCGCAGCGCTCGCCTGTCGCTTGTTCCTAGTCCCGGCGCGAGCCAACCATCTCCTAGTAACGTTAGAGAATAACCAACATAAGAGCACTACACTCCCGGGGCCTCTTAGAGTTTTCAACGCTCTGACCAATCACATCTTTGTTTCAGAGCTATCATGCATCGTCAAAAGTGGCCGCCGTTCGAAGGTTGCTATTATTGATTTCCCTAGCCAATTGCTTTGTCGTGTAGGACTATCAACGCGAAGAAGAAGGCAGCTCGTGAAAAAAAGAAACTTTCGAATGGAAGAGACTTCTTTTGCATGTTTTACTGCATGAGTGCCTAGTAGTTGCATGCGTTTGCTCTTGATCTTCATAGTATGGAGACAAGAGCACTTCGTTTAGCCTAGGGACTTGCGCGCGCGCGTCTCGTATGAAAGCATACCTTCTGGTATGCTTTCTGGCGTGCCAATCCTGAGGCTAAACTAAAGCGCGCGATGTAAAATGGCGTAGTACACGTCATTTTACGTCGCGCGCCGTTTCCGTGTAGAAAAGTAGGAGAAACTATGTTCAAATTTTTATTAGAAAGATCCCGGATGTACTAATAAAAAATTAAAAAGTCCTCTCGTCTCTCCTTCCTCCTCCTCCTCCTTTGGTAGTCCCTGGGCCGTCGCTCCTGCGCTGCCGCTTGACCCCCTGGCCAAGCGGTGGGACTGAGACTGCAGTCCCCACAGTGAACTTTAACCCAAGTCCACAGGGGGTAGGCACATTAACCTCCAGCCACCAAGGAGGGAGACTTTAACCCAAGTCCCCAGGAGAGAGCGCATTAACCTCCAGCCCACAAGGAGGGAGACTTTGCCCAAGTCACCAGGGTGTACTTTAACCCAAGTCCACAGGGGAACAGCTGATTAACCTCCGGCTGCCAGGGAGGGAGACTTTAACCCAAGTCCCCAGGGTGATGTCTTCGTCTATGTCTTCTTCTTTCTGCATCTAAAAATCGTCGGATTGATCGATTCGTTGGGGAGAGGAGAGAACTGAAACGAAAATGAATTAGCGCATTGAATTCCAATCAAATTCATTGTCTTATTTACCTTGAAAGGCTGAAGGAACACTGTGGAGGAGGAGGAGGGACTTGATCCACGTGTCGATATCACCATCTACAAAAATGCCAATTTCAGCCAAAATTTGAGGTGTGAGGTCAATTTGGCACCGCGAGGTCAAACAGGCAACCAATACCCATCGTTCTATAAAGAAATTTTAGGAATTGGAGAGGTCACCAAAATGACAAAAAACCGTGTGCTATAGTTCACGGTTGCCTAAAAACCTCAACTCACGGATTTCCAAATAAACGCGCTAGATCTACTTTACTTTAGTAGTAGAACAACCCTACAAGGTGAAACTGTTCGTACGGGTCAAATTTCCCACGAAAAAAGACCCCTTCCGGTATGTATTAATATTAGCCACGCCTCTCGAAAATAGAAAAAATTGGCATTATAGACAATTTTTAAACCGTGAAGTTAACTAGGTACTAAAGCCCTATCGTTTGACATAGAAAATTCAGAGTTCTGAGAGATGCGCTTTTTGACCAAAAACCGTGTGCTATAGCTCACGGTTGCCTAAAAACGTCAACTCACGGATTTCTAAATAAACGCGCTAGATCTACTCTACTTTATGAGTAGAACAACCCCAAAAGGTCAATCTGTTTGTACTGGTGAAATTTCACCCAGAAATGACCCACTTCCGTTACACGTGAGTACTAACCACGCCCCCACCAAAAATTCACACGATAGGCTAATTTAGTTTCGCGGAATCGACTAGATAGGAAGCCGTATCGTTTGACGCAAACATTCGGAATTATAAGAAGTTAGATTCTTGACTAAAAGTGTTTGTCGCAAATCCTAGCTAGGGAAGTACAAAAACATGAGGAAACGGCGTGCATTCGCCCAAATCCCTTTAGAGATTAACTCGTGCAAGGGAGAATGCACTTCCCACTAATTTCAGATTTAAGATTTATGTAACGGGGCGTCCCACTTCCGGCAAATTAGGGCGGGTAGGGAGGAAGCCAGGTGGGGGTTACTGAACCGGACGCCTTTACCTTTTTCAGTGACTTTCCCGGCAGACGATCGCAACCGTAGTGAAATAGGCGTGACCACCAACGCAGCCAATCACAGACGATGAAGTCATTTTCGCAGTCCCGGGAATAAACGCTTCCGCGACGACCGAAGTATTTATATATAACAGAAGGCACTGAACCACAAAGGACCGTCTCAGTCATATAAAGCGAAGTGCGACGAACGAACGAACGAACGAACGAAAGAACAAACGAACGAACGATGGCGGCGGCCGCTCAACTGTGCCCACCACCCGGAATGCCTCGCGGAACGGCGCCGACGACGTCGTCTTTTCGAAAGGAGACGCTCGACGGAACGCTCAAAGCGGACGCGATCGAGAATCTGATCCTTTCGTTTAATTCGGAAGGATTCGAATTCGACGCGACGAAGAGAGCGCGCCGCAAAAGTAAATACGGAAAAAAACGGTGAGTTGGACGACGCGCGCACGCGTCATGCAGACCCACAAACGCTTCCCCTTCCCCCCGTCTCTCGCGATCTTTTTCCCCTCAAACGAAACTGACATTCGTCGCGCCCGTTCGCGCCCGTTCCCCGAGTAGAATATCATCCGGTGCGACAAAATTTCGGTTTCGGGCCTTACGTACGCTATGTTTCTCGCGCGCGATGCCCCCCTCCCCGCAATAAAGGAAAAATGAATGAAGCCTTCGCGAGAACGCCGCAGCGGGGCGCGCGCGACCAACGGAAGTCCGCCCGCCTCATCGAATCGGGGTTGTCTATTTTTAGGGCCCAATTTACGCAAATGACGCGAGATCGACGAAGAAATCGCAAGCGCAGTCTCATGGCTCACATTGCGACGCAAATCGAATGCATATTCGCCGGCGCTTTCGATTCCATTCGAGGCGGCGGTGCCGGAACGCCGATCGTTGATTCCGACGGTTTCGTTCGCGTCGTCGATCTTCTGGAGCATCCGCGCGTCAAGGGTCTTGCCGACGACGCAGAGTCGATCGTCGAAGCGCTGCGCGGTCATCCGCTATTCGAAATTCGCGTACGAACTCCCAACTTCTTCGCTTCTAGTCGACGTCATCTTCTTCGAGATCCCCGTACGTATCTTCAGCCAATGGTTCGCTTGATGACGCGGCGTGACGTCATCGCAGCGCAACTCGAGCAACGCTTCTCGGACGAGAATCTCGCGACCGACGTCGCGCTCGGCTTTCTAATCGCGAACAATTCGTCCGGCTACGTTCCAATCAACGCTCTCGTCGCTTCGAACGCAACATTTCGCACTCTCCGCGTCTGCCACCGGGAACTCGCCGACGTCACGGTCGCCTCGACGACGCTCCAACTGAGCCCGGATCGAAGATACATTCGCCGCGGCGGCAAACGCTCTCCGCCGCCGCCGAGCTCTCCGCCGCCCACGCCCACGCGAATGGCCTTAGCGACGGGAAACGTCGAACAGACGACGACGTTCGTGCGAAAACAAGTCGAATATTATTTCTCGACGCAGAATTTTCTCTTCGATCGTTTTCTCCAACAACTCGCACGTCGATGTACGTCGGACGACGACGACGACGACGACGGCGACAACGTCGCGGCGTACGGCGGCTGGATCGACGTGATTGAATTGGTGAAATTTCCTCGACTCGCTTCGCTCGACACGACTCCCGCCGATCTCGTCGACGCCGTCGCCGAATCGTCGTCCGTCGTTCGTCTCGATTCCGATCGACGATTGATACGTCGTCGCGACGTCCTGCCGCCCGTTCCGCCCGTCGTCACGTCGGACGGAATATTGGTAAATGAGAAACTTTCGATTGATTAATTAATTAATTAATTAATCAATATTCATTTTTCTTTGTAGTTGAATCGACTCTGTCTTCCCGAGCGTCGTGACGACGACGACGTCACCGTGATGCAGTATAACGTTCTCGCCGATCACTTGGCTCGCGAGAGTTGGTTTCCGTATGCCGGCGACGGAGTGAGAAGCTGGCATCGACGACGCGAGATGATCAAACGCGAAGTGAGCGCTTTCGCACAAACGCGCGCTCCATTCTCTATGTTTCTCTCTCTCAAAGATTCTCTATCACTCTCCCGATCTCCTGTGTCTTCAAGAGGTGCAAAGTTGCTACGTCGAGAAGGCAGACGGTAGCGTCGTCATGGCGACGTCAGGCGACGAAGCGAAAGATAATCACGTCGCTTGGTTTTCCAATTGGCTGCGAAGTGCCGAATACGGTTTGCACTACGCTCGCAAGTCGCCGAGCGCCGGCCAGCCGGCCCACGGCATCAGCATAGGTAAAATCCATCCCCGCGTGCATTACATAGTACTCCAACGTAAAGTCCTCAAAACGCAGGGAACATGATATGTTGGAAGGAAAAGGTCTTTGAAGTCGTCGAGGAAAAGAACGTGTACGTGTCAAAAGAGGTGAGTCGAATTTTCCCCCAAATCAAATCTAGTTGGACTTTAAATTTTTCCCCTTCAGATCGCTCGCTGCTTTCCCAACGATCAAGTCGGCGTTTTCTCCTCGTCTCAAATGAAGGACTTCTGCCTGCGCAGCGCCGATCACTTCTGCTCGGGCTACGGCCAAGTCGCCTGCATGGTTCGACTTCGTCGCATCGACACCGGCAAAGAACTCGTTCTCGCCACCGTTCACATCACGGCCAACTATCAAGCGCCGGACGTTCAAGTTCGTCGTCCCCTCCTCACTCAGCACAAGAAAAATAAGCGATAATTTCCTTCTATAGATAATGCAGACGCAGGCGTGTTTGAAAAGTCTCGACGCGTTCAGCCAGGCAAGCGGTTCTTCCCCGTCGCCGCCGCCGCCGCCGACGACGACGACGGCCCACTCTCGTCAACGCAAGCACTCGCCGTCGCCCCCGCTGACGACGACGACCAAACTTCCCGTTATCCTGTGCGGCGATTTCAATTGCACGCCGGACAGCGGCGTCGTCGAACTTCTTCGCAACGGCTCGCTCGAGAACGCGCACGCGGATTTGGCCGTCGCGATCGAATCGCGTCTCATTCTGCCCTATCCGAATCCTCGACACAATCTCAAACTGACCAACTCGCACGATTGGGCTGCCTCCGTCGTTGCCAAGGAAACCGATTCGACTCCCAAGCTTCCGTTGACGAATTACACGCACACGTTTCAGGGTACGCTCGATTATGTTTGGTTCACGCCCGAACGCGGTCTGGAAATCGTCGCCGCCTTGGGGGGGCTTCCCGTCGAGGAGCTCTCCAAGGAGACTGGTCTGCCCAGCAGTCGTTTTCCGTCCGATCATCTACCCGTTCTCTGTCAGCTGAAGATGAAATGATGTCAACGAATTTTTTTGATGGATTCTTAAGAAATGTCTGGAGAGTCTCTTTCCCTCTCCATTTGCCCTTTGATTCTTTTCTACTAGACGATACTTCTCTTCTCCCCCACGACGTTAGAAACGTTTTTTCCTGTACATTTTGTAAACATTTTAAATTATCAATTGTCATTTTGCATGCATGAAGATAGAGGGTTTTTTGTAGTAGTCTTTGCGAAAAAGGATATTCTGAAATATACGGCTTGAGCATTGAAACGCGTAGACTAAACGTCGGTCAAATAACACACGGTGAATTGGTCTTTACTGACGAGAGCCAGAGCGTCGCCGGACGGATTCCAGTCAATCGATTGAGCGTGAAACAGAGCTGGAAGACAAAAATAGACAAAGGACAGAGAACCGAGCGTTTACTTACGGTCATTAGGAATGTCCACGGTGATGCAGCCGGCCGGCGACCACATGTAGACTTTGCTCTTGCCTGTGCAGATGGCCAGGCGAGGATTTAACGGATCCCAGCTGAAAGCTGGAAGACAAATATTACTAAACGTGCTCGCGGGGAAGCTATGATAAAAGTAGCTTCCAGGAATCGATTAGTACCGGTAATCGACGACGTCTGAAGCATGAGAACGCTCTGTCTCAACTTGTGCACGTCCCATATCCACAACGCGTTGGGCATGTTATCTGCAAAAATAGAAGTGAGAGTCGTCACCGTGGCAATGATATCCTTTTACCGTTTCGAGTTGCCAAATATTGGCTATCGTTACTAAAGGCCATGATTCCGACACCCACTTTCGGATGAGCTTTATCCAAATCCGGTTTGAGTGTAGGAACGGTCAAGGATCCTTCGCAGACTTCGTCTAAGATCAAATAGTGAGCTAATATTATTAAATATTTTTCTACTGCTCACATTGGCTTTTGACGCGAAATTTTGACGTTACTTGTTCTTCGTAAGTCGACTTCTTCTCTATTTCTTTATACACAACCTAAGGCCAAAGTCACTCTATTTCATGGACTCTAAAATATTTGAGCTTACCACGTCGTCGTTCTGCTCAAATTTTCTGACGTGAGTGAATTCGCCTATAGTTTTCCATGTGATATTATTCAAAAGACGAATCTGAGATGGAGATTAATTAATTAATACTTGACGGGGTGTCGGCACACCATACCTTTTGATCATAGCTTCCAACAGCCAGAAACTGACTAGACGGTGACCAGCCTATTGACTTGATTCCTAGAGCGTACTGATAGGCAGAAAAATAGGCAACCCTCCGCCCATCAATCGAGTAGATATAGACGCCATACTAACAGACATAGTAGTACATAAATAATGCCTCCCCTATGTCGTGCTCATACCTCGAGCAACGATTCCCACACGCATAGAAAGTGGCCGTCGGGCGACCACCGAATTCCGGACATGTCAGACGTTTCAACAGGAAAATGCTAAGCAATGAAACAGATGAGGCAGAGTCACGGAGTGCACAAACGATGATCTGACCTTATATAGCTGCCACGAGTCGCAGGCAAACACGGACACGTAGTCCTTGCAATCGCGTCGCTCGGCCAAAGCGAGAAACTTGCCATCGCGCGTAAAGTCTAAGCCTTGCGAGAAGACACAAAAAATAGAAATAGAAGTGTGTCTCTACACTTTCCCAGTAACGAGATACCCGATCGAATGCCTTTAGGATATTTCATGTAAAAGACCGATTTATCCGTTAGCGACCACACCGTCACTCTCAACTAAAAAAATAATACATAAATTTGCGAATATTTAAAAATATTTAATTAATTAATTTTACATTGAAATCGGCAGTCGCGAGAATGTGACGACTGTCGGGGCTCCACGTCGCCGCCGTCAATCCCGACGAACCCTCGTCGATTTTGCATCGCCAGTCGGGCTGCTCGAGCGACCACACTTGCACGATAGCCCGCTTGAATAGGCAGCAAAGGACGAACATCGAATCCGGGGACCACTAGATCGAGAGAGGAAAATCGTTTTTCTTTTTCTGTCTGTTTACGAGTAGGCGACTTGCCTCGAAATGATTGATTGCGTCGATGCACGTAAAGAGACTCGTTATCTGCAGCGTTTTCGCGTCGCGAACGATTAGGCGATACGACGAGCAATTCGCCTTCGGAAAAGAAGGCGATGCGACGGGTTCTGACGCGTTTTCGACGACTTACGACGTGATTTCCGTTCGGCGAAAAGCGACAGAGCTGATTGGACTGCTTGAAAAGCTCGGAAAAGTTCATGATTCGCCGCCCAAAGTGGAGGTGACGCATGCGTCCAAATCCAGATCCCGAATATCTCAATTAACCCAATAAATGCAATAAACGTATTTCGAAAACTAAACCGCAACCTTGCGCGATTTTTTGCGCTTGCCTTTGGACGATACAATTTGAAATGGGACTGTCAATTCTGTGGTGATGATTGTACTGTCGAGTGCCGTCGCCTTGACCTTCTTGCCTTGAGATTTGGACCCTGCATCTGCCTGGGAAGTCTTCGTGCTACATCCTATCGCCCTTAGACGTTGAGCCATTCTAAAAGAGCAGAAAATCCCTACGAGCCTTCATATATATATATATAATTACGAGCACGCACTGTTGCGGATTCAGTCGGAGGTCTCTCGCCAACTGAGTGCAGTCGTACGAGAAACCTTCAATAAAGAAAGCAAGAACGAGGATGTACGACGTCAATTTAATCCGCGTGGAATCTGTCAGAAAGGGCCTAAGCACCGAAAAGAAGTCAGAAGGGAACAGACGTGGTTAGGTAGGCATACTTTAGCTCCTTTCCACTGCTACCAATTATCTCCCCAAACATCTTTCGTATGTCGTCGCCAATAGCGGAGGGAATTTCCATTTTGTCTAAACCTGAAAAATACTACAATGTCCACGCGCCTCGCTTGCACACTCATTTTCAGGATCTCTCACACTCTTGTGACAAGTCGACTTTCTTCTTCTTCTTGTCTTCCTTCCGATAAATAGCAAGCAAATAGGCCATGTAGCAAAGCAGCCGGCTTCTCTTTTTCTTCACCGAAGACGAGCCAACAGTCCCGAGAACGTCAAGATGATTCAAAACGTAATCGGAATACCTTAGAATCAAAATCAATAAAATAGAAAATATCCAAAATTGAAAGGCTCGCTTTTCCTTACTTCTTTGAACTTCTCCACTCGCTCACGTCAACACGGGTCGCTTTTCGAAACGCCTTCGACGCCTCCTTCAATTCTTCCATAGCAACGGGACTGATAACTGAAGAACACTATGCGAGAGAGACCCAGACATTTTCACCAAAGGAATCCCTACTGTCGTCTAGTTTGAAAACGTCCTCCGCCTTTTCGGCATGGGCATCAAAGGGCGGTATGAAACGCGTTTGACTTTCCAGCAAATTTTCCTCGTCATCTACACAAAGAGTTTGTCGGGTTGATTCTGATAAATACTAGAGACTTACGTCCGTCGCTTCTGTCCTCTCGGTGTTGTCTCGTCTCCTCGAGGACCGACTTGAGAGCGGCGTCCTTCATTCTCCCGCCGTCTCTCTGATGGGCGACTCGCTTCTGCTTTCGACTGCCAAAGCTTTCGATCAGACGAGCTCTCTGAGAAAAAAAAACACACATATGACGCAGTGGCGAGATAGAAAGAAAGCGAAACGGCGAAGTACCTTGCTCTGAAAGCTTTCCTCGTCTCCTTCGTCTCCTTCGTCTTCTGTCTCCGTCTCCTCCTTCACTAAAAATAAAAATAAAAAAATAAACACCACGGTGCAGTCAGAGTCTGCTAGTCCCTTATATCATCTACTACTGTACTTACAACATGTCATTGGATGTAGCGTCATTTCGGTTGCATCGTGTAGAGTCATGACTCCACTTCCTTTGTCTAGAACGCCAACCAAATTTCTTCATTCCAAATGAGCAATTTTTAAATTAGACGACAATGAATTTAGAATAATCTTACCGACAGAGATCTTCAGGAGGACGATCGGGCCCGAAATTTCGGCCCATGTACGTCATGAATTCTGTTTCTGCCATCTATGACGGAGAACGTGTCCGTTTATGCGTTCTTCGATCTCTCCGGTTTTCTTCTACCAGCACGCGCTTTCGTTTTGCAGCGCCCGACGCATTTTTCGGCTCGTATAAAGTGAATTTCGGCTGGATACACTTCGGATTGTCGACGTCGAGCCTTCCGTTCGAAAAATCGACTAAAGACGCACCAAAATAGACTCCCTAGCCGCCCAAAAAACAAATTCGTACTAATAAATGCCGAAGGATTGCTCGATGGCTTGTAATCGAGCTTGATTTCTGTCCCGTTCATTATTAGAACAGAGCGTGCGCAGTTGACGATCAATAAAAAATAATCCCTAATTGAATTTTGTTCTGAGTACACTACAGGTCATTTTCCTATCTTCATACATATATTTCTCAGCCATGCCTTCTGTTAGAAAAACTCAATTCGCCAATACTGTGGTCATGTTTTCAAGAGCTGAGAAGTAGGGATCGTTCGGACTTCTCTTTGCCTTCGTCTCCGTCGGACCCGCGACGAATGCTCGAAGAACGACTTAGAAGCGGCGGCGTGTAGGATTGAAAATCTGGTTGGTGCTTCTGCTGCTGGAGCGACGACGGCGAATTCTGACTCCTCGTCGAGGAAAGTCCAAACCGAATTCTCGCCCAACACAGAATGCAGGCGACTTTGAGCCGTTTGCGAACAGCCGGCGTAAAGAAGCAAAACACGAAGCAGTTTGCCAAGCCTTGGGCACAGTCGCCAATGCCCTCCAATATCGCCAGCCATTTCGTATTTTTAGTCATTGTGCTCTTGGAATCGATCATCAGAATCAACTCGCGACAGATGCTCCACACGTGAAGCAGGAAAAAGACGAGGGGAACAAAAGCCAACTTGCGATCGATGCTATTGACAGCTGCACGTAAACCGGACGTCACAAATGACCGCCTCTAAAATGGAAACGAAATTAGAAACAATAACTCTAACGAGTGACGTATTCATCAATAAAAACAATAAAAAAAATACAAATTAGAGAAATCAGGAAAACGTACCTCTTTTCGCACGTAATACTTGATGAGGAAATACAGAACAGAGCACAATAGAAGGGCCAAAATTTCCCAAGAAACGGATGCCAAGACAAGCCATCCTTTATAGACGCTCTTAGTGTACCACGACGGACTGCAAGTCGTCTCGTTGCAATTGGGCGCCTTGAGGAAGCACCAGCCGGCCGTCACAGAGGAGATCGAGTACACGTGACCGGTCCTATTGACTCTCACGGAATTCGCCGCCGTCTGATCGACGCCGAGCACGCCGAAGCCGGCGGCGAGAGCGACGATGAGAAGTGGGACGCCCCACGCCAGAATGTGAAAAACGACGAGTAGAGGACCGCCGCCGCTCTGGCGCTCCTTCACCAAGGCGAGATAGATGAAGACGGCGATGTGAACTGTCCAGAAATAGGAGCTGAGGCTGAAGAAGATTGCGATTGACGCTTGGATTTTGCAGCCAGGCGAACTGTCGGGAAATTGTTCGAACATGCCGACGGAGTTGGCGAGCGCCGTGCCGAAGTCGGCAATCGATAGGAAGACGAGAAGACGACGCGACGTGCTGCGTAGATCGTCGAAGGCGACGTACGTGAAGATGATCGTCGCCGAGCCGAACATTGAGAGGAAGCAAGTGATTTGGAGGACGTAGAACCATGCCGAAGACACGGAAGGATCGACTAATGGTGGAAACGTAAACGCCGGTATCCTCGTCGTGAACTGCTGTTTCATTGCGTCACGCTGCAAAAACGCCTGTCCCTGTGCGCCCCCGTATGTTGTCTTGACGTTTCTATGCTCGCGCTTCCATGTCAGCGTACTTTTCCCCGTCGGAGCGACGAGTAGCTAGAATTAAAGAAGAGAAAAAGCTCAAGTAAGTAAACGTACTTCTTACGTTTCTCTTCGACTACATTCCGCTTTTGCAGCGATGAAATGCGAGCGTCCGTGTCTCAGTTAGAAGTCACGATTAAAGAACTAGAAGAAAGTTTGTCAAAGGTACATATGGAAGGTACAGTAGCTCTTGCCTACAAAAAGGTGTCGCTGGTAACCCAATCCACTTCCGCCTTACTGCCGGATGTTAGAGTGCGACTGGCAACAACGATACGAAGTGCAACACGAAAAAAATCGGCAATTAGAAACCGAGCTAAAAAGATTAGAGAGCGAACTTCAAGCGGTCAAAGAGGGGCGAATAGGTAAATAACACGGGTGTATAAAACTGAAGAGTCACTGACTCTACTGTACGTATATAGATCCACAGGCACCAGTAGAAGACTCGTACGAAGATCTATCTCAAGTCAAGCAACTAGCTGTACTAAGTGCTAGCCGTAATAGTCTAACTGCACGTAGGTGGATTTGAAAATGCTGCTGAAAAAACTGGAGAGCGAAAAGGCGGCACTTGAACGCGATCTTAGCACGTACGAGTGGCGTCTCAACAAAGAATCTCGCGTAAGGCAACCGTTTGCACTATAGCATGCATATATATATATATATATGCATAAACTTTTAGCTCTACTATAAAGCGGAGGAAGACAGAAAAACCTATCTCTCCGAATTATCGCATGTAAGGGCTTATTACATCGAGGTTTCTTAGCTATGTATAGGAACGTTTATATAGGCTCAATTGCTTTTGAACGACGGTAAAAGGCATACGTTACAAAAAAAGCGACAGGAGAAGGAGAAGAAAATATCACTGCAGCTACAAGAGGCTCAAAAAAGTCCCAAAAGCGATCGAAAGCAATACGGAGTTACAAAAGAATCGCCTTTGGCAAAACGCGAATAAAAAAAACGGATATCCTATGTACCGTAGATTAATTAATTTTAATTAATAAGAACACCCAGAACTCATGTCGTAGAGTAAAGAGGCTTTAGAGCCCAAGGACGCTTCTATTTCCGCTTGGGACGACGACGAGCGTTGATAGCGACTAAGATCCTGCCTGGCCGTTTTTATCGAATTGTAGTCCCATTCGTCTGACCTAACGGGCTTGGAGGATTCTGATTTTGAGCAGCAGGGCTTACACAGCGATTCTTTCAATTTGTTTCGCACCGATCGAGTAAATAGGCAAAACAGGATGCCATTAGCCGCTCCTTGACCACAATCTCCAATTCCCTGTTTAATTAATGAATTAATAGGATTAAAGCGAGAGTCTCCCTATTATTAATCTTTACCTCGAGTGCTATTAGCCATCGCCATCCCTCCGGCGATGCGAGATTCAAAAAGCTGACGACGTCTCGTATGATGGACCAAACGTGAAGAAGAAAGAAGACGAGTGGAATAAACGTCAGCTTTCTGTCGATGCTATTCGCCGTGCTCAAAAGACCTTGAGTAAGAAAACTCTCCGCCGGACGCCGATTCTATAATAGACAAAAAGACCCAATTTTGTATTTACCTCTCGCACTACCTACATACATATATACCTCTTTATAGATGTGAATCTTGATTCCAAAATAAAATACGATGCACAGGACAAAAGTGGCGATTTCCCACGCGGCTCCAGCTAAGAAGACCCACAGCATATAATAGGTCTCGTCGTACCAAGCCGGAGTGCAATTATTCCTATCGGAAATGTTAAAGGAAGTGGTGTTCTGTCGGCACGCCCCCTTGACGTAGCACCAGCCGCCGGTTACGACGAGCGACCGTTTCTCGTCGTCGCCGATCGTCTGAACGTCCAATCCGAGCACGTCGAGCGCGGCGGCGGCGCTCGTCACGACGATCGGAATTCCCCAGGCGAGCACGTGAAAAAGAACGACGAGTCGACGCGCGAGCGTTTGCCGTTCGAGAACGATCGTCGCGAAGAGAAAGGCGCCGAGACTTATTGTCCACAAGAACGAGCTGAGGCTCGTGAAGATGGCGACGCCCGCTTGGATTTTGCAGCCGATCGTCGTCGACGAGAAGGCGCTGAAGAGGCCGTAGGAGTTGGCGAGCGCCGTGCCGAAGTCCATTAGGGAGAGATAGACGAGAAGGCGACGCGATGTGCTGCGTAAATCGGCGAATGCGGCGTAGGTGAGGATGATTGAGAGCGAACCGAACATCGAGAGGAAGCAGGTGACCTGAAAGAGAGGATAGAGCACCGCGTTGACGATGCTCGATCCATTGGCGAAGAGATGAGGCTGCATCGCTCCCGTCGCTCCGGAGACTTGTACGGGTCTTCGTGATGGCATAATGACGTCACTTCGCGGTCTTTCATGGGTTGCTCGCCGAGTTTTCCGCTTGTCTATCAGCCGATTGCTTACGAACCGCAAGATCGATTTAGCGACACGGGTATTTTAGCGTCAATTCCATTTGATTTTGAAGCGTTTGAAGCCCTGCTCGCTCAGGTCAATACAAAGGACCTGCCGTCGAAAGAGAAGTCAATGCTCAATTGTCTTTCTTTCACGTCTTACACACGCATTTCTGGGAAACGTTTATCCAGGAAAGGCAACGACGATTGAAAGCTAAAGAAAAATTTCTATGTAAATTCAAAATGTACTGTACCAGTACAATATGATATTTCTTACTATGCTCTTAGCTGCGGATGTTACGGAGCTAAAGCAAATGTTTCCTTTGTGGAGCGAAGAAGAGATTAGTGACCTCAAGCTGCGATTTCAAATGTTAGATCTGAATTCCGACGGCCTATTAGATGAACGCGAAATGTTAGAAATTTTAAAATTAAAAAGAACAGATACCGGTATAATGTGGTGTGTATTTCTAGTGATTCTTTGCTTGACGATCTCGGCGACACATCGAGTCCTGAAGAGAGACGAAAATATTTCGTTGAATGCGACTCCGACGGTTCGGACGGAATTGACTTCATCGAATTTCTTCAGGTGCTTCCCTCCATCGTCGGGATTTGAATAGCAAGTGTCGGTGCACTTCCTTTCACTAGGTCATCTATCACTATCATCAAAACGACGTCGACGAAGGCGAGAAAAGCAAAATCGATCGACTTTTCACCCGAGGAATTGAAGAGCAAGCGCGAAAAATCCAACGACTGTCTGTCAAACAACAGATTGAAGCGGGCGTCTTCTAGACCTAGACTCGCAACTTTTTACGTAATCAGATTCACAGATTATATAGCTCATATAGCTGCGCTATATAAACGGCGAAGAAGGAGAAGGAAGAAGAAGGAAGAAAAACGCTCACTAGGCCAGCTTTGAATTCTATCTCGCTTATCTTCGTTGGCAACGAGATTGATCCAGAACGACGCACGTCGTCCCACCCAAACGATCGCATCGGCATTCCATGCACTTCGAGCCGACCTCTTCGAGTACGTCGACGATGTCGTGTTGAAAGGCCGACGTGAAAACGCTTGGACTTTTCGTGAAAAATTCGTAGCTCCACGCCGTTCCGTGACCGTTGCCTTGGCCGGAATTATACGCAATGGTAGCTAGCTCGGACCCCGGCCCCTCGACGTCTGCGATCGTTCCCCGGCCGTCGACTTTCCTGTAACCGCTCGCGCTCGATTCGTCGACGACGTACGCGTTCGCCGACTCGAGACCGAATACGTTGTAGTCGCGCGACGCGAAAGTCGCATTGACGACGGCTATCAGCGTGACGCCCGATCGCCGCAAAAAATCGGCGACATGGACTCCCCCTAATCGTCCGCCGGACACGGGACGTCTCGGCGACGGGCTCGCGACGACGATCGCCTTATGACTCTCGTGTATCCATCTGTACTGCCGTAGAGTGTTCGTTATGGAGCAGTAAACGTCGCCTTCGATCTCGCTCGCATTTGATTGAAGCATTTCGGTCGCAACTCGTCGTACGGCCGCGCACGAGCCGAAGTGATGACCGTCGATGTCGACGACGCTTCCGCAACCGCGTTCCGTGCCGAATCGGTACAAGCCGAATCGAACGTCGCCTCGGCACGCTGACCTGCGCCGTCGGATTTCGTCGACCGCGCGGCACATGGCGTCGCTTTGGACCCAAGCGACGGCACTCGCCGCTCGGGCGCTCTCCTCGACAATCAGGACTATTTCGCAGACGGATCTGTCGCCGGGCGGCACAGCGAAAGCAACGGTCGCAGCGCCGTGGACGAACGGATATTGGCATCCTAGGAAAAACAGGACGTCAAGCGGCACCACCGAGAAAAGGGAAAGGGCTTGACTAAACTGGAAGTCGTTTTTAGAATAGGTATATCAATGTGTACTAAATAGATATAGGAAGAGAGAAAGACGGTTAGGTAGCAAACAGAAAAACACAAAAAAAACGCGCGTGTGCTTGATTAAGTGGAACCTCGGTCGCTGGTCACAGTTTTCAACTAAATTCTACACGTCGTCTCCGCCCGGTCGCCTTCTCTACGGTTTACCCAGGCAACGTACCGGCTCTACAGGAGTCTTCGTCCCTGTCGTAGACGCGGCAGCATTGAAGAGTGCAGCCGTCGCACGTGCATCGGTGGCATCCGCGAGCCGGCGGCGGCGCAACGATAGCGTCACAGAGCTCCCTTCTCGATTGTTTTTTGTCAAACTCCTCGAAGGACCGCGACATCGTAGCGACGCTCTTGAGTTCGTTTCCGTCCGTCTGCGGAACGAAGGAGTAGAGAACGGCTTTCGCTTTCGCCAACATATCCTCGAGCACGTTTCCGCCGAGCGACGACTCAGACTTCCAGAATTGATCGGCGACGAGAACGAGTCGTCGCGTGGAGTCGCAGTCGGACGATAAGTTGTAGAAGTCCAAAGCGGCACCAACGAAACCCAGTCCCGTTGACAAGACGACGGGCTTCTTTGTCGCCAAGCGGAAGTCGCCGTAGTCTCCCGTCGTTCCTTTGCCAATTTGCACCACTTCGTAGGCGGGCGTATCAAAGTCCAAGCGAGTCCATCCGAATCGGGCGACGGGTTGTTTGCACTGTTCCCTCGCTTTCGCGTCGACGTCCTTCGCGACGGTGCGCAGATGACTTACGTCTACGTTCTTCTCCGTGAAAAAGACGACGTCCCAGCGGCACGCCTTCACGACGGACGACGACGCGACGACGGTCGACATGCCGCTCTCGCCTTCATATAAGAATCCCTTTTCGGCACCGTCGAACGGACAATGACAAGCACCTAGAAACGGCCAATTAATTCATTAGTTTATTTTTTCTATCTACGTTCCCTTTCTTTGTGTACCTCCGCACGTTTTCTGACACTCGGCTATCGTTTCGAAGTTGTTCTCGTTGCCGCGGCATCCGCCGTAGACAAAGCGCTCACATCGTTTCGACGTCGAATTGAAGAAGAAGCGCGGGAAGTAAGCACGACATTGACCGGGTTCGGGAGAAAGCGAACATCTGTCTTGGCTAGTAGGCGGCAGCTCTACAAACACAATCAAATCGATTTTTTATATATATATTATTATTTAAATCTTACTGCGCATTCCGCATCGACCGGGATAATCAAGTTTGATGTCTCGCATTTGAAGACACGCCGTTCGGCGCAATTCGCAAGGATTCCGATACGTCTGCCCGTTCGTGCCGCACACGCGCTGACGAACCTTCGAGCAGCGACGTACGCACTCGCACTTGCCTCTCACGCACGTCCCGTAGCGACAGAGCTCGCCATTGCAAACCGGTTCGGTAGCTAAGAGAAAAAAAAGAGTCAAGTATTCATATACGGATTATTTTTCTATATAGCGACGTCATTTACTCGGAGCTTCCGTCGTCGGCTTGACGGTCGTTGGGGTGACGGGTTCCGTGGTCGCCAGTAGCTCGGTCGTCGGCATCGACGTCGTTGCCTGAAACACCGGAGTCGTCGCTTCAGGCTGTGTGGGCGTGGGCGCCGGAGTCATCGGTTTATCGGGCTCCGGTTCACGTCTCTTGATACACGGATTGGGATTGGAGCCCTTCTTATGATTCGTATCGGGCACTCGAGTTCCGTTGGGGTAGACGCAGTAGCACTTGTTCTTAGCGTCGTTGCACTGCTGAGGAGCGTGCGTTCCGTCGGGATTACACCGACTCAGAGACACTGTGCACTTCGGATCGGCGTCGTCGCATTTGCGCAACTGTTTCTGCTGCTTCTTCAAGCAGTCAGTCAATTCTAATAAGAACGCATGACGTGACGTGACCCTTTTCATAGAAGGAACTTACTCGTCGCGTCGAGACCGCAGCGTAGGAGTTCTGCTTGATGCGGCGGCGTTCGACTGTTGCGCTCCACGCGGCCGTCGATTTCGAGACACCAGCAAAATCCCAGCGAGTTGCACTGTTTCAGTTCGAAGTCGCCCGTTTCCGTGCATCGCGTCACGAAGCAGTTCTCTTCGTTGCAGTTGAGCAAGTCCTCCTCCTGACGTTGGAAGCAGGGAGTGAGACCTGTAATAAAAAGGATCTCGTCTTTGAACGCACTCGCTCGTCGCCGTCGCTCTACCTCCGGCGCAGTGGCGCAAGCAACTCGGCAAATCGAGGAAATTGTTCGCGTTTCCCAAGCAACCGCCGTAGGCGAACTTTTGGCATTGTTTCAACGTCGAGTTGTAGTAGTAACGCTTGAAGCCCGCCTTGCACGGGCCCTTTGCAACAGGCAGCATGCACGCTTCCATGGGATAGAGCAATTCTGCGAGAGAGAGAGAAAAAACAATTCATAATAAATGAGCGTCAAATAGTTTGACTATTACTGACTTGGACACGTGCTCTGGCACTCTGCCAGCGACGTGAATCTGTTCGCGTTGCCCTTGCAACCGCCGTAGTTGAAACGCTCGCACCGTTTCACGTCAAAGTTGAAGTAGTAGCGAGGGACGATACTCTTGCACGGGCCGACGTCCTTCGGAAAAGTGCAGAGCAAATCCGGAGCTACAGACGCAAGGAAAAAATATTACATATTGCGAGAACGCGAAAACAAACGCACGGAGCTCTGTCATCTCCGTAGGGAGCTTCACTACGTTTCCTCCTGAAGCTGGCGTCGGCGTCGGCGGAAACTCCGAGGCACTAATGTCTAGAAGAAAGAATTGTGAACGACTGACTTTTCTTCTTTCGTTCGAGAGCGAAAACTCACTGACGCCCATGCAGAATCCCTGACAATCCTCCAAGGTCAAGAAATTGTTCTCGTTTCCGCCGCATCCGCCGTAGGTGAACTCTCGGCATTCGTTCACCCTTCGGCCGTAGTAATAGCGCGGGAAATTGCCCTTGCACGGACCGGGCGTCTTCTGCTGGCGACACACGTAATCATTCGATTCATTTTTCCGGGCCGGCGCTGTACACAACGAAGTCAAAAACCCTCGATTAGGCGGGGGAAAAAGGGCCTAGTACTCACGCAAGCAGTAATCGAGGCAATCTCTTCTTTCTTTGAAATTATTTGCGTTTCCACCGCAGCTCGAGTAGAGGAATCGTTCGCACGTCATCGACTCAGAATCATAGTAGAAACGTCTGAAGGAGCCGTTGGAACGATCGTAGTCTTCGGTGCAGCTTCCGTAGTCCGGTTCCTCGGCGCACGACTGATCCTTTCGAATGTAGTGGTCTGAGAGAAGAGGAATTATATATCGAGTTTGAAATTCCGACTAAAAATTTTCTTACCACACTGGGCGTTGCACTTGGCTTGGCTAGCGAAATTATTCGTATTTCCCGCACAGCCGCTGTAGAAGAACGGTTTGCACGTGAAGTCCTCCATGTCGAAATAAAAGCGATCGAATCGTCCGATGCACGCACCCTCCTCTTTCGGCAAAATGCAAGCGTCGATGATGTTACCGCCTAGACGGAGAGAGAGAATAGTCTTGGAGCACATTGAACGTTTTTTTTCTACTCTCTTACTTCGTCCGAGATAATCGTTACAAATTGGGCAGCATTCACCTTCCGGCACGTCGCCGTAGTTGCCACAGTCGGGAATCGGCTGACATTGAAGTCGAATGCAACTCGTCGAACCGTCGTCGCACATGCACGAATAGCATATGTCGTTGTTCGGCTGCCAGTACTCTCCGCTCGCTTTTCGTCCGCTCGTCGTCAAGCAAGGCAGACCTGTATATTTTGCGCATATAAAAAAAATTATTATTCCAAACACTGTTGCCTAACCTGGAATGGGTGTGGCTGTTGGACTGTCGAATTCCACGCACTTACGACAGCACTCGTTTCCAACGCGATCCGCGTATCGCACGCAACCGGGAACCTGGGGGCAATCGACGTTCTGCACGTACCGACACTCGACGACGGAATCATTGCAGGAGCAGTCGACACACGTGCTCCGTCGCCAAAGTTCGCCGTGATCGTACGTCTTGTTCGTTTCCTCATCGATACAACCCTCTAAATATGAACATGTGTAATATTGAAAGGAGGAAGATTGCATTGGCTGACCGGGTGGAGGTTCCGTCGGTACCGGGGTTGTTGGGAAGGGAACGCACTCCGCGCAGCACTTTCCTTTGGGAACTTCGACTGTCCCTTCGCACCGCTTCTTTCTGATTTTGGGGCATTTTTCGTTGCGCTTGACCTTTACGACAACTCCAGAGTCGTCCTTGTTTTTTCTGCACCGGTACGTTTCGCATTGGCCTTTGTACGACTTTCCCTCCTCGATCATAACCACTTTACCGTCCACTCGCACGCGACACACCTCTAAAAGAAGAGAATAATTTGGACAAACGACACGTGGCTATTTATCACCACCAACCGGATTCATAACGAGCGCACTTGGGACAGCATTCATCCGGTGCTGGCGTGGTATACTCAAGACAGCCTTCTTCCGGAGAGCAAGCAATAGTCGCACATACAACTTCTCCACTGACGCACATGCACGTAGTGCACGGTCCAGTCTTCCAACGGTCTCCGCTACGACGACTTGTGGCAGGGTCGGTCAACGAATCAGAACATTCATCTATATAAAAATTAAATTAGATTTAGGCAACGAGCAAGAGCAACCGACCTCGGTATTTCAAACATCTTCCGCAGCAACTTCCTCTCCGGGGTTTCGAGTATTCCTCGCAGTTCTCGTCGACGTCGCACGTGATTTTACTGCAGACGACTTCGCCGCGATTGCACTTGCACTGCGTGCACGCATCTTTCACCCATCGTTCCCCGTCCTTGTACATTCCAAGTCGATCGTCGAGATAATCAACAAGGCACATGTCGCCTTCATTGCCTAAATGCAAGACGAGAGCTAAATTCGCGGTACTACTTTTAAATACAAGAGCGTTGCTTGCCTTTCGAGCTGCACTTAGCTACTTTGGGACACGGCGCTCGAACGCAGTTAACCGTAGTCAAGACGCACGTCTCCATCGTCTCCATCGTCTTGCTGCAAGGTCCATTGTCGCGACACGTGTCCTTGCAATAGGCTTCGCCCTTATATACATCACAATCCTGATAGTCTTTGCAAGAAACGTTTGAGCACGGATCGGGCGTCGTTGGTGTCACTGTAATCACTGGTGGTGTGGTTGGGAATGGGGTGACGCAGGGTGGACAGCACGAATCTGTCACACCGCCGTAACGAGTGCATCCACAGAGAACCGTATTGCAGGAGACCTTGCCATCGTTGCAGTAACAGTGCTGACATTTACGACTCGGCTTTTGTCGAACAGCGTAGTCACCGTCGGGAATTCTAACCCGCTTCCCGTCGGGCATTTTGAATTTGCACGGCGGTTTCGTCGGAGGAGGAGACGTCGTTTCCGTGAGGACAGGGGTAGACGCCGTTTCCGTTTCCGTGACGACAGGGGTGGGTGTCGTCGGCGCAGGTGCTACGAAAACGAAACCGCTCGTCAATCGTGTTTTCGTCGACATATAGACGCACCTGTTTGATAAGTGCCTTCGATTTCGGAGGGACAGCCCTCCGAACAAACGACTTCGTAAGAACATTCGCCGTAGTGAATTCGAATCCTATTCTCCCCAACGACGACGAATCGTCCGTCGGACTTGCGCGGACGCTAAAAAAGAAACGAAAACACTCGACTCACGCGACCAAAAATAAGTTAGTTCGTAACGATGTTTTTATAGCGATGGCAAAAGAAAGTGCTAAGTCTCGAAGACTCGACACTTGTAACCGCGTCTCGCACTCCCACGCTGGGGTAATCGAGTACCGTATTCGCGCGCGCGAGAGAGGGGGGAACGATCGCGAGAAAACACGCATGGCGCATAGATACGCTTTCGAGAACAGGAAATGCTTCGGCCGAGCGCGGAACGAGAACCGACTCTACGGGCGGGCGGGGGGGGCAAATACACGTGTGGGCCGTGCTTTGTCTACAGGGCGAGTCGAGCCCTCTCCAGGGGGGTCGTAGCGCGTCGGCGCCCTTATGCGCTCCGCTTACCGGTTTGCAGACGGTCTCGTTCGGTGGGAGGACGCAGTTGAACGACAGTCCGTTCATGCAAGTCGTTTCGGCTATGAGGACATTGTAGTGCTGTCCCTTTCTGTTCTCTTTCCTTGCCGTCACGACGATGTCCGATCCGGGCTTCGGCGCGCAGCAAGCGAGCGGAGAAGCGCTCGCTGCGTCTTGCGCGTCGACGGGGATCGTCCCGATGAACGCCGCGGTGGCGACGACGACGACGAAGAGGAGAAGAGGGCGAGTGCTTTCGAGTAGCATCGCGGCGGCAAAAGGACTTCGGGGTATTCGGTTTGTCGTTCGACGGTGCAGCTGCGCTCACAAACAGCTTGAGTCGCGCGACGACAAGTAAGGGGAACCGTGGGATCTTCGATGAATTATTTGGGTTCCCTGGGACCCGTTCGACGTTCTCATTGGTCGCATAGATGCGTCGGCGGTAAATAGAATTAGCGGTTAATTTGGCTAATGACACGACACACGCCGGCCACGTGCACGGCCACGTGAGAGCACTGAGAAGAGCCGACGCTTACTGGTTCAAACCGTAGTCTTCTTTCTCTAAAGTACACAATCCACGTCGCAAAGATAAACAATTAAATTAGCCAGCAGCACCGCCGAGAGAAGCGAAAGTCAACGCGATTTTATACTTAGCTGCGAGTCTTCGTACCCCAATTCCGAGAACAGGGTGCTGTGTTATTAGATCGCTCGTCTTTCGTCTAGCTTCCTCCCAGAGGCGCGCCGGACGTCGATCAACCTGCATATTAGAATGATCACCTGTGTTGACAGACAAGTGGGAAGACGATTCTTTTCCCACTCGTTTGTGTACATAGCTGTGTTTTCCTTACCGTCAACGCAATGAGGACAGCACTCGCCGGCGGTCCACTTCTGCCTAGCGCACTCCAACTCGGGACAAAAGGCGATTTCTTTACAGTCTACGTTTCCGGTTTTCTAAAGAAAAAGCGAACAATAATAAGTCAAAGGTCATCGTAGATTCTTATTCAATGAGAACCTCGCATACGCATTTCCAGCTGCAGTGAAGAAAGAAGGTTTCGCCTTCTTCGTAGAGAACTCCTTGCCACTCGCATGTTCCTTGGTAACGATGCGGAAGTAGCCAATAAATCGCTCTCTATCCGGATGTTGATACTCACCCGATGGGGGCACAGTCGGTGCTGGACGGCAAGAAATGAACTAGAGAATATTGTGTAGTTTGTGCTCGCTCACCTGGATCGGACTGAGGAACGGGAGTCAAAGGTTTCATTGTTGGTGCTGAAAAAATATGCTACACGTAGGGGTTCTTACACACATCCGTGCACTCACCTGGACCTGGAGAGAGAACAGGCGACTCAGAAGAATAGATTGGTGCTAAAAACAAAAAAAGTATTAGTACAAGAAGGGTCCTTACACCTACATCGTACGATCTGGAGGCGACTCAGTTGGATCGCGTGGTGCTAAAAACAAAAATTGAATCGAATTAGGAATCCGTCAGCGCATTATTCAGACAGGACGTCCGGGTAAGGTGCCGTGGCCCCTATACGTACTCAAAGAGGAGCATTCGTCTGGACGGTCAGTGTTGCTCGGACACACGACATACGCGGGCCCCAATCGCTCTTCGCACGACATCGTTCCGTTCTCCTATAATCAAATGAAACCTTTCGCTCAGTTGGGAAATCCCTCAGGAGAAGAAGGCTAAACTAACCTGACACAAACAAGTGATGCATTTAGCGTAATTCGTCTCGGTTATCAACAGGGAACGAAATCCAACCGGGTAGACACTGCCATCAGACCGACGGCACGCTGACAGAAGACAGATGACGGATGAATCAAAAAATAGACAAAATACAAGAAACCAGACCTTCGTTTCTCAGAAAGAGACTGCGGTCGATCGACTCGAGTTGAACGTCGCGAACGCACTCGCCTGCGCCACAAATTCAGGAACGCATAACTAGGGTTGCATATCCGCATTCATCAACCTTCCGCTTCGGGGCAAGTGGGACAGCAGCGGTCTCGCACGACTGGCTTCTCGTTGTCCGAACAATCGCATTGCGGTGGACATGTTAAGTCAATTGGCCAACAAATCACATTTCCACACTGTGATCAGCCGTGGCGATTCCGTTACCAAACTTAAGTTAACGACGGGAATCCTTACCTGGCAATAGCAACGAGTATCGTAGTCAATCTGTCGATCGTCACGACAGTGGGAACAGGTCGGATGCCAGTGATCGCCGCTCGAGTGCGTCTCGTCGCCCAGCACGCACTCGTGACAATCCTCGCCAAAATTTACCACTAAAGATGACGAATACAAGACAGGACTCGGGAATTATTAACAAACATACCCAGGTGAGTAGATTCCGTGCAATTTGTCTTCAATTCCAATTGAGAGCGAACCGTCGTCTTATCGGTCACAATCTCAATGTAAATCCGTTTCTGGCGGAGTGAATTATACAATTGCGCGTCTGCTTGCCGAATCACTCCGATAGCCTTAGATATATATATATACGCAATAAAAGCTAGCTGCGCGACCGCTGCTTCCAGCTATATACCTGCATTTCTGCGCCAAAAAAATCCTTGATGTCGTACAATTCGGAACCGGTGCGTCTCGACGACGCCGGTCCTCGAATCGTCGCCGAGCGAATGCGATCGTTGACGTCGACGCCGCGCAAGACGACGCGATAGTGAAGCGAGCATTCGTCGTCGGCCGACAACCACACCTGACCGACGGCGCCGCTTCGCGAGAACGGCACCGCTTGGCTTCCCGTCAACGTCAGGGAAAACTCTACGATTCATGTATTCGGGACGACGCATATTTTGAAACGTCCGCGTCCGGAGGGCATCGATCGTCACCTTTTCTAATCGTCTTGTAGTCGTTGAGAAAGAGCCTCTGAATTTGGCCCGTGATTTCGCCCGAGGCGTACTGATCCGTGCCAATGAGAACCTGAAGATTTCCTTCCGACAGAGTGCTAAGGACGTCGGCGGGCACGTCGTCCCACATGCCGTCCAACTACGTACGCCACACAACCGTGACCAAACTTGTCGCGTGGGGGGGGGGGGGGGGGGGGGTAAAAACTATGCACCTCTTCCTTATCTTCGTTCACGTCGCCTGTCAGATCGAAAACGAGTTCCATGGCATCGTCAAAGGGACCGCTAGAAGGCAACGGTCGAAACAGGCCGACGCTCCTCAAATGGCCTTCCAGATCAAACCACTTGATCTGGAAGACACGTGTATATACATATGTTTGAGTCGTTGGGCTGTCTAACTCACGTGGTATCCGAGTGAGCCGTTCTGCTTCAATTCAAATCGTCCAAAAGCGCCGGCACCGGTGAACGCGTTCAGAGGCTTCTGATTGCCGGAAAGCATTGCAAGGAGTCCTTGTTCAGAACGATCAAAGGAGACGTACGCAGAGAAGGCTGGCGAAGCTTACCGCCGCACGGACTGAAAACGGTGATAGCGCTACGAATTTGACCCTTGCTGCTGCCGCGACGAAATTCCACTTTCACGTGTATTCGACCGCGAGCGAGCAACTCCAATACGGTCTCATTGATTCCCGTCCAAAAGCCGGAAAACACTTGATACTAGAAGAGGAGTCCTATAGACACGACTCTATACGAATCGCTATGTCCTACTTCATCATTGTAATTCCAACGGAATTGATGTAAGACCTCACGGTGAAGCTCCAAATTATTTTCGTTTACGGGAAGATAAAACATGGCCTCTAAAGAAATAGAAAGAAGACTAACGAGACGATTCAGACCAAGCAAAAACGTACCGTCCACAAAGTCTATTCCTTCAATAGCAATGAGATATTGAAGACTCTTCGTTGATGGGACACCAGGGGTCGAGTGAAGTCGAATCATCGCCAAGCCGCCTGCACCGGCGGATGCTCGATGGACGCGCGGATCTTTAGGTAGAACGGGTTTCAATACGCCGCCGAAGGAGTCTAGATAAATACGAATAATAGCCGACTGATAGATCCGAGTCGATGGTACCGATCCATTCGTTTTGTCTCCTGAAAACGTCTCCGGCTAATTCGCCGTCCGGATGATCGTCGGTTTTGACAACGACGAACAGTTCTTCCTCTTCGAACAGTCTGAGAAGGAACTCGTGTAGGTCGTTCCAGACTCCGCAAACCTTCAAAAGAGGATTCCGCAATGACGTACGTCCGCGAGTCGGCTCGTTTAATTCTAAGAGACGGTCGCGGTACCTTGTGTTTAGTGGCGAGTAGATGAAGCGGAACGCTAAGGACCGTCTGTTGGCGCTCAAATAGCAATTCGACGCTCGTTATCGTCGACTCCAAGCTGCTCTTTTCAAAAAAGTCAATAGCGAGAAGAGGAAAGTTGAGAAGAGAAGGAAAACGAACCCGGCGAAGTCGATGGTGTAGTGAACGGCATTGTGAATGATGACGAATCGCGCCCATCCCGAGCCGTACGTCACGACGGCATCGTCGATCTCCGAGCCAGTCAGTAGCGCCATAAATTCTACAAAAGCAGAATGAAAAGAGACTAGAAAAGAACTTCGAAGCTCTCACCGCCTCGAAAAGGAAATTGCCTATTGGCGTGATACACCGTCTCAGTCCCGTCAAGCGGAAACGCTGCGAAAAGAGACGAGGCAATGTACACTATACGTACCGCAGACGGAGTTCAAGTCACTTTACTTCCTTCGCAAAACGGACAGCAGCGTTGTGGATGCGAGTACTGGTCTTCGCAGGCGAGAGGCTGACAGCTATTCTCGATACTGCTGCAGTGCGTCTGACCCACTATAGCATCGCTAACGTTCTCCTGCATAGAAAAAAAAAAACAGAGTGAGGGCAATTCTTTGATTACTCTACAATGCCTGTCTAAATCGACCACCTATCAAATACAACCGGACTGATTTAACGTCTGAAGAACTACAACTGTCGTTACAACATATATAACGTGGTCGATATAGATAGACAGGTTTAGATTATTTAAATACAGGACGGCATTGACAAACGATGCACGGAAAGACACCGAACGGCGGCAAGTCCGCATTCCAAGTCTCGTGAAAAGCATAAATCGTGCCGTTGTAGGAGCATCCTGTAAAAGGAGAGAAGTTGACGTTAAGAAGCAAGGTAAACGCTGACGAACCCATTGCGGTCGAGTCACTGCCAGAGTCCACATGAGCGTCTCCGCTGGCACTGCCGTCGTTAGTCGTGCCTGTAGGAAGTGAAGCCGTAAAGCGACTGTTGACGACTGCCGCAATGAAATGACGACGAAATCGTCTCTAGCTCTCTGGTGCCTATCTGCTGTCACGATACCGTTAGTAGTCACTGCCGTAGAAACGTCGGAGCCCAGGACTCGAGAGAAGAGGACGAAGAAGATTGTTGTGACGATCTGCGGCATGATGCGACAGCCTACACACGCGGAAGTGAACTCTACGGGACCTAGAACTTGGTCAGTTTTCTCTAAAGGATGATCACCACTTAGAAGAGATAAAAATCGTCAGCAGAACCAAACCTGTTCTATTGGTATACGGATTTCTTCGTCTAACGCGATTCGATCTTTCAGAGATGACGATTAAAAATAAGATAATCATCGCCAAAAACGTAGGCTAGCCATTAACTATCAACTAAAGCATGATAACCCAGTGCAGTATCTCTCGTCGTGGTGTTGGGTGACATACTAAAAGCGTACAGTGCTCACGAACATCAAAATAAGAAAAAAAAACCCTTACCAAACATACCATAGTTATTGATAATTAATCTGAACTTGTCATACTAGAACGAACAAGGAAAGGGGAGGTCCATATATATCTCGAGGTCTACACAAAGTCGCAACTATTTACCCGCTGAATATTTCATATAGAGGCGCCTGTTCGCAAGTCGTAGAATTCGTCTGGATAAATCGAGGCGTATGAGCATTCCAAGCAGCCGCGAAAAGACATAGCAAAAACGTGACGCACGTGGCGAGCATGCCCAAGAGACCGACGAGATTCCGAATCCATCCGGCAGCCATGTGCAAAATTTCGACGAAATCCCACGCAAACGATTTCGGCCGTTCCGGCTCGATTCCCGCCCTATAGGCGCGCAGTCCGGAATAATCCTCCTCGCCGCTTTCCTCGTCGTTGATCGTTATGACTCGCGGCGCCTCTTCCATACTCTCGATCTCCTGATACGTGGGCAACGCTTCGTCGACGGGCACGATGGTGCGACCCAAAAAGGGGGCCCCGAACGGATCGGGCGCTCCCATGGCGCCCGAATTCGTGCGCGAGAAATGATTTCTCGAGCCGACGGATATTTTAGCGCGCACCTCGGCCGACGAGCGGCGTCGCTCCCTGGCCACCGCCGCCGCTGTCGCCTTTTTAACACGTGCCAACGTCCAAGCCCGGCCCATCGTGAACGTTTGACACGTGAGCAGGAAGAGGAAAGCAGTGAAAATGCCGAAAAACGTTTGACCCTTATTGCGAACGTCGTCCTGCGCGACGAGCGCGTAAAAGACGACGGAAGCGGCGAAAACGCAATTGATTGCGCCCATCGTTAGTTCGTAGACGACCGCCGACGCTTTGCGACCGAATTTCGCTTTCGTCCATCGACTGCGCTTGTACGACGGTCGCGGATAGGCGTCCGAAGCGCGATCGCGACGACGCGCTTCGCGTTCCCATTTTTTGAGAAAGTGTTCGGTTATGCGCGCGACCGCGGAGAAGGCGAGCGCGAGCCAAATGAAGGCGCCCCAGTAGAATTCCGACGCCGGTACGCCGGCGCCGAAATCGTTTTCGAGCGCGCTCGAACGTATCTGCGTGTGTGCGCCGGCGAAATAGAATATGGCCATTAGACTGCCGGAGAGAGCGTATTGCCAACCGTAACCCATGTAGTAAAGCGCGTATCCCGTAGGCGCGGTCCACGCGAGACCGCGCAGCGACATGCCCGTGTAGTCGCGTATGACGCGACGCGTGTACGGCCAGCCTTCCAACTGGCGGCCTAGTATCCAGTCAAAAACGCCGGACCGACTAATCGAATAAGACAGTATTAGCAATCGTTGGTTCCCATAACAATCCCACGCGCGGTCGCTTTTTACCTCAGGTAGCCGTTCGCATCTTCGCCCAGGTTCATGTAGCAGCCCCAGCCGATGTAGAGCGAGAACCAGGTCGTGATTCCGGTTACGAGGCCGCCTTTTGCGTGCCAACCGACCAAGCCCTATTGCGCGGGAGTGACGTCAAAAACCGCATTCGAGTCAAAACGTCGCCAACCCCGGAGCCCCGTACTTCCGCCTCTTCTCTGAAGTAAAGGCTCAATGGGGCTCTAGACTAATCGCGTCGCCTTATAAGCCTAATCTCTCCCTCTATGCGCACAAATTGCTAGGAAGTAGGCAACCAAACCGCTGCAAAAGGACGCGATCGCGTTTCGAGCTTAGATAGCGCGTCGACTCACCGTCATTAGGCCTACTGGTACCGCGAAGACGAGACGCGTGACGACGTGCGCTTGCCAATAGCCAGCCGTCGTATTGTACGCTGGCAAATCGTCGCTCACGTTCAAATAGCCGCCGCGTATGCGATTCAAGACGCCGCCCGCGAGTATAGAGGTGCTGATAATCAAAAATATCGTCGTCGTGACGAGGAAACCAAGGCAGCAGCAGCGGGTGCGAGTCGACGCCATCGCTCGTCGTCTCTTTATCAGCCCACGTACGGGATGTTTGATTATGACGTCACGTGGGCGTTGTTACACTTCTACAGAATTCTTTACTGCAGCAAAAATCCACTTTTACATTAGATGGGGTTTACTATATTGGGCGTGACTTGTAGGATTTGACAAAGAAGCGAATTTTATAACGTGCGCGACGCTATCCACGTGATTGCTCCTTTCCAGCATCCACCGTCATGTTGCGCTTGACTCGTGCGAGCTTTTGGAAGCTGGAGTCGTCGTTTCCGACGCTGTACGTAACGCTGACTGTGAAGAAACGCAGTCTGCTCTCGCAGTCACGTGCAGATCCTTTTTTCCAACACTTCAGATCATGCCAGTCCCCTCTTGCAGGTATCGACTTGCCTCATCTTCGTTTGTCTCGTCTCCTGTTCCTACCAATGAGTCGATGCTCGATTTTCAGCCCGGAAGCCCGGAAACGGCGAAAATAAAAGAAGCAAGCTTTTCTGCGGTGCTATATGAAATCAGTAGTAATCAGAATTTCCGGGGGGGTTTAGACGCTGACCGAAATGAAAAGGGCGGGCCCTGTTCAAATACCGTGCGTCATCAACGGGGAAGAAATCCAAACTGGAGAAACAAGAAACCAAGTTGCAGTGAGTCAGATTCAGCTAAATCAAAATCTGTATACCAACCTGATCCACCTTTAGCCTTATGATCACCAGAGAGTAGTCTCTACTTTCAATCTAGCAAACGGAGTATGTTTCTACGCCAGGCATACTTTTTTTATAACTTTACGTTTGAATCTCTCTATCAGGAATTAATAAAGCAAGGCATAGAGCGTTCTCTTAAGATTAGAAGAGATTGGGAAATGTCTCCGTTTGAAGACAAGTATTGCAATAAGTTAATTAGGTGACAAAAGTATTAATTCTCTACTATCCTCAGAGCTGCTGTCTTTCTCAAAGCGGCTGAATTGCTTAGTGAAAAGTATCGATACGAAATCCTCGCGGCTACTATGATTGGACAGGTTGAGGAGGGAGAAAACAGCTTGCATAAATTTCTAATTATGTTCATAAGGGCAAAACTATTTTCCAAGCAGAAATTGATGCGAGCTGTGAACTTATAGATTTCTACCGATTTGGAGTCAAATGGGCCGAAGTAGATCAGTATAGAAAAATAGGCCAAAAACACAAGCCAGTAATTCAAATGTAGGAGCTTCACTACACCCAGCCAAAACTCCACTCAACAGGAATTTGGAACAAACTTGTCTACAGAGGGTTAGAGGTAAGAACACACTTGTTAGGTCCCACTACTAAATTAATTAACAAAATAACGCTCAGGGATTTGTGGCGTCTATTTCCCCTTTCAATTTTACTGCCATTGGAGGAAATTTGTGTGCAATGCCTGCCTTGATGGTAGAAACAGGCTACTTTGTCATATAAAAATACGGGAGATGTTTTCTCTTAGGGCAATGTTGTCCAGTGGAAACCGTCTGATACCGCCATGCTCTCAAATTACATGATTTTCAAAATTCTTCGCGAAGCCGGACTGCCGGACGGTCTGGAGAACTTTTCACGTCTCATTTACGTACCCAATTTCGCGTTGTTTTACAGGCGTGATCAATTTTTTGCCGGCAGATGGCCCAACGTTCGGCGATACGGTCACGAGTTCGCCGGACTTGGCTGCAATCGTCTTTACCGGCAGCGCAAAGTGACCATTGTGCATAATACACTATAAGTAATTTATTAAACGTTGGGCTTTGTGTTAGAACTTTCAAACATTTGTGGAAACAGGTGGGTCACAACATCGATACGTATAAAAGTTTTCCGCGCTTTGTGGGAGGTAAAAATCGGAAGAGGTGATTGGGTCATTTTTGACGTTATTGAGTTAGAGAGCGGTGGAAAGAATTATCACTTCGTTCATCCTACAGCCGATCTTGGTATGTAAAGGTACGATAATCGGTTATTTCTTCTAATGTTGTCCCGTTTACAGAGACAGCTATTAGTGGGACAGTGAGATCTGCCTATGAGTTTTCTGGACAGAAGTGCTCTGCCTGTTCCAGACTCTACGTCCCAGATACATTGTGGCCTCAGGTGGACAATCTGCTTCTACATGGCGTACCTTAGCGAAAAGATTTCTTAGATCAAAGAGGGCATTTTGGACAAAATCAGCAAAATGAAGATCAACACAGTAAGAAAGTCTAAATATTTGAGATTAGATTTTTAAAAATTCGGTTTAGCCGGAGGACTTTTCTACCTATACCTCAGCAGTTATCGACGATAAGGTACAGCTCTTCTATGTGATCAGTTAAAAGTCACCTGAGTATACCTATTTCTCACTTACTTTGTACAGTCTTTTGGCCGACTGAAGAAGTGGATTGATTTGGCTAAGAACGATCC
This sequence comes from Oscarella lobularis, assembly GCF_947507565.1. NCBI lineage: Eukaryota > Metazoa > Porifera > Homoscleromorpha > Homosclerophorida > Oscarellidae > Oscarella > Oscarella lobularis. Next base: position 1,734,943 of record NC_089190.1, on the reverse strand, counting down.
TGAACTGAAAATTATAGTTGGCGGTAACTACGACGACAGGTCTGTACAGCAGAGGCTCATCTACTGCTAAGTATAATCAACGTTATGTGGGTAGCGTTGGATACTATATCTATCCAACGGTGATCGAGACAACGAATCCCAAGCATGCCTTCATGCAAGAAGAGATGTTTGGGCCCGTTTTGACTGTCTACGTTTATCCTGCCGGACAAGTGGAGCAAACTCTCCGCTTAGTAAAACAGTTCGACTACAAACCGTCAGTTCTAATCAACAAATAATTTTTAGATCGATGAAACGTCTCCTTATGCGCTAACCGGATCAATTTACGCCAGAGAAAGGCACACCCAGTTTCCTAATGAACTCATACTATAACTAATCGATAATTTACAGAACTGTTTTGCGATGGGCTCGCGACATTCTGAGAGACTCGGCCGGTAACATATATTTCAATGACAAAAGCACGGGATCAGTCGTGGGCCAGCAGCCGTTTGGAGGCAGTAGAGCCTCAGGTTCGATACCACCATCCCTTATAATAATCTCTATCTCTAACACAAATCTCTCAGGGACCAATGATAAAACCAATATGGCTCCCCTGCTGTACAAATTTACCTCTATACAGAGCGTGAAGGATCAATTGGCTCCACAAACGGAATGGAAGCCGATATCGGTTGAAGACTAAACTGAACGTCTATCAATTTATGTTGTTGTGGTGGTGGTGAACTCCTAGCTGAATGCTGTCTGTCTAGTCAATTTGCCGTGTATACAGTACGTTAGAATCATTATCCGTTGGGAATCAAGATAGACCGGCTATCCATCCCATCACGTCATTCAATGTATCTACTGTATCTATCTTACTTAGCTTTGTTTCGGGTCGGCTTTGCTTCTTTGACCGTGAGCCGTTTTAAGGAGTCCCCTCGCTTTTGCAATGCCATCGAATGAGTCAGCCGATTTCGTAGCCGATTTTGCGTCCGGTTTTCGCTTGATACCCTCTATGGCTCGAATCCTTCACAAGAGATTATTAATAATATTATCAAAGGAGGACGTGTATTGCCTTTGCTTTGTGTTAGGATGAATTTCATCTATTTGATGAAAGAGAGACTTGAGCTGTCTCTCCTGCGCCCGAGTGACGGCAGCCTGATTCAATCTAAAAACCCCAAATCGACTCTCCCTCTCCAAGGACCTTGGCTTTCTCTTCTTACCTCGGATCATTTCGCTCAGACGCAGCTACAAGAGACTTCAAGAAGGGTTGTATTGATTCAGTGATTGTAGCAAGACGAAGATTATCCTGCTGCAATTTATTGACCTCGTGCACTTGAGCTAAGGGAACGCGTTATATATAACTAATTAGACCTCCCAGCATCCCTAAAGCCTTACCTTGGTAGATTTCCTGTTCCAGAGCGACGCGACTCAGAGTATCGTTCCACGCCCTTTCGAAAGAATTTCGTCTCTTCTCCAGAACTTCTTTCTGCGACGCAAGGGCCACGTCTATGCTCTTGCACTTAGCTACGATGTCGGTAACCTGGCGTGGTGTACATATACAAACAAGTTTGTTATACGATGGAATTTCTTACGTCGTTTTTGGTTGGATGACATTTTCGCTTCGTCAAATCTCGGTGGACGTCCTGCACTTCTTCTTTTAGAGACGTTATCTTCGTTTGAAGTTTCTACAGAGAACGACATACACGAGGTGTGATAATTAGAGTCTGTATCCCTTACCTTTAGTCTCGGATTAAACGTCTTGCAGTGTTCCGCAAAGGGACTATTTCCATTGGCGACAGCGCCTGCGCTGAAGCTCAAACGCTTTCCCGTCGACCCGGGAGCGCCATTGGACGACGAGAGTTGCTTCTCCTCTCCGTAGTTTCTAAAAAATGTACTTGCGATTATTAATCAAATAGGATAGGATTCCTCCTTGACTATGGTGCGCAAAAATTCTATGTAGCATCAGTAAGTCTGACTCCCAGCCGATGCACAAAAGCCAGCTTTGAGTCCGTGCCATGACAGATGCAGGGAAATAGTTTCATACCCAGTTGCGACTTCTTACCTTGTAGGAGGACTGAAGGAGAATGTTGTGAACGTGCTGAAGGAGGGAAGGCAGAGCGAGAATTCTTCTTCCAAGAGCGGGTGAAGACAGCTGGAAGAAGGATTCGCCTATATGAAATTTGACGTGTTTTGATTTAGGGAGTACCAAGCATATTCGTCTCTCATGTTCACAACAATTTGACTTTCTTTTTCATCCGGCACGTGATGGGGCCAATTTACTAGACGAGAAAGTCGTTCGGTGGCACTCTAGAAAAAAAAAAGCGTTCAACCAAAGAATCAACTGGGTGACAGAAACTCACATCAAATAGTTCTAAAAACGAATACTTATCGAATTCTTGACTAGCCTTCTCGCATAGCGCTAAATTAAACTGAGAAAATTTCTCATTAAATCACCACTTAATAATTTAATAATTTAATTAAAATCCTACCTCAATAGTCGGCAGAAACGCTTGTAAATCCTGTAGATGCCTCGAGAGATTCTGTTGAGACTTTGCCTTCAGACTGCAACAGAAAAAAATCCTAAAAAGAAGAAGGGACCCGAAAATCCAGTTTCGACGCACCGTTCGATTTCCTCGAAAAGAGACGCCCTTTTACTAGCTAACGTATCCTAGACGTGAAAATGAGCCTTCTTCGTGCTCAATACAACTAGCGAATACCAATAGAGACGCGTGCAACGCTTCGACGTCGCCTTTTTCGCGTGTTGCCGACGCACGTGCGTCTTCGAGAAGATTTCGCGCTTTTTCGACGCCCTCCGCTACCGCTTTTGCTAGCGATTGACACGCGACGACTTTTTCGTTCAATTCGGAGCGCTTGACTTCGTATGCGACGTCGAGATCGATGCAGAGCGCCTTGTTTTCGCTGTTGGGAAAAGATGGTCATCACGTGATGGAACACGTGTTGGAATTGTGCTTACGATTCGAGCTCGTTGAAGCATTTGACGCATAGGAGTCGACTCGATTCGGCCAGAAACATAATTAATGGTTTCTCGTGCATTTCTAAACAATTGCATAAGAACTTGACCTCGTTTTCGAGAGGAACTCACTGCAAATACGTTCGTTCTCCGTTTCGCGCGTTATTGGCCCGATTTTGTGCGATGCAAACATTTTCGAAGCGTGCACCAACTTTCGGCACGATTCGCAAAGCACTTGGTCACACGTGTGACAGAAAATCGCCTCGACTCGCGCAATTTTTGCGTCACAGTTGACGCATTCGGCGAGGGGCGGAGTCATTGCGGTTTTCAAACGATCCAATAGCCGATCGTCCTGCGCTTGAAACGAATCTGATTCGCTGTCCGCGTAAATGTCGCTGAGACAGACAAACGTGCAGAATTTCGGGGCCGAAATCTCAAAATTACTCACCAGCACATGGGGCACTTGAACGGCTCCTCCCCTTTCTGGGTGACGCATTGCGTGCAGACGGAGTGCAGGCAGGCGAGGAGCTTCGGCTCTGTAAACGCGTTAGCACATACCGGACACGAAAAAAGACTCGTATCGAGACTAGCCGAGGAGCCCGACGTTAGACCAGCCAACGGCAGACCAGACATAGTTGAGAGTCCCGTACAAGATAAATAACTGACTTCATAATTATAATAAAATTTCCGCAATTGTAGTACCTAGTGAGAATTCTGAGTTTTCATCTCGGCGAGCTCTCTTGCCAATTCCTCGCAACGCAAAGCGCTTGTCACCTACACAGACGAAATTGCTTAATTAGGAGCACGCGCACATCCCTCAAAGCTTTTAAGAATACGTGCAGGTGCGCTTATTATCTCAGATTGCGTCTTACCTTGAGGTGCTGATACTTCTTTGCGGTTCTATGCGACAGTTCTTTTTCTAACTCTAATCGAGATTTAATTCGTTCCAGCGATCCTTTGGCCATTTGCTGCTCGCTCTCAGCTTGACTAGCCAACTTGCTTATCATCAATCGACTAGCCTGCACAAACAATTTGGATGAAATATTGGAGGGGGGCCCCATCTTCCCATTTTGCCTTAACGACTTCTTGAGCTCGGCGAGCCTGACTTTTTGCCTTTTCTCGAGCCGTAAGCAATTCTATTTGCTGAGCAGCTCCCCGCTTTTCCAAATCAGCCTGAAATTTTCTAAGGCACCAGGGATTACATAATACATACTAACATGTCTCAATTGTACTTTGCTTCAGATAGTTCAGCGTTCAATTCCACTACTTGCGACTCGTACAAATCTCTAAGCTCTTGCAACTGAGAAGACGCCTGAAGGAGGACTAAGAAAGACTATATAGAAATTTATATAGCAGGGTTTACCTGCGATGACTTCTCCATGGCATCTTGTGTGACGGACTCAATTCGTCTCATTTCCCCTTCCTTTTCAGCCAAAGCAGCCTTAGCGAGCAAAACTTAAAGATAATCTAAAAACAATAAAATGAACCACCTTCAATTGTTCTTCAGTCATAGCACTAGATCGTCTTAGCCTCTCCAGTTCCCTAGCTTGTTCCCTTAGAAAGAAAACTAACAAAGATAAAGCCTCCAGTGCTTATACTAACTCTAAAAGTTTTTCAGCCTTTCGCTGCGCTTCGGCCATAATCTCCAAATCCTTTCTCAGTCTCGCCGCGTCGTTTACTTCGCCTCTGCGCATCCAATTCTGCTTCTCCTCGTACCGCTTCTCCTCCGTCTTTTGCGCCGTCTTCCTCGCATTCGTCAGCTGCCCTCTCAGTCCCATAACGTCTCTTCTTAGCTTGGCAAGTTCGGTCTCAAGCGCTTGAACCTTGGTCTCGAGCTGAGCCTTCACTATCAAACTCGTCTCGTGCTGTCGTTGCAAATTGCTCAAAGACGACGAAAGCTAAAATGAACACTAGAACAAAACCAAAAATCTTACCAACCCCACGCACTTTTTTATTCTCTTGAGACACGGCCTTCAATTTAGCCGTACCCTGCCTGTCCCTCGATTTAATTTCCTCCTCCATTTGAACGAAATTCAACCTCGCTCTCCTCTCCTCTTCATCCCTAGAAAACAAAAACGTTCCTGATTCGAAAAGAAAGAACACCGCCTGCTCAACCTCAATTTTTTCATTGCGACCAACTCCTTTTCCAGCCCCTCCATTTCCTCTCTCGTCTTCTCCACCTCCTCTTTCAGCCGCCGATTCTCCGTCCACGTCTTGGCGACTCTCTCCGCGGCTTTGGCACTTTCACGCGGCACGCGTTTCTCCGCCTCGATCAGCTGCCCCTGCAACCGTCCCACCTCGTTCTGCAGCCGCTCCAAGCTCGTCTCCCAGACGACTTTGATTTCGTCGGCCGACGCCAACGCGTCGACCTTTCGCTCGAGCTCCCCTTTCAGACTAAGCATCGCCGCTTGAAGTTCGTGATTTGACGACATCAGAGACTCAAGCGAATCGGCTAGCCGGCAATTGTCCTCCTCGAGAACTCGGCAAGATTTCTCGGCAGCAAAAACCTTAGAAACAAAACGTAGACGGGTAGTCGCTTCTCTACGTTTTCTTATCACCTTGTCTCTGCATTCGTTTCGTTCCCTTTCAATCTGCTCGAGTCTCGTCTTTTCTCTACGGTACTCGCTCTCCAGATGATCTCTTTCCAGTTTTGCGGCTGTTAGTTCGACCTTTAGAGCTTCGAGAGCAACTTTGTCTTGCTAAAATGGGCCTAGTTTCCTTAGAAGATTTCCTGCGCAACGGTTTGCTTACAGAACGATTCTGCCACGTCCTCTGCAATTCCTTTGACCTATTCAATTCTTCTTCTAGACTTGTCTTTCTACTTTCTGACTCGTCTAACTGGTTCTACGTAGACAGAAAAAAAATGTACCACTACGGAGCTCTCTGAATTTCCACTGGGATCTTACTTGCAAGTGACTCAGCTGAGAGGTGAGTTGGTCACGCTCTTTCGCCATATCGTCAATAGCTTGATTTACCTACGACATAACTTTATCGCAGATCATTGATGATTATGTAATTCATTCTACTTCTTCCAAAAGCTCCTCCTTCGTTGACATCACTTGATTCTTTTCGTCCAACGTGACGCGTAACTCTTCCCTCAACTGACGAACCAAGTCACTCTCCTTTTAAACAAAATGAACGAAAAATTGTCATCTATCTTATGTACGTTACCTTATCTAATTGACTGTTTCTCAACTTTTCCTTCAGTTCTGCTAGTTCTTCACTCAGAAGCACTTCGTTTCTTCTCGCGTCGTCCCTAGCAACACCAGTTTTCATTCTCAGACTGAAAACTTCATTGCTCACCTTTCAATTTCTAAACTCCGCATCTTGTCTTCCAATTCCCCTCGCACATTCCGTTCCTCGCTCTGTCTTTCCCCCAACAGTCTTTCGGTTTCCTGTCTACCTTTTTCCACCGACTCTCTGTCCTTCCGCATAAAATCTAATTCATCTTTCAGCCTACCATTATCGACCTAAAAGAAGCGAAACTTTCCAAATAACTCCAATCATCACACCCGTCTAAACCGACTTCGAGTTCCCTAATTCGTCCAGAGTCCTTCTTCTTTCCACTTTGAAGTTTTTTTACCATTTTCTCAAGCTCCGAGTTTCTCTCGCTAATATCCTATGATTCAACTAACTCCAATCCCAAAGCCTCTCACTGCACTCACATCATTGGATTTTCTCAATTTTTCCAAATCAGCGTCCTTAGAAGCTAAGCAAAGAAATCTCAAAATAGTCTTTCATATCCAAAATATTTGAATAGCTCCTACCTATAGTAGCCTTATACTCTTCAGTCTGCATCTCGGCCGATTTCCTTCTATCTTTCTCCAACTCCAACTCCTTTCTTCCCTTGATCAACTCCCTCCTCAACGACTCCGAATCTCGCGTCAACAATTTCACGTCCCTCCGAGCCAATTCAACGACTCCGTCGACGCACTGAATCTTCTCCAACAGACAGTTGTGCGACTCTTCCAAACTGGCACGCAATTTCATTTCGCTATCCAACTGCTCTTTCAACTAGAAATAGAGAGGCCAACTCAATACTATGTAGTGTTCGGGACCTATTATTCTAAGGGATGCCTTTGCCTATATTAGAGAGCTGGGCCATTATCTTTTATTCTAAGGGATGCCTTTGCCTATATTAGAGAGCTAAGCCCTTAACTTTGATTCAAAAAGATGCCTTTGCCTATATTAGAGAGCTGGGCCCTTATCTTTGATTCTAAGGGATTAGAGAGCTGCGCCCTTATCTTTGATCTGTAATAAATTACAGTGAAACTACAGAGACTGGCCAACCGACTCTCCTGTAATAAATTACAGTGAAATTAAGGAGACTAGCACACTGTTCTCTCCTGTAATAAATTACAGTGAAATTACAGAGACTAGCCAACTGTTCTCTCCTGTAATAAATTACAGTGAAATTACAGACACTGGCCAACCGACTCTCCTGTAATAAATTACAGTGAAATTACAGAGACTGGCCAACCGACTCTCCTGTAATAAATTACAGTGAAATTACAGAGACTGGCCAACTGTTCTCTCCTGTAATAAATTACAGTGAAATTACAGACACTAGCCAACTGTTCTCTCCTGTAATAAATTACAGTGAAATTACAGAGACTGGCCAACCGACTCTCCTGTAATAAATTACAGTGAAATTACAGAGACTAGCCAACTGTTCTCTCGTGTAATAAATTACAGTGAAATTACAGAGACTGGCAAACCGACTCTCCTGTAATATATTAGAGAGCTGGGCCCTTATCTATGATTCTAAGGGGTGCCCTTGCCTATCATACTCTCCCGTATTTTGAACAAAATGTACATAAAAAGGTGACGTCACAGTAGATAGGAACCCGGATTGTGTTCAAAACTTTTCAGGAACGTGTACAGTAGGCATATTATGCAGGCTACATTATCGAGGATAAATACTATTAAAAATAACGGGCACATAGCAATGAGCTTTATCAGTAACGTTCATGAAGGGAACGCAGTAAAGGAGCACGTTGGGTTTGTTGTGCTGCGAGCTGTGCTCGCAGCACGCAAACCCAACTGCGAGCTGATAATGGGCCTCGTGACACGATCACCCAAAGGGGCAGACGTTAGGGTTAGGAGAGGTATAGCTGTGTCCCGCTTACATAAGAGGCCAAATTGTAGGCTTTGCGGAAAATAAAGCATGCCAACTCACATGGTTAGGCAGTGTGATGCAAATTAAGCAAAAGGCTTTACAAAAATTAGAGTAGAGTAATAAGAATGTGCTGGGGGTGTTCGGGGATCCCATGATGGCTCACGAAAGGCCATCATTATCTAGTCTAGTATATAGAGCTGGTGGTGCGTGAGGTGTCCTGAGGTGAACAGAGTGTTGTACTACTGTATCTCACCTCTGTTACCTTGTTGATTGCTCTCTGCTTTCCTCCTTTCACGTTTTCCAGCTGGGTCAACAGAGCCATCTTATTACTGGTGACAACGTCCAGTGCTGACGTCAATTTTTCGACTTGCTTTTCCAGTTTCGATTGACTCGACTTTGCCATTCGCAATTCGACTGTGAAATCCTTTTTCGCTTTGGGACTCGATCTCGATTTGGCGCTTTCCTGCTCCTTTTGGACCGAATCGACACGCGATTTGATCGTTTCTAGCGCCTCCTCGGTCCTTTCGACGCGTTTCAACGCGCTTCGCACGATGTCGTCGTTCCCTTTGGCCGATTTCGTCGATTCGGCTTGGCGTTTCGCTTCCGACGAGTAGCCCAGAGCGGCGAGACGACGAACGAGTTCCTGCGTTCTTCCCTCCGCCTTTTCGACCCGCACTTGGAGCGTTTCGAGAGGCGTCGTCTCGCTCGCGTCGCCGTTCGTTCTCTCGACGACCTGTTTTCGCCATTTTACGCGCGGGTTCTGCGCAGCTTTGTCTTGGAACGTCATGTTCAACGCAACTACGCCGCTTCGATAAGCTTCGATAGGCTTCTAACGACACAAAATTCAATGGGAATCCGGGACATCGGAAGTTTTCTTACCAGTATACCTGTATCTATGCAACTACAGTAGCAATTAATTAATAAAAATCAACTAAACAAGAACTATAACTTCTACTGTACATGGCAATAAAATGCATTATGAAACAGTACAACCAGCTGCTTTGCCATTTCCTTCGACATCGCTATCTTTAGCTAACTTGGGAATGCCATCAAGAACCTTCAGACTAGGAATCTCACGAAAAACCCTTATAAACATATACATTAAACAACACACGCTGCAGTTAAAAAACGCGATTCTTACGCCTGTCTATAGCTATCGTGAAGAACGACTGGGTTTCCCGTCAGAACTAACGAATCTATGTTCGTCTTCCTCAACAGAGCAAGTCCAGTTAAACTCTCTATTCCATTGTTACTTAAGGTGAGATGCCGCAACCGAGGCATTCGAGGCAATTTCTAAAGTGGCCAAGTCAAAAATAATTAAATTTAAAATTATTTGTAACTCTACCTTTAGAGATTTTAAATGGTTTCCTTGAAGATAAATATGCGTGCAAGACGGAAGCAAAACCGAGCTCAAATCCGTCAGCGAATTATCGATGAGCTGCAACTTCTCGCAACGTATCAATCGCTTCAATATTCGAACAAAATTTCCTTTTTGATAATCGTCTCCCAAATCCTGATACGACAAATTGACGCACTAGAATGGAGATAGAACTCCCGGAAAAAGGTTCAGACTCAAGGGTGCTCTTATTACCATGGCATTTTCCCAATTTTCGACTTTATTTCGATAGTCAAACTTGCGCGAAAACGCCCTCGAGCTCGAATCGGTGGCACCGGGACCGTCGGGGCCCTCGCGAACGCGCGGCGCGCGCAATTCGTGGCCCATGATCGCGTTGTCGTTCAGCTCGTGCCAGCGCGTGTGACTGTACCGCGAAGAGGGCAGCTACATGAGAGAAACAAGGGTACGGGGGCGCGGTTGTTTGTAGCGACGGGCCGGAAACGCGACGATTTTACCGGCGGGAGACGATTTCGCGCGCCGACATTACGTGCCGTTCCCGCCGGATCGGTCACGACCAACAGGGGCGCGGCGGGAATGCCGTAGCTGTCGGAAATCGTCGAAGGCGCCGCAATGCCCGACGTCGAACTGTAAGGAGAAGCCGTACTAAGCGCAGACGTCGTTTTAGGTCATTCCGCGGCAATTGCGCCTGAAAAAGCTCACCCTTCAGACATTTTACCGTCGCATGGTAGTTCTGGGTCGATCTCCGGGGACTGTCGGTACAGCTATTTTTAGTGCAACTTATGTCGTTGTCATTGGCGATACGTCACAACGGCTTGTTTACGCCCCCGGATAAGCATAGGAGTTCTGCGTGTGTATCATGTCGCCACCGTCGTTTCTAAGTCGTTATGAGGGCCAGTGCAAAGTTTTAGAAGTCGACGTCAATAGGGGACTAATTGAGTTCCTACGAAAAGAATCTGGGAGGTAATTCGAGGACTTTTGTGGCATCGTTTGTCGCTCACTTAGTACCGGATCAGATCAGACGAACTCGTTCTCCCGGGGAATCATCCCGCACTGCGGAAATCTCGCCTAAATGCACAGGCAGGGGAGATGGCGGCCACCCTTGAACTAATAATACCAAATATTGACTTTTCTGCAGGATATCAAAGCCGTATTGGCTGCCATAACTAATTTGACCGTTTTGCGAATTGATATAAGCTACAACGGCCTATCGGACGAAGGCGCTCAGCACGTAGCGAGCTTTATGAAAGTACCATGCCAACCCGCCTTCCCGGATAATTTTATGCATGTCAGTACGCCTAGCAAAATTCTACGGTTGAGATTTTGAATATCAGCTACAATGATATTAGCGAAGCCGGTGTTTCTGCTATCTGTAATGCGCTGCAGGTTTTTAAATTAGATCTTCCTAGTGTAGCAGCCTACTAACGAGAATCAATCTGAGTAGATAAATTCAACTCTTAAATCAATAAACTTTTCGGGAAACGAATTAGGCAATCGGGGAGGTCTTCATGTGGCCGGAATGCTGCAAGTGAATGCAACACTTGAGGACGTAAATCTTGCCAATACGGACCTTGGCACGGACAGTGTCATTGCCATGTCAACAGTCCTACACCAAAACTCGACAGTGCGCTATCTAAATATGAACCGACCCCTACTGCATAGCAAACAGGTGACTTTGTAAAATTATGTCAAAGGCATATTGTGGACAAGGCTGCTTGTTTAGGAGGAAACCACAGTGCACATTGCTAATATGCTCAAAGTACGGGGGATAACTTGACATCTTTTGAGGGCTCGACTGTATTTTTTGTATTAGGTGAATACAGGCCTAAGGGAAATTCACCTGCAGAAGCATGGCATACGAGACTTTGGCGCTCAACTTCTCCACGAAAATCTCAAGCACAACGTCTCACTTACGCATTTAGACATTAGCTGGTAAAGCCATAATTATGACAAACGTCTCATATTTATGTATCTCTCTTACCCGCAGCAATCGCATTAGTCGAGACGGCGCAGCCCAGCTGGCAAAATTGCTCGAGCGAGATCCGCCTCTAACACATCTCGATCTCGGCTACAACAGAATCGAAAACGAAGGCGTCATGGCAATAGCAACGGCTCTCTCGAATTTCAACACGACATTGAAAGTGCTCTCGGTGGCGGGCAACTCGGTTCGCAGCAAGGGTCTCTGCGCACTCGCCGCCTCGCTGAGAGCAAACGTCACACTGGAGCAGGTATTCATATGGGGAAACGAGTTCGATACGGCCACGTGCGTCGCTTTCGCGGAACTGACCGAGGGAGAGGCATCGCGCTTGTCGTCAGAGCGGGGAAGCGACGTGAAGGCTTACGTTGTCGACGGCGTGACGAAATTAGCGCAGCTCACTCAAACGGACTCGTGGGTTAAAATACTGTAGAAACAAAAAAATCAATTATACACCTGCTGTAGTTGAAATCGATAGGAATTCTACTGTAAAAGTACGATTATGAGTTTGCTCTTTATATCGTGATCCGGTCCGAGTCCTTCTCCTGCTTGGCTGTCAGATTGGCAGGCAGTTCCTTGTGCACGTAGCTGCTCCGACCGCTGGCAAAGTCCTTGACGGTGTGACCGGCGCCTCGAAGGACCCAACGCGTTGTAAGAAGTCCTTCAATGCCCACAGGTCCGCGACAGTGGACCTTGTCCGTACTAATACCGACCTCGGCACCTGGTAAGAATGTACAATAGAGTGATGGGTATAAAGGAGTAATGGGCGATGACTAAAGCAATAGGGAGCGCAGTGGAACAGAGGTCGCTATCTTACCCAATCCAAAACGATATCCATCAGCAAAGCGAGTGCTTGAGTTATGAAAAACGCAAGCGCTGTCGACGCCTCGAATGAATTCAGTTGCCGTTTCGCCTGCATGCAAAACTCCAGTATATGCCACGCTACTACGCCTAATCTATTCCCTACTGTTGTTTGTAACGATTGCGTCCGTGTGAGCGCTTCCGTACCGGTTTATGTGATCGATGGCATCCTTAACGTTCTGTACAGTTTCCACCGTGCATTCAAGACTTGCATATTCTTCTTGAAATGTAAGCGAAATTGAATCGTTCGACGACGAGCCGATCAGTTGCGACAATTTGGGCCCAAAATTCAATTTAACCTTTTAAGGATAATGATAAATGGTCTATTTTTCGCTAAACCGATTCTTACCCCTTTTTGTTTTAGTCTGTCAATTATTCTCTCGTAAATATTTCCTCCAACGGCGTCTCTGTGCACGAGCAGCGTCTCCATGGCATTACAAGCGGCCGGATAGTTGCACTTGGAATCCTCGACGACTCTCGCCGCCATTCCCTCGTCGGCATCGCGATCGACGTAAACGTGACAAATTCCGGCCGAATGACCGAGCACGGGAACGTGACCGCCGACCTCCTTCTTGACCTGCTTGACAAATTCTGCCGAACCGCGCGGAATCACCATATCGATCGTGCTGTGCATTTTGAGAATACTTTGAACGTCAGACCTCCCACTAAGCTAAAAATCAGAGAGACTACCGTTTAAAAATACTCAGACACATGGTGTACGATTACCAGTTGAACTGCGTCTTCGACATCACACAGACTCAATGCTTCTTGAACTAGTGCGTGAAGATACTTGTTGGTGTTCTCTGCCTCGCTGCCTCCTTTCAGAAGGAGACCATTGGACGTACTGATGGCCAAGGAAGCAACCTAGAGAGAACGCAAATATGATATAATAGAAGCTCGGACATAACGTTCTTCTCACTTGAGGAAGGACGTCCGGCCTGGATTCAAATATGATCATTAGTACGCCTATTGGCACCGTTTCCTGCACCAGCTCCAGTCCGTGAGCTACGAGCATACAACTGCTGCACTCTCCCACTCTATCTCTCTATTGCATCCCCAGAGTCAATTCCAATATATAGGAGTCTCCTCTCGACTTACTTTTCTTAGGTCTCTTGCTATGTGCAGTAGGCCGGAGATGAGACTCTCCAGTTTTCCATTGTTCAGTGCGAGTCTGTCGGTTAGATGGCGGCCGGTTCCATTTTCTGCGGCACGTTGTACATCTAGACGATTTTGTCTGAACAACTCTTCTTTTCGGTCATTCAGTAAATCAGCAAGACGTTCGATGATCTCGGCTCTCTAATAAAGACGAGTAGAAGCTATTATTTAGAGAGTCTCCACAAACCAACCTGTCTTGCACATAAAGACTTCAATTTGTTGAACCCACTACGAGCTGCAAAAACCAATTAGTGACTGGTCACAATGTCTAGCGCCCCCAATTTCCTACCACTTGCAGCCACGTCAACCGTTGTTCGTCGTTCCAAAGGAGCATTCGTGCAGAGAGTTCCCACTAATTTTCCATTGAGAACATCCTTGAGAACGGTCGCCGTGCCAGAATTGCATCCGTTTGCTATGACGACCGGAATGCCAGAAGACACGGTGCTCATCACAGCATCGACCTTAGAGAGGAAAAATGAATAGAACTAAATAAACTATGACGATCGCGCCATAGATGTCTCTTACCTTTGCTTCCATGCCTCCTCGGCCGACTCTCGATCGTCCGTTCAACTCGATGCCGTCTCTTTGACGGACGCTAAACGTGTCGAGCGGAAAAGCGCCCGGCTGACCGGGCGGTCGCGTGTATATCCCATTGACGTCCGATAGCAAAATGACCAAATCAGCGTTCACAATGCGAGCGACCGAACCGGACAGACGATCATTATCAGGCGTGCTATAGGTCTGAAGGAAGACTCTGTCACTTTCTCGGAGGTAGAAATTGCGCACAACACCTCACTGACTTTCTTTAGATCGATACCATCTTCAACTTTGTTCACCGTATCGTTTCCATTCAGTATGGGTATAACACCGGCTTGAAACAGATTGGAAATCGTCAAACGCAAGTTCTCAGGCCTGTCCACCAGATCATAATTACTGAGCAGAATCTATATAAACAGGCCGCATCTAATCGTGTCACTGACAAGTCGACAGCGGTTTGACTACCTGTCCAGCGCGGATGCCAAATTGAGCAAACATCTCCTTATAGAGGGACATGAGACGAACTTGACCGAGAGCGGCGCACGCTCGCGGATCGAGCGGTCCGTCGACGCCGTTCGAATGAAATCGTCGCCAGAGCATTTTACCCAGAGCGACGGCGCCGCTCGTAACGAGGATCACCTCGCGATGCTCTCTGGAATGCAGATCGAAAATCTAGATAATTAAATTTTCTCTTAATTCATAATTCAAAAAAATATGACGTCATAGTTTTGTGGAACCGTTTGTCGTACTGTACGGACACGCGAACCACGAAACGAATTTTTTTAGGCGTCTAATCAATGTGAGAGGGGGGTCGACTTCAAGAACGAAGGGCCAAAGCTCTATTTCTTCTCATTCGTCGGCGTTCTTACCTGTTCTACTATCGCTGCGACTCGAGACAAAGCGATGCCGCATTCGTCTTGGCGCGTGACGACGGCCGATCCCAGTTTGACGACGATTCGACGGCTCGACGTCAGTTCTTCGCGCGTACGGGCCGCCAGGCGAACGTTGGGCGTCGAAACGACGGAGAGTCGTCGCGTAGCGGCTCGGACGATCGTCAGCATGGAGACAAAGTATCGGGACACGCGTGTAAGGCGTGAAGCTTTATTGTCTCTAGTTTAGCCTGGAGGCGGTGCCGGAAGTCATGACGATTGGTCTCTTCTTCTGGACGTGGAAGCGTCGTTCGCATATAAAACTTCATCGGATGGGACGAAGATGTCCTCGTATTTGCTCAGGTGTACTGTGTGTTTTTCTCAAACGAGAAGATTTGCGATAGTGCATGAAAACGGCGTGTGCGTGTGGGAGTGGGCGGAGTAAATTCAATATGGTCATTCTATTGTCCTTATGTCTGCGATCGACAGCTCGCGAAACTTCGCACTCCTCACTTTCTGAAGCCTCTCCATCTACCCTCACGGGCCTATGACTCTATTTAACGATTTGAAAGCTAAAACGTAAACCAAGCCCGTCACTAATTAAATTAAATCCTTCTACAATAGACAGGTGACCGTTGTACGAATTTGTCACGAGATTCAAGGCAGTCAATTCGAACCGGCCGACAGTGACCGCTCTACAGAGGTGGCTGCCTTATGCAGGTGGCCCTTAGCTCAGGTTCCACTGTACCAAATAGAAGTACCTGCATCTGCCTAAACAACTTTCTAGAACGTGCGCTCACATCTACAACGCCATTAGTAGTGTACTGATCTTTTAAGCCATAAAATAACATAATGATCAAATAAAGGTTTTACTCGGCGACTGTAATAAGTGCGTACTCAGACTGAAGCACTGGCAGCAGTCACACAAAAAAACAAGCGTCATGAACCTCATAAACCATAGCGAATAAATATAAAACTATGAATTAAAATCTAGACAATTAACAGCCCAAATATAAAGATAACACTCGATCTTCTCTCTCTCTCTCTCTCTCTCTCTCTCTCTCTCTCTCTCTCTCTCTCTCTCTCTCTCTCTCTCTCTCTCTCAAACGACCGCACTGCCTACGTCGGGGCCCCAGGCCAATTCATCGACTGACCTTGATGCGCCTAAAAGTCTCTTTGAACTCCTCTTCCCCGCGAGAGCATCTTCTTCCGCTACGTCGCAGAACGAGTCCTCCTGCACTGAACGAAGCGCCGATAGGGATGCTCGCGCCGTCGATCGATGGACGGCCTGCTGCGCTGAGATGGTCTTTTTTCTCTTTCTCGCCTCCTTTCCCTCCTTCTCCTCGTCCGAACTCGACGACGTCGATCTGTATCCGCTCGAGACGCTATTAAATGAAAATTGACTAAAAGTCGACGTAACTGACGTCGGACGTTCGATCGAGTTGCGATGATGACGATTGCGCAATTCCACGCTTGCCGGGGAATCGGGCAACACTAGGCGCTCACGATCTCTTTCGGTCATCGAGAGGCCAGATTTTCGGTGCGAACGAGCTGCCGCCGCGGTAGTGCGCGGTGGCGGCGAGAGGAGAGGGATGTCGTCTGGGGAGGATAAGGACTTGGGGGTTCGCGGGAGTACACATCTTTCGAGGTTTGTAGATGAGGTGCTCTTCACTTTGCCGGCTCGGAGAAGCGCAAGATGGTTCTTTAGGGAAAACGGATCAGTCAGCAAGGATGCTTGCAAAGTAATGCCTAGCCTACTGACTAAGGCTGACTAACTAAACTGACCTTGGCTTTTTTAATCTCCGTCTCCCACTGGAGAGCCTGCTGCGGCGTAATGGCGTTGATCCAGACAACGTTCACAATGAAACCAAAATCTTCTCGATGAATCAACAAGAAACACTCTATACGTGTGTGTTTTAACCACATTGCGGGTTTAGACGACTTCGGCCGGCCTTACCTTCGTGGTTGAGAATTTGAACTTCTACTTTCTCAATAGGCATTGGCTAGAGAGATGAGTTGAAGTCCAAGACCCCGTCAAAACGCATTTCCAGTTACCGGTTTAATGATCTTTTGCTTCTCTTTGGCGCTGTTTCGATGCCGCCCAGTCAGAAGCAGAAAATCCGTAAACAAATACATATGAGCAGACACCTGAAAAAACGTCCCATAATATAATTACTAGAAGCGTTTTAGCCAGCTGACTTTAGATGAGCTCCTTGAACTGGGGCACGTCTGCACCATTCCTTCATGACAAACGGCCCTCTTTCGACACATGGTCATAGGCAAGTCAGGAATGTCAGCAAGAAGATTAATTTTGTTATTTCCTTGACTCTCCAAATACTTAGAAAAGAAAAACAATAAATCAATGATAGATCGGGTCTACTTTTCTGCGCAGAAAGAAGCGGAGAGAGTCTACTTTTTTTACAACAGAAAGAAAATGTACCTCTTGAGCTTCGGACGGAAGACCCTCCAAGCGAATGTATCCGTCAATGCTCTCCATGATCTTCTGCAGCTTGATTTGCTGTTCGTGTAAAAACTTGGCATTGTCGACGTGATGCGCAAATTTTTTCACTTCCAAGTGCTGCACGTAAGCGAGCGATTCCTTTCTATCTTTGACTCGTGATTCACATATAGCCATACCTTTTCGCTTAAAAGAGGCAGAGCTTCCGGTGCGACTTGGGAAGATTTTTCGTGAATTTTAGCTAGGAGCAACTCATAGCGCGTCAAATGCTGCAGAGGTTGTATGAGAAGATCGGAAAGGTGTTGCCGATTGCACGCCTCGTGCTCTTGGCACCACTAGAAAGAGTTCTCGTAAAAGAAGGCAGGAATTTATTAACGCAATATTTCTGTCTAAGCGCTCCCTAGGACAGGTCTCTGATCTGATATCCACTAATCCATGAAACCAAAAGGGGTTTATCTTAATGAAGCCACTAAGGACGTGACTACTTTTAGTAACCTCTCCCGGTGTTAACGTCTCCTCTAGAGCACTTCAATTTCACATTGCAACGATATCTTACCTGCAGGTATGTCGTAAATTTCGAATTTTCCTTTTTCATTGTTGAAAAGTAAGTCTGCCTGTCCGCCTGCTGCGAGCAGAATCTCACGTAGGGCTGCAAATGCGTTGGCATCTACGAAGAGAAAATCGCGCGCAACTTTCGGAAGGAGACTCTCTCATTCAAACGCGCGCACGTACCGAAGAAAACGCTTTGGCCAAGAGAAAGGGATCAAGATGCGAGCCACTTTCCTTCGCCTATAAATTCATAACGTAAGACTACGTCTGCGTCAGAAGCAGGCCGCGAACGCAAAACGCTATGTATAGATCTAATCTCGTTCTTCACGAATCCATGCAAACGCGAGGGACCAGATGTCTATCTCACCGTTGTGTAGACCCGTCTGAGATAATTGTGCCAAAACAAATCAGTCGACTTCCTTATTTCTTTAATATTGCCAAATAGCAACTCTCCGTCAACCTAAAGGATCCTTGGCCTTAGGGGGGGGTACAGCGCCGCAGACTCAGGCGAGACGTTTACCTCAGACAAATACTGGGCGCGTTGGACTGCCTCCAAGGCTTGCAGAAACTACCCCCAAGAACATAAAAATTAGCTGAGACCGAAGAGAAGATAGAGCCCTTTCTAATATCATACATACATAGGTGAGAGTCTTGACGACTCGAAGATAGGACAGTTCGCGTGTAATGGCTTCCCATACGGCTTCCTGCAGCTTGCACTGGGCAGTGGACAAAGACTGCATGGGGGAGAAAAGGGAAGTAAGAGAGGAGATGAGATAAGCGGTTGACCGCAAGTCTAACACAGTTACAATATGCACCAACCTTGGAGTCGACCACAAAATCCTTCCAGGATGACGGCTAAACGAGGGGGTGAAAGGTGGAGGATGACTATGGGGTAAGGGAGGGTCTACCATTTCCTCGGTGGCGGCTTGTAGGTGTGTGTTGAGGCTGTAAACGGTTCCGAATTCGGTCAGGGCGTCCTCAAGAGATTTCTGTCGAGAAAAAGAGAGAGAAGACTACGTGTTAATTGAGCGAAGAGCCAGGTGGATCACTACTATTTAATCAATTCAAGTCTGTAGGTTTTCTGCACAGTAGCGTTCAGGCCAGATACGAGCACGCAAGTTTACATAGCCAGAGAAGGTTTCTAAGAGAATAGAGTGCGTGGGGGGGGGGGGGGGGGGGGGACGAGCGAATGCTTTTAATACAAAAAACATGGGGACGGTGCCTTTTATGAGAAGATGAAGGGCGGAGCGGATGCCCACCGGAGAGGGAACCAATTTCGTGAAGGAAGACTTATAGGGAGCGAGAAAGACAAAGAGATAGAGACCAAAAAAGCCTGTACTTGAGGGGGAAAAGGGCGCCGGAGGAGCTAGAAGACCCCCTCTCTTAGAACAGAACGCGTAACATGCTCTAGCCCAATAGGGAGGCCTGTCGAGCAGAAACGCGGTCTGGGAATAGGACGGGACGAGGAAAGGAGGAGGAACTGTTTCTGCGTCTGTGTTTGTCAAAACAACTCTTTAGAGCCCCAATACAAGCAGATTCGCTTGAAACGGGACAGGACTATGACTCGACGTACCGGTCGCAACGCTTTAGCCGTCGGCTTGAGCGTCTCCATCGATCCAAACCGCTGAAGAGGGCGCTCCGATTGTCGCAACCCATTCTAAACGCAAAGGGGAGAAACATCAACATTGGAAACACTTAGGTCAAGAGGGCGCTACTCCTCTTTCTCCTCACCGCTTCCTCAGCGCGGACGGCCGCCGACACTTCGGCCATCACATCGCCGCAGCTACTCGATCTATGGAGTCGGGGCCGTCGAACAACTTGACCCTATTGTATACACGAAGACACACGCACATAAACCCATCCGGTCTCTTTTCCTCTATGCCCGCTTACGTTAGTCACATTCTTCTGGCTACGAAACGTGCGAATTCGCTTCATGTCGCTCTCCCCGTCCTCGACCTCGTCCTCGATTACAATATCCCCGGATGATGACGACGATGCCAAGGAAACGGTGGCGTTGGAATCCGGTCTCGCGAGTGGCGACTCGCCGTCGCAGTGCAGCCGAAATCCGGTCGACAGAAAAACGTCGTCGAGACTCAGTGAACGCTGAACGCCGTCGTCAAGGTAACCGCGCGTGCACCGACGACGAATCGATTCCTAAGAACGAAAATCAAATGATGCCTCATACCGGGACAAACGCTGCTGATTTATACAAACAAGGCGGGACTCGTCGTCAGCGGCGCCAAGGTCAATCAAATCATGCATATCGGGGAGGCAAAGTTATTGAACTCTAATGTCAACTTGACGTTCTAATAGGCCCAACTCAGCTGGCGGCGTTCGCGCTTGTAGACAACGTCTTTCCCCTTTTGTACCTTGATTTTATGAAGTCCCGATAGTTTCGACGATTTTCGTGGGAGATCTTCGATAGACGCGCTTCTGGTCGTCGGACTGGCCTGAGACAACAAACACACGCGGTGGTCTCCATGGCACGAGCGAGGGACCCCCAAAGACAATAAGAACGAGTACGAGGAGAAGGACAGGAATAACCGATATGAACGCATAAGTAAAATTTCCCAAGCCAAGGGACCACCTCTGGGAGAGAAAAATATCTCCAGCCCCCGACCCTCCTCCCCGAATCGAGATATTCCAAGAGAGAGAGAGAACGTAAACGCGCCCTCTTACCGTCCCCCTATCGCTTTTCCGAAATAATCGAAGGAAGTTGATTGATATATCTCGCCCTTTCTCTCTACTCGACCTCCTATTGTCCATTGACGCAAGCAGAGTTTAGCGAGCTCAACCAGGTGTGGGATTGTCGTCACAGCGAGTCGCCCTCGCGAATTAAAAAAACCGAAGTATCTTCGCCACGCCCACGCTTCGCAAGTGTGCGCTCTCGCTCTCGTTTTCTCGTAATGAATCCGAACTCGCGAATACCGGGATAGATATGCGTTGTCACTGCTCTGAATCGACTGACTCACTGACTGTTTGAATAGGCTCAAGCACATAATGACTTAATCGCTCTACTGAAAGCGCGCGCTCGCCCCGCGGACGCGACCGGAAACATTCGCTGGGAATTGTTCTCTCTCTCTTTTCACCAGTTTTACCCCAAAATGCAAAAAAGACTCACCTGACGCGTCACCGATCTTCGCCTATCGTCGTCAGCGCGTGACTGATCGTGAGAATTCCCATCGGGACTGATATGGGCGACTGTCGAAAGACGAGCGACGGCACGTGGCAAGCCGCGCCCACTTAATTTAGGCAAACTCTGCGATGTGCGTCGTGACGCGACCGCATCGTCGGCGAGCGTGCCACTTCGAAAAATGTGCCGCAGCAGGTGCCAGCCGTGACTTGGTCGACCGTCGATAAGGCTATCAGGGTGCTTAGCCATTTTTCGTCGAATAACCCTACAACGTCATCAAAACTTAATTGGGGGGCCGTACCGGAATGAGGAAGCGGGGGCGGCGCTAAAAAAGCACGGGAGCGCGATCTCCTGAAATGTGGCTCATTATCGTTTCGAGTTCTATAATGCGTTCGCGAGCACGTCGGCTGCGCACGATTTTGGAAGTCTATCGATCTAATCGCGCTTAGGACGTTTACTTTTCTGCGCTTTTTTAGCATACACGCATATCGAGGCTTCGGCTTGGGTGGCGAGTCGTTCTCGGCACGGCAGAAGCCAAGCGAGGACCCCACCCATACTGCAAACGATCCTCGAACGAGAGAACGCCTGCTAAACAGATTCGGCGACAAATCCCCCCCGTCGTCAGGACCGCGTCCCTCCTCTCGGAACGATCGCGCGTTCGCATGCCCCTCGCGCTTCGCGCGAGCGACCTCCTCTCCTGAGCGCGCGCGCGCGTTCGAAGATTGACCCAAGCAAAACTATCAGTCGGCCTACCGCTTACTAATAAAATGGTTTGGTCCCCGGCCGGAAGACTACAACACGGCTTCGTTGCGGCGGCAGTAAACAAATGAAATCGAGGAGGCCGTTCTGTAAACGCTGCGCTATGATAAAAGACGCAGCGGGAGAAATGCATTCTTGACGTCAGCGCGCTATATCAAAAAAAACCGCCGGGTACAGTTACGCGTATCATCCGGCTTAGGCGGCGCTCGGATTACTGAGCTGCGATCCATGCGGATCTCGAACTTTCTAGAGCTAGAGAAGCGCGATATGGGTGCAAAACATCGCAGCAAACGCTACAGTGTACCGATTTGCCTTACGGCAAAAATGACGTCACGAGATTCTTTCTCGCAAAAATTTATGAGTTCTCGTTATCCGTCAAATTCGTTACCGTCCCATTGTTCGAACTCTCGCGGTCGTCTCCTTCGTCTTCTTTCGCTCGTTGCCACGCCGGTATCGTTGACGTTGATGTCATCTTAGGGGGAGGAGTGAACTGACGACTGCAAGGGGGGGCAGATGTACCAGATCGATTTCTAACGGTTCCTGACTTTTGCTACCTGCTGAGCAGCAGACCCTTCAGCGACGCGATCTCCCCTCGAAGTTCACGCGCGACTGTCTCTTCGGCCATCGCTCCGGGCTGCCACAAGGGGGAATTGCATGCACTAGTATGCTAAGGAAGCGACTTGAATTCATTTCTACCTTCGATGCGGTCGAAAATTCCTTCAGCAGGAGATCCATCTGTCTGCTCTGCTTGTCTTGGAGGTCCTATGAAAATTCGGTGGCGGTCACTTAGATTGGTTTGCGTCTATGCTATATAGTCTGCATGTAAGTAAGACTGATGATAGACCACCTGCGTTTTTTCTGAGCGGTAGAGTCAAAGGATCAATAGAACCATTCCACTCATTAGCTCAAACCACGGGTGACACTTTCTATCCATCTCACCTGCAAAGCTGTAAGCGTAGTTTGCACGGAATTCACTAGGTAAAGAATCGTCTCACTGTCTACTAAATTAAAAACGTTATTGTTTACGTACGAGTTTCTGTCAGAGTTCCTCTCATTGACTCGATTGACTCTTCCAGCGTTTTCTTTGGTCTCTTCGACTGGAAAAAGGGCAGAATGTACGTCACAACGAGTTTCGTTAGTCCGTACGACGCGCCGCCAACGACAATCGACGCCGCAGCAAATCGTCCCAGAGAACTGCTCCAGCTTCTTTTTACGGAGTCACTTGCGACCAAAGAATGAGAAGCCGGAGCTCTAACATAAAAGATATTACGAACTTGAGGTTTATTTATTTATTTATTTATTTATTTAAATCTGCATATAAACTTTTTACTCGTTTGTATCGGTGATTCCGACCCGTTTTAGAGCTTCGCCAATTTCGGCGTCGGAAAGACCTTTGGAACAGTGATTTTGCACGTGAACCACATTCGGTCGACTAATACTACCTTTCTTCTTCAAAAATGCCTTTCGTTGGGTTAACGGCGTGTTAGTCACCTTGGGATTGCGCAGAAATTTAATAGCCGTCTCCACCTAGCTCAAATCGTAGAGGAAAAAACACCAGGGAGGTAGAAAAGCAAACCAATTCTTCGCGACTTGCGATAGAAGGCGGAGACGGCGACTAGAGCATAAAAACTAGACGAATGCCTTTGCAATAAGCTCAATATCTCACTGCAGCAGGCTTAGACTGTTCTGATGCACTCATACGAACGCATACGAAGCCGGATTGTATCTCTAGAGCACGCTAGCGTGGCGGCACGAGGGACTGCACGAGGGAAACCATGAGAATAGAGTGCTCGTTTTAAATAACACAATAGATAAATGCTTTGCTTTGAATCAATAATACTAATGCTAATAACTGACACAATGTTGATTCAGTCAGCCGACTTCCCTACTTTTGTAACAGATGTGTCTTCAGCTATGACCAGACGTAGGATGTCCCACAGCTGATTTCCCTTCACGTAGTCATTATCGACGAGATTGGCGAGAAAGTAGGTATCGTGAATGCGATCAATGACGCGTCGCGATTCCGATCCAGCCGCATAGAGACGACCCCACTGGTGATGCCACAAAGCAAAGGCTTCATCCTAAAAAATATTCTACATAGAGGCTCACGGAATGTAACAACTCAATAAGCCTACCTTCCACGAGTGGAAACTCGCTGGGTCGACGACTGTCGGCTGAACGATTTCCTTTCCGGGAAACACGCCCCAGGTGACGGCAATAGCTGAACTCTCGTCCGAATTGGTATACTCAATACTACCCTAATAATACAACGCTAAGTGCTGAGAAATCCTCTACGTTCGCCTGCCCTACATCGTGATTCACAATGTGATACGTAATCCACTTAAAATCCTCTATGACTCTGAGAAGACGAGCGACGTTCTCAGGACTGATGAAGAGCTCAACGTAAGCCTGAACATCAAAGTCCAAAAATTTAGTCAAGACTAATCGTCATCTCACCTTTTGATAGACGTATCCGCCAATGCCTCCCCAGCCAAACTTCGGATCCATCGACGAGGCACCGTTAACGTCGGGCTGCGAGTTGATCGTCCACATTCCGTTCTCATTCAAGTGCGCCAACTGATCGACGATCAGCGACGTCTCCGAGGCCAACTCCTCTTCATTCCAAGGCAATCGATTCACCTAAACAAGAATAGACGACCAATATACGGATGGCTTTAATTGTGCCTTGGCTCCCGAAGAATTTTTCTTTCCCGTGATGTAGCAAGCGAACACCTCGCTGACGTCGGCCTCGCACGTCAACTTGCGTCCCCACATCTTCCTCAGCTCGTCCGGTTTCGCGCGCGAGCGCAAGTAGAACAAGTGATAGTCCTTCAAATCGCCGAACGCGGGACTCGACGACGATCCCCAGCGCCCGTTCGGAAACTCGTCCCAATTCTGCGTGCGATGAATGTAGCTCTTCGGTCGCGTCGCCCAGAAGATCGGTCGGACGTCTTCGCGAAAGCGCTTGGGATGCGCCGACTGTTGCCAGGGAAGCGGACGCTCGGCGAGATCCTCGTTCCACATGCCGAGCTCGAGAAGAACTTCGCGCGTGGCAACTTCGCGATTCAGCGTGTAAAAGTGAATGCCTGGCGCCTTAGGGAGAACACAACTAGAGAAGATTATTTATCGATGTCCTTTATTTCCTTACTCCCTTCTCTAGGAGTGCTTTGCAGAGTTCGTGGCACTGCTTGACACCGTAATCGCGAATCGCTTCGTCGTCGTCCTTGATCGGTTGAATGGCTCTCTGAATCGAATCGGGCACTTCGAGTTTCGATAATTTGACCAAGTGCCTCAACGAATTATAACCCTTTCAAAAAAAATAACTAAAAGCTGATTCAGAGTCTTAAGATCTTTTCACCTGTATAGGCATGATGCCAGGTATGATTGGCACGGTGATTCCCACGCGACGGCAATCGTCTACGTATTTCACGTAGGTGTCCACTTCGAAGAATAGCTGAGTAATGATGAAATCGGCGCCGGCATCTACTTTCTCCTTCAAGTGCAGAAGATCCTCCTCATAGTCTGAAGCATCAGGATGTCCTTGAGGATGACCTTGAACATATAAGAGATTGCGTAGTTTGCACTCGTAACTATTGCGTGGATTTTTAAATCAAATCGATATTTCTCAGAATAAGGACGAGATTGACGTCATGGATACACAAAATCGGAACCACAGCCAAAAAAATTTCAGCATAGAAATCGAGACAACTGGCTCAGTGGGAGGGTGGAAAAAAATTCCATACAAATCTCACCTGCCACGCAAATTCCGAAATAGTCGCCAAATTCTTCGCGTATCAGCCGAACCAAGTCCGAAGCGTAGTCAAGTCCACCTTCGGGTGTCTTCCACGCCTCCCCATCAGAAGCATCTATAGGAAACAAATAGATTGCTCTAAGTGTTCTACAGGGCCACCCACAGGATCAAGATAAGATATAGAACAAGCACAACTTTTCATAGAAAAGGCATAGGCCGTTGCTATTTAAAAACGAAAATGGGCCACACACGCACAGAAAATGCGTACTTATAAATAATAAATTAAATGGAATCAATCTAAATAAATTCCTCTCATTCCCGCGCTAAGGTCAACACAAAGCCATTTTCCGTTCCTACCTCCTCTCAGAGCCATCACGTTTCTCAGACCGGCCTGCTTCGCTTTGTGCAGATAGGCGATCAATTGATCGCGCGTCGCGTCGGTGCACGTCATGTGAAGCATCGTTTCGAGACCGCAATAGTTGAGCGCCGTCGCGGCGATCGCCGTCGAGCTCGTTTCGCCGTCGCCGCCGGGATCGGTGGCGAGATGCCACGTGACGTCGCAGAAGAGGGGACGTCCGAGGGCCATGCGGTCGAAACGGGCGATCAGATTCGCCGCGCCCGGTGCCGTGCGCGGCGGAAAGAACTCGAGCGAGAAAAAGCTTTCCTTTTGCTGCATTTTGCGGCGTATTTTGTTGATGATTTTCGATCCGTGCTTGTGATGGCGCCCGGCGCGATGGTTCGGCGCCGTCGGCGACGACGTGCGGTGTTGGCGGTGGTGGCGTTGGTCGTCGATCGTTCGCTGCATGTGGCTGACGCTCATGTTTGGGAGGCGTTGACGATCATGCGTTGCGAGCGTGGGCTCGGGTCCCCGGCTGTTGAATACAATAGTAAATACTGTTCATAGCTGCGCTAACTATTAGATGTCCTAAAATTTCATTTCTGTTTTCCTTTCTTGAAATACGTCGGGGATATTTCCAATAGCCAATCACGATCGACAATGCACACGTCTCTACAGAAAAAAATTGGCTTTGATGCATGTAGACGTTTTTCGTACTGACCTCATGTAGCTCTTTGTTGTACGGACTATTTCTCTATAAATAACACACTGAGGAGGCGGCTTCAAGTGAAACAGACACGATGAAGGATGAATGAAAACAGACTGATGCGAGTCAGCCTGTATAAGAGTCATTCTCATACATTCTCGTACTGGAATACTTTTCATACAGTCAAGTAGTGTCCATCTTGATGATACTCAGCCGCATTGACAAAAAATCCAGCGCAAAGACTCTTCCTAAGAACAACACAATGCACATTGTGGTTAGTATCAGAATTTTATGCACCGCACCGCAGTTTCACTGTGTCCTAGTTGCAGAAAAATTTTTTAATAAAAGATCTCACGCATTTTTTGTCATACCTGATGACATGACTCCAGTTGGAGTTTCAAATTCGTACAAATCTGACGTAGTTGCGTTCTAATATCAATAACCTAGGCAAAGACAAAAAATTCTCTCAAAACTATTGACTTGTTTTCACAAGCACACCGATTTCATATTCCGCGCGTTAATGAAATTTTCATAGCACCAATCCTATTCGAAACAGACTTTCAACTCACTATTCAAAGCGATGCCACATCTCAGCATACCCTATTTCCTTTCATAGCTCTATAGGCGTGGTAGATGTTAAGCATAGTAATGGGATCACCATCAGGAGAGAAAAAGCGTCGACGAGCAGCCAACGCTTTGTCGCCTTTCTATAGGCAATTCTCAGCGTACGATCCCCTCTAGGCAAACTTTCCTTCCTACCTCTCCATGAGGATAATAGAGGACCGAGTCAACGGACATCAGGGCGACAATAGTCAAAGCCTCCTCACTAAGTATCACCATTCCACGCATTTCAAAAATTTTATAAGGAAACAATTTTACAGGCAGTGATAGCTCTCTGCAGCTAGTAGAACTTTAGATAATTTAGGATCCAACGGAAACTGAGCCATACAGTGACCAGTACCAGTCAACTAAGCAGGGATAAGATATTGGTAATAGTATACAGATATGATTTTAGACCTGCAACTGCGCCTCGCCTTTAACTGCCTCCAATGTGCGGAGCAGCTGCAAGGCTGCTCTGATAGCCTTGAAAATCAAACGAGTGACCATCATTAAAATTATACGTGAATTTTCATTTTACTGCTTCTGGTGGCTTATCCATGAAGTCAAAGTCAACGACGTTTGACACTCCCAGAGCCAAGAGCTCCAGAATGACCGTGGAGAGATTGCACCGTTGAATTTCAGGTATTGCCTGCGCTCGAAGAGAATTAAACGTCGCTTCAGAAAAGAGACGATAGCAAATGCCACTATAAAACAATTTGAGAATAAACAGTAGACGTTTTTATTTCCTGCCTGGTTTCTCTTCCGGCGCGACCAAGCCTCTGTCTCGCCTGTGCTTTCGATACGGGTTGAACGGTAAGAAGTTCCAGCCCACTTTTTGGATGGAAACTCCTTTACATTTTTTAAAAGACGGGTTTTTAGGGCATTTTTGGCATAGAGAAAGCTCGTACCTTTGCTTCACAAAACCTGTATCAATGACGTATTTGATACCGGGTATCGTGACCGACGTCTCGGCTATATTCGTAGAAAGAACGACTTTTCGATGACCCTGCGTAGCGCAAAGAAAAATCTCCACAACGAACACACATCCATCTCTTCGTACAGTGGGAGCCGGATGAAAGACTTTGGATTGCAGTCGCGATGGCAAGGCGGCATACAAGGAACAAACAAATAGTCTCAAATATTCTAGGCGAGAAGTGAGATTAAACTAAAGGAGCGTAGATAATCGCACTGGAATCGAGATGTTGCTGGCAGTCGTTCAGTATGCGTTCAGTCGTCTCGATCTCCTCCTGACCCGTCAAAAATATGAGGATGTCGCTACAGGTAGGTCGTCAAGAATAATTCATATACACTGTTTCACTGCGTTAGTGTTACTGTTACCCCGGCTCTTCCTCTTGGTGTATCTGCAAAGCCGTCACAACGGCTGCACGCGCGTAATCGGTCTGTGGCTCGGCTGCGTATAGGATTCGAACTGGATATTGACGTCCTTGAACGTAGAGCACTTTGGCACTGCCAAAGTAAGCGGAGAACTGGTCAGCGTCGAGAGTCGCAGACATGACCAATATCTACAAGAAATAAATCAGCGAGACGTACAGGCAAATGCGATATGTTCCACCTTGAGATTTTTTAACGATTTATTCTCGGCACGTTGATTCTGAGCTCCCTTGACTATTCCAAAAAGGATGTCGGTGTGAAGAGTTCGTTCGTGGGCCTCGTCAAGAATAATGATAGAATAGCTGAAAGGAAAATTTTAATTAATTAACCAAGGCAGACAAGGAGCTTATGTACTTCAATAGAAGCTTATCTCCCATTGCCTCCCTTAGCAACATTCCATCAGTCATATACTGAAATTGTAATGACAATGATGTCAAATTCGCAATGAAATGAATTTTCTTCTTATAATTATTATATAACCTTTATTGCTGTGTGAGGTGACGTTTTGTCATCAAATCTCACTGAATAGCCCACCTCGCTACCAAGCGTAACTTCCATCTCTTCTGCTACTCTCCCAGCCACAGACGTCGCTGCTACACGGCGTGGCTTTATGAGATATACTGTAGTACACGTCATATTTCTTAGTTTCCATGGAGACTTTCTACCTGAGTGCATGCTATTTTCCCCCCTTTTCGTCCGAATCCGCTCTCGTACAAAAACTAAATTTCAATTTTTTGGCTCGAATGAGCGCCTTTTCGAAGCCCGAATTTACCTGAGGAATTTGCGTCGTTTTTCCGCTGCCCGTTTCGCCGACGATGACGAGACAATCGTTCTGTCGTACTTCGTCGATGAGACGCTGACGCGCCGTATAAATCGGCAATCGACGCCTCTGCTCGGCCAGGGCCATGGAAAATTGGAAATCGCTTGGTTGCTGCGCAATGCAAGGACCACCACGCTCACTCGGACAACAAACCGAGGCTTTCGTGGCAGAAAACTGAAAGATTTTCTTCTTTTGGCGAAAAGCGAGCTGCCTTTATTCGGGTGGTCGCACAGATCACGTGATCAAAGTCGAACACATGGCGACCGTTCTTCATTTCGTTTTAGCTGCCTTTCTTCTTCGCGCCGGCCTCCTGGTAGCCGCCGACAAGGCACTCGTCTTGCTGGACAACTTCAGCACGCGCGAGACTCACTCTATCTTCTTTAGCTACCTCAAGGGTGCGATATTCGACGATTTTTCGTCTCCTCCTCCTAATTTTTCTCTCTGTTTGCAGGCAATGGCCTTCATCTCACGTACAAACTTGCCGATGATCCGAATCTTTCTCTTATCAAGTACGGAGAGTTTCTGTACGATCATCTGATCGTCTTTTCGCCGTCCGTAGCAGGTGAGGTCCCTCGCGAGGAACCCCGTCTTCGAAACCCAATCTTTTTCGCAGAATTCGGCGGCGACATCGACACGAACGCCATCACGAGCTTCATCGACGGCGGCGGCAACGTTCTCGTCGCGACGAACAGCGACATCGGCGACGTTCTGCGCGATTTGAGCAGCGAGTGCGGCGTCGAATTCGACGAGGAGAAAACGGCCGTCATCGATCATCTGAACTACGATTTCGCCGACGAGGGAATGGTAAGTCGAGGAGGAGAGCCCCCTTTCGGGGGAAAACCGTTCTCTTTTAGCACACTCGCATTCTCGCTCATCCTGGAGACGTGATCAAAGCTCCAATAGTCGTGAGTCAACCTCCCAAGGCACCTATTCTTTTTAAAGGAGTGGGGTGAGAGAGCTTTCCTTCATATAACTTTATTTAGAAAATACTAATTTAGAATGACGTCAGATCCTGAGAATCCTCTCGTCTTGGAAATTCTTCACGCTTCGTCAATGGCATACTCTTACACACCAGATTCTTCCATAACGGATGTGAGCTTTCAGATCTTAAAGGTGTAGTTATTTATTGGTGCGTCCTTCTAGTACCCCAATGCTGTTGGCAAGTCAACGCTTCTCATAGCCGGTCTTCAGGCTCGAAACAGCGCACGCGTTATCTTCTCGGGATCGTTGGACTTCTTCAGCAATGAGTGAGACTGTTCATGCACTTTCGGAGTTCAAATGATGCTAAAAGTATATCAATAGATTTTTTCTTTCGCCTGTTCAAAAGGGGATGGACGGTTCTCAGAAGTGATATCAGTATATTGCTAGCTGTCTAAGTGGTTTGACTTCGTTTCTCTTAGATTCGATGTCTCTGGAAATCAGGAGTTGGCCGAGAATTTGGCCCAGTGGGTTTTCAAAAAGAAGGGAGTCTTGCGTCATCTTGAAGTGAAGCATCACATTCAAGGAGAGCCAGATGCGCCTGAAGCGTACACAGTATCGCAAGACGTGGTAAGAATCAGTATAAAAAAACCCGATTTTGTACTTCATCTATTTACGTGTACGTCTTATAGGAGTATTCCATAAAAATTGAGGAGCTTGTGAAGGGGAAATGGGTTCCGTTTCGTGCCAGTGATGTCCAGATGGAATTCGTTCGCATCGATCCCTTTGTTCGTCTAACACTCAATAGCACGAAGAGTAAGACCAGTAGCCACTTCAATCGTGCTGACCTTAGAGGGACTTCTGTTTCTTAGATGGGATATTTCGGGCGCGTTTCACACTGCCAGATGTCTACGGCGTCTTCCAGTTCAAAGTAGACTACAAGAGAATTGGCTACAGTAACCTGCATTCGGCAACTCAGGTCCTGAATCCCAACATTGTCGTGACCGAATCATATGAGTCTCTCTCTCTCTTAGGTTTCTGTTCGTCCTCTGACTCACACCCAATATGAACGCTTCATCTTTTCGGCTTACCCGTATTATGTTGGAGCGTTTTCCATGCTGTTTGGGCTTTTCGTCTTCAGCATGGTTTACCTCCACCACAGGGACAATCCGTCAGAAGGAAAGAAACTGCAATGAGTTTCTCTGGAATTTGTGTAGCAGGGCGCTGTTTTAGTGTGAGGGTTCAATTTGAATTTTGTTTGCTCGGCTCGTAAATTCAATATTGCACCCAAGCGCGTGTATTGGTGTACTTGGCCCTCGTTAGTTAGAACGGAACTTCTTCTTCTTGCCAAACTGTTTCCCATTACGCCGGCCCCCCGTCAATGAATATTCAATGGCACGTGCGAACAAATTATTGACAGCCCGTGTCTTATAAACAGGGGGTCCAACCCATTGTCCGCTCATAGAAGCCGCGATGACCTATTCTTTGTATCTCGTGTCGTCTGTCCTCCTGCTTAGCTGTGTTGGCAGAGCAACAAACTCCAATTCTTGCTCCCAAGCGACGATCATTTCGTCATCCGGCTCAACTATTTGCATGCCTCTGGACGCGTATATGGAACAGTTTCCCCAAAACACAGTAAAGGGAGAGGTAAGTAAAACAATCATAGATACCACAGGGTCTCTACAGTAGAGGACGAACTAGAAGGGAGAGAAAGGGTCTCCAGGACCAGCAATAAAGGTGAGTTAGACACTGTGACATGCGATACGTCGGAAAGTAATGCATATCGTTCAGGGAGAAAAGGGAGAGATGGGAATGAACTGCACTAAGAGCGAGGTACTATCGTCTCGATCACTGTTTACTTTACTGGGGAAAATATGATCTTCCCACCAGAACGGCGGAAGCGCGGTAACTCGAGAAGAAATAGACGAAATACGTCGCGAACTGAAAATACTAAGAGGTGAGGAGAAACTGCAGAGACGTACATGGAATGATTTAAATGGAATTCTTTGTATCAGATGCCATCTTTGCCATGTCCACTACAGCCAGAGATGCCGTCGTTCCTGCTACGGTTTCAAAGAGTTCTTCTTTACGAGTTACATCTACTCCCGTTTCTACTGTAAGTAACTAACGATGACATTTCCTCAATCTAGCTACCATTTTCAGTTTGTTCCCAAGCCAACTACGGTTCCTCAGGATGCAAATTGGGCGGTTACAAAGAGTTCTTTATGGGTCGCGTCTACTCCCGTCGCTACTGCAACGATGAAATTTCCTCAATCTAGCACCTATCATCAGTTCGTTCCCAAGCCAACTATTCTACCTCCGGCTCCGGTTCCTCAGTATGCAAACTGTTCCTGTGCCTGCATCCGCAGACAGAACAATGAAAGTCAAAGCGGTGTTTACAAAATCCTAGGATTCAATTCGACGACGGCATCACTAGTCTATTGCGACATGGAAACGGACGGGGGCGGCTGGACTGTTTTCCAACGACGACAAGACGGATCTGTCGATTTCTACCGCGACTGGAACGACTACAAAAACGGTTTCGGTAACGCCAGAGGAGAATTCTGGCTGGGACTCGATATATTGCACTGGCTACTTAGTCTTAGCGACAACGGCAATCGACTTCGAGTCGATTTGGGAGACGCGGACGGGGAACGACGCTATGCTGAGTACGCGACTTTTTCTATTGGGGACGAGAGTACCAAGTACGTTCTGAGTGTGAGCGGGTACAGCGGAGACGCGGGGGACTCGCTCGGGCCCACGCACAGCGCAATGAAATTCACAACTAAGGATCAGGACCACGATACTTTGGATGGAGATAATTGCGCTGTGGTGTATAGAGGTGGCTGGTGGTTCAAGGACTGCCACGACTCGGGGCTCAATGGGGAGTATAACGGGACGGCTGATGCGGGCATATGGTGGAAAGATTGGAAAAGGGAGCCGCTGAAATTTTCCGAAATGAAATTTCGATCCAATTAGATATTACAGTGACGTTTGTTTACCCCCTCCCCTTTTCCCTGCCTAATTCTGAACGCTACCTAAGGTGCTGACTTATCTTGTTTGTTGCATAAAATTGATCGCTCAACAGAAAATGCTCCTGAAAAATAAATGAAATACGCGTCCCTCTTCATTATATAAGAGCTCAACTTCGTGTTCATTTTTGCTTCATTTCTCTGTCGCGGAGAGTCTCAAAGTGTAGGTCACAGCCAAGTCCAATTCAAACTGGATTGACAGTGCGTGAAAAATTTGCCTTACTGGTGTTATGACGTGGAGAACAATCCGTATGTGCCGAGAAACGCGCACAGACGCGCTCGTAGCCGAAGCCTTGTGGGTTCTCAGTGATGCTGCTTTGTTCGTGGCGATGACCAGGTGCGGAAATCGGAGAGAAAGGACGTGCCATGGGGCGAGCGCATGCAGTTGAATTTCCATTGGGCCACTGCACTCGCTTTCTTCGTCCGTGACATTTCCTGCACGTCCTATGTATTTCTTTGGATTTGTCCGCGCAATCGCGACGACTTTTCACCGTCCCTCGACACTAGAAATGCGGAACTCGTCGATCGGAAGCTGATAAACACCCCCCTAACGGACTTCTCACGACGCCGATCAATGCTTCGCTGTATTTTCTGCATGAATCGAGCTCAGAAACTCGTCGCAATAGACTGGCGGCCGACTTCGTCGTTTGTTTCGATCAGCTATAGCGTGCGCTGACGCCGCGCTCGAATTACGCGGAGCGGTTCCGTTTACTTTATTTTTATATTTTTTGTACACACGCTACGCTACAAAAAAATCTTACTACGCAAGAATTCAAGTTTGACGCTGCTTCTGACTCGGACGACGATATTCGTCCATTCGTGGCGTTGATTTCTCAAAGTTGCTCGCTCCAACCTAAAAAAAGAAGCCATTATTCTGCCAAATAGCCGTTGTACGTACCTTTTGGTTGCGTCCGTATTAGCGTTATCCAGGCTACACCGCGTGGAGGTTCGGACGCTTCGTAGCCCAGGGAAGTCTTCGCAAAGCGATGACTCCCTTCCAAAAAGTTTCGGGTGAGTTGCTGCTTCATCAGCCCCCTCAATCAGTATCCGCCTGGACGAGTAGTCGGTCCCTAATACCGAGTCCCCCGGCGCGACGATACCTGACCACATTGGTAGGCACAAGGCCAAGAACCAGGGCTTCTGAGTTGGAGAACGGCCGACCACTGTTTGTAGAGGCCGACAAGAAAGACAGTGCAATGCCGAATAGACTTCACCTGAGCCGGATCATCCTCCGTCTAATCGTGCCGTCGGGTGAGAAAAGTGCCGGCAACCAGACCGTTTTTGAACACCCCCTCCAAGCCGTAACCGCTCGAGCCTAGCGCAGTTCGTGCTTGTTGGCAACAATAAGACATCGGCGATCGTTCCGCTCAGTGCGCGTACCGAGGCCGAAGCCCCCCTTCGCCCTGCCTACAGGCTCCGGCACGGTAAAAACCGTGGGCCACGCTGATCCGCCAATCCAGTCTTGCCTTTTGCCTTCCCCCGAGCCGGTCCGTTCAAGGACGAGACGCAGCGAACCGCGAAACATCCACCCTCAGCCGCAACTGAAGGAAAATCGGTGTGCACTTCGCTTATAAGCAGCGTAACCCCGCCCAGCGCGCTCATTGGTCCGTTGCGGTCACGTTGCACTCACCTAGCGTGCCCATTGGTTCAAACGAATAGGTGCAACTTTTTCAACTGCAAACGGTTCAATACCGGTTGAGCCGGTTTTTTAAGCACTGTCAGCAATCTATATTTGGCTATATGATTATGCAAGGCATCACGCAGCACAGGCGTGGCTAAGATGGCGGCCAAGATGGCGGACTTTATGCGAACGATACTATGGATAGGATTAGGCTAGGACGCGGCACCGATCGAGAAAGGATGGAAAAGCCATCGATGCACAAGCTGATTCGAAATCGAGGCAGTGTAGCGCTTTTTGAGATGTCTGCGCTGCTTCGATGACGACGATGCCAATTTTCTGGCAATCGTCCGCTTCTGAAGCCTCGAAAATGGAGCCTAATCAATCTATAAGGTGTTGTGCTGCGTTTGAAAGAATTTGAAAAGTTTGAATTTGACTGTAATAATTATATGGAGCAAAATAAAATTATCACAGTATTTACTGCTCTTCCTAGAGTTAATGTGACTGTTAGTTTCGCAGACAAATACAATGTTTCTATACTAACCTGTATGGTACTGTCGTCGTCAGTGTAGAATGGATCTTTCGTCGCCATGAGCTTAGTGAGTGCAAGAAACTCAGGACAGTCGTCTGGAAAGCAATTGTGCTAAAAAAAACCATCTCGGTGAATTTGTCTGCCTTTCCTGGCTAGCTCTCTACTGCAGTGCTTACATCAAGTGATAGTCTCATCAATCCACTGCCCAGAGGAAGACGAAGAGTCGACTGAAATTTTATCGTGGCGAGAAAGGCAGCAAGACCACACTCGTCAACATAATTATCTAGAAAAAATAGAACAAAGCTGCTGCCCCTGTACGCAGACATTGAATTTGTGCCCACTATCTTACAGGACAAGTTGAGATTGGTCAGTGCACGATTCCCCAGTATGTATTTCTTTCCTCCCACCTCTTCCACGGGTTCCACAAGTGGATTGCAGTGTTCCAAAAGTGACGGCTATGTAAAATTGGTAAGATGTAGTATGCAGAGGTACTGCATCTGCTATATTGTACCTTTGCTCCTTCTTCACCGTGGTCTGAGTGTTTCTTTCCTTTGGTTCTTCCCTTTTTCTGATCAGCACTTGAAACTGGAAATGCTATTAGGGCACGTGCATATAATATATTCGTGGGGCACCGCACTACTTTTCTTTCCTCGGCCACTCGTCAATTCCTTTTCGTCTTTCTTTGCTTTCTCCTCTTTCTTAGGGGGAGCCTCCTAGACGTAGTAGTTCACACGAGATAGAACGTGCGTGTACGCAGTTCTCTCTCTCACTCTTTTCTTTGTTGGAGGCGTCGATTTTTCTTTTCCTTTGTCCTTTCCCGCTATCTGACTGCCACTACTACAATTCAAAACCAAAGCATTATTTTCAAATAAACAAAAATTCCACAGTAGTTAGTAAATTAGTTGGCCTTAGTAATTAATCAATTGATCAACT
Organism: Oscarella lobularis; assembly: GCF_947507565.1. Taxonomy (NCBI): domain Eukaryota; kingdom Metazoa; phylum Porifera; class Homoscleromorpha; order Homosclerophorida; family Oscarellidae; genus Oscarella; species Oscarella lobularis. The sequence continues at coordinate 1,698,588 of NC_089190.1, read as the reverse complement.
CACATATTAGATTTGAGCGTTTTCTTCTCAGGCGATGCATGCACAAGCAGAGTAACACTGATTAAAAAATTAGCATCAGCATTAGAATCAAGCTTCAGCAGCCAATAGCAATTAAAAACAGCAACAAAAAATACTCACGTGGGCTTTTTCTCAACAACCTAGAAGAAAATCAAAGTACTGTACAGTGTACATGTATATATGTCTCTTACTTCAGCTGCCTGCTTCTTTTCTGCGTGATACATTCGCCTTGCGACAATCTCGTGATGACTCAATGCAAACCGAGCTAAAACCTTGCAGCAAAACCATTTTTGGGGTGCAAGTGTCTGCAACTCGTTGCGCGCGAGCGGTGCTTGCGGCTCAGGCGCATGGAACGCCACTCGTGCATTTTAGTGTTGGCGGGAACGCCCATTTTTGGGGTGCAAGTGTCTGCAACTCGTTGCGCGCGAGCGGTGCTTGCGGCTCAGGCGCATGGAACGCCACTCGTGCATAAAGTAGTGTTGGTGGGAACTGTGGAAATGGTCTCTGTCTTGAAGGGGGGGAGGGAGGGGGAGGGGGAGGGGGGGGGGGGGGGGGAGGCTCACTTCAGCCAGTGGACCAACTCCCTCGTCGTCGATTTTGTTATTGGCGAGGGAGAGCGACAGAAGCGTGCGATTGATTCGAAGTCCGGCAACGATGTGTTTTGCTCCGACGCTCGAGATTCGATTGTGGGACAAATCGAGAACGAGAAGGCTTTGATTGGCTGGTAGACATTCTCCCAAATACTGCGCTCCCACGTCGTTGATGCAATTTCCGCGCAGCGACAAGTTCTGGAGTGGACTGGCACAAAGGGAAAATTCTTGTTCAAGCCAAGGGATGATTTGTCAATGATACCTGTTTTCGTGGTCAAAAAGAAAGGAAAAATCCCCTCCAGGTATAGGATTCCCAGAGAGAGACACATTCCTTAGAGAGAAGATTCATTCAAATAAATTGTAGATTACGTTTATCCTTATCACTTGATATTGAACTGATTTATTAGATGGGCAAACTTTTCCAGAAGCCTCTTGTCCAAACCGACGTTCCAAAATCTATTCGAGAACTCCGGCTAGCATAGTTCGCTTCAAATTTAATTATTGAGCTACTTTATTGTCGTAAGAGTGGAACATAGAGGAAGGGCGAGTGTCAAAACATTCAGAACTTTCTCGTCGACTTTCCAACCTCAAAAACGAATTCGGAGCTTTGGGAATCAATCCATATCTCGTCGATTTACCTCTGATGTGGATCGTTGCAACCGATCCCCGCACGGATTCGTCTTCCAATTCGACGAGAACTTTGGGACGAAAGAAGTCGACGTTTTCTGTTATTTTCGGCTCCGCTTCGTCGACGGATGCGCCCTTTGGCGACAGAACGACGACGTCGACCGCGTGAATTTCTTCTTGGACGCACAGAAGAGGGAAATCCGTTTCGAAAATTCCCGTTAGCCCGTCGCCGTCTGGAATCGACGTTTCGGGGAGTTCCGAGCGGTTGACTAGAAAGATCTGACCTGGGTTGCTTGGTTCCGATTCGGGAGGAGGCTTTTCGGCCGCCTTCTGCGCTCCTTTCTTCGTCATTTGAAGGTTGCTAAGGACAAACACAATGACGTAGTGCTATTGTTACGGTGAGGCTACCTTATGTATGCATCTATGATGTATGGGCCGTATGTATTGAGGTTTCGCGCGCAAACGCAGGGCTAAAAAATGTAGCTGGGGTAGCCGTAGCGACACTGCACGTGTAAAAATTCAAGCTATAAGCTCACATGTGGACTCGCTCCAAAAATGCAGCGCCTAAAAACAGAGAGATCATCTGTTAGCAATGAAAGACCATAGATTCTCCAATAAATGAATATGTGCAGACCGGCTACACATGGGATTCTCACTCAATGCCCGTGTAGTACACATACACAGATAAACATGCAACGAATATTGTGTCAGCAGAAACGAGCTCAGGCAATAGCTGCAGCTGCATAGTCTAATTAATCAGCTTCGTCTAAATCTTCAAAGCCTTTCACCAAGGACATATCCAACTCTGCCTGAATACGATCCAAGACGTCGTCTGTTGAAGAATAGATAGGATTGTGCTTCGACTCCATTGTATCAGCTCCGCTTCCAAATGGGGCCTCGTACAGCGGATTCTGTTTCGTAGCGCCAGATCCACCGTACATAGGATTGGTAAAAGCGATGTTGTCGCCGTCTGGCGTGAAGGCGACAGACGTCGGCATTTCGTCATCCTGCTCATTTCTTCTCCATTTGAATGCACTAGGCAAAATCCAAGAAAAATTAGATTGTTAGTAGGGAGGGAGAGAAAGAAGAATTACTAGGCTTTTTTCTTGGCTATGACCACTATCATGACAATCAGAAGAAGAAGCACAAGCGTACCAATGGCAACACCCGCAATAAGACCGACGCTGAGCCCCCCGGTACTTCCTATACATAGACGAGTGCTCTCTCAGCCAATGTAAGTCTATATCAATCTCAAGTCTTACCTGTATTTTCATTGGAAATTGGTGTTGGCGCTACTTCATTATTGACGTCAATTTTTACCGTAGCTGTTGAGCTGAGAAGATTGTCGCCACTGTCGACTGCAATGACGGCAAAAGAAAACGATTCGCCATTTTCCGTCAATCTGTCCAATTTAATCTCTCCACTGTCTCGCGAAATGGAGAACGGAAGCAATTCCCCAAGCGATTCCGTCTCATTGTTGATGAAATATCGGACTCGTCCATCTAGACCGTCATCGGAATCCACAGCGCTAACAGTGAGCACTACAGTTCCGACAGGCGTCGAACTGTGTATCGTTTTCTCGTACACCTCCTTATCGAAAACGGGATTATGCTTATTGACGGTGGCAACGTCGAGAACGACGTCACTTGTACTAGTCAGCGCCGGCGATCCTTGATCAGTGGCAACGACCTTAAACCTATACTGTCCTCCAGATAAAACGTTGGCCGACACTACAAGCCCGGTCGGACCGACAACGAAAGGAAGATTGCCGTCAGATTCGATTGAGTATTTAATGACAGCATTGCTCCCGACGTCGTCATCCGTTGCCGTCACAGTGAGCAACGGCGCTCCGATAGCGACGTTTTCATCGACGCTGGCCGAATATATTGGCTGGCTGAAGACAGGCGCATTGTCGTTGACGTCGAGGATCGCTACGGTGAGAGAGGTAACTGCTTGCAAAGACGACGATCCCTGATCGGCGGCCGCTATGCGAAGTACGTACTTCGACGTTTGCTCGCGATCCATTGGAATAAGGTTCGAGACTAATCCCGTCGACGGGTCGATAGAGAAGGCATTATCGATATTGCCTTGAATAATTGAATACGTTATCTTTCCGTTCGCGCCGATATCGCTGTCTGTCGCCTGTATAGTAATCACCGACTTTCCAATTTGATCTCCTTCGTAAATCGACGCTGAGTAGACGGGTAGGGAAAACACTGGCTGATTATCGTTGACGTCTTGAACAGCGACGTTTAGCAGAGCAGTAGACGACTGAGGGGGCTGACGTTGATCCGTGGCCACGACCGTAATCGAGTACTGGTCCTTCGTCTCGCGATCGAGTAGGCGCGAGAGGCTAACAATTCCAGTCGTCGCATCGACGCCGAAAACCGTCGAATCGCTGAGCGAGTAGCGTATGCCCGACGATCCCAAAGTTTCCCTCGCTCGCACTCGAGTCACGCTTATTCCCACACCGAAGTTCTCCGGAAGGGACACGGAGTACACGTTCTGATCGAAGACCGGTTTAAGTTGGCTCGGCTTTACGACGTTGACGGTCACGGCGGTCGTCTCGCTGCGCTGAGACGCTCCTCCGTCCGCCGCTCTGACGATCAGAGAATAGGCACTCTGCTTTGCACTGTCCAAGGATCCGGCTAGACTTATGACTCCCGTGTTTCTCTCTATGGAAAATCTACTGTTCGAATTTCCTTTCGCGATGGAAAACGAAACGTCGCCGTTCGTTCCGCTGTCCTTATCGGTTGCGGTGACTTGAAAAACGCTCGATCCCAGAGGAAGTTGATCGCTAATGGTCACGCTGTACGGCGTATTAGAAAAGACCGGCGAATTGTCGTTGACGTCTGTCACTATGACGGAAACTTTCGTCGTGGCGCTCTTTGAAGGTCGTCCTCCGTCGACCGCTTCGATTTCCAACAAATAAGAAGTGTCAGTTTCGTAGTCGAGTTGCTTGGCCGTTTGTATAACCCCTGTGTTGGAATTTATGACGAACAGATTCGCGTCGTTTCCGCTCACGATTTTGAAGGTGGCCTTTCCGTACGGACCTGGATCGGGATCGTGGACGACGACGGTTCCAACGAGACTGCCACTGCTAACGCTCTCTTGCACGATGAACGTGTATTGGTCGGTGGAGAATCTAGGCTTTGTGTTGCCTTGTACGGCCACTTGGATGCCGACTGTTGTCGTGGAAAATAAGGAGGGATCCCCTTCGTCTGTCGCTTTGATGATCAGGCTAAAATTTCTTATGTGACTCGTGTTTAGAACGGCTGCCGTCATGATGTCTCCTAGGGCCTTGTTAAGGCTGAAGTATCCGCCGGCTCCTCCAAGAAGACTGTAGCTGAATCGACCGTTGGAACCGGAGTCTTTGTCGGTTGCTGTGACTGCTGCAACACTGGTGCCAGGTGAAGTAGACTCGGGTATCGTGACCGCGTACTTCTGCTGCGAGAACGTAGGCGCATTGTCATTGACGTCGGAAATTGCCACTCTGACGTTCGCCTGAGCGGTTTGGGGAACTGGTCCCGACGACTTTGCAACGACGACGAAGTTGTACACCGGCGTCGTTTCTCTGTCTAGCGATTTGAGCACCGTGATTTGACCGGAGTTTGACGTCATGCGGAATGGAACTTTGCCTGGATTCGAAATGGAGTACGTCACGAAAACGGGTCCCGATTGCGTCGTCGCCAAGACGCTGGTAACCGAACTGTTCACAGCCGCGTTTTCGGCAATAGTCGCCGTGTACAGATCCAAGTCAAAGTTCAATACGTTCGCGTCATCTTTGAAAACGGTAACGGTGAGAAGACTCTGCGCTTGTTTCGAGGGATTTCCTTCGTCCGAGGCGGTTATTCCAAGTTGATAGGACGAAGGCGAGAGTCCTAACACGACGGTCGTACTAACCTCGCCGCTAGACGAATTAATTGCAAAATTTCCCTTGGAATTTCCGCTCGTCAGAGAGTACGAAACGCGTCCATTGCTTCCCGAATCCTTGTCGGTGGCTCGAACGGTCGCAATTTGCGTGCCGTTCGGAGCAAAAGCCGATACCGAAGTAACGTATTGTGATTGAGTGAACGTCGGAGAATTGTCGTTCACGTCGATCACTTCGACGTCGACCGTCGTCACTCCCGTTTGAACTGGAAATCCTGCATCCGTTGCTAAAATCGTCAGATCGTAGTCGCTCAATACTTCGTAGTCGAGAGATCCGTCGAGAATCAGATCGCCCGTTACGGAGTCGATCTTGAATTTATTGCCCACGTTGCCGCTAACGATTGCATAGGAAATTTTCGCGTTGACACCGGCGTCGTCGTCATTTGCTGACAGCCTGAGCAACGTTGAACTGCTCGAAGCACTCTCCTTTACTGGTACCGAATACTCTGCTTGCGAAAAAGTCGGTGCATGATTATTTACGTCGGTAATTGCTACGACGACTTGAGCTGTAGACGTCCGAATAGGCGACCCGCTATCCGTCGCAGAAACGGTGAAATTGTAGCTCGAACGCGATGGAAAATCAAACGGTACGTCAGTCGAGATCACTCCCGTCTGACTGTTGATAATAAAGCCCGATTTCTGACTCTTAATCGAGTACGACACGCTTCCATTTCCTCCGGCATCCGAATCGGTGGCGACGACTGTGAGTACGCTCGTTCCAATAGGAGTCGTTTCCTTAAGTGTTTCCGCATAGGGAAGTTTTTGAAACGACGGATCATTGTCGTTTACGTCGTCGACGTTGACCGTCACCGTCGCCGATCCGGTCCGGGGCGACGGAGCCGAATCGGCGGCGTAGACGTTGAATACGTATTGGGCGCGCGTCTCTCGATCAAACGACTGCAAAGCGGTGATCACCCCCGACGACGAAATGCGAAACATCGACTTCACGGCGGACGCCAACGAGTAAGTAATCACCGAATTGACGTCCTTTTCCGAAGCGGAGACTTGAATCACTCTCACGCCGACGAGATTGTTTTCGATCACGCTCGTCGAATAGGAAGAGACGGTGAACGTCGGTTCGTTGTCGTTGATGTCGGACACGGTCACAATCAACGACGCCGAGCCCGTGTTGGACGGGACTCCGCCATCGACTGCCGTCACCTTTAGTTGATACTTCGCAACCGTTTCGCGATCGAGAGTCTTGGCGACAGTGACGATGCCGTCGCTCGAGCGAATGGCGAAAGCCGAGTCCGTATTTCCCGACGATATGTTATAAGTTACCAATGCATTCGTTCCGAGATCGGCGTCGAGTGCCGTCAGATGAACGACCGTCGTTCCCACGAGAGCTCCCTCCGAAATCGTCTGCTGATAAATCGACTGAGTGAAGTAGGGCGCGTTGTCGTTCGCGTCGATGACGTTGATGCGAAGTTCGGTCGTCCCTTCGAGCGGCAAACCCGAGACGGGATTATCCTGCGCCCATATGAAGAGCTGATAGTCTAACTGGCCCTGATCGATGTCTAATGTGGCGGTAGTCACTACGGTGCCCGTGCCGGAATCAATAGCAAAGATGCCCTTTTCGTTTCCGGATCGAATTGAGTAGGTGACTTTTCCGTTCGATCCAGCGTCGCCGTCCGTCGCTGATATACGCGCCACGGTCGTTCCAATCGGAGCCGACTCGCTTACGTTCGCGGAAAAAACTTTCTGCTTGAACTGGGGCGCGTTATCGTTGAGATCGTTTACCGTTACGAGAAGAGTCGCCGTGGCCGTCATCTGAGGATCTGCATTGCTGACGGCTTTTACTGTTAGGTTGAAAGAGCTCTGCGCTTCTCGATCCAAGTAGCCGTTCACGTAGATGTACGCGTAATAAGAAAAGTAGGTTCGTACCGTAAAATTGTTTTTCTCGTTACCTAAAGTCAATGATTAATTAACAACGGTCGCTACTTCTGCTAACTTTCGTGTACCTGACGTAAACGAAAATCGAACCGACTGCCGAGAAAGCGTAGACGTTTCGGCTGTAGCGTAGAGTCGCGTTACGTATCGATTGCCTGTGCTGCCGTTTTCAGTTAGACTGGCTCTGTATACAGCAGCAGCAAATTTAGGCTGAGGATCTAAGCAGAAAGATCGGCATAGAAAAAAACCCATCTGTGGTCTGCTATGCCTAATACTTACCATAAACTCTTACAAGGGCGGCTGATGACGTTTTCTTCACTTTTCCCGCTACTGTCGCCTCGCAGTAGTAATTGCCACCATTTGCCTTCTGGGCATTAGACAGCGTATAATTCAAGTTCGTTGCTCCAGAAATAGCCTAGCAATACAGAAGTCTTTTTTTTGAGAAGTGAATTTTAGCCAAATGTTTCATACTTTTCCATTGAATGTCCACTGATAAGTTGGCGCTGGACTGCCAAAAGCGAGACACGACAGCGTAAAAGAAGAGCCGATCTTTACTGACACCCCCGTCGGTTGGATGGTAAATTTCGGACCGTTATCAACACAGACTTCTGGCTTGTTGTCTCCGTCTAGAAAAAAAATTGACATTTATAATAAAAATAATAATTATGAGATGCTTGTTCACTTACTGATGAAGAGAGCAGAGAAGCCGCTGTCTGCATGAATAGTGTAAGAGCTGTCGCTCGAGCTGTACACCCACACAGCAACGTAATCCCATCTGTTCAGTTTCAGTACTCCAGATGCGGCCATTGTATATGTTCCAGGAGTAGAGCTGTGCAGCGCTTGGAGTACAACCGAAGACGACGTGCTCAGCTGTCCATTGACAACCAGCATTAGTCGGAAGTTTCGACTTCCAAAGGCAGTTGCACTGTCGAGCCTTATGTTTGCCGACAGAAAGAAATATCCCGAATAGGGAGCCGTGAAACGTCCAGAGAACGGATCGAAGTTGGTTGTCGATTGAAACAAACCAAATCCCGTGCTCGGTTTGGCCCACTTTACTATTTGAGTGGAGCCAGTTCTTTCTACTTTGATGTCCGTGCCCAAGGTGGCAGCAAAGCCTGGAACGCTCTGATAGGACGAGTGATAGACGGCCGAGAAACCGCTTTTCTCGCTTATTTTCCAACTAGTGTCGACAGAAGAATGAACGTAAATCGAAAGCACTTGTCCCTTTGTGAGATACATTGCACCACTGAAGCTATGGGTGTAGTAGTTATTGGGCGAAGTTTGTCGTACCGAAAAAACGCCGTTGCCGTTCGACGGCTTGTTATCTACTGCGGCACTCGCTTGAAAAACTCCGGAAGCGGAGTCCGTCAATTCAATATTCGCTGCGACGATGTATATGCCCGTGTAGGGAACGGTGTATCTACCTGTCGTAGCGTCAAATCCACTGCCAGCGGCAAACAGTCCCTTGCCGCTGGTGTGCCAGCCGGATATTTCGCTCCACCCGGTTGCCCCGGCACCGGTAAAACTTTTGTCGGTAAACTTGTCCGCAAGGAAGCCGATTCCGGACGGTTTCGGTGAAATATAATGAACGCTGAAGCTCGTGTCTGCACGAACGTACCAATTCGTGTCCTGGGAAGTATCGGCGAACGCGGAAAGATAGTCGCCGGCCGAAAGAAACGTCGTACCAGCAATATTTGCCGTGTAGTAGTAACTCGGCGGATAGCCACGACGACTGTGAAGACCATTCGAAGTGTTAACTTTTCCATTAATGGCTATGTTAGCGGAGGTAAACGCATTATAGGCGTAATCTAATCGAATGTTTGCAGAGACGAAGTAAAGACCGTCGTTCGGCGCGTAGAAGCGACCCATACTGGCAAAGCGATTGTCGAGCGAAAAGAGACCCGGTTTCGTGGCGAGACTGTACGTAGAGATTTCGACCCAATTCGTGGTGCGATAGAGAGTGCTCGCGGCGACGTAACCGGTCGCCGCCGGCGTGTCGGGCATCTGCTTAAGCTGAAGAACGTAAAAAGTAGAGCCATCTACAATGGAATAAGAAGAATCGCTATCCGAATCTACGTAGACCGAAACGTATTGATTTTCTGCGAGATAGACTAAACCCGAGGCAAAGAGAGTCATCGGAGCTGATCCTTTATAGGAACTTCGTATGGCGTACGGCGTTTGACTAGTGCTATTGCCGTTGACGGCAATACGAGCAGCAACGTACTTCCCATTGGCATTTTGGACGATAATCTGAGCCGATATGTAGTAAATTCCTTGTGTAGACGCCTTGAATCTTCCCGTGGAAAGAAGACTATAGCCTGAGATTTCCGTCCATCCGACCTTTGTCTTTGGCTGAGAACTAGAAATCTCGCCTACGGTGTACGCAACTTTCGGCGCTTGCTGCGCCGCCGTGAATGAGCTACCAGCTGCGACATCCCAAGAAGCATCCGTATCCGAGTAAGCAAAGACGGAAAGATAGTCATTCGCTTTCAATTTGAATATTCCAGCTACGCTGCACGTAACCGACTTCTGATTCGGATCGTCGACGTTATTGACGGGAGTAGTCCGTTTGCCATTGACGGCAACCGTGCACTTGAATCCCGATCCGCCTGCGTTGACGAACTCGACGTTAGCGGTGGCGAAAAAGGTACCGTTGCTCGGCGCAGTGAATCGACCGGTCGAAAAGTCAAAACCGAATCCCTGCGACTGGAAAAACCCCTGCGTAGTCGACGACGAATAGGACGTCAGCTCCTTCCAGCCAGTCGAAGAGAGCGAGACCTTGCTCTTCAAATTCGCAGCAAAAGCCGGCATCGAAGCGGGTCCCGCAGCGAAACCAACAGAAAAGTCACTCGACGTCTTAACCATTACGGGAGCAGACGACTGATGTCGTATCTGCAGCGAAACAGTGTCGTCCGTCGAAAGTTTCACATATCCCGAGAACGAAAGAGTGTACGTTTGACTCGGAGGACTCTGTTTGACGGCAGTGAGACCGGCTGTCGAGCTCGCTACGCCGTTCACAGCCAACGCCAATCTCGTCTCCGCACCCGCATCACCGCTAACGTGCACGCTAGCAGAAACGTAATAGATTCCAGTTTGGGCTGCAGTGTAAATTCCTTTCGACGAGCTAAAGCTGGTGCCGGCGAAGAGAAGGCCGTACTTGTTACCCTTCGACTGCCACCCAGTTACAATTTTCCACGTGTTCTTATCACTTATAGACAGATCGGCGACTGGCTTGACGTGTATCGCCGTCCACGACGACGAAGAGAACAGACTGTGAACGGAGAGACCGCTTTCCGATTGAACGACGTAGTTCGTATCCTTCGTGGAGACAAACAGCGAAATCGTCTGTCCAGACTTCAGCCACAAAATTCCAGACAGGGCATAGGAGAAGTACGTCGACGCCGGAGTCGTCCACAACGATTGAAGCCCATTGACGACTTCCTTCGCGTCGATTCCGACGAAGACTTTCGTCTCGGAGTTGACGCTATCCAGACGCACGAGTCCGGAAACGAAGTAGGGTCCGTCTGCCGTCGCAACGAAACGTCCGCTCGTGGAATTGAATTTCGAATTCGCAAATTGTCCGCCCAAGCCGCTCGACGACCAACCGCCGATTTCCTTAGAGCCACTTTGACGGGCAACTCCCAAATCTTTTGTCAAATCGGCGTGCATTCCTAGTGTGGGCTGTGACAAGTCACTGAGAAAAACAGCGGAGAATCCGCTTTCTCCGTTAAGGTACCAAGACGTGTCGCTGTTCGAATTTATCCACACGGAAATGTAATCCCCAGCGTTTAATTTCACCACACCGGCCGCATTCATAGTATAGTAATTCGAAGGGGGTGAGCCTCGAATGGCGTGCAAGCCGTTATTGATGTCCGTTTTGCCGTTGACGGCGATTACTATACGAAAATAGGATCCCGTTGCATAGTCGAGTCTGATGTTCGCAGAGACGAAGTACGATCCGGCGCACGGCGCCGTAAATCGTCCCGTCGACGTGGATAGTCCCGTTCCGGAGCTGAACAGCCCGGTATTGTATCCTGTCGTTCTATACCCCGTCACTTCAATCCAGCCCGTTTGACGGTATCGTTTATATGCCGACGACATGTCGGCTAGGAAGCCAGGGAGCGATTTTTCGGGTCCGAGATAACGCACGTTAAAGGAAGAGCCCGCTAAAATTTTCCAGTTGGAATCGCTAGCCGAGTAAACTTGCACGGAGATAAATTCCTTAGCATTAATTTGCATGGCTCCCGTAACTGTTAGGGTATAAGTAGACGAGGGCGGGCGTCCGATAATTGCGTGCATGCCGTTATTCACGGTGCGATAGTTATTCAGTGGAACCAAGAGTCGAAAATAGGATCCCGTTGCACTGTTCAACTTTACAGTAGCCGTCACTAAGTAAACGCCCGATTTAGGGGCTGTGTAGCGACCTGTTGAGGCGCTAATTGGCGAACCGAATGAAAACTGACCGGCAACTTTTGAAGCATTTGCTGACCAGCCTACCAATTCAGTCCAACTTGCTCTTGTAAACGTCTTGTCTGCCAAAAATGACGCACTAAAGCCAGGATTTTCGTCTGCTGCTACTGCAACTGAGAGACATCCGTTAGATTCGTACGCTGTATCATTTAGAGTGTACCTGCTGCAGCTAGAAGGCCAAGATAAAACAGTAAAGCTAGCCGCATGACTTTGTGGGCTCCGCGACGTCCCCAACTGGGTCTGCAGCACGTGAGGATCTCACGTGCCTGGTTTTACTTCCTCCCACAAGAGAGACGACATTCCGCAATTTGTAGACACGCCCTAGAAGCATGCGGACCTCAAAGCATGCGTAGTCATAACTTTCAGTTTCAGAGAACGTTCTTGTCATATCAGGAAAACATGGCTCATCCTTCCCCAAGTTCACAGTACAGTCGTATTGTGCTGTTTATAAGGCTCTGTGAGCACCTTTTGTTTAGAGATCCTAAGCCAGAACCTACTATCACAGTTGGCGGTGCATCCGCTGAAGGAAACGGAGCTGTAGCTGTCAATAAACCGTGAAAAATTAAATATCCTGTCTAATTCAGCTATCGTTCGTCTTTTTGCAGTGTCACAAATTTTACGATTCATATGGAGCAGTATCAAGGGTAAGTGGTCTAAATTATTTCTAGAAGCAACTAACTAGTAATGGCTTTACAGTTCAAAGGTTATTGCCGAGACAACCCAGTATGTTAACTCGTATCCTGACGCAAATATGTACAATAAGACTTTGATAGTATACATTATGCCAGTGAAAGTGCAACAAGCAAGCAACAGCCACCGAAAGACAAGCAGGCAACAAGTCATAAAGGTGCCCCCGTAAGGGATAAAAATAAAGAAAATAATTTATTTACTTCCTGCAGGCACTAGTGATAGATTGGCTGAAAAATTAAGTCCAGATGAGAAACAAGACCTTTCCAAGCGCATTGCAGGGTACTGGAAACATATAGCAAGAAGGCTTGAAGTCCCAAATGAAGATATTACTATTATCGAGAATAACAACAGAAGGTGCGAAGATCAAGCTTCTGAAATGATATTGAAATGGGAAGAATTGGTCCGAGAGACAGCAACAATTGGAGCAATGTGCAAAGCACTGCTAAAAGAAGGCAAAAAAAAGACTGCAGGAGACACTTTTGCACTGGATAGCGAGGCACTCGATAAAGCTAAATCTTATGTACAGTAGCAGATGCGCACGTTTTCAAGAGAGATCGCGTCCATCCTTTTTTTTTTGTCTGTCCGGGTGGCGACTCTGTGACGTTTTTGAAGCTATTTTCGTCGCTCGTTCCCAGGCTCACGTGCGTAGTCACAAGTGGGGAGTGTCGCATAGCCCACGTTGTCTAAAGGCAGCGGTGTTCTCGAGAAAGATTGCTACAAAAGTATGTCACCATCGAGTTTGACCTGCTAAAACGACAATGTCAAATGATTCCAAATCGCGAGGCGAAAAGACGCCGTCTCGACAAACCCAAATCTCCCGCCACTTCGTCACCGTCGTTCTAATCGGTCTTCTCGCCCTGAACGTGAGCTCTCAATCAACGAGAACGGACAACGTCGCCCCGGATGCCATCGTATCGACAAGCTCGACGTGCAGAGAGTCATTCTGCGCTTTCGATTCCAGTCTAAAAGCAATTCAGTGCGACAATGTTTGCAACACGACGTGCCCTAACGGTCAATACTACGATCTTTTCAGCATCGGAAATGCCAAATCGACGGTAAAAAGACCGAGATCCTAATGTTACTCATAAATCTCGTAAATGGGCGGGGCTATGACATAATATTTGTAGGTGGCCAGCGGCCCTTCGAGGCCAAACTCGACGTCCCCATCCTATCGCTTCCCGACGTCGAGTCCCGGTGGACTTCGGCTGACTCGACGTGGATTCGAATTGCCAAGTCGAGCGGAACTCGATAGTGGCCTCTTCGTTGGGGCTTGGGTCAACCTACGCAACGCAAGCGACGGGTAAGGACATCTCATGAAAAGTCGACTTCATGACGAGAATTGTTTCTCTAGGAAATATTCGATTCTGCAGGAAGTCGATGGAATCATTCTCTTCGATCTGGCTCTGGAGAGAAAGTCTGGCTCGTCCTACATTAGCCTTACCAATTCGTTTCAAGTGGAAACGATCGTTGCGAGCGACGCTCGACCGGAGACCTGGTTTCACGTGGGCGTCGTCCTTTCGCCTGGCACGGCTCGCCTCTTCGTCGACGGATCGAACGTGGGCGGCAACGTCGCGTGGAACGCGAACGCGAGCTGGCCGCCGTTGATCGACGGAACGCTCGCGGTGGGCGACACATTCGACGGCTTTCTCCAAGACGTGCGAATCTATACGCGACCGTTATCGTCCGCCGACGTCGGTCGTCTCGCCGCCGGCGCGGAGACTCTTTCGGGAGCGGCACTCCACAAGGAGTGTCTATGCACCGATTCTCATCCTATAGTTAGCGGCGACGACGATTCGCTTTGCGCCGACGGCTCGTCGACTATTGCGCGACTCAACGAGAACGCTTTCTATCCGGAATTTATCAACGACGACGATTTGACGACGGTTTGGCGAGCGAGAGTGAATGCGACCGAAGCCAACGTGACTCTTCGCTTTTCGGAGATCGTAAACGTCACCGCAGTCGACGTCTACTTTGCCTCGTCGACGCCACGCGCTCTCGGAATATTTCTTTCGCCTGACGGGGGACAAACCTGGAGGGCATTGCAGTATATTTCGGAAAATTGTACGAAATGGTTTAGCAGGTACGTTACATGTCTTAGATGGTATTGTCAGCTAAAATGAGCTTCTCTTTTAGCGTGAGAGACGCTGTTTGTCTAGTGGGGCTCGATCCTGTTCCTAAAGCCAACGTATCTTTCACTGTAAGTAGACGAAAGGCATCCAGCTGCTAACCTGTACACTGTTCTACTAGTTTAACGCTTCCCTCTTTGGAAACGACCGCTCGTACGTCGAAGGAGACGTTCTTCAGCTTCGATTGTACGGTCTCTATACGGGCACGGCAGACGTGTTTACAATCCGGGAGGTGAAGATCTATCCGACTACTACTGCGTCGCCAAATCTTCACTCGCCGTTTTTCGTCGCCGATTCTGATGCCTCGTCGACGTGCTTCACCGCCTCGTACATCGAAGCGGCGTCTGAAAAGCGTCCTTTCGTTCCAATAACGGCGGATAAAGATGGCCAACCGATCGACGACGTCGCCTCGTTCTACTACGGTTCAGGCGCCGACCCGGCGACGGCGACGGCGCCAGCGACGTCGTACGAACTCTCGCAAACGTCGACGCTTTACATGGTTCAAGACACGCAGAAAAGACTCTCGTTGATGATGATTCTCGGCAAGAACAGTCGCGGCTCGGCATTCGTCAACGTCAAAGTGAAGCCGAGCGGCGGAGCGACGTACGACAGCTTCTCGAACGTCACCTTTCTGGTTCAGAACAGAAAACCAGACTCATTTAATTTCTACTATAAGCTGATCGACGCCACGGATGAAGTGTCCGCCGTTTTTAACTACGGCTCTGTAGCTGGATTTGCCGTCGGATATTTTCCCAGTGACGCGTCGCTCTGCTATCAAATCAGTTTTCCTAACGTTCCAAGCAGCGCCGAATGGACGTCGTTGACGTCTGACACGTTTTTGTTTCCGTTTACCAATCCCACGGGGTTGGACGGCGGACTTTCGATTGTCTCCGCCGTGTCGCCGGGAAACGGCGACATCGTGTACAAGTACAACGTGTCTCTCGACGACGTGACGGACGGCGCTCGATTGGAAGTGTGCACGACGTCGTGCGGCGAAGTATTCACCAAGACGACGTTTACGGCGGACGTTTTCGAGAACGCGACCGTTGGGAGTACGATCGCCGTTCTATCGGCGTCGGATAGCGATACAGGCGATAATGCTCGTCTGACGTATGAAATCGTTTCCGGCAATGGGGAGAAAAGCTTTTCGATCGACTCGTCGTCAGGCGAAGTTTCAGTGGCAAAGAGTTTGGACTATGATGCCGGAACCAGAAACTATCACCTGACGATAACGGCACGGGATCACGGAACGCCGTCGCGAACGGCGACGGCACAGCTATTCATAACCGTAGCTAATTCTAATGACATTGCACCGGTGTTCGACCGAGGATCATATTCCGCTTCTATTGACACTTCGTATCCCATTGGTAGAGCTATAGTCAGTGTCAGTGCCAGCGATCCGGACGGACGAGGAATTGTGCTCTACTCCATACAATCAGGCAACGTTGGAAATTATTTCAAGATTGATGCGAGGACGGGCGACGTTTCTCTGAGAGCGAGCCTGTCTGGAATAGTTACGGATCGTGTCTTTCTTCGCGTGACGGCGTCAGATCGTGGCATTCCTTCGCTGACGTCTTCGGTCTACGTGAATATCACAATCGCTCTTTTGAATCGATTTGCGCCGCAGTTTGAACCGTCTTCGTATGCTGTTGACGTAGACGAAAATCTTCCGGCCGGCTATCAGGTTATCATCACGAATGCGACGGATCGAGATGGCGACCCATTGACCTACTCTATTCTTCTGGGAAACACGACGGCATTTTCCATCAGTTCATCAAACGGCACGGTCTACACGAAAGTTCCGTTGGATTTCGAAACGATACAGTCGTACGCGCTTCGCATTCAAGCGACAGATGGACGCAGTCCAGCGAAGACAGCAGTCGCTAGTCTAACAGTGAACATCGTGGATTTGAATGACAACAGACCCCGTTTCATCTCAGCTACGTCGCCGCCGACGTATAACGGCACCGTACGCGAAGACGACAAGCCAGGAACCATTGTAATCCATGATTTGCGGGCTGAAGACGCCGATTCTGGGGCAAACGGTCGTTTGACTTATAGCATCATAGGAGGCGACACCGGCGGCGTGTTTTCCATCGTGTCGGACAGCGGCGTAATAGACGTAGCGGCGTCTTTGGACAGAGAGACGAAGAGCTTTTACGAACTCGTAGTTTTAGTGAAAGACGATGGAAATCCTTCTTTGAATTCTACAGCCACCGCGTTCATCTCGGTGACGGACGCGAACGATAACGCTCCACAGTTTGATCTATTTTCTTATCGTGCAACGATCAGGGAAAATTCTCCTGTTGGAAGCAGTGTTGTAGTTATCAAGGCAACAGACAGTGACGTCGGTTCGAACAGTGTCATCACGTACTCGATCAGCACTTTCGCGAATATTTTCTCTATTAACTCTACAACCGGACTAGTGACGACGGCGGGGAGTCTCGATTATGAAACTACGAGAGAGTACAGAGTCAATGTCGTTGCTACAGATGCTGGTACCCCGCCTTTGTCGACAGCCGTCGTGCTAGTTGTCACAGTAACGGACTTCAACGACAATGCTCCCCTGTTCACTAAGTCTACCTTTACTGGCTCCGTTAGAGAAGACGCTGATATTGGAACGTCTATCCTCAAAGTATCAGCCAGCGACGGAGACGTTGGGGCCAATGCTCGAGTTTCTTACGCTTTGGTCGATTCTAGTGACCCCTTTGCTGTAAACAGCTCGAGCGGTGTCGTGAGCCTGCAAGGAGTTCTTGATTTTGACTCGCAGAATTTCTACACGCTGAACGTCTCCGCATCAGACGACGGTGTTCCGTCACTAGCATCGTTTGTAACCGTCGTAATTCAAGTTCGACCGTCGGACGAGTATTTGCCTTACTTTGACGAACCGCTTTACAATGGGACGGTATCGGAGAACTCCTCATCGGGAACTAGCGTGATTACAGTCAGGGCGAAAACGTACAGCAACGCGACCGTTGTGCAGTACGAGATTGTTGGAGGAAACGTGGGAAATGCGTTTGAGATCGATGCCCTCACCGGCCTAATTTCGTCTCGGAATTCTATTGACTACGAGACGGCTGCAAAGTACACGCTGGTGGTTTTGGCCAAAAGCAATCAAAGAGAAAACAGCACTGTTCGAGTCATCGTCCAAGTTGATTCGGTAAACGAATTTGCTCCTCAATTCAGTGACCCAGGACCTCTCAATTTTATCGTTTCTGAAACGGAAAAAATCGGATTCACCATTGTGATCCTAAACGCGACAGACAACGATACAGGAATAGACGGAATTACCGTCTTTTCGCTAGTCAACGCATCGGCTTCGTTTGGCGTGGACTCGGGTGGTCGCGTGTTCGTAGCCAAGTCTCTGACAAACGTCATCGACGAAAGCCTTCTCGTGAGAATAGCCGATGCAGGGCGGCCATCTCTGTCGTCAGAGACAATTGTTAGGATCACAGTCAATCATCTACCCGTCTTCAGCCGTTCTTTTTATAACGTGCAAGTCAGAGAGAACGCAACTGTCAACAGTACTGTTGCACGGTTTGTTGCTGGCGACGACGACGTGGGAGCCATTGGATCGGTGGAGTATAGATTGATTGGAACCACAGCCTTTCGCATTGGACGCGTCACGGGAAATCTGACGGTTGCTGAACCGCTAGACTTCGAAACGCGCAGCCAATACAATTTTACTCTACAGGCGTTCAATCCATCAAATCCCAGAGACTTTTCCTCGGTTTCTGTCGCAGTTTCTATTGGTAACGTCAACGATTTCGCACCAGAGTTCACAAACCAAACGTATCAAGCAGTTTTACACGAAGAGGCGTCGTTGGGAACGTCAATATTGACGGTATCAGCTATTGACTTGGATTCTGGTTTAGCTGGAGAACTGACGTATCGAATTGCCTCGGGAGCTCAATCTCAATATTTTTCCATAAACAGCTCAACGGGCGAAATTTCCGTCAAAGGAAGACTCGACTACGAAACTCTCTTTCCGAACGCGGTTCTCACCTTCGCCGTCGAGGCTCTCGATCGAGGACAGCCGCCCAAAGTCGACGTGGCATTCGTAAGCGTTTCCGTTCTACCCGTCGACGAGTTTCCCGTCGAGTTTGACCGCGACGTCTACGTAGCTGACGTGACCGAAAATGCGACCGTAGGGCAAGTGGTTCTAACCCTGAGAGCCGTCGACGACGATCTTCCATCCATTAGACCGTCCGTCCAGTTCAATCTCACTGGAAGCGGAGCTGGATCAACATTTCAGGTTGATAAGAGTACGGGGCAAGTTTTTTTGATAGCGTCGCTCGATCGCGAAACCAATGCGATTTATAATATGACTGCAGTGCTACTGACGTCGTCGATGCCGTCATCGGTTGTTCACGTCAGGGTGACCGATGTCACCGACTCTCCGCCTTACTTTAGTCGTCGTCTCTTTTCCGGAACGGTGAAGGAGAATTCTACAGCGGGCACCTCTGTGTTCACCGTGTCCGCTGCCGACGATGATCTTAACGATTTTGTCACGTATTCTCTCATAGACTCGGCTGTTCCTTTCACGATTAATCCCACCTCGGGCGTGATTGAAACGACCCGGGTTCTCGACGCCGAAAGTCGGATTAGCTACCTGTTTGAAGTCGAAGCGATTGACAGTGTCGGTTTGACTGGACGAACCAATATCTCCGTTATCGTTCAAGACGTTGACGAGCACGGGCTCGTTTTTACCCAGCCGTCTTACGAAGCTACCGTAACCCGAAGTGCACCGCTTTCCTATGTAATCCTGCAAGTGCAAGCCGTCGATGCCGACGTGTCAAACCAAGGCGCTGTAAGCTACCTCGGGTTTCCATCGATACCATTCAACGTGGACTTCAGCACTGGAGAAGTTCGGGTTAGAAGTTTGCTGTCCTCCTTTCTAGCAGACGACTATGTAATTAATGTGATAGCAAGCGGCCCTAGTGGCAGTGCTTTCGCTACGATTACGATTACCTTGATCGATCACGACGTCCCGACGTTCCAGCCGCAATTCTATACAGCCAATATTTCTGCATTTGAAGTCATCGGTACCGTCGTATTAACTGTCTCAGCATCAGACATTGACGTCGGAGACGAGGTGATGTATTCCCTTGTTAAATCGGCTCAGTCTGATTTGTTTTCCATCAACTCGACGTCTGGAGAACTGACTGTCGCTGCTGAGTTAAATCCGCCGGGATTGTCGACGATTTCCTTCGTCGTCAATGCAACGGATCGTTCTGGGCATTTCGATCTAGCCAACGTGACCGTCTACGTTTACGGCCTTAAAGACACGAACGAATATAGACCAACATTCAATGTAAGTGTATATAATGCAAGAATGGACGAGGAGAGCCCCATTGGGACTTCTCTGATTACGGTCAGTGCTTCTGACGATGACGTCGGACAAGACGGCATTGTCACTTACCGGATACTGAGCGGCCAAGGAGCAGCTTATTTTCAAATAAACGAAACGACTGGTGTAATTACCTCGAAGAGACTGATAGACTTCGAATTGCTGTATCCCAACACCACGTTGGAATTTTTTGTAGAAGCCGTTGACGGGGGTAGAGCACCTAAAGCGGACGCCACTCGCGTAGTGGTCGAAATCTTGGAAAAAGACGAGTATCCTGTCGTTTTCGAGACTGCCTCGTACGTTGCCAAAGTCAGCGAAGGAGCATCAAGAGGAGAACGAGTAGTCAGACTTCGAGCGTTCGACAGAGATCTTCCTCCGAGGGAACTGCAAGTCAAATTCACGCTGAGCGGTTCTGGAGCAAACACAAAGTTCACCGTGAACGCCACGACTGGATGGGTTTACGTTTCCGACTCGTTGGACCGGGAAACGGTGGCTCAATACAATTTGACGGCACGTCTAGTCGACA
The DNA here is from genome assembly GCF_947507565.1 of Oscarella lobularis. NCBI lineage: Eukaryota > Metazoa > Porifera > Homoscleromorpha > Homosclerophorida > Oscarellidae > Oscarella > Oscarella lobularis. The sequence goes on along the minus strand of NC_089190.1, from coordinate 1,678,371 downwards.
CTGTGACGAATATGACGTCCACTGCAAGTTTGACTATCGTCGTAGGCGACGTAACGGACTCTCCGCCCTATTTCCTTCAGCCCTTTCAAGCTGGATCGATTGACGAGAATTCTCCTCAGGGAGACTCGGTTATGTACATCAGGGCCGGAGACGACGACGTCAACGATACCCTAACGTATTCCTTGTTGAATCAGGCGGTGCCCTTCGCAGTGAACCAAAGCACCGGCCTTGTGACGACAACCGCCGTTTTAGACGCGGAAAATGAGACTGCTTATACCTTTCTCGTTGAAATTCGCGACTCCATTGGTTTGACTGCATTGTCTAATGTCACCGTTACAGTAAACGACGTCGACGAATTCGGAGCTGTTTTCGAACAATCGGAGTATAACGCCATTGTGAGCTTATCCGTTCCTTTGGGACACGTTCTATTTACGACGAGGGCTTACGATCCTGATGTAACGGCAGGAGATGATAGTTTCTTCTACTTTTCCGTTTCCGTTCCCCCCGCACCGTTTGCATTGCGTTCCAGCACAGGAGAACTATACGTTCAAAAGCCCGTAACGGTCGCGCAAGAATACTCATTAACTCTATTTGCTCAGGGCTCCTCTCAAGTGGCAGCCGCTTTGGCGAGAATTGAAGTTATAGCCTACGGAACGCCGGAGTTTCCACAGCGGAGTTACACTATTAATGTTTCGGCTACTGCGTCGCCTGGAACGGTGGTTTTATCCGTTCCTGCAACGGATTTAGACTTCGGCGACGCGCTAACGTATTCTGTCAACTTCTCTTCGTCGTCTGGTCTTTTTGACGTCAATTCGACGACAGCTGATGTTTATGTCGTTTCTGACCTAAACGTGGCTGGAATTTCAAATGTTACGCTTGTTATTGCGGCTACTGACCGAGCTGGTCATTCCGGCTTCACCGAGATTTTTATAACGATTGATGGCCTTGCGGAAACGAATACACACTCACCGAAATTCAATCAATCACGCTATAACGTATCAATAAATGAAGAAGAGCCAGTAGGAGCTACTGTTTTTACGGTCACCGCTGACGATCGCGATCGAGGTGCAAGTGGGAAATTGACGTACGAAATTTTGCAAACCGGATTGGGTTCTCATTATTTCGCCGTCAACAGCAGCAGTGGTGAAATATCAGTAAAACGAAGAATTGATTTTGAGTTTCTATATCCTAACGAAACAATCGAGTTCTATTTGGAAGCAAGAGACGGCGGAAGAGAACCAAAAGTGGCCGTCACTCGAGTGACAGTCACTATCACGCCAATCGACGACAGTCCCATTGCGTTCGATCACGCTACATACGATGTCGACGTATCAGAAAACGCAGCCTTAGGCCAAGTCGTCGTCACTGTTCGGGTGGTCGATGATGACTTGCCTTCGGAGACTCCAGACGTCGATTTCAGCTTCGTTCCTCCTGCAAGCGCATTTCGTGTCGACAAAGCCTCCGGTGAGGTGACAGTGGCTGGACCTCTCGATCGGGAATTGGTGAGCGTGTATCGACTGACAGTCAGGGCTAACGACTCGACTACTTCAGTATCCGCCGGACTGACGATTAGGATAGGCGACGTATCGGACTCGCCTCCGTACTTTTTGTCTCTTAGCATACTGGGATCGATCAGGGAAAACTCTCCTGTTGGCAGTTCAGTGCTCACCTTATCAGCGAATGACGACGACCTGAGAGACACACTCTTCTACAGCTCTCAGGATTCATCATCTATCCCGTTCTCCATCAATCGCACGACTGGTCTAATAGTGTCTACCCGCGTTTTAGATGCGGAGAACACGAGCAGCTACACGTTTGCCGTCGAAGTCAGCGACTCCATCGGCCTGACGGCGGAGGCAAACGTCACCGTTTCTGTACTCGACGTAGAAGAACACGGACCGCGGTTCGAAAAGTCTCTCTACACTGCCGTCGTCACTCGAAGCTACCCGAAAGGTTCTATTATCACACAGGTCAAGGCTATTGATAGAGATCAATCGGCGGCAAACCAGCAGGTGGTGTATTTGGCTATTCCATCACTACCATTTAACATCGATTCGAATGGAAACGTTTTCGTAGCGCAAGATTTGACAACCGTTCTTGCACCTTTGGTCTACTCTATTGATATCCTTGCCCAAAGCGTTACCGGTTTTGGATCCGACCTAACGACAACTGTTATCACTCTGCTTGATCACGGTGTTCCCGTTTTTGCCGACGAACCGTACGTCGCTGCCGTCAGTGCTTTTGCTCCTGTCGGGACGGAGATTTTGACTGTTTCGGCGACCGATCTCGATCATAACGACAGACTATCATTTTCTCTAGACAATTCGCTGGATGCCGAATTTTTTGCTGTGAATTCGTCAAGCGGACAGCTTACCGTTTCGTCGACTTTGAATGCCAGATCTCGCTCCGAATTGAATTTTGTGGTTCGGGCCACCGACGCGGCAGGACATTCCACGTCAGCAAACGTGACTATTCAAGTGACTGGCCTTCGAGAAGAAATCGCTCCAGTAGAATTCTCCGTTTCCAGAGGTTTTTCCTCGGGATCTATCCAAAGAAGAAGTCGGTCCACATACGCTCTCCCCTTGGGATTTTTTCCCAATTCACCTCGAGGAGCATCGGTATCAATAAGCGGCCGCCTTGGCTCTTTATTCTCGACTAGATCCTTGACGATTGAACGACTTCCGCCCTTCGATGCTACCGCTCTGTTATTAGAGAAAAATGTGTGGGAAGAAGATCCCTACGTTCGTGTCTTGGTTCAAGTTCGAGACAGCGTTGGCAGTACACGCGTCTCCGTTCCAACGAAAGCTTTGGTAAAAGTAGAGGGAGACGGAGTCTCGCTCTCGGCTTCGTGTACAGTCGACGTGTCAAGCGGTCATTGTACGGTGAACGTCGATATTTCTAAAGCCTTCGCCAATGTCAGTAATCCGCTAGTGATTTCCTACGGTGTAACCCCCAATCGAATTATGGGGGCCCTATCAATCCAACTCGTTTTGCACCCGACTGCGACCTATACGACAATCAAAGGCTCGTACGTCATCGCTCCGGCGAGAAATCTCTTCGTCGGCAGTCACTTCACCATTCCCGTTTACGCCAACGGCGGGCACGCTCTGAAAAATTTCCTTATCGAATTCGTCGCCGGTGAAGGCTTAGACATTGTCGGTGTACAGGCCGATTCCAAGTGGTCGGCCGCGTACGCTGGAGACACAGCCCGTAAGCGAGCAGTGACGGGGATTCTGAAAGATCTTCAGTCGGTTCCGCAAGGGCTTGTATCTGACCAGGAATTGCTTATTACCGTCAGCCTGAAAGTTTCGTCAGCGGCCAACCTCGATGGTTTTTCCAACTTTAGCTGCCGTGTGATTGAGCTCGAGAACGTGAAGCAAGAGAGCGTCGTGCCGTCTTCCGGATTCGCTACCGCCGTCACTCGGTTGGGGATCAATTCTACCGGCTACGTTTACGTATCGGATACTCCTGTCATTGGCTTAGTTGGCTTTGCGGACAAAGCGGAATTGGCGAACACGGCTGTGCTCGATGGAAAAGCCGTTGAATCATCTATAACTGTTAGGGGATGGCGAAAAAATGGAACTTTAATCAACCTACCGTCGTCATCTCTCACCTGTCTGAGCGATAATACAGAAACTGTCCAAGTAGCTGATAACTGTGACAAGTTTCTACTCAACGGAAGCGAAACAGGGCAATCCTCTTCCGCTCAAATATTAGTCAATTACGACCTACTGTCGCTGAAATTACCTGTGAAAGTTTGGACGCCTATTTTGCCATTGAACGTGAGCGTCAAAGATAGTGTACTGAATCGAGTGTCAAATTGGCTGGACGCCGGCAGTAATTGCAGACGATCCTTGTACCAGCAAACGCCGTTTTCCGTCACGACCTCATTTGGTGACGGAAAGACGGAGCACGTGGTGGACGTGACAGACTTCGTGAGTAATTTCGTCTTCATTACAAACACTTCAGTTATTGCAACGTTGCCTGGAGAAAACGCAGTTCGAGGACAAAACGAAGGTGCGACTGAATTGATGATTCGCGATCCTTTCAATCCGGCAGCATCTCTCGGTTCCACCAAGTTGGAGTGCAGCAATGAGGCTGTTCGAGCTGCTTACATTGACGTATTTGTCGCAACGAGCGTCGCATTGGGACCCTTTTCCGGGTCTCTCAGTTTGACGGGGACCCAGTCGATCGACGTAGCGATTATGCAGGACTTGGACTTCGAAGACAAAACGGCGAAAGTGTTTGGCGTTCTTTGGTTCGACGATGGGGCATATCAAGACGTCTCGAGCGATTCCGGATTTCAAATAAGTAGCACCGATAGTTCGGTTCTAACAGTATCGTCGTCTACGACTGTCAAGGCTGTGGGAAGTGGATCGGGAGAATTGGTTTCTGCTATTCTACAACCATCGGGATGCACTGGAGAGCCGGTCATAGCAAGAGGAACGGGCGCCGTTTCTGTCGACTTGCCCGAGCCAACTGACGTGGCCGTCACTGTTGCGTCGACCCTCGCCGCCGTCGGCGATCCGGCGACAGCGCCTCAGCGCGACGCTATTTCAAGCGCAGCGAGCGTCGTCGTGCGTTTAGTGTACTCGACTGGGACACGAGATATGACGACCGATGCGAGAACCGTCTACAATGTTTCCGCGAGCAACGGTCTATTTACGATCGTCAAAAATCAAGGTCGAGTCTCCGTCGTTGCGAACTCCGACGGACGATCTGGTACGGGAACGCTAACGGTTCTATTTACTCATGTAAAGACTCAAAAAAGCGTCCGGATTACTGTAGCAACGACCACTGGTGTTTCTCTTCAAGCCAGACCCTATCCGTCGTATCCCGGCTCGTCTAGTCACGACGCTAGCCGACTGGAGCTCATTGGTCCCACTGGAATCTATCAGCAAGCTGCTATGGAAGTCAAGCTTTTGCTCAGCAATTCAAAAACAATCGATGTTTCGCAAGATTCGGGGACGACATTTGCTGTCTTCAACTCTGGCATGAATGTGTCAAATAATTCAGCTGTGATTATTGCAAGCAGAAATCGCTTTTCAGTTGCTGCCGCACCAGCCGCCGTAGACGTTGTCGCCGACTTTAACGGACGCAAATCAAGCCGAATGATCCTCAGAACGAGTACAGATCGAGTGAACGTCACTGGAATACAGAACATCAACTTTCCTAGCACTCTCAAAGGAGTCGTAGGAACGATTCGATACGTGAGTGCATCTGCTTCATTTTCCGACGGTACGGAGTACACCGATCTTTTCTCCGGCGGAAATTCTGCACTACCAGGCCTTATGACTCTAACTAGTTCTAATCCCGACATTGCGTCGGTCGATTCGCAGACGGGAGGCGTAACGTTGCACGACAGCTACAAAAAATTGGTTCTGGTCACTTTTCGAGCAAACGGCACATCGGTGACGGCATCGACTAGCCCGTTTGCTTGTAATCTAGATCCAACAGTCGGTGACGTGGATCTTGGAGAATCTGTGGGCGTCCCAATTGCTGAGCAAACGGTAGGCAACACGTTCACTGTGCCCGTTCGAGTCAACACGGGAGGAAAATCACTCGGATCCGTCGACTTGACAATTTCCTACGATGACGACTTATTTAGCGTTATCGAAGTGAGCACGGCGAACACGGATTGGCCGGGCGGCCTGTTCTTTGCCCGCATCGACGATCCGCCCGGCGAGGTGAACTTCGGCGGCACCGCCGACGCCAACAGCGGCGGATCTGGTTTTCACGTCTGCAACGTGAAGTTTCGAGCATTGAAAGCGGGAACGGGATTGCTCACGGGAATCGTGACGACTCTCGCCGACTCTACGCTGAGAGCGCAGCCGATTTTGCGCGACGGACCGTACGATTTCGTCGCCGGTAACGTAGAAGTCGACGTCGGCGGGAGCGGTGGAGTGAGACGGCGTCGCGACGTGGCCTCGCGAACGCGTCGCAACGCGCCCTGCTCCTCTCCGCCGTGCAGCACACTTGACTGCCCGAGCGGGCGTCGCGAAACGGGCGATGCGAACGGCGATTGCGTGTTCGACATCAAAGACGCCGCCTACACGCAAATATACCTTGTGGAAAATCTTGACGGATTTGAATCGAGTCGCGGCCAAGTGCTCAAAGCCGAATTGTTGTCGGATCAAATCGTTGCCATGGACGTGGACCTCGATCGAGTGATAACCAGCTCCGATGCGGCGTTCTTTGCTCAGGTCAATTTTGGCCTCTTGCGTTTCGTGACCAAATTAGCCGTGCAGGCGCCAGGAGCAGATGGATGTCTTTTTACGTTGTCTGCTCGTTTGTTGCAGAAAGGAGATGTGGCCGCTCCAGAAAGTCAGACGTTTGTGTTCTACGACTTTGCCGGTGATACGTCAAATATTCAGGAGCAGTTTAATAGCACTACCTTTGTTCAGGGAAAGATTGCCACTGGCAACAAAGGTACTGGTTTACATGGCGGAATTGTTCAAGCGCTTATGAAGAATGCGACTACTGGTGAATACAGTGTCGAAGCGAGATCAGCGTTCAAGGAAGCGCACGTTGGCTTATCTATTATTCAAGTCACGACCAATTCCAAAGGACTTACCAGCGACGTGCGAACCGCTTCTATGTTTGGAAGGCAAAGTTCGCCGTCGTACAAATCTCGCTTGCAGGTGTTGCTGAACGTAGGAAAAGACAACGTAACTATCGTACGAGACGCTGGATACAGTCCTTTGAGAGAAATACGCGTAAACGAAACAACGAATCAGTGTCAAGAAAGGGAAGCTGCTACTTCGACGCCAGCAACAATTTCAACCGTTCAGTCGTCTCGTTTAGCAGAGAGAACCTCTGTCTCAAGTGAAGTGATATTTTCAACGTCTAGTAGCGTTCCTTTGTTCACCACCTCCATTCCCCTGTTCTCAACAACTTCTATTGCGGAATCTCCTTCTCTGATTTTACCTAGTGGACTCTTTTCTTCGCGACAGACGTCGCAAGTTACGACGTCAGAACCGGCAGTAGTTTCGTCGGTCAAATCATTAGTCTTCTCCAGCTCTTCCGCTGCGTCAGCGTCGCCGTCTTTGCTATTGCCGATTGCTGTAACATCCTCTTCACTTTTCTCCGTGCAATCCGTCGCGGATTCAACTATAACAACTACTCGTGTTTCGCCAACTGAAGCCTTTTCTTCTGCAGTTCCATCCGGTGTGGTATCGTCGTCAACGGCATATCAAAGCTCCAGTTTATTCACTCAGTCGCCGTCGTCATCTTCGGAAGTGCCGTTTGCTATGACATCCTCTTCGATTTTCTACGTGCAATCCGTTGCAGATTCAACGGCTCGTGTTGCGTCGCAAGTCTTTTCTTCTGCAGTCCCACCTGGTGTAGTATCGTCGTCAACGGCATATCAAAGCTCCAGTTTATTCACTCAGTCGCCGTCACCATCTTCGGCATTGACAATTTCTTCTTCGATTTTTTACGTGCAATCCGTTGAGGATTCAACTTCTCGTGTTGCGTCGCAAATCTTTTCTTCTGCAGTCCCATCCGGTGTGGTATCGTCGTCAACGGCATATCAAAGCTCCAGTTTATTCACTCAGTCGCCGTCGTCATCTTCGGAAGTGCCGTTTGCTATGACATCCTCTTCGATTTTCTACGTGCAATCCGTTGCAGATTCAACGGCTCGTGTTGCGTCGCAAGTCTTTTCTTCTGCAGTCCCACCTGGTGTAGTATCGTCGTCAACGGCATATCAAAGCTCCAGTTTATTCACTCAGTCGCCGTCACCATCTTCGGCATTGACAATTTCTTCTTCGATTTTTTACGTGCAATCCGTTGCAGATTCAACTTCTCGTGTTGCGTCGCGAATCTTTTCTTCTGCAGTCCCATCCGGTGTGGTATCGTCGTCAACGGCATATCAAAGCTCCAGTTTATTCACTCAGTCGCCGTTGTCATCTTCGGAAGTGCCGTTTGCTATGACATCCTCTTCGATTTTCTACGTGCAATCCGTTGCAGATTCAACGGCTCGTGTTGCACCAACCCAGGTCTTTTCTTCAACAATCCCATCTGGCGTAGTATCGTCGTTAACAGCATATCAGAGCTCCAGTTCTTTCACTGAGTCGCCGTCACCATCTTTGCTAATTGCTGTTACTTCGTCTTCCACTTTCTCTGTACAGTCTATTGCTGAGTCGACTACGATATCACCAAGTCAGTTTTTTTCGTCAGCAGCTGCCATTTCAACGGTGGAGCCTGCCCCGTCTAGTTTTGTCACGGTATTGCCCGAAACTTCAACACCGTCATTTCAATTTTCCTCCTCGTTCGCATCTTTTGCCACGTCTCCTACTACTGTTGTGGAGAAATTTGTAAGCAGCGTGCGCTTATTCACTGAATCGTCGATAGCGGAATCTCCTTCTCTGATACCACCTAGCGAGGTCTTTTCTTCTTCGCAGATACCGCAAGTTTCCTCATCCCAACCGGCAGAGCTCTTGTCAGAGTCAAGCGTTTTCTTCAGCTCTTCCACTGAGTCACCATTGTTGGCAACTTCTCTTACTTCGTCTAGTGCGGGATTGTCAGAGACGCCCCGACCTTCGTCAACTGCGGTTCCACTACGTTTCTTGCCTACAAGTGCCGCACCACTGCCAATTTTTTCTTCGGCTGTGTCTTTGGAAAAATCTTCGGTAAACTTAGTTTCAGTGTCGTCTTCACTTCCTCAGTTCAGCTTAGGACGTCGCCCTTTCTCGTCTGTGGTACGATCTGAAGCCGTATCTTTTGCAGTGCCTTCTTCGACAGCTCTATTGACTTCCACGGCAGCGCCGCCTTCGTCGAGTACCTTTATGCATCCAACATCAGTGTTTGGATCAGCGGTCTCGTCTCCGGACAAAGTGTCTGAAACTACTGTAGCAATCATAGCTGCAACGTCGGAACCCGAACTGACGCAAACTTCATTCACAGCAGAAATTTCAAGGGCGACACCGGTGTACTCTGCTTCGTCGACTTTAACTTCTCTTGCAAACCCGAGCGCAATAACGATTCCGTCGCCTGTCTCGCTTCTTTCGTTGCCTACCGTTGTCGTAGCGCCTGTTTCGTCAGCGACGTCTTATTATGAGAGTTCGTTTTCAAGGAGTACTATCCCATTGTCGTCATCTTTGACGTCAACTGCGCCTAGTTTTGCTCTGTTTTCAACTATTCCGACAGCTGCTTTGCCTTCGACTTCGACGGCAGAGTCCGTTTTTGTGCCGTTTATTTCGTCAACAGTCGCTTTTACTTCTAGCAGCGAGTTACCACTGACTTCTTATCTGTCTCTTCTGCCAAGTTCGCAATCTCAGTCATCAGCTATAGAAAGCACAGTGCAGACTGTCATTACCAGTGAAACGACTTCATCGCTTTTCTCAACTCGTCTGTTTTCAGCATCGTCCTCGTCAGTGCTTCAGCCGTCACCGACAATGGCTGCGTGCCCCGATTCGCATTACTTCTGCGGGGTGCTGTCTCTTTGTATTCCAACTGAACAGTCGTGCCCCAATGTAACAGTGGCACCGATCGAGACGACGTTAACAGCTCCGGGATTTATTGTAGGAGACCTAAATCAAAGATCAGCCGACGAATATAACATCGATTTTGGATTTTTTGTCGATAAAGTGCCAGGATCGTCTGGGTCCTTGAAGGCATCTCTTGGAGATCGACTTCAGTCGTCTACTCTACGATATTCGTCTAAGAAGCAAAATCCCGTGAAGATGCAAGCCGTTCTCGTCTCCAACGAAATCTGGGAGGACGATCCAATCGTCAAAGGATACGTTCAGCTGCGAGACGAGGCACACAACACACGAACTCTCGCTGCGACAGTAGAAATGAAAATTCGTACGCCAATCAGAACCTACTCGGCTTCAACGAGCAACTGCAACGCAGTAACGGGAATATGTGCGTTGTCGTACAGCCTCCCGTTTGCAGACTTGTCAGCCGTGCAATCACCTTTGGACGTGACCTTTGATTTCGCAGGCAACTCGGCTCCGGTCAGTCTATCTGGAGCTTTGACTTTGAAGAGAAAGCAGACGTGGACGATTAGCAGAGATGTGATCGTTCAACTGCCAGCACACACCGTTTATCCAGGACAATCGGTTAGCGTTCCCATTTACGGCCACGGCGATTATCCCCTAAGCAATTTTCTTCTAAAACTGAGAGCAACGTCCGGAATTTCTATTTCCGGAGCGACGTTCGACGCCAACGTATGGACTGGCGTCTCGTCAATAACTGGAAATGAGATCACGCTCAGCGCCCTTCGAAAAGAACTAGAAAAACTTCCCGACGCGCTTGTAACGGCTCCCGAACTTCTCGTAACTGTCCAACTTCGAGCGTCGTCGTCGATCTCCTCCTACGGTCCTCAGAATATATCGTGCGACGTACGAGAATTGAAAAATTCGAAAACGGATAATATTTTGCCGGGCGGCGCGTCGTCTTTCCCGGCTCCGGCGAAGGTCGTCGATCGATACGGCAACAGCTCATCGGGTGGAATTATCGTGGCAGAGAACGTCGTCCGCGGTATCCTTCCGTACGCTGACCAGCCTGAAATCGTCAATACGGCCAGTTTGGACGGGAAGAGAATTTCTAGTCCGATACGAGTGCAGGCTGCGTATGCCGACGGGCAGCTGAAGGCAGTGAGCGGAGCAACGTGCAGCGTTCCGTCTACAGACGCTCTGCGACTCTCGAAATGTGAAGTGTTTTTGGATGGCAGTGAAACTAACGGAACCGACCGCGTTGATGTTTCTGTATCCTTTGGGTCATACGTTATCCCTGTGCCTTTTCGCGTGTGGTCTCCCCAGACAAGCAGCGTCAAGTTGTCCGTATCGGATGCGGTGTTGAATTTGGTTACGGACTGGTTCGACGAAGGCGATTCGTGTCGGCTGAGATATCAGGAGGCGACGATCAGTGCAACCGCGAGTTTTTGGCTGGGCAAGGGAAATGCGCACAAAGTAGTCATAACATCTTACGTCAGAAATCTTCTCGTCTCGTCTGATGAATCCGTACTGCGAATTTCGTCTCTGGGCGACGGAACGGTCGAAGGTCGTCGAGCGGGAAATGCGACTCTGAGCATCGTCAGAGGAAAAGACAGTGTGCTGGATTCAGTCTCCATCACTGTTACTAACACTCCCGTAAGGGCTGCATTTCTCGAGGTGATCGTTGCCACGGGACTCGACGCTACGCTCAGCGCTTCTTCGTTTAGTCGATTAGCGACCGACGCACGAATGGACGTATCAGTTCTGCAGAGTCTCGCCTTTGAGGGCACTACAGCTGAAGTGATCGCATCTGCAGTGTTTACGGACAGTAAAAGAATGCGGGTAACCACCGGAATCGGATTGAGAGTGAATGCGACAAATTCTAACATTTTGTCTCTTTCCGACGCGACGAACGTCCAAGCAGTCGACACGGGCTCGGGAAATTTGGTTCGAGCAAGTTGGGATGTTGATCGTGCTTGCGCACTCAATGCCTCTTCGTCCGTTTTGGCGCAAGGTGACGGGCACGTCGTCGTCAATATTCCTCCTCCTACTCGCGCCTCCGTTTCGGCTTCAGCAACTCTTTTGACTTTGGTGGGAGATCCCGCATCGAAACCCCAAGCCGGTCGACTTCCGACGTCGTCTCGCCTTACGGTGCAATTACACTACAATAGCGGCCAAGTCAAAACGATGACGCTGGACTCGCGCACAATTTATAACGACTCTCTGTCTGGTGGACTATTTACAGTCAGAAAATCAGCGTCTACAGTTACTGTTGTTCCCAACACGGCAGGCATGACGGGAAGCGGAAGTCTACTAGTTAAATTTACGCACGTCAGTCTGACGGCAAAAATAACCATCACAGTGAGTAAATTTCAGTCTTTATCCATCAATTCTCGTCCCTACCCGACGTACAGTGGATCAACTAGTCATACAGCTACGGAACTCAACGCAATCGCTTCGACTAATGTATATCAGCAAGCCGTTCTGTCACTCATTCTGCACAGAACAGACGGAGGCAGTGTCGATGTTTCAACAGATACTCTGACGTCATATTCAGTTCTAAACAGCACTGGTCATTCAAACGATGCCGTTCTTTCAGTCACGAACAAAAACAGACTTCAGCCGACCGGCACCGCATTTGCCGTCGTCCTGGTGCAAGGCGACTTTGCCGGGAAGAAAACGGATTTACGAGCCTTGGTCATCAACGTCACATCTGCGCCTGTCGTTGTTCAGAGAGTGCACAGGTTTACTTTTGTGTCGACGTTTTCTGGCGTTGTTGGAACGACTCGCCAAGTCGACTTGGGAGTCACGTTCAGCGACGCAACCCGCTTCGATTCGATTTTCGATAGCCGCGGCCGATTGCTACTTCCAAATTTGGTCAGTTTCTCTTCTCCGTTTCCTAGCGTCGCCTCCATCGATGCCGCGATCGGAGACGTCACCCTTTTGTCGAACTATTATCAGAAATTTTCTCTATCAACAGCGGCGACCGGAACTTCGGTTACAGCATCGACGAAAGCGTTCGCTTGCAATCTCGAGCCGGCCGTGGCGGACGTCGATCTCGGACAGACGTCAGACTTGCCCTTGCCGCAGCGTCGAATAGGCGATCAGTTCACGGTTCCCGTGCGAGTCAACACGGGAAGCAAAGCGGTTGGCTCGCTCGATCTGAAAATCACGTACGACAAAACCGTTATGCGAGTTGACAAAGTGGAAAAGGGCGCCGATTGGCCGAACGTCGATCTTCTCGCAACGATTAACGATCCGCCAGGCGAAGTAGCGTTTGGCGGAACTCCAAACGGACAGCTGACCGGCTCTTCGGAGCACGTGGCGACGATCTTTTTCACCGCTACGGCAGCGGGGACCGTCAACGTCGGCGGTCGCATAACGACGTTAGCCGGGGCGGACACGGGCGGAACGCTTCTGGCGCCGTCCGGCGAACCTTTCGTTGCCGGAAATGTTACCCAGGTGGTGACGAGTAGTCGGAGGAAAAGAGACGACGGCGAATATCCTCTTTCAACTCCTCCGCTGGCAGGTAGCAGACCTAAACGAAATGCATGCAATCGTCCGTGCGACGTTTGTCCAAGCGGAGCGCGAGAGACGGGCGACGCGAACGGCGACTGCGTTTTTGACATCCGTGACTCTTCGTACACGCAGCTTTACGTTCTGGCTGCCGTGGACAATTTTGTCACGGCTCAAGGGCAGACGCTGAAGGGAGAATCGCGTCCATACATGCTCAAGGAGATGGACGCTAATTTAGACGGAGATCGTACCAATGATGACGCGCAGTATTTGGCCCAAGTCAACTTCAAGTTGGTTCGTTTCGTTAGTAATGTCACGACGACGGCAGCAATTGTCGACGGTCTTTGTCAGATCGAAGTTAGCGCTCGTCTGCTGTCGAAAGGTGATGGCTTGGCACCGATCGACCAAACGTTTTTCTACGTCGACTTTGCTCACACCAATTCGGATTTCCAGCGACAATTCGATGCGACCAACTTTACGTCTGGTCGTAAGGTGGTGGTCGATAAAGGAGCTGGTTTGTATGGAGGCATCGTTCAGGCGGTCGATCTCGGCGACGGAAAAACTGGAGTCGTAGCCGAGTCTGCAATCGACTTTGGAGACGTCGGAATTTCGTTTATACAGGCCACAGTCAATCAGGTCAATCAGTCTAATTCCGGCCGCCAGCGACCCATGTTTGGAGCGTTAGGAAATTCTGGCTATTTGTACGGTCATAAACTCGACGTGAAATTGCCGGTTGCTAGTCAGTCTTTTACCATTGTGCAGTCAAGCGGATACAATCCTTTGGTAAGAACGAATGGAACTCTCGTTTGTTCTGCGACGACCGCTGCTACTCCGACAACGGTAGAGGCGACAACTTCCGCGTCACCAAGTACTGCAACTCCTTCTGTAAACGCGACATCTTCGCCCATCGTTACGACCATTCCACCGACAAACTTTTCGACTCCGACTTTGAATGCTACTTCGGTTTTGCCAACGAATGCCACGCCGACGACTTCGAACGTTACTGTTCAGACTCCGACAGCAAACTTCACGGGAAACGTGTCGTCTACAGAGCCGACAAATTTCACTTCGCCGACGCTCAATGCGACGGCAATTGTTTTGCCGACGAATGTGACGGTGCCGACTCCTAGTGCAAACTTCAGCCTTAATGTTTCTACCACGGCACCGTCAAACGCCAGTACACCAACAGGAAACGTCTCTACTCCTCTACCGACTAATGCAACTTTTCCAACCAATGAAACGACGAATGCTACTGTGGCTCCAACTAACGCAACTCTACCGACTAATGCCACTTTACCAACTAACGGAACTGCGAATGTTACAGAAGCGCCGACAAATGCCACTGTGACTCCAACAAATGCCACCGTCAATGCAACGTCTCCCGTCGTAAGTGCGACAACTGCAACTCCATCGGAAATGACTTCTGCACCTTCTACAGCCGCTCCTCCTAGACCCGCAAGAGTTCCTATAGCAGCGACCTTGTCTGGAGTCGGCTTTCCAACGAGCTCATTGAATCAGAAAACCGATACGTCATTTGAATTACCTTTTGGTTTTTTTGTTGACGACGTTCCCGGAGCTTCGGGTCAGATAACTACGCGACTCGGATCAAAATCAAAGTCGTCGTCCTATTCTACTACTCGTCAGTCGGCAAGCCTTCTTCGAGCTGTCCTCGTCGATCGTGAAGTGTGGAAAGACAAGTCCTTTGTCAGTGGCTATATTCAAGTTCTTGACGCCAACTTTAACGTGCAGAAAACATCAGCACGGGCCGAAATTCGCGTCACGGTTTCCGGTACGACCTACAAAGGCAGTTGCGCGATAGGAACGAGCCAGAACGAATGCAAAGCGAGAGCTACCATTCCATCCTCCGTGTACGCAGCTAACGATGTTTCTGCCGACGTAGCTTTTGGTTTAGCAAATAATGCGGACATTGTTAAATTACCCGGAGCGGTAACGCTAAAGAACACCCAGTCGTGGTCCGTAACAAGGGGAGTCGTCGTCATCGTTCCAGCCTACTCTGTTTTCCGCGGCGACACTTTTAACGTGCCCGTCTACGGCCACGCCACGTATCCCATCACCGTGTACAATTTGAAATTTTCTCTCGCGTCGGGGCTCCAGTTCGTTTCAGCTAGCGCTGGTGCAAAGTGGGACACGCAGCAGGACGCGCAGAGCGTCAATGCGAAGTTAAAAGATCCGTCTTCCGTCGGACAGAACGTCGTCACCTCGCCGGAATTGCTTGCGACGATTACCGTGCGAGTGCTAAGCGCGGTTCCCCTCGACGCGTTTTCTTCGATATCGTGCACTGTCGTGGAGTTGGTGAATTCTAAAGACGAGTCGGTTGCATCTCCGGCTTCGACGTTAAACGCTACGGTTGTCGACCGTTTGACCAACAATAATATTCAAGGATCGATTTACGTTACGAACAACGACGTCATCGGCATACTTCCCTATGCCAGGCAATCGGAGCTGGTAAATACTGCGGCACTAAACGGAAATCGCGTTTCTTCTGGGCTAGTTATTCGAGGCGTTCGACCTAAAGGGACTGTTGAGACGCTGTCGAGCGGTTCCTCTTGCACTAGTTCCGATGCTCAAAAGCTCAAAGTTTCGTCGTCGTGCACGACGGCGTATCTTGACGGAACGGAAACGAGTGGATCGGCTGCAATCGACGTGACCGTGGTTCATTCAAGTGAAAGCCGCAAGTTGTCGTTCCGCGTTTGGCATCCTTCTGGGCCAGCGTCTTTAGAACTGCTGGATCCCGTTCTGAATCCTATCAGTGGATGGCGCAATCCGAGCGATAATTGCTCGTCGTATTACCAATCGACGAGCTTTTCGGCTGCGACGAACTTCTCCTATAACGGGAAGGATTTCGTCAAAGTAGACGTGACTGCCGTCATAGAATCTCTTTTGAAATCGCTTGATGGAAGCATTGCAGACGTCAGTGGGGGCAAGGTACGCGGAAAAAAGCCGGGCACGACTGACGTGCAAGTAACTGTCAGTCCCGGAAATCGCCTAATTGGAAAAGCAACGGTTATTGTTTCGACCACGCCCGTATCGGTCTCTTATCTAAGCACTACTATCTTTACCGACGTCGCAATATCCTTGGAAAATCCGTCTCCGTACTCGAAACTTTCGAGCCAGAAAGGAACCATTTCCGTTAATCAGGTTCTGAATTTTGAGGGAACGACAGCAGACGTTGTAGTGGCGGCAGTTTTTAGTGACCAAACGTTCATGGAAATCACTTCAGCCGACGGCCTTACGATTAATTCAACCGATTACAATGTCGTCTCGCCGTCCGGCTTGTCTCAAATCAGGGCAGTCGATTCAGGAAAAGGAGATCTGGTAGCGGTTGAGTGGTTGAACGACGGTCGTTGCCCAAGTCCAGCAATTTCTCGGGGGAAGGGGTACGTGGACGTAAAGCTTCCCGATCCGACAGGAGTCCGCATAAGCGGAGTAACAACGCGGCTAACGCTTCCAGGCGATCCGGCAGCTGACGCAGGAGTCGCTACTCAGTCTGGAATATCAGTGACCCTACTCTATCCGCAATCGAGAACGAAAACTCTAACGACAGATCGACGAACCGTGTACAATGTGTCAGAATCGAAGGGCTTATTTACCGTCACTAGAACTTCATCAAGCGTCCTCATTAAACCGAACGGCAATGGAAATGTTGGAACGGGCGTTTTGCGTGTTCAATTTACTCACGTCTCTTTGGAGAAAACCGTTACCATAACGATTACGAAGTATCAAAGTCTTGCCGTTCAGGTTACTCCTTACCCGACGTACAGCGGATCAAACAGCAAGCGAATTACTGTCCTGAATCCAATAGCGTCTACTGGATTATATCAAAGAGGTGTCATTTCAATGACGTTGAGTTTAGAAGACGGTTTTACTATTGACGTTACGAGCAATGGTAAATCTTCGTACCGGGCACTGCAAAAGGGTTCTAATGCGGCAGACGGCCAAATTCTTTCTATCACCAACTTCAATCGGATTGGAGCTCGAGGAAATTCAGGAACGGCAGATATTGAGGGATCGTTCTCTGGTCAGCAATCGAGTCGACTCTCAATAGTCGTCACATCAACGCCCGTCGTTGTAAAATCAATTAATTCGTTCTCATTTTCGTCGACGTTCTCCGGAGTGAAAGATAAAGCAACGGAACGAGTGAGAATAGGAGCAATCTTTAGCGATGATACTCGGTACACGACGCTGTTCAACAGCGGCGGAGCCGTTTTGCCAGGTTTACTCAATCTTACGAGCAACAATCCCGCCATTTCGATAGCGACAGCATCTGGAATAGCCACCCTACACAATAACTACCACAACGTGATCACGTTGACGGCAACGGCAGAAAGTGGAGTCTCGCGAAGTATAAGCACGGCGGCAAACTTGAATCCAGACGGCGGCGACGTGGATTTAGGAAGCACTTCAGGCGTGCCGTTGCCTAGCCAAAAGGTTGGCAACAGATTTACGGTCGACGTTCGAGTGAACACGAACGGAGAATCAGTCGGAACTCTAAAACTCAAAGTCTTTTACGACAAAACGAAGATGAAAGTCATTGCTTCCGGCACCGTTCAGGGATCTGGTTGGCCAGGCGGTTCTTTCTTGAAAACGGTGGACGATCCGCCGGGCGAAGTTTCGTTTGGCGGCAGTCCTAATCCATCGCTACGCGGTACCGCCGTTCTCGTGGCGCGGATACAGTTTGAAGCGCTTCAAGCCGGACTTGTTCAGCTGGACGGCGAAATTGAGACCATGTCTCGCGCTGGCGTCGACGATTCTTTGATTGTTCCTTCTGGCACGCCGTTTGTGGCCGGCGAAGTCATTCAGGTAATCACTTCGTCGAGGAGACGGCGAGAGAATTTCGACGAAATAATCTCCTACGATGCTCGATCAAACCGTCGAGCGAAAAGAGCATCTCCTTGTCCTAATCGACCTTGCGACGTATGCACTGGCGGTCGTCGAGAAACGGGCGACGCGAACGGCGACTGCGTGTTTGATTTGCGCGATGCCACCTACGTGCAATTATACGCTCTCGTATCGAGTACGGGATTCAGTACGGCTCAGGGAAAAGCCGTTCAGTCCGAAGTGAAGCAGTACATGCTCGACGAAATGGATGCCAATTTGGACGGCCTTATATCGAGCAAAGACGCTTTCTTTCTGTCGCAGGTCGACTTCAAGTTGATGCGTTTTGTGAAGGACGTCGAAGTGAACCTCACGACCAATGTGACTTCTAGAGCGTGCGAACTGACCTTCTCTTGTCGTCTATTGCTTGCTGGTGATCAGCCGGCTCCTGCTGATCAGTCGTACCTCTTTGTCGACTTCGCTCATTCTAATCCACTCTTTCAAGCGCAGTTCAATGCGAGTCAATTTACAGTTGGTTCTGTTGCTGTTCAGTCGAAAGGGAATGGACTTTATGGCGGTATCGTCTCAGCAACGTCCGTCCAGGGAAGCGGAATTTTCCGCATCGTATCATCTCCTACTGCTATTGCTCTTTCCGGCTTTGGCATCTCGTTCATGCAAGTGACGACAGACCAAAACAAGAACTCCGGCCCGGAAAGACAGTCGGCAATGTTTGGGATCAATCAGAAAGACTATCCAAACCGTCTCGACGTCACCATAACGTCAGTTCAGCCGAATTACAACGTCATTCAAAGCAGCGGCTACAGTCCACTCTTTAAGTACAGCGGCGGAGTATGCCAAGCATTACCACCAACCCCCACTCCAAGAGTAACTCCATCGACGACGACGGCAAATTTGACGATAAATGGTACACTGTTTACTCCAACGGCATCAGCAAACGCCACGCTCTCTATAAACGCAACATCGACTCCAAGCAACGTCTCGGCGACTTCGCCTCCTGCTTTAAATTATACGTCGTCGCCTGCAAACATCACGGCTTCTCCTGCAACTGCTTTGCCAACACCTACATTTGGTCCAACTTTGTTTCCTTTTCCTCCCGTACCCCTGCGGACGTCGCTGACCGGTCTCGGCTTCTTTTTGGATGGTGCCGAACAGACGGGAGCATCTTCTTTTCGTCAGAAATTTGGTTTCTTTACGAACGGCCGAAGTGGAAGCACGGGAAGATTTTCCGCCTCTTTGGGCAGCTTATCGGCAAGCAGCTCCGCTTATGCCAGCGAAAGTCGAACGCCGACGGAACTCAAAGTCGTGTTTGTTGAAAACGAAATTTGGAAGGACAAGCCGACATTTACGGCGTACATACAAGCAGTCGATGACCGCTTTAGCGTGTGGACACAGAGATCGACTGTCGAAGCGCGACTGACAATAGGCTCAGACGTCTATAAGGATTCGTGTTCCGTGGGTGGCGGAGTGACCGAATGCAAGGCTGCAGTATCGGTTCCTACGTCGAAATTTCAAGCTGGAGTGAAAGCCGATGCAGCTGTCGGCTTTCTTGGAAAAGCCGACTACGTTGCACGGAAAAGTTTCCTGACTCTGAGAGACACTCCTAGTTGGTCTCTCAAGAAAAACGTCATCGTTGTTCTTCCCGCCTACGATCTCTTTCCGGGCGATAGCGTCCAAGTGAACGTTCACGCCGAAGCTGGCTACCCAGTCACGGTGTTCTTGCTCAAATTTACTCTAGATTCAGATGTGGAGTTATCCTCTGCTAGTGCGGATGCGAATCGGTGGGTGCTTCAAAAGGATGCCGACACTATTAGCGGTCGCTTGAAAGATCCAAAATCAGTGAGCACAAACCCGACGACCGGTCCAGAGCTTCTGGCTACCGTCACGTTGCGAGTTAAAACGTCTGCGTCCGTCAATCGGTATGCAACTGCCTCAGTTGAAGTTCGAGAGCTTGTTAATTCGAAAAATGAGAACATCGCTTCAAAGGCTTCTACTATTGCCGGACTTTTGGTCGGCAGATTTGGTGCCAATAGTACTGGGCGATTTTACGTTGCAGAAAACGAAATTGTGGGAATTCTACCCTACGTCAATCAGGCCGAAATTCTCAATTTAGTTCCGCTGACCGGAAGCAGAACGAGTGTGAACATTGTGTCGCGAGGTGTTCGTGCTAAGGGAACAATAGAAACCATCTCTTTGAGTCTGTCGTGTACGATTGATAAAGGCAATACGGCCAAAGTCGACTCCGGCTGCAAAGAGGTATATTTTGACGGTACGGAAACAACGGGGTCATTGAAGTCCACAGTCACCGTTTCAATGAATTCTCTGACGTCCAGTTTTGATGTCATGATCTGGTCGCCTGCCAAACGAAGCGTCAACGTCATTGTAGACGATGATGAACTGAATGCCATTAGTGGATACTTGAATCCGAGCCGAAATTGTCAGAATAATTATCAGTCGACTGCGATACAAGTGACGGCATCGTTTTCTCGCGGAAGCGGCAGCTCGTTTTCTGTTGACGTAACGGAGCAACTCAAATCTCAGCTAAGAGTTGTTCCTTCAGCAGGAATTTTAACACTCGACTCCTCCAAGCCTTCCGCAGGCGGCGAAAGCCCGGGGGTGGGCGAGGTAGCAGTCTATGTAGGCAACACAAAACTGGGATCTTCTCCTGTTCGAGTGAGTAGTTCTCAAGTCGTTGTGCAGTCTTTGAGTGTGACAGTAGCGACAAGCGTTACAGCAAGGGTACCATCTGGCTCCTATATGAAAGAGACTGTTCAGACGGCCACTGCCACGGTGATTCAGAATTTAGATTTTGAAGATAAAGTTGCTCAGGTTGCAGCGACGGCTATTTTCAGTGACTCCACGGACGCGGAAGTCACGATCGCCGATGGTCTAGAAATAAACAGCACAGACACGAACGTCGTTTCTGTAGCCAGCCCGTCGTCTGTTAAAGCCGTAGACACTGGCTCGGGAGCGATTATTCGTGCTCAATGGCTACTTTCATCGATATGCCAAAATGCGTCTAGGCAGAGCGTTATTGCTGAAGGTTTTGGAAGTGTTTCTGTTTCTCTGCCATTGCCTACAGGAGTTACAGTCACCGGCTATCAGAATCGCATTACACCCGTTGGAAATTCAGCGTCGAAACCTCGGTCGGGAGCAATTCCGACGAAGAGTGGAATCATCGTACGCCTGGTGTACTCTGGAGGTCGCACAAAAGACATGACGACAGATCAGAGAACCATATATAATACGAGTTTCTCCAACGGACTATTCACCGTTAATCGCAGCCCATCAGGAGTGCCTACTATTGAGCCGAATGGCAATGGAAAAACGGGTACAGGAAAACTCGTCGTGCAGTTCCGACACGTTCCTCAGTCGCAGACGATTAACATCGTCATCGTTGGTTTTCAAGCGCTTTCGCTCAACTCTCATCCTTACCCGACCTATTCGGGATCGTCGAGCAAAACAGAGACGACGCTGAACAAATATGCGACTACGGTGACGTATCAGAAAGCCATCTTTCAACTGACGATGCGTTTGACTAATGGAGACGTCATTGACATATCGACGGATTCCTCTACTGTTTATCGGGTTTTCGCACAGGGAACATCGACAATTGACTCATCTATTGTTGGAATAACGAGTGGAAATCGAGTTGTTCCTAAAGGAATTGCTGGGACTGTAGATATTATTGGCGAATTCGACGGACACGCTACGACGAGATTGAGCCTCACGGTGACAGACTCCCCTGTAAACGTCGTACGATTTACTCGCTTTTCTGTCGCCAGCACGCTACGCGGAATCAAAGGAAAGGCGAAAACTCGAGTCTCGCTTTCGGCTGAATTCGATGACGGGACGCAATACGGTACTCTATTCCCAACGTCGGCAAATGCAGCGATACCCGGTCTTGTTGCCTTTACCGTCGACACGCCAACAGCCGCGTCGGCAAACTCTGCCACAGGCGACATAACGTTGCAAGGAAATTACCACGAACTAGTGACTATAACGGCACGATCTGGAAGCGCGGCTCGCTCTGCTAAGTTCGCCTGCAATCTCGATCCAGACAACGGTGACGTTGATCTCGGTCAAACGACAGGGGTGCCGTTGCCTTCGCGGAAAAAGGGAGTATCGTTCAACGTGCCTGTTCGGGTAAATACGTTTGGAAAGCAAGTAGGCACAATCGATTTGGAAGTGTTTTACAACGATACGCTTTTGGACGTAACCGCGGTGACGACGAAGGGAACTGCCTGGCCTGGAGGGTCCTTTCAATCAAGAATCAACGATCCTCCGGGTCGAGTAGTCTTTGGCGGCAGTCCGACGAATGGAATAATCGGTAGCTCCGTTTATATTGCAGATATCACGTTTTCTGCTCTCGATGCGGGCAACACTCTGTTGCACGGAAGCGTTCGGGTCATGGCGAAGTTCGGTGTTGACGATTCGCTCGTCGTGCCAAAAGACACTCCGTTCGTTGCCGGTCGGGTCGTTCAAGTCATTACAGCGTCGCGCCGACGGAAAGCGACGGGCGGAGATGCGGTTTGGGAGCCCGCCTCCTCGAGAGAGCGGCCGGCGAGAGCCGCGTCGTGTGCCAAGCGTCCGTGCGCCGTTTGTTCCGGCGGAGCAGCGCGCGAGAAAGGGGATGCTAACGGCGATTGCGTCTTTGATTTGCGCGATGCGACGTACGTTCAGTTGTATGCGCTCGTCGAGGCGAACGGCTTCACTACGTCCCAAGGAAGGGCTATCAAAGCGGAGGTGAAAAATTACATGCTCGATCAGATGGATGCCGACTTGGACGGTCTAATATCAAGCAAAGACGCGTATTTTCTCTCTCAAGTGAATTTCGGTTTGATGCGATTTGTCGATAAGCTGACGGCGAAGATAGAAACCAATGCAAAGTCGGGCGAATGCGAATTGACTGTAACTATGGACTTATTGACAGAAGAGGGCAAAAAAGCGCCGCCAGCCCAATCATTCGTCTTCATTGACTTTGCTCATTCGAACCGTGCGTTTCAAGTTCAGTTCGACAATACAGTCTTTAAAGTGGGTACTGTGGTCGTGGCACGAAAAAGTTCCGCACTGTATGGCGGCATCGTGAAAGCGTCGCATATCGCTAACGCGACGTACGGCGTTGTAGCATCTCCGACAGCAATTCGTCTATCTGGATTCGGATTATCGCTTATGCAGGTGACGGCTGATACGCGCCATCAAACCGGTCCTGAACGCCAATCGGCGATGTTTGGCATCAACTCAAACGTTTACCCGTATCCCTTGGACGTCAAATTGACCGTCTATTCGGTTCCCTACCGCGTCGTGCAAAGCTTCGGCTATGGACCTTTGACAACGTTCAATGGGTCGGCAGCGTGCCCAGTTCTTCCGACTGGTCTCACTCAGAAGCCGCAGCCCATCACGACGGAAGGGTTGAAAGCGACCACAGCGAGTGCGACGGTTCGCAGCGCGGCGGCATCGTCGTCGACGGTTTCCGCGCCGACTGTTCTGACGTCAACAGGTCCTGCAACTACGCGAAAAACAACTGCGGCTCCTCGGAGTACGACGTCTGCTCCATCTACTTCAACTACAGCCGATCAACACGGGGAAGTTTTCGTGCAAAGAATCGGAGATTCCTTTGTCGAAACGTCGTGGTCTCCGCCGAATTCGGTTGTCGAAAGGGATAATTCGACTTACCAAGTTGTTATTGTTTACTGCCCGCGGCAAATGACATCAACCGTGCCGTCAACCGTGCCGTCAACCGTGCCGGACTTGGCAAGCAGGGAATATCCCTGTCCTGAAGCACAAGTCAAACAAAAGGGCGAAGAAGACAAACTCGCGCTCTACCACTACGAAGACAATCTTTCGCCTGACTCTGATTATTACATTCAATATCGATCTGATGCCATTATTTCGTTGTGGACGTTCTTTAGGACAGACGGCACAGGCGGTAAGTCTCCCTTAAACAGCTGCATCTAAATTTGTTTAATGCTTTTTCTCTAGAAAATAACGACAACGGGATATTGGCCGTTAAGCACGACCAAGCGAACTCAAGTTGCAACGACGTTTCGTGGACCTACTCGAACGACGTTGATCCTACCGCTGTCGAAGTTACGGTAGTCAGACTACCACAATCAAGCCCTGGTGTCATAATCTACGAAGGCCAGTATAGAGATGGGTTTTTAGACTGCGGTTTGATTCTCGGCCAATCGTATAGCTACAAGGTGACCGCAACTCCAAGGTCAGTCTCTTTGAATGCGCGTACTTGGTAATTCCTAATTGACGTTTTTTGCAGAGTAAAAGCTACTGTATCGTCTATCGGCAGCGACGAAGTCATTCCCTGGTGGCTTATAGTCGTGATTGTCGTTTTAGTGTTGCTTTTCATTGCACTTATTGTTGGACTTGTATTCGGCGTCAGAAGACGGAAAGTGAAGAGAACGTACGAAGTGTCTCCTTTGAAACTGAATGGAAGAACAGCCGCGTCTTTTGGAAAGAAACTCGATTCTATGAAACAGGAAGAGGAGATGGTGGTAAGAAAGGCCGTCTTTGACAAGGACTGCGCGGCTGTAATGAAATTTGTCTAGGAAAAAATGCCCGATTTAGTACCTCGAAAAGACAGACCTGCTGCAGAGGATACATCTTTCATCAACTACGGCGTCGTATTAGAAGAAGATCCTTCTCCAGAAATGGTGCTTTGCTCCTAGAATTCTACTCTAGTTCCTTTGATAATCTCTTTTTAGGTTGATCACTACGAAGACAATATCGACGACGAAAATTATGAAGAAGAAAATTTGGAGCAAGCTGACTCAACTCCAATGGAAGACAGCATTGATCCCGGCATTCCGTCGCCGCCTCCACCACCACCTGCAGCCTTGCCGGACGCGTGGGATCCAAACGAGAAAAAGAAGAAGGGAAAGAAGAAAGAAAAGAAGGACAGGACCCTAAAGAAATCCTTAGTACCGACAAAGCAGACGAAATCGCAAGAACCAGGACACTCCATGTTTATGAAACCCGGAGCAGGAGTCGTCGAAGTGATGCCTCATCGTCAGAGATTGGAAACCATTCCTCGATCGCCAAAGTTTTTGCCGCAAGCAAAACCAGATCTTACTGTGACGGCAATGGAAGCGTTTCAGCAGTCGACAGAGGCAAAAGCGGACCCGGTTCGTCGGGCTGGCGAGAAATGGCTAAAGCTACGTCTCGTCAACGACGACGATACAGACATGTTCGCGAATCCGTCGGCGGAAGAGGCGACGACAACTTTTTCGGCGCCGGCGCCTAGCCCAAATACCATGCCTCGTTCACCAAAGTTTTTCCCAAAAGCGAAGCCCGACCCATCTGTGTCTGCCCTTGAAGCGTTTCAAGAATCGAAAGAGGCAAAGAAGGATCCGGTTCGTCGTGCGGCTGATAGATGGCTGAAGCATCGTCTGGTTGACGAGGACCTAGACATGTTTGCAGATAGTCAGCACAACGTCGAGCCGACCACCGACGGTGACGACGTCGTGTATGCCGATCTCGATCTAAGCACGAAGACATCTAAAGATGATAAGGTCGCAGTTAAAGACAAGCCGGCCACTGACGGTGGCGACGTCGTTTATGCCGACATCGATCTCAGCACGACGATATCTAAAGAGAAAAAGGACGCGGCTGCTCAGAATGACGACGACAACGTGTATGCCGCCGTTAATCCGTTGACGAAGCAGAGTAAGGAAGAAAAGGATGCGGTGAAGGAGAAGGCTCGTGCAGACGAAGAGGCGAAGGAGAAGAGAGATGCCGAAGAGGCATTGGAAGCGGCTAAGAGGTCTGCGACGAAGACAGAAGACGACAACGTTTATGCCGCGGTTGATCCACTGACCAAGAAAACTAAGGAAGAAAAAGCGAAGAAGAAAGAAACGATTCGGAGAGAAAAAGAACTCAAAGAGAAGGAGGCGGAAGAAGCGGCTCGAAAGAGTCTTGAAAATCGTCAAGCTCCAGCTCGTCGTCCTCCACCGCCTCCGCCACCGCCTCCGCCACCGCCTAGATCTCCTACTGCGGACAGCTTTGCCGATCCTGAAAAGGCGGCGGATTCTATTTGGAATGCCGCTGAAAAAGCGCTTGCTGAAAAAGAGGAGATCGGCTTTCCGGGGCCTTCGCCGGCGGTGCCGTCTGTCGTCGTTACCACGCCAGAACCTATGACAGAAGACGACTTAGACGAGTACGATGCAGAGACGGAAAGAAAGCGTGAACGCGAGCTAGAAGAGAAGAAACGTCAGGCGGCAGAGGAAGCGTATCGCCAGGAAATGGAAAGGCTGAAGCGAGAGGAAGAGGAGAAGGCGAGAGAAGAGAAAAAGAAGGCTGCAGCTTTGGAAATGGAAATCAAGAGTGCTCGCGGTGGCGAAGGCGACGTGCGATTGAAAGCGTCCGCCTACGACGGAGGTATCGGTGTCGGAGGCAAGAGTCGGAGAAAGGCTCCCGACGGAGATCTGGTGAAACGAATGGCGGCGACATACGACGCCCAAAGGGAGATGGAGCATGTTACGGATAAAAAGCGAAGGAAAATTGGAAGAATCAAGTCGCAGAAAAAGTTGGAAGAACAAATGAGGAAGGAGTCGAGCATGCTCGGTTTCGATTTAGACTATTCGCACGACAGCGAAGAACACGACAAAGTATCTGAACTTTAATTTTCTATTTTTTTAAGCCTTATTTACTTTCGTGCACGTTTTTACTTTTAGTGTTAGCCCTAGCTGAATTGGCTCTTCGTACGCCAATTCTTTTGTTTCAGCTACAGTAGCGCTAATCATCATTCGGATATGCTTTGACGATGAAAACGTCGTCTTTTGGTCTAGAGTGCACACACCTGACAGCTATGGCATGTTAGTAGGTGAAATGGCTTACCTGTCATTAGCTCCCGTGCTAACTAGACCTATGCGATTCACAGTTGGCAATCCCGACTCCACTCGACCGAATATGGCATGTTTACCTAAAAAGAATTTAAAACTTAGAAAATTAATAATACGATTTGTTACCATCTAGCCACTGGCACGGAGCCAACGTGACAAAAAATTGACTCCCATTCGTATTGGGTCCACTAGAGATGCACATAATCAATATACGATGTCGTTTAAAATTAGATTTTACCTATTAGCCATGGACAGTATTCCAGCACCGGTGTGCTTCAGTTCAGGATGAATTTCGTCTTCAAATGTTTCCCTACGTACCCTATTGCCGAAAATGTTTTGGAAATCGGCTTCTATTCGCCTACCCGTATATGGACGCTCCACCTTTGCCTGAACCAGTCGGATCCCCCGTCTGTATCATGAAGTTCTGCAAGAAAACGGTTACTTGGAACCGAAACGTCGGTTATCTGTCGTGAGCGAGCGAGTTCTCTGCGTCGCGAAGGCGAAAATGCGTTCAGAAGGGAAAGCGAGCGAGTACAAAACAAAGCTGTTCCGAAAAAGCATTTTTGGGACTTGGTGATCGATCGCTTTAGCGCAGCTACCGCGCAAGGCAAGTTCTCTTACTCGTATGACGCGATGAAACTTGCAGTTATCGAAGTATCCTCGTCGAGCCTGTAGAAAACCGACTAGACGCGGATTTTCGACGGCATGCGGGTCTGTATACCAATTCGCTGAAATTCTTGCACGTCTTTTCGGCGTGCTTCCAGTAAAGCTCGCATACGATGTTTCCCTAAGAAGCCAATAGCGTGAAACTGGCGAGAGACGTTCCTCGTGTACCATTGTGGTCTCTAACGTGACTGTAGCTGGTTCAGCCATAGCTATCGACAGAATGGACACCGGTAAAAAAGCCACACCCTCGCAGCCCCAGCGCGCTTTACGCGTCCCGCGAACCTACTAGCCGTGTACCCGTCTTCGACGGGTGTATAATTGTGTTTACATATTAATTATTTATAGTTCTGCGCGTATTTTGTAATATTCCCACACCACATCAGCAGAGAGAACCTTTCCGCTGGTGTGGCCTGGGTACCCGTCCCCAAGAGGCCCAGATCGCACCCGGGCCGCCACAGTGACTCGGAGGGTAGTCCAAAAATGTTTCTGTCTAATTGTTGGAGGTGTAAGGTTTAAAGTAGATGAGTATACCCGTCGAACACGTGTAACCGTCGAATACGTGTATACCCGTCGAATACGTGTATACCCGTCGAATACCGTACGTGTACCCGTCGAATATGTTTACCCGTCTTCGACGGGTATATAAAGTGTTTAAATAATAATTAAAGTTCTGCGTGTGTTTTGTGATACAGTATCCCCAGACAACATCAGCAGAGGGAACCTCTCCGCTGGTGTGCCTGGGTACCCGTACCCAAAAGGTCCAGCTTGCACCGCCTCGGTGAGGGTAGTCCAAAGATGTTTCTGTCAAATTGTTGACCTGGTCCATATCAATTTAATATTTAGGTGCTAAGAATAAAAGATTAGGCTTTTAATTTAATATTTAGGCCCTGAGAATCAAACATTAGGCTTTCAATTTAATATTTAGGCCCTAAAAATTAAGGATTAGGCCCTCATTTTAATATTTAGGCCCTAGGAATAAAAGAATAACCTTTCGATTTATTGTTTATGCTCTGAGAATCAAAAATTAGGCCCTCAATTTAATACTTAGGCCCTAAGAATTAAAGATGAATGCCTCACTTTAAAGATTAGGCCCTCCATTTAATATTTAGGTGCTAAGAATAAAAGATTAGGCTTTCAATTTAATATTTCGGTCCTTAGAATCAAAGATTAGGCCCTCAATTTATTATGTAGGCCCTAAGAATTAAAGATTAGGTCCCCAATTTAATATTTAGGCCCTAAGTTGCAGTAGTTGTAGTAGTTGCAGTAGTTTCAGTCGTTGCAGTCGTTGCAGTCGTTGCAGTAGTTGTAGTAGTTGCAGTAGTTGCAGTAGTTGCAGTAGTTTCAGTCGTTGCAGTCATTGCAGTATTTGCAGTAGTTGTAGTAGTTGCA
This sequence comes from Oscarella lobularis, assembly GCF_947507565.1. Lineage (NCBI taxonomy): Eukaryota > Metazoa > Porifera > Homoscleromorpha > Homosclerophorida > Oscarellidae > Oscarella > Oscarella lobularis. The sequence continues at coordinate 1,649,651 of NC_089190.1, read as the reverse complement.
GTAGTTATAGTAATTGTAGTAGTTGCAGTAGTTGTAGTAGCTGCAGTAGTTGCAGTCGTTGCAGTCGTTGCAGTAGTTTCAGTCGTTGCAGTCATTGCAGTAGTTGCAGTAGTTGCAGTAGTTCTAGTAGTTGCAGTAGTTGTAGTAGTTGCAGTAGTTTCAGTCGTTGCAGTCATTGCAGTAGTTGTAGTATTTGAAGTAGTTGTAGTAGTTGCAGTAGTTATAGTAGTTGTAGTAGTTGCAGTAGTTGCAGTAGTTGTAGTAGCTGCAGTAGTTGTAGTAGTTGCAGTCGTTGCAGTCGTTGCAGTAGTTGTAGTAGTTGCAGTAGTTGCAGTAGTTGCAGTAGTTTCAGTCGTTGCAGTCATTGCAGTAGTTTCAGTCGTTGCAGTCATTGCAGTCGTTGCAGTAGTTGCAGTAGTTTCAGTCGTTGCAGTCATTGCAGTAGTTGTAGTAGTTGCAGTAGTTGTAGTAGCTGCAGTAGTTGTAGTAGCTGCAGTAGTTGTAGTAGTTGCAGTAGTTGCAGTAGTTGCAGTAGTTGCAGTCGTTGCAGTCATTGCAGTAGTTGCAGTAGTTGCAGTCATTGCAGTCGTTGCAGTCATTGTAGTAGTTGCAGTAGTTGTAGTAGTTGCAGTAGTTGCAGTCATTGCAGTCGTTGCAGTCATTGTAGTAGTTGCAGTAGTTGCAGTAGTTGCAGTAGTTGTAGTAGTTGCAGTAGTTGCAGTCATTGCAGTAGTTGCAGTAGTTGTAGTAGTTGTAGTAGTTGCAGTAGTTGCAGTAGTTGTAGTAGTTGCAGTAGTTGCAGTCATTGCAGTCGTTGCAGTCATTGTAGTAGTTGCAGCAGTTGCAGTAGTTGCAGTAGTTGTAGTAGTTGTAGTAGTTGCAGTAGTTGCAGTCATTGCAGTAGTTGCAGTAGTTGCAGTAGTTGTAGTAGTTGTAGTAGTTGCAGTAGTTGCAGTAGTTGTAGTAGTTGCAGTAGTTGCAGTCATTGCAGTCGTTGCAGTCATTGTAGTAGTTGCAGTAGTTGCAGTAGTTGCAGTAGTTGTAGTAGTTGCAGTAGTTGCAGTCATTGTAGTAGTTGCAGTAGTTGCAGTAGTTGCAGTCGTTGCAGTCATTGCAGTCGTTGCAGTCATTGTAGTAGTTGCAGTAGTTGCAGTCATTGTAGTAGTTGCAGTAGTTGTAGTAGTTGCAGTAGTTGCAGTAGTTGCAGTAGTTTCAGTCGTTGCAGTAGTTGTAGTAGTTGCAGTCGTTGCAGTAGTTGCAGTTGCAGTAGTTGCAGTTGCAGTAGTTGCAGTTGCAGTCATTGCAGTCGTTGCAGTCATTGCAGTAGTTGCAGTCGTTGCAGTAGTTGCAGTAGTTGCAGTCATTGCAGTAGTTGCAGTAGTTGTAGTAGTTGCAGTAGTTGCAGTAGTTGTAGTAGTTGCAGTAGTTGCAGTAGTTGTAGTAGTTGCAGTCATTGCAGTAGTTGCAGTAGTTGTAGTAGTTGCAGTAGTTGTAGTAGTTGTAGTAGTTGCAGTCGTTTCAGTCGTTGCAGTCCTTGCAGTAGTTGTAGTAGTTGTAGTAGTTGCAGAAGTTGTAGTAGTTGCAGTAGTTTCAGTCGTTGTAGTAGTTGTAGCCGTTGTACCGTTGTAGCCGTTGTAGTGGTTGTAGCCTTTGTAGTGGTTGTAGTCGTTGTAGTAGTTGTAGCCGTTGTAGTAGTTGTAGCCGTTGTAATCGTTGTAGCCGTTGTAGCCGTTGTAGTCGTTGTAGCCTTTGTAGCCGTTGTAGTAGTTGTAGCCGTTGTAGTCGTTGTAGCCGTTGTAGCCGTTGTAGTTGTTGTAGTAGTTGTAGCCGTTGTAGCCGTTGTAGTCGTTGTAGCCGTTGTAGTCATTGTAGTCGTTGTAGCCGTTGTAGTCGTTGTAGCCGTTGTAGCCGTTGTAGTCGTTGTACCGTTGTAGCCGTTGTAGTGGTTGTAGCCTTTGTAGTGGTTGTAGCCGTTGTAGCCGTTGTAGTCATTGTAGCCTTTGTAGCCGTTGTAGTAGTTGTAGCCGTTGTAGTCGTTGTAGCCGTTGTACCCGTTGTAGTCGTTGTAGCCGTTGTAGTCGTTGTAGCCGTTGTAGTCGATGTAGTCGTTGTAGCCGTTGTAGTCGTTGTAGCCGTTGTAGTCGTTGTAGCCGTTGTAGCCGTTGTAGTTGTTGTAGTCGTTGTAGCCGTTGTAGTCATTGTAGCCTTTGTAGCCGTTGTAGTAGTTGTAGCCGTTGTAGTCGTTGTAGCCGTTGTACCCGTTGTAGTCGTTGTAGCCGTTGTAGTCGTTGTAGCCGTTGTAGTCGATGTAGTCGTTGTAGCCGTTGTAGTCGTTGTAGCCGTTGTACCGTTGTAGCCGTTGTAGTGGTTGTAGCCTTTGTAGTGGTTGTAGTCGTTGTAGTAGTTGTAGCCGTTGTAGCCGTTGTAGTCGTTGTACCCGTTGTAGTCGTTGTAGCCGTTGTAGTCGTTGTAGCCGTTGTAGCCGTTGTAGTCGTTGTAGCCGTTGTAGTCGATGTAGTCGTTGTAGCCGTTGTAGTCGTTGTAGCCGTTGTAGCCGTTGTAGTCGTTGTAGCCGTTGTAGTCGTTGTAGCCGTTGTAGCCGTTGTAGTCGTTGTAGCCGTTGTAGTCGTTGTAGCCGTTGTAGTCGTTGTAGCCGTTGTAGTCGTTGTAGCCGTTGAAGCCGTTGTAGCCGTTGTAGTCGTTGTAGTCGTTGTAGCCGTTGTAGTCGTTGTAGCCGTTGTACCCGTTGTAGTCGTTGTAGCCGTTGTAGTCATTGTAGCCGTTGTAGTCGTTGTAGCCGTTGTAGTCGTTGTAGTCGTTGTAGCCGTTGTACCCGTTGTAGTCGTTGTAGCCGTTGTAGTCGTTGTAGCCGTTGTAGTCGTTGTAGCCGTTGTAGTCGTTGTAGCCTTTGTAGCCGTTGTAGTCGTTGTAGCCGTTGTAGCCGTTGTAGTCGTTGTAGCCGTTGTAGCCGTTGTAGTCGTTGTAGCCGTTGTAGTCGTTGTAGCCGTTGTAGCCGTTGTAGTCGTTGTAGCCGTTGTAGTCGTTGTAGCCGTTGTAGTCGTTGTAGCCGTTGTAGCCGTTGTAGCCGTTGTAGTCGTTGTAGCCGTTGTAGTCATTGTAGCCTTTGTAGCCGTTGTAGTAGTTGTAGCCGTTGTAGCCGTTGTAGTCGTTGTAGCCGTTGTAGTCGTTGTAGCCGTTGTAGTCGTTGTAGTCGTTGTAGCCGTTGTAGTCGTTGTAGCCGTTGTACCCGTTGTAGTCGTTGTAGCCGTTGTAGTCATTGTAGCCGTTGTAGTCGTTGTAGCCGTTGTAGTCGTTGTAGTCGTTGTAGCCGTTGTACCCGTTGTAGTCGTTGTAGCCGTTGTAGTCGTTGTAGCCGTTGTAGTCGTTGTAGCCGTTGTAGTCGTTGTAGCCTTTGTAGCCGTTGTAGTCGTTGTAGCCGTTGTAGTCGTTGTAGCCGTTGTACCCGTTGTAGTCGTTGTAGCCGTTGTAGTCGTTGTAGCCGTTGTAGTCATTGTAGCCGTTGTAGTCGTTGTAGCCGTTGTAGTCGTTGTAGCCGTTGTAGCCGTTGTAGTCGTTGTAGCCGTTGTAGTCGTTGTAGCCGTTGTAGTCGTTGTAGTCGTTGTAGCCGTTGTAGCCGTTGTAGTCGTTGTAGCCGTTGTAGTCGTTGTAGCCGTTGTAGTCGTTGTAGCCTTTGTAGCCGTTGTAGTCGTTGTAGCCGTTGTAGTCGTTGTAGCCGTTGTACCCGTTGTAGTCGTTGTAGCCGTTGTAGTCGTTGTAGCCGTTGTAGCCGTTGTAGTCGTTGTAGTCGTTGTAGCCGTTGTAGTCGTTGTAGCCGTTGTACCCGTTGTAGTCGTTGTAGCCGTTGTAGTCATTGTAGCCGTTGTAGTCGTTGTAGCCGTTGTAGTCGTTGTAGTCGTTGTAGCCGTTGTACCCGTTGTAGTCGTTGTAGTCGTTGTACCCGTTGTAGCCGTTGTAGTCGTTGTAGCCGTTGTAGTCGTTGTAGCCGTTGTAGCCGTTGTAGTCGTTGTAGCCGTTGTAGTCGTTGTAGCCGTTGTACCCGTTGTAGTCGTTGTAGCCGTTGTAGTCGTTGTAGCCGTTGTAGCCGTTGTAGTCGTTGTAGTCGTTGTAGCCGTTGTAGTCGTTGTAGCCGTTGTACCCGTTGTAGTCGTTGTAGCCGTTGTAGTCATTGTAGCCGTTGTAGTCGTTGTAGCCGTTGTAGTCGTTGTAGCCGTTGTAGTCGTTGTAGCCGTTGTAGTCGTTGTAGTCGTTGTACCCGTTGTAGCCGTTGTAGTCGTTGTAGCCGTTGTAGTCGTTGTAGCCGTTGTAGTCGTTGTAGCCGTTGTAGTCGTTGTAGCCGTTGTAGTCGTTGTAGCCGTTGTAGTCGTTGTAGTCGTTGTAGCCGTTGTAGTCGTTGTAGTCGTTGTAGCCGTTGTAGTCGTTGTAGCCGTTGTAGCCGTTGTAGTCGTTGTAGCCGTTGTAGTCATTGTAGCCGTTGTAGTCATTGCAGTAGTTGCAGTAGTTGTAGTAGTTGCAGTAGTTGCAGTCATTGCAGTCGTTGCAGTCATTGTAGTAGTTGCAGTAGTTGCAGTAGTTGCAGTAGTTGTAGTAGTTGCAGTAGTTGCAGTCATTGTAGTAGTTGCAGTAGTTGCAGTAGTTGCAGTCGTTGCAGTCATTGCAGTCGTTGCAGTCATTGTAGTAGTTGCAGTAGTTGCAGTCATTGTAGTAGTTGCAGTAGTTGCAGTAGTTGCAGTCGTTGCAGTCATTGCAGTCGTTGCAGTCATTGTAGTAGTTGCAGTAGTTGCAGTCATTGCAGTAGTTGCAGTAGTTGCAGTAGTTGTAGTAGTTGTAGTAGTTGCAGTAGTTGCAGTAGTTGTAGTAGTTGCAGTAGTTGCAGTCATTGCAGTCGTTGCAGTCATTGTAGTAGTTGCAGTAGTTGCAGTAGTTGCAGTAGTTGTAGTAGTTGCAGTAGTTGCAGTCATTGTAGTAGATGCAGTAGTTGCAGTAGTTGCAGTCGTTGCAGTCATTGCAGTCGTTGCAGTCATTGTAGTAGTTGCAGTAGTTGCAGTCATTGCAGTAGTTGCAGTAGTTGCAGTAGTTGTAGTAGTTGTAGTAGTTGCAGTAGTTGCAGTAGTTGTAGTAGTTGCAGTAGTTGCAGTCATTGCAGTCGTTGCAGTCATTGTAGTAGTTGCAGTAGTTGTAGTAGTTGCAGTAGTTGTAGTTGTTGCAGTAGTTGCAGTCATTGTAGTAGTTGCAGTAGTTGCAGTAGTTGCAGTCGTTGCAGTCATTGCAGTCGTTGCAGTCATTGTAGTAGTTGCAGTAGTTGTAGTAGTTGCAGTAGTTGTAGTAGTTGCAGTAGTTGCAGTCGTTGCAGTCGTTGCAGTAGTTGTAGTAGTTGCAGCAGTAGTTTCAGTCGTTGCAGTAGTTGCAGTAGTTGCAGTAGTTTTAATCGTTGCAGTCATTGCAGTAGTTGTAGTAGTTGTAGTAGTTGTAGTAGTTGCAGTAGTTGTAGTAGCTGCAGTAGTTGTAGTAGTTGCAGTCGTTGCAGTCGTTGCAGTAGTTGTAGTAGTTGCAGTAGTTGCAGTAGTTGCAATAGTTGCAGTCGTTGCAGTCATTGCAGTAGTTTCAGTCGTTGCAGTCATTGCAGTCGTTGCAGTAGTTGCAGTAGTTTCAGTCGTTGCAGTCATTGCAGTAGTTGTAGTAGTTGCAGTAGTTGTAGTAGCTGCAGTAGTTGTAGTAGCTGCAGTAGTTGTAGTAGTTGCAGTAGTTGCAGTAGTTGCAGTAGTTGCAGTCGTTGCAGTCATTGCAGTAGTTTCAGTCGTTGCAGTCATTGCAGTCGTTGCAGTAGTTGCAGTAGTTGCAGTCGTTGCAGTCATTGCAGTAGTTGTAGTAGTTGCAGTAGTTGTAGTAGCTGCAGTATTTGTAGTAGTTGCAGTCGTTGCAGTCGTTGCAGTAGTTGCAGTCGTTGCAGTAGTTGTAGTAGTTGCAGTAGTTGCAGTAGTTGTAGTAGTTGCAGTAGTTGCAGTCATTGCAGTCGTTGCAGTCATTGTAGTAGTTGCAGTAGTTGCAGTAGTTGCAGTAGTTGTAGTAGTTGCAGTCATTGCAGTAGTTGCAGTAGTTGCAGTCATTGCAGTCGTTGCAGTCATTGTAGTAGTTGCAGTAGTTGTAGTAGTTGCAGTAGTTTCAGTCGTTGCAGTCGTTGCAGTCGTTGCAGTAGTTGTAGTAGTTGCAGCAGTAGTTTCAGTCGTTGCAGTAGTTGCAGTAGTTGCAGTAGTTTTAGTCGTTGCAGTCATTGCAGTAGTTGTAGTAGTTGTAGTAGTTGTAGTAGTTGCAGTAGTTGTAGTAGCTGCAGTAGTTGTAGTAGTTGCAGTCGTTGCAGTCGTTGCAGTCGTTGCAGTAGTTGTAGTAGTTGCAGTAGTTGCAGTAGTTGCAGTCGTTGCAGTCGTTGCAGTCATTGCAGTAGTTTCAGTCGTTGCAGTCATTGCAGTCGTTGCAGTAGTTGCAGTAGTTTCAGTCGTTGCAGTCATTGCAGTAGTTGTAGTAGTTGCAGTAGTTGTAGTAGCTGCAGTAGTTGTAGTAGCTGCAGTAGTTGTAGTAGTTGCAGTAGTTGCAGTAGTTGCAGTAGTTGCAGTCGTTGCAGTCATTGCAGTAGTTTCAGTCGTTGCAGTCATTGCAGTAGTTGCAGTAGTTGCAGTAGTTGCAGTCGTTGCAGTCATTGCAGTAGTTGTAGTAGTTGCAGTAGTTGTAGTAGCTGCAGTAGTTGTAGTAGTTGCAGTCGTTGCAGTCGTTGCAGTAGTTGCAGTCGTTGCAGTAGTTGTAGTAGTTGCAGTAGTTGCAGTAGTTGCAGTAGTTGCAGTCGTTGCAGTAGTTGCAGTAGTTGCAGTAGTTTCAGTCGTTGCAGTCATTGCAGTAGTTGTAGTAGTTGTAGTAGTTGTAGTAGTTGCAGTAGTTGTAGTAGCTGCAGTAGTTGTAGTAGTTGCAGTCGTTGCAGTCGTTGCAGTAGTTGTAGTAGTTGCAGTAGTTGCAGTAGTTGCAGTAGTTGCAGTCGTTGCAGTCATTGCAGTAGTTTCAGTCGTTGCAGTCATTGCAGTCGTTGCAGTAGTTGCAGTAGTTTCAGTCGTTGCAGTCATTGCAGTAGTTGTAGTAGTTGCAGTAGTTGTAGTAGCTGCAGTAGTTGTAGTAGCTGCAGTAGTTGTAGTAGTTGCAGTAGTTGCAGTAGTTGCAGTAGTTGCAGTCGTTGCAGTCATTGCAGTAGTTTCAGTCGTTGCAGTCATTGCAGTAGTTTCAGTCGTTGCAGTCATTGCAGTAGTTGTAGTAGTTGTAGTAGTTGTAGTAGTTGCAGTAGTTGTAGTAGCTGCAGTAGTTGTAGTAGTTGCAGTCGTTGCAGTCGTTGCAGTAGTTGTAGTAGTTGCAGTAGTTGCAGTAGTTGCAGTAGTTGCAGTCGTTGCAGTCATTGCAGTAGTTTCAGTCGTTGCAGTCATTGCAGTCGTTGCAGTAGTTGCAGTAGTTTCAGTCGTTGCAGTCATTGCAGTAGTTGTAGTAGTTGCAGTAGTTGTAGTAGCTGCAGTAGTTGTAGTAGCTGCAGTAGTTGTAGTAGTTGCAGTAGTTGCAGTAGTTGCAGTAGTTGCAGTCGTTGCAGTCATTGCAGTAGTTTCAGTCGTTGCAGTCATTGCAGTCGTTGCAGTAGTTGCAGTAGTTGCAGTCGTTGCAGTCATTGCAGTAGTTGTAGTAGTTGCAGTAGTTGTAGTAGCTGCAGTAGTTGTAGTAGTTGCAGTCGTTGCAGTCGTTGCAGTAGTTGCAGTCGTTGCAGTAGTTGTAGTAGTTGCAGTAGTTGCAGTAGTTGCAGTAGTTTCTGTCGTTGCAGTCATATCAGTAGTTGCAGTAGTTGCAGTCGTTGCAGTCGTTGCAGTAGTTGTAGTAGTTGCAATATATATATTGTATATATGTACTTTGGGGGCGAAGGCCAGTATGTACTTATAGCGAGTAAAGTACATACGGGACAGCAAAGCGAACCCTACGCTAGCGATCGACATAGAAACGGTCGCCGGAATGTTAAAAAAAGTCGAAAAAACGTTGTAGCTTCGCTGAAATAGCTCCTGGAACGAAATTTTCTGAACAGATCGAAGTCTATTGCATTGACTGACAAGTTCAGTGCATTCGGAGCACAGAAAATGTTGAGTTTTTGACTGCGGAACTAATTAGGGCGTTGGCATTAGTGACGTCATTATCGATATCGCTCAATAACACGTGATCGCGTTTAAGTTGTTAGTTGTCAGTGACGTCACGAGAACGTCATCAAAAGGGAGGAGATTGCGTAGGCGAGCCTAGCCCTCAATAGTAGGCGTTCCCAAAATTTTTTGAAAAGGGACTATCGAGGTTCGTTTATTCGACGAAAACGGCGGTGTAATTACATTAATCGTTTCCGGTGGGCGGCGAAAATTTTTCCATGTACTGTTGCTATGCAGAAAACGCGATTTTGAAGATGGCAATTGTATTATCGAGCGGGTGACCTACACGCCGTAGCGTCGAAGTCATTAAGGACAAAACCCCGTTGTTTTGGCATATAGTAAGGGGGTACTACTCTCTGGAAATGGAAATACCGATTAATGATATCCGATTTGACCCGAGTATCAGTACCGATCGCGAGCAGTCTTGATCAGTGGTAATACTGACGCTGCTCCGAATCCGTACCGATAGACAGTGGAAAGAGTGCAGGCGTCTCTGGCTAACCGCGTGCAATCGCTACGATTCTCGCGCGCAGCAAGAGAGTCTGTCGATCGAGAGAAATGTGTTATGGGTGCGAATGTCTCGCACGACGGGCGCATCTCTCGCGTCGTACGATCACGTATCTTCGACGATCGAGAGAAATGTGTTATGGGTGCGAATGTCTCGCACGACGGGCCTATCTCTCGCGTCGTACGATCACGTATCTTCGAGAGAAATGTGTTATGGGTGCGAATGTCTCGCACGACGGTCCATCTCCGGATCGTCCGTCGCACACTGTGCTCACGCGAGTGGAGTGGGTCATCCCGCATCGAAGACGCAGGCCTCGTCGCCGACGTCCGTCTTCGACGGGTATATAAAGTGTTTAAATAATTAAGGTTCTGCGTGTGTTTTGTGATACAGTATCCCCAGACAACATCAGCAGAGGGAACCTCTCCGCTGGTGTGCCTGGGTACCCGTACCCAAAAGGTCCAGTTTGCACCGCCTCTGTGAGGGTAGTTCAAAGATGTTTCTGTCAAATTGTTGACCTGGTCCATATACACACAGGATTCGTGCAAGGCTGGCGTACTAAATAGTAGACCCTGTCCATCGCCCGCCTAATTGAATACTGCGGGTGAAGGTGGTGCATAATCCGACTGACTGACTGACTACTTTGGGGGCGAAGGGAACATTCTACCTGGTAAGGTATTTAAATTACTCTAGTTTCAGGGCAAGTAAAGGCACTAAAGCCTACGCATTAATCTAAATAAGGCAAATGGGGGGCTCTGAGAGCGAGCCTATTATTTGAGATAAGTAACAGTAATGAAAAGTAGAGGGACACACGACCAGTTAAAGTATTTCAATTACTTCAGTTTCTGGGCATGTAGAGGAACCTATTACCTCTACATTTATTAGAAATACACAGCTATTGAGAACGAGCCTAATCTTTGTCACGTTTTAGAAGGCGTCACAAACAATCCGGGATTTGTCACGTTGTACACAACATGTTGCAAGTGAGGAATTCGAAGAATACGAACTTTGTAAACCGCTCGTTTGATCTAGATTGGTTGGCTTTTTGCACTCGATCTTTTCCTTGTGCAATTCTCGCCGCTCTCAGCCGAGAGCGTGTACGCGAGCTATCGCAAGGACTTCTTCTACCCTTACGACAGGTATCCCGAAGCGAAATTGCCCGATCCAGTGGACGGCGGTCGATTCCAAATCGTCGGAGTCGCCGACGCGTCGGGAAGCGCCGGCAAAGTCTCCCTAAACGGAAAAAAGGTCGATCTCGCATCGGAAAATTGGTACGTCGATTGGCTGCGCGTCTACCCTCACGTCCTGCAGAAAGGGAGACCCTTTTGGGTCACGTTTCACTCGAGGTTCAAAATACGATACAGATAGAATCGCACATACCATTCGACGCGTTTCCATCTCTAGAGACAAGTCTTGGGATAAATTGCACTCGGCATCGTTCAAGCTCGAAACGTCGAACGGTTCGATCGCAAGTAGCGGCACGTTCGCCGTCGCCTTGAACCCGTGCAATATAACCTACGTCACGACAGACGCTTCCCTATCGACGTTCCTCATACACATTCGCAACGGCCTATCGACGGAGAGCCGCACAATAAGCCAAATTCTCGTCAATGGCTCTACGGTGACGAGTCGCGTGAAAAACAACGCGAGCCTGAGCATACCTCCGAGAACGGCCGTCCTAGTCGAAATCCCACTTCTGGCGCGCGTTTTGCCTGGATCGATGTTCACTGTCGCCGTTGTGTTTGCCGAGAAGGACAATCTCGTCAGCGTGGCCGCCGGTCGAGTCGCCAAAACGCACTTTCCTATCGAATCGTGGCCGAAGTCAGACGAGTGTCCCTATCCGACGATCAACGACTCGAACTACGAGTTCGTTCAGAGTCACGGCTTCGACACGTATTTCTTCACGCAGAACCCTTGCCATACTTCTAAAGCGGTCGGTCAGAAAATTCTATGCGATCTCGCGCCGAAGTATAACTTCTACGGGCTCGTCGATGACGGCGTTCCTCTCGACGACTGCGCCAACGCGAGCATGGCGTTGGGAATATTTATCGCCGACGAAGCGGATAAGGCGGTGAGAGTCGGGAAGTTGACTACAAATCCACCTTTTTCCTCATGGTACCTATCCCACCGTCTAGATCGACGACGATATGAGAAAGTTGCTGGCCAAAGCCGAAGAGGTGCACGAGAAAACGAGTTCGATATTGACCTATCAGGGGGGCTCGAGAAGTCGTCTCAATGGCGCTTTTGCGGGAATAACCGATATCCAAGGCATGGACATGTGAGTCAATGAATACGCCAACAAAACGAATATTCTAACCCTCAAGTTCTCGTTTTTGTTAGGTACGTTGCTGCCTGTGCTCCTCACATTCAATTGTTCTTTCATCCGCCGCCTCTGCGCGGCTCGTACGACTACCTGCGCCTTACTCGCAACAATCACATGCCCCTACCGACGTGGCTCTATTCTCAAGCATTTGACGACGGATGGGACGCTAAGGTAAGATCAGACATTGAATTTGTAAGAAAAATTTGCTGAAAACAGAAAGTATCTTTGAGCAGGTAGGAGACCATGTGATCTCTCGACGCCAACCTGATCCGAGCGAACTGCTCATCCAGGCCATGTCCGTTATAGCGGCATGCGCCAAAGGTTTAATGTACTTCCAGAGCGAGGTATAGTCACTGACACTGATCTCTAATATATAAAGTACACGTATGTATACAGGTGGCCGAGAATAAGTACTACCACGACTCGTGGAAAGCGCTGGGCGCTTTTAATCGCGACGTCGGCGCCGTGCGCGAGTACCTCCGCACCGGCGACTGCACGGACATGGTCACCAACTCGGACGGCGATGCGTTCGACGCCAAGTCAATAGCGCAGGCGATTCGATCGTCGAATGCGATCATCGTGATTGTGATCAGCGTAAAGAACGACGGCGGCTACAGCGACGCGAAATGCGAAATCGGGTCCAATGAGCACTGGGACGTGCAGGATCACACGGTCGACGAGATTGCCGTCGGCGTGCCGCCCGATTTCGGCAAGGTCGTCGACTCGTTCGAAGTTCTAAACGGGCAAATTATCACGGTGCCCACGTCGTACGAATCGTCGAGCGACGACGGAGCCGTCGACAAGGTGAAGTTGAGCAGTATCAGTCTTCCCAAGGACCATCCCGTGTCCTTGTATGTACTGGCCAATTCGCCGCAAGTTCGCGCCGACGTCAAGGCGCACCTCTAAGATATTTTTTTGTACGGCATACGTCAATTGCTTTCTTTTATAGATGTGCAACACTGGGAGTCTGAGTCTGACGTTCCGCGCATTTTAGGTACCGCGGTAAGTATTGATCAATTGATTAGGAGGTTGACTAAGAAAATACTCCCTCCCCCCTATGCAAGTCCTTTCCTACATACAGTCACGTTGGGCCTGTAATTCAACTCCATTCAAGTCACTGTTCGGGGAACGGTTTATTTTTTTTGTCTCGGTACCTGAGTACCGAGACATAGTTTTCGGGATGTAAAAAATTACTAACGGGCGTACCGGAAAAGTGGTGGGTAGTAGGCTCTCGCGACTGGGTTCCTGTCCTGGGGACAATTTGTCCCCAGGACAATTTGTCCTGGCACAATTTGTCCTCGGACAATTTGTCCTGGGACAATTTGTCCTGGGACAATTTGTCCTGGGGACAATTTGTCCTGGGGACAATTTGTCCTGGGACAATTTGTCCTGGGACAATTTGTCCTGGAACAATTTGTCCTGGGGACAATTTGTCCTGGGACAATTTGTCCTGCGACAATTTGTCCTGGAACAATTTGTCCTGGGGACAATTTGTCCTGGGGACAATTTGTCCTGGGACAATTTGTCCTGGGACAATTTGTCCTGGGGACAATTTGTCCTGGGGACAATTTCTCCTGGGGACAATTTGTCCTGGGACAATTTGTCCTGGGACAATTTGTCTTGGGGACAATTTGTCCTGGGAGATTTTGTCCTGAGACAATTTGTCCTGGGACAATTTGTCCTGGGGACAAATTGTCCCTCGTCCAATCTTCGCGAAACCGCTCTGTACGTGTTGCCGTGCCTTTCTATAGGCGTAGCAATGTGAAACCTCGATTGTTAATAGTTTATTTATGACGTCAACATGTTAAACCGGTGAGGTCACGTGCGTATGTTAGCGCGCGCGTCTCGTTTCGAAGAAACACGGTTTCTGGCTCGTTTTCGACGATGCGAAGGTCCGAGCGACGTCAAAAGGTAAGTAGTAGATAGTTACGAAGCAGTTTTAGAGCGTTCGTCGCCCGCGGAGCGCGCGTACGAACGCGTCGCGTCGCCAAGTGGTGGCGCGAGCTTCGAATAGTGAATTTTTCGTTTCGAATGGCTTCGAAACGAAAAATTCCAGACGGTTTAGAACGTTTTGCGACGCAAAGCGTCGCTTTCGGCGTCGTTTTCGCCGAATTAATGTCCGTAAAAGGGGGCGTGTTCCCTTTCTTTCGCACGTGCTCTACGGCAAACGGCGACTCGGATGCCGTCGAGTGGCGGCAATTTGTAAACTGCACCATATGCCCTCTCGATCGACGTGCCGCTTATCGTCGTACGACGCGGCGTCGCGGAGTGGCGGCACGGTTAAGGTGGTGTCGTTAACCGTGTACGCGCGTAGGCGTATTGTTTGTTTCGCTTAATTTTATGTCAAAAATTGGCGAAAATTGGTAAACGTGGTACAAGGTTTTATTTGTGAGACCACGACGAATCGAATGGCACCGGTGCGGTGCTCGTGCGACGTCTCCTTGCAGAGTTGTGCGCTTTATCGCGAAACGAGTCGCTAATTGGAAAATCGATTTTTGTCCTTCGATTTTCTGCGCCGTGCAGTCGCTTCTGCTGCCGTTTTTTGGTTTTTTGAGGAGGATTTGGGATGGCTGAAAGGCACGAAAAGGTTTTTTTCGCGTGCGATCGAAATTTGGTCAAAATTTCGCTAAATCCAACTTTTGCGTTTCGGACTCGTTTCGAACGTCTCGTAGACGTCTTTCCCTTCATCGTAGAGCATTGTGGTTTGGAATTTGGCAACAATTTGTCCTGGGGACAATTTGTCCTGGGACAATTTGTCCTGGGGACAATTTGTCCTGGGACAATTTGTCCTGGGGACAATTTGTCCTGGGGACAATTTGTCCTGGGACAATTTGTCCTGGGACAATTTGTCCTCGGACAATTTGTCCTGGGACAATTTGTCCTGGGACAATTTGTCCTGGGGACAATTTGTCCTGGGGACAATTTGTCCTGGGACAATTTGTCCTGGGGACAATTTGTCCTGGGACAATTTGTCCTGGGACAATTTGTTCTGGGGACAATTTGTCCTGGGACAATTTGTCCTGGGACAATTTGTCCTGGGGACAATTTGTCCTCGGGACAATTTGTCCTGGGACAATTTGTCCTCGGGACAATTTGTCCTGGGACAATTTGTCCTGGGACAATTTGTTCTGGGGACAATTTGTCCTGGGGACAATTTGTCCTGGGACAATTTGTCCTGGGACAATTTGTCCTGGGACAATTTGTCCTGGGACAATTGGTCTTGGGGACAATTTGTCCTGGGGACAATTTGTCCTGGGACAATTTGTCCTTGGGACAATTTGTCCTGGGACAATTTGTCCTGGGACAATTTGTTCTGGGGACAATTTGTCCCCAGGACAAATTGTCCTGGCACAATTTGTCCTGGGACAATTTGTCCTGGGACAATTTGTCCTGGGACAATTTGTCCTGGGGACAATTTGTCCTGGGGACAATTTGTCCTGGGACAATTTGTCCTGGGGACAATTTGTCCTGGGACAATTTGTCCTGGGACAATTTGTTCTGGGGACAATTTGTCCTGGGACAATTTGTCCTGGGACAATTTGTCCTGGGGACAATTTGTCCTCGGGACAATTTTTCCTGGGACAATTTGTCCTGGGGACAATTTGTCCTGGGACAATTTGTCCTGAGACAATTTGTTCTGGGGACAATTTGTCCTGGGGACAATTTGTCCTGGGACAATTTGTCCTGGGACAATTTGTCCTGGGACAATTTGTCCTGGGACAATTTGTCCTGGGGACAATTTGTCCTGGGGACAATTTGTCCTGGGACAATTTGTCCTGGGACAATTTGTCATGGGACAATTTGTCCTGGGGACAATTTGTCCTGGGGACAATTTGTCCTGGGACAATTTGTCCTGAGACAATTTGTTCTGGGGACAATTTGTCCTGGGGACAATTTGTCCTGGGACAATTTGTCCTGGGACAATTTGTCCTGGGACAATTTGTCCTGGGACAATTTGTCCTGGGGACAATTTGTCCTGGGGACAATTTGTCCTGGGACAATTTGTCCTGGGACAATTTGTCATGGGACAATTTGTCCTGGGGACAATTTGTCCTGGGACAATTTGTCCTGGGACAATTTGTCCTAAGACAATTTGTCCTCGGGACAATTTGTCCTGGGGACAATTTTTCCTAGGAAAATTTTTCCGGGGACAATTTGTCCGGGGACAATTTGTCCTGGGGACAATTTGTCCTGGGGACAATTTGTCCTGGGACAATTTGTCCTGGGGACAATTTGTCCTGGGACAATTTGTCCTGGGGACAATTTGTCCTGGGGACAATTTGTCCTGGGACAATTTGTCCTGGGACAATTTGTCCTCGGACAATTTGTCCTGGGGACAATTTGTTCTGGGACAATTTGTCCTGGGACAATTTCTCCTGGGACAATTCGTCCTGGGACAATTTGTCCTGGGACAATTTGTCCTGGGACAATTTGTCCTGGGACAATTTGTCCCCAGGACAAATTGTCCTGGCACAATTTGTCCTGGGACAATTTGTCCTGGGACAATTTGTTCTGGGACAATTTGTCCTGGGGACAATTTGTCCTGGGGACAATTTGTCCTGGGACAATTTGTTCTGGGACAATTTGTCCTGGGACAATTTGTCGTGGGGACAATTTGTCCTGGGGACAATTTGTCTTGGGGACAATTTGTCCTTGGACAATTTGTCCTGGGACAATTTTTCCTGGGACAATTTGTCCTGGGACAATTTGTCCTGGGACAATTTGTTCTGGGGACAATTTGTCCTGGGACAATTTGTCCTGGGACAATTTGTCCTGGGGACAATTTGTCCTCGGGACAATTTGTCCTGGGACAATTTGTCCTGGGGACAATTTGTCCTGGGACAATTTGTCCTGGGACAATTTGTTCTGGGGACAATTTGTCCTGGGGACAATTTGTCCTGGGACAATTTGTCCTGGGACAATTTGTCCTGGGACAATTTGTCCTGGGACAATTGGTCTTGGGGACAATTTGTCCTGGGGACAATTTGTCCTGGGACAATTTGTCCTTGGGACAATTTGTCCTGGGACAATTTGTCCTGGGACAATTTGTTCTGGGGACAATTTGTCCCCAGGACAAATTGTCCTGGCACAATTTGTCCTGGGACAATTTGTCCTGGGACAATTTGTCCTGGGACAATTTGTCCTGGGGACAATTTGTCCTGGGGACAATTTGTCCTGGGACAATTTGTCCTGGGGACAATTTGTCCTGGGACAATTTGTCCTGGGACAATTTGTTCTGGGGACAATTTGTCCTGGGACAATTTGTCCTGAGACAATTTGTTCTGGGGACAATTTGTCCTGGGGACAATTTGTCCTGGGACAATTTGTCCTGGGACAATTTGTCCTGGGACAATTTGTCCTGGGACAATTTGTCCTGGGGACAATTTGTCCTGGGGACAATTTGTCCTGGGACAATTTGTCCTGGGACAATTTGTCATGGGACAATTTGTCCTGGGGACAATTTGTCCTGGGACAATTTGTCCTGGGACAATTTGTCCTAAGACAATTTGTCCTCGGGACAATTTGTCCTGGGGACAATTTTTCCTAGGAAAATTTTTCCGGGGACAATTTGTCCGGGGACAATTTGTCCTGGGGACAATTTGTCCTGGGGACAATTTGTCCTGGGACAATTTGTCCTGGGGACAATTTGTCCTGGGACAATTTGTCCTGGGGACAATTTGTCCTGGGGACAATTTGTCCTGGGACAATTTGTCCTGGGACAATTTGTCCTCGGACAATTTGTCCTGGGGACAATTTGTTCTGGGACAATTTGTCCTGGGACAATTTCTCCTGGGACAATTCGTCCTGGGACAATTTGTCCTGGGACAATTTGTCCTGGGACAATTTGTCCTGGGACAATTTGTCCCCAGGACAATTTGTCCCCAGGACAAATTGTCCTGGCACAATTTGTCCTGGGACAATTTGTCCTGGGACAATTTGTTCTGGGACAATTTGTCCTGGGGACAATTTGTCCTGGGGACAATTTGTCCTGGGACAATTTGTTCTGGGACAATTTGTCCTGGGACAATTTGTCGTGGGGACAATTTGTCCTGGGGACAATTTGTCTTGGGGACAATTTGTCCTTGGACAATTTGTCCTGGGACAATTTTTCCTGGGACAATTTGTCCTGGGACAATTTGTCCTGGGACAATTTGTCCTGGGACAATTTGTCCTGGGACAATTTGTCTTGGGACAATTTGTCCTGGGACAATTTGTCCTGGGGACAATTTGTCCTGGGGACAATTTTTCCTGGGGACAATTTGTCCTGGGACAATTTGTCCTGGGACAATTTGTCCTGCGACAATTTGTCCTTGGGACAGTTTGTCCTGGGGACAATTTGTCCTGGGACAATTTGTCCTGAGACAATTTTTCCTGGGACAATTTGTCCTGGGACAATTTGTCCTGCGACAATTTGTCCTGGGGACAATTTGTCCCCAGGACACTAAGACAATTTGTCCTGGGGACAATTTGTCCTGGGGACAATTTGTCCTGGGGACAATTTGTCCTGGGACAATTTGTCCTGCGGACAATTTGTCCTGGGACAATTTGTCCTGGGACAATTTGTTCTGGGGACAATTTGTCCTGGGACAATTTGACCTGGGACAATTTGTCCTGGGACAATTTGTCCCCAGGACAATTTGTCCCCAGGACAAATTGTCCTGGCACAATTTGTCCTGGGACAATTTGTCCTGGGACAATTTGTTCTGGGACAATTTGTCCTGGGGACAATTTGTCCTGGGGACAATTTGTCCTGGGACAATTTGTTCTGGGACAATTTGTCCTGGGACAATTTGTCGTGGGGACAATTTGTCCTGGGGACAATTTGTCTTGGGGACAATTTGTCCTTGGACAATTTGTCCTGGGACAATTTTTCCTGGGACAATTTGTCCTGGGACAATTTGTCCTGGGACAATTTGTCCTGGGACAATTTGTCCTGGGACAATTTGTCTTGGGACAATTTGTCCTGGGACAATTTGTCCTGGGGACAATTTGTCCTGGGGACAATTTTTCCTGGGGACAATTTGTCCTGGGACAATTTGTCCTGGGACAATTTGTCCTGCGACAATTTGTCCTTGGGACAGTTTGTCCTGGGGACAATTTGTCCTGGGACAATTTGTCCTGAGACAATTTTTCCTGGGACAATTTGTCCTGGGACAATTTGTCCTGCGACAATTTGTCCTGGGGACAATTTGTCCCCAGGACACTGGGACAATTTGTCCTGGGGACAATTTGTCCTGGGGACAATTTGTCCTGGGACAATTTGTCCTGCGGACAATTTGTCCTGGGACAATTTGTCCTGGGACAATTTGTTCTGGGGACAATTTGTCCTGGGACAATTTGACCTGGGACAATTTGTCCTGGGACAATTTGTCCTGGGGACAATTTGTCCTGGGGACAATTTGTCCTGGGGACAATTTGTCCTGGGACAATTTGTCCTGGGACAATTTGTTCTGGGGACAATTTGTCCTGGGGACAATTTGTCCCCAGGACAAATTGTCCTGGCACAATTTGTCCCGGGACAATTTGTCCTGGGACAATTTGTCCTGGGACAATTTGTCCTGGGACAATTTGTCCTGGGACAATTTGTCCTGGGGACAATTTGTCCTGGGACAATTTGTCCTGGGACAATTTGTCCTGCGACAATTTGTCCTGGGGACAATTTGTCCCCAGGACACTGGGACCATTTGTCCTGGGGACAATTTGTCCTGGGGACAATTTGTCCTGGGGACAATTTGTCCTGGGACAATTTGTTCCGGGGACAATTTGTCCTGGGACAATTTGACCTGGGACAATTTGTCCTGGGACAATTTGTCATGGGACAATTTGTCCTGGGGACAATTTGTCCTGGGACAATTTGTCCTGGGACAATTTGTCCTGGGACAATTTGTCCTGGGGACAATTTGTCCTGGGACAATTTGTCCTGGGGACAATTTGTCCTGGGACAATTTGTCCTGGGACAATTTGTTCTGGGGACAATTTGTCCTGGGACAATTTGTCCTGGGACAATTTGTCCTGGGGACAATTTGTCCTCGGGACAATTTGTCCTGGGGCAATTTGTCCTGGGGACAATTTGTCCTGGGACAATTTGTCCTGGGGACAATTTGTCCTGGGACAATTTGTCCTGGGACAATTTGTCCTGGGACAATTTGTACTGGGGACAATTTGTCCTGGGACAATTTGTCCTAAGACAATTTGTCCTGTGAGAATTTGTCCTGGGACAATTTGTCCTGGGGACAATTTGTCTTGGGGACAATTTGTCCTGGGACAATTTGTCCTGGGGACAATTTGTCCTGGGACAATTTGTCCTGGGGCCTATTTGTCCTGGGGACAATTTGTCCCCAGGACAAATTGTCCTGGCACAATTTGTCCTGGGACAATTTGTCCTGGGACAATTTGTCCTGGGACAATTTGTCCTGGGGACAATTTGTCCTGGGGACAATTTGTCCTGGGACAATTTGTCCTGGGGACAATTTGTCCTGGGACAATTTGTCCTGGGACAATTTGTTCTGGGGACAATTTGTCCTGGGACAATTTGTCCTGGGGACAATTTGTCCTCGGGACAATTTGTCCTGGGACAATTTGTCCTGGGGACAATTTGTCCTGGGACAATTTGTCCTGGGACAATTTGTTCTGGGGACAATTTGTCCTGGGGACAATTTGTCCTGGGACAATTTGTCCTGGGACAATTTGTCCTGGGACAATTTGTACTGGGGACAATTTGTCCTGGGACAATTTGTCCTAAGACAATTTGTCCTGTGAGAATTTGTCCTGGGACAATTTGTCCTGGGGACAATTTGTCTTGGGGACAATTTGTCCTGGGACAATTTGTCCTGGGGACAATTTGTCCTGGGACAATTTGTCCTGGGGCCTATTTGTCCTGGAGACAATTTGTCCCCAGGACAAATTGTCCTGGCACAATTTGTCCTGGGACAATTTGTCCTGGGACAATTTGTCCTGGGACAATTTGTCCTGGGGACAATTTGTCCTGGGGACAATTTGTCCTGGGACAATTTGTCCTGGGGACAATTTGTCCTGGGACAATTTGTCCTGGGACAATTTGTTCTGGGGACAATTTGTCCTGGGACAATTTGTCCTGGGACAATTTGTCCTGGGACAATTTGTTCTGGGGACAATTTGTCCTGGGACAATTTGTCCTGGGACAATTTGTCCTGGGGACAATTTGTCCTCGGGACAATTTGTCCTGGGACAATTTGTCCTGGGGACAATTTGTCCTGGGACAATTTGTCCTGGGACAATTTGTTCTGGGGACAATTTGTCCTGGGGACAATTTGTCCTGGGACAATTTGTCCTGGGACAATTTGTCCTGGGACAATTTGTCCTGGGACAATTGGTCTTGGGGACAATTTGTCCTGGGGACAATTTGTCCTGGGACAATTTGTCCTGGGACAATTTGTTCTGGGGACAATTTGTCCCCAGGACAAATTGTCCTGGCACAATTTGTCCTGGGACAATTTGTCCTGGGACAATTTGTCCTGGGACAATTTGTCCTGGGGACAATTTGTCCTGGGGACAATTTGTCCTGGGACAATTTGTCCTGGGGACAATTTGTCCTGGGACAATTTGTCCTGGGACAATTTGTTCTGGGGACAATTTGTCCTGGGACAATTTGTCCTGGGACAATTTGTCCTGGGGACAATTTGTCCTCGGGACAATTTTTCCTGGGACAATTTGTCCTGGGGACAATTTGTCCTGGGACAATTTGTCCTGAGACAATTTGTTCTGGGGACAATTTGTCTTGGGGACAATTTGTCCTGGGACAATTTGTCCTGGGACAATTTGTCCTGGGACAATTTGTCCTGGGACAATTTGTCCTGGGGACAATTTGTCCTAGGGACAATTTGTCCTGGGACAATTTGTCCTTGGGACAATTTGTCCTGGGACAATTTGTCCTGGGACAATTTATTCTGGGGACAATTTGTCCTGGGGACAATTTGTCCCCAGGACAAATTGTCCAAGCACAATTTGTCCCGGGACAATTTGTCCTGGGACAATTTGTCCTGGGACAATTTGTCCTGCGGACAATTTGTCCTGGGGACAATTTGTCCTGGGGACAATTTGTCCTCGGGACAATTTGTCCTGGGACAATTTGTCCTGGGGACAATTTGTCCTGGGACAATTTGTCCTGGGACAATTTGTTCTGGGGACAATTTGTCCTGGGGACAATTTGTCCTGGGACAATTTGTCCTGGGACAATTTGTCCTGGGACAATTTGTCCTGGGACAATTGGTCTTGGGGACAATTTGTCCTGGGGACAATTTGTCCTGGGACAATTTGTCCTTGGGACAATTTGTCCTGGGACAATTTGTCCTGGGACAATTTGTTCTGGGGACAATTTGTCCCCAGGACAAATTGTCCTGGCACAATTTGTCCTGGGACAATTTGTCCAGGGACAATTTGTCCTGGGACAATTTGTCCTGGGGACAATTTGTCCTGGGGACAATTTGTCCTTTGACAATTTGTCCTGGGGACAATTTGTCCTGGGACAATTTGTCCTGGGACAATTTGTTCTGGGGACAATTTGTCCTGGGGACAATTTGTCCTGGGACAATTTGTCCTGAGACAATTTGTCCTGGGACAATTTGTCCTGGGACAATTTGTCCTGGGGACAATTTGTACTGGGGACAATTTGTCCTGGGACAATTTGTCCTCGGGACAATTTGTCCTGGAGACAATTTTTCCTGGGACAATTTGTCCTGGCGCCAATTTGTCCTGGGGACAATTTGTCCCCAGGACAAATTGTCCTGGCACAATTTGTCCTGGGACAATTTGTCCTGGGACAATTTGTCCTGGGACAATTTGTCCTGGGGACAATTTGTCCTGGGGACAATTTGTCCTGGGACAATTTGTCCTGGGAACAATTTGTCCTGGGACAATTTGTCCTGGGAGAATTTGTTCTGGGGACAATTTGTCCTGGGACAATTTGTCCTGGGACAATTTGTCCTGGGGACAATTTGTCCTCGGGACAATTTGTCCTGGGACAATTTGTCCTGGGGACAATTTGTCCTGGGACAATTTGTCCTGGGACAATTTGTTCTGGGGACAATTTGTCCTGGGGACAATTTGTCCTGGGACAATTTGTCCTGGGACAATTTGTCCTGGGACAATTTGTCCTGGGGCAATTGGTCTTGGGGACAATTTGTCCTGGGGACAATTTGTCCTGGGACAATTTGTCCTTAGGACAATTTGTCCTGGGTCAATTTGTCCTGAGACAATTTGTCCTGGGACAATTTGTCCTGGGGACAATTTGTCCTGTGGACAATTTGTCCTGGGACAATTTGTCCTGGGACAATTTGTCCTGGGGACAATTTGTCCTGGGGACAATTTGTCCTGGGGACAATTTGTCCTGGGACAATTTCTCCTGGGACAATTTGTCCTGGGGACAATTTGTCATGGGACAATTTTTCCTGGGGACAATTTGTCCTGGGACAATTGGTCTTGGGACAATTTGTCCTAAGACAATTTGTCCTCGGGACAATTTGTCCTGGGGACAATTTGTCCTGGGGACAATTTGTCTTGGGGACAATTTGTCCTGGGACAATTTGTCCTGGGACAATTTGTCCTGGGACAATTTGTCCTGGGACAATTTGTCCTGGGGACAATTTGTCCTGGGACAATTTGTCCTGGGGACAATTTGTCCTGGGGACAATTTGTCCTCAGGACAAATTGTCCTGGCACAATTTGTCCTGGGACAATTTGTCCTCAGGACAAATTGTCCTGGCACAATTTGTCCTGGGACAATTTGTCGTGGGGACAATTTGTCCCCAGGACAAATTGTCCTGGCACAATTTGTCCTGGGACAATTTGTCCTGGGTCAATTTGTCCTGAGACAATTTGTCCTGGGACAATTTGTCCTGGGGACAATTTGTCCTGGGGACAATTTGTCCTGGGACAATTTGTCCTGGGACAATTTGTCCTGGGGACAATTTGTCCTGGGGACAATTTGTCCTGGGGACAATTTGTCCTGGGACAATTTGTCCTGGGACAATTTGTCCTGGGGACAATTTGTCATGGGACAATTTTTCCTGGGGACAATTTGTCCTGGGACAATTGGTCCTGGGACAATTTGTCCTAAGACAATTTGTCCTCGGGACAATTTGTCCTGGGGACAATTTGTCCTGGGGACAATTTGTCCTGGGACAATTTGTCCTGGGGACAATTTGTCCTGGGGACAATTTGTCCTGGGACAATTTGTCCTGGGGACAATTTGTCCTGGGACAATTTGTGCTGGGACAATTTGTCCTGGGGACAATTTGTCCTGGGGACAATTTGTCCTTTGACAATTTGTCCTGGGGACAATTTGTCCTGGGACAATTTGTCCTGGGACAATTTGTTCTGGGGACAATTTGTCCTGGGGACAATTTGTCCCCATGACAAATTGTCCTGGGGACAATTTGTCCTAGGACAATTTGTCCTGGGACAATTTGTTCTGGGGACAATTTGTCCTGGGGACAATTTGTCCTGGGACAATTTGTCCTGGGACAATTTGTCCTGGGGACAATTTGTCCTGGGACAATTTGTCCTTGGGACAATTTGTCCTGGGTCAATTTGTCCTGAGACAATTTGTCCTGGGACAATTTGTCCTGGGGACAATTTGTCCTGGGGACAATTTGTCCTGGGACAATTTGTTCTGGGACAATTTGTCCTGGGGACAATTTGTCCTGGGGACAATTTGTCCTGGGGACAATTTGTCCTGGGACAATTTCTCCTGGGACAATTTGTCCTGGGGACAATTTGTCATGGGACAATTTTTCCTGGGGACAATTTGTCCTGGGACAATTGGTCCTGGGACAATTTGTCCTAAGACAATTTGTCCTCGGGACAATTTGTCCTGGGGACAATTTGTCCTGGGGACAATTTGTCTTGGGGACAATTTGTCCTGGGACAATTTGTCCTGGGACAATTTGTCCTGGGACAATTTGTCCTGGGACAATTTGTCCTGGGGACAATTTGTCCTGGGACAATTTGTCCTGGGGACAATTTGTCCTGGGGACAATTTGTCCTGGGACAATTTGTCCTGGCACAATTTTTCCTGGGACAATTTGTCCTGGGGACAATTTGTCCTGGGACAATTTGTCCTGGGACAATTTGTCCTGGGACAATTTATCCTGGGACAATGTGTCCTGTGGACAATTTGTCCTGGGGACAATTTGCGCTGGGACAATTTGTCCTGGGACAATTTGTCCTTGGGACAATTTTTCCTTTGACTATTTGTGCTATGACAATTTGTCCTGGAAATTCTAAATTAATTCAGAATAAATTCTGCAATAATGCAGAATAAATTCCTCATTTATTCTGCATTATTTTAGAATTAATAATGCATTTATTCAGAATTAATTCTGCATTTATTCAGAATTAATTCTACATTAATTGAGAATAAATTCTGCATTAATTCAGAATAAATTCTGCATTAATCTAGAATAATTTCTGCATTAATTCAGAATAAATTCTGCATTAATTCAGAATAAATTCCGCATTTATTCTGCATTAATTCAGAATTAATTCTGTTTTATTCAGAATTAATTCTGCATTAATTGAGAATAAATTCTGCATTAATTCAGAATAAATTTTACATTAATTCAGAATAAATTCCGCATTTATTCTGCATTAATTTAGAATTACTTCTGCATTTATTCAGAATAAATTCCGTAAAAATTCAGAATAAATTCTGCATTAATTCAGAATTAATTCTGGATTAATGCAGAATTTATTCTGAATTATACTGAATTTATTCTGAATTATTGCATTATTTATTCTGAATTAATGCAAATTTTATTTTGAATTAATGCTGAATTTATTCTGAATTAATGCAGAATAAATTCTTCATTAATTCTACATTAATTCAGTATAAATTCTGAATTAATTCAGAATAAATTCTGAATTAATTCAGAATAAATCCTGCATTAAGTCAGAATAAATTCTGTGTTTGTTCAGAGAATGTGAGATTTTTTCGCGATATTTTAGCGCGCGTTACACTCGAAAAGCCGTGCTCGTCGTTCGTCTCCTGTGCATCGCTTAGCGAGCGAGTTTGAGGTTCTTGATCGACTTCTTGTCGTGTTCCGTCACGTTCTGAACGGTTATTGCTAAGTTTTTCGTCGTCATGGCGTTTCGGGGTGTACGAGCGATCTTTTAGAACGATCGCCGACGTATCGTCGACTCACGACGGAGCGCCTGTCGTTTTCTTCACCTTACATACGATCATGGATGCTTCATGGCAGCGTAGCTCTCGTAAAGAATATAGAATGTTGAAAAGAAAGCTGAAGCACCTTGTCTACGTAAGTTCACGATCTTTTATTCCGCATTAATTCAGAATTAATTCTGTATTTATTCAGAATTAATTCTGCATTAATTCAGAATAAATTCTGCATTAATTCAGAATAAAATCCGCATTTTTTCTGCATTAATTCAGAATTAATTCTGCATTTATTCAGAATAAATTCTGAATTAATTCTGCATTAATTCAGAATAAATTTCGCATTTATTCTGCATTAATTCAGAATTAATTCTGCATTTATTCAGAATAAATTCTGCATTAATTCAGAATAAATTCTGCATTAATTCAGAATAAATTCCGCATTTATTCAGAATAAATTCGGCATTAGTTCCGAATAAATTCTGCATTAATTCAGAATAAATTCTGCATTAATTCAGAATTAGTTCTGAATTAATTCAGAATAAATAATACATTTATTCAGAATAAATTCTGCATTAATTCAGAATAAGTTCTGCATTAATTCAGAATAAATTCTGCATTAATTCAGAATAAATTCCGCATTTATTCAGAATAAATTCGGCATTAGTTCCGAATAAATTCTGCATTAATTCAGAATAAATTCTGCATTAATTCGGAATTAATTCTAAATTCATTCTGCATTTATTCAGAATTTGTCCTGCGGACAATTTGTTCTGGGGACAATTTGTCCTGGGGACAATTTGTCCTGGGACAATTTGTCCTGGGACAATTTGTCCTGGGGACAATTTGTCCTGAATTTGTCCTGGGACAATTTGTTCTGGGGACAATTTGTCCTGGGGACAATTTGTCCTGGGACAATTTGTCCTGGGAGAATTTGTTCTTGGACAATTTGTCCTGGGGACAATTTGTCTTGGGGACAATTTGTCCTGCGGACAATTTGTCCTGGGGACAATTTGTTCTGGGGACAATTTGTCCTGGGACAATTTGTCCTTGGGACAATTTGTCCTGAATTTCTCCTGGGACAATTTGTTCTTTGGACAATTTGTCCTGGGGACAATTTGTCCTGGGGACAATTTGTCCTGGGACAATTTGTCCTTGGGACAATTTGTCCTGAATTTCTCCTGGGACAATTTGTTCTGGGAACAATTTGTCCTGGGGACAATTTGTCCCCAGGACAAATTGTCCTGGCACAATTTGTCCCGGGACAAATTGTCCTGGGACAATTTGTCCTGGGACAATTTTTCCTGGGACAATTTGTCCTGGGGACAATTTGTCCTGGGGACAATTTGTCCTGGGCACAATTTGTCCGGGGACAATTTGTCCTGGGACAATTTGTCCTGGGACAATTTGTCATGGGACAATTTGTCCTGGGGACAATTTGTCCTGGGACAATTTGTCCTGGGACAATTTGTCCTAAGACAATTTGTCCTCGGGACAATTTGTCCTGGGACAATTTGTCTTACGACAATTTGTCCTGTGACAATTTTTCCTGGGACAATTTGTCCTGGGACAATTTGTCTTACGACAATTTGTCCTGTGACAATTTTTCCTGGGACAATTTGTCCTAGGACAATTTGTCCTGGGACAATTTTTCCTGGGACAATTTGTCCTGGGGACAATTTGTCTTGGGGACAATTTGTCCTGGGGCAATTTGTCCTGGGACAATTTGTCTTGGGACAATTTGTCCTGGGGACAATTTGTCCCCAGGACAATTTGTCCTCGGGACAATTTGTCCTGGGGACAATTTGTCCTGGGGCAATTTGTCCTGGGACAATTTGTCCTAAGACAATTTGTCCTCGGGACAATTTGTCCTGGGGACAATTTGTCCTAGGACAATTTGTCCTGGGAAAATTTTTCCTTCGACAATTTTTCCTGGGGACAATTTGTCCTGGGGACAATTTGTTCTGGGACAATTTGTCTTGGGACAATTTGTCCTGGGGACAATTTGTCCCAAGGACAATTTGTCCTCGGGACAAATTGTCCTGGGACAATTTGTCTTACGACAATTTGTCCTGGGACAATTTGTCCTGGGACAATTTGTCCTAGGACAATTTTTCCTGGGACAATTTGTCCTGGGACAATTTGTCCTGGGGACAATTTGTCCTGGGGACAATTTGTCCTGGGACAATTTGTCCTGGGACAATTTGTCCTGGGACAATTTTTCCTGGGGACGATTTGTCCTGGGACAATTTGTCCTAAGACAATTTGTCCTGGGAGAATTTGTTCTTGGACAATTTGTCCTGGGGACAATTTGTCTTGGGGACAATTTGTCCTGGGACAATTTGTCCTGGGACAATTTGTCCTGGGACAATTTGTCCTGGGGACAATTTGTCCTGGGACTATTTGTCCTGGGGACAATTTGTCCCCAGGACAATTTGTCCCAAGGACAATTTGTCCTCGGGACAAATTGTCCTGGGACAATTTGTCTTACGACAATTTGTCCTGGGACAATTTGTCCTGGGACAATTTGTCCTAGGACAATTTGTCCTGGGGACAATTTGTCCTGGGGACAATTTGTCCTGGGACAATTTGTCCTGGGACAATTTGTCCTGGGACAATTTTTCCTGGGGACAATTTGTCCTTGGACAATTTGTCCTAAGACAATTTGTCCTGGGAGAATTTGTCCTGGGACAATTTGTCCTGGGACAATTTGTCCTGGGGACAATTTGTCCTTGGGACAATTTGTCCTGGGACAATTTGTCCTTGGGACAATTTGTCCTGAATTTCTCCTGGGACAATTTGTTCTTTGGACAATTTGTCCTGGGGACAATTCGTCCTGGGACAATTTGTCCTGGGACAATTTGTCCTGGGACAATTTGTCCTGGGACAATTTGTCCTGGGGACAATTTGTCCTAGGAAAATTTGTCCTGGGACAATTTTTCCTGGGACACTTTGTCCTGGGGACAATTTGTCCTGGGGACAATTTGTTCTGGGACAATTTGTCTTGGGACAATTTGTCCTTGGGACAATTTGTCCCCAGGACAATTTGTCCTGGGGACAATTTGTCCTGGGACAATTTGTCCTGGATTAATTTTTCCTGGGACAATTTCTCCTGGGGACAATTTGTCCTGGGGACAATTTGTCCTGGGACAATTTATCCTGGGGACAATTTGTCCTGAATTTGTCCTGGGACAATTTGTTCTGGGGACAATTTGTCCTGGGGACAATTTGTCCTGGGACAATTTGTCCTGGGACAATTTGTCCTGGGACAATTTGTCCTGGGACAATTTGTCCTGGGGACAATTTGTCCTGGGGGCAATTTGTCCTGGGACAATTTGTCCTGGGACAATTTGTTCTGGGAACAATTTGTCCTGGGGACAATTTGTCCCCAGGACAAATTGTCCTGGCACAATTTGTCCCGGGACAAATTGTCCTGGGACAATTTGTCCTGGGACAATTTGTCCTGGGGACAATTTGTCCTGGGACAATTTGTCCTGGGACAATTTGTCCTAAGACAATTTGTCCTCGGGACAAATTGTCCTGGGACAAATTTGTCTTACGACAATTTGTCCTGTGACAATTTGTTTTGGGACAATTTGTCCTAGGACAATTTGTCCTGGGACAATTTGTCCTTGGACAATTTGTCCTGGGGACAATTTGTCCTGGGGACAATTTGTCCTGGTACAATTTGTCCTGGGACAATTTGTCCTGGGACAATTTGTCCTGGGGACAATTTGTCCTGGGACAATTTGTCCTAAGACAATTTGTCCTGGGAGAATTTTTCCTGGGACAATTTGTCCTGGGGACAATTTGTGTTGGGGACAATTTGTCCAGGGGCAATTTGTCCTGGGACAATTTGTCTTGGGACAATTTGTCCTGGGGACAATTTGTCCCCAGGACAATTTGTCCTCGGGACAAATTGTCCTGGGACAATTTGTCTTACGACAATTTGTCCTGGGACAATTTGTTCTGGGACAATTTGTCCTAGGACAATTTGTCCTGGGACAATTTGTCCTGGGACAATTTGTCCTGGGACAATTTGTCCTGGGGACAATTTGTCCTGGGACAATTTGTCCTAAGACAATTTGTCCTGGGACAATTTGTCCTGGGGACAATTTGTCCTAGGGACAATTTGTCCTGGGGACAATTTGTCCTGGGACAATTTGTCCTGGGACAATTTGTCCTGGGACAATTTGTCATGGGACAATTTGTCTTGGGGACAATTTGTCCTGGGGCAATTTGTCCTGGGACAATTTGTCCTAAGACAATTTGTCCTCGGGACAATTTGTCCTGGGGACAATTTGTCCTAGGACAATTTGTCCTGGGACAATTTTTCCTGGGACAATTTTTCCTGGGGACAATTTGTCCTGGGAGAATTTGTCCTGGGACAATTTGTCCTGGGGACAATTTGTCTTGGGGACAATTTGTCCTGGGACAATTTGTCCTGGGACAATTTGTCCTGGGACAATTTGTCCTGGCGACAATTTGTCCTGGGACTATTTGTCCTGGGGACAATTTGTCCCCAGGACAATTTGTCCCCAGGACAAATTGTCCTGGCAGAATTTGTCCTGGGACAATTTGTCCTGGGACAATTTGTCCTAGGGACAATTTGTCCTGGGGACAATTTGTCCTGGGGACAATTTGTCCTGGGACAATTTGTCCTAAGACAATTTGTCCTGGGACAATTTGTCCTAAGACAATTTGTCCTGGGAGAATTTGTCCTGGGACAATTTGTCCTGGGGACAATTTGTCTTGGGGACAATTTGTCCTGGGACAATTTGTCCTGGGACAATTTGTCCTGGGGACAATTTGTCCTGGGGACAATTTGTTCTGGGACAATTTGTCTTGGGACAATTTGTCCTGGGGACAATTTGTCCCAAGGACAATTTGTCCTCGGGACAAATTGTCCTGGGACAATTTGTCTTACGACAATTTGTCCTGGGACAATTTGTCCTGGGACAATTTGTCCTAGGACAATTTGTCCTGGGGACAATTTGTCCTGGGGACAATTTGTCCTGGGACAATTTGTCCTGGGACAATTTGTCCTGGGACAATTTTTCCTGGGGACATTTTGTCCTGGGATAATTTGTCCTAAGACAATTTGTCCTGGGAGAATTTGTCCTGGGACAATTTGTCCTGGGGACAATTTGTCTTGGGGACAATTTGTCCTGGGACAATTTGTCCTGGGACAATTTGTCCTGGGACAATTTGTCCTGGGGACAATTTGTCCTGGGACAATTTGTCCTGGGGCCAATTTGTCCTGGGGACAATTTGTCCCCAGGACAAATTGTCCTGGCACAATTTGTCCTGGGACAATTTGTCCTGGGGACAATTTGTCCTGGGACAATTTGTCCTGGGACAATTTGTTCTGGGGACAATTTGTCCTAGGACAATTTGTCCTGGGACAATTTGTCCTGGGGACAATTTGTCCTGGGGACAATTTGTCCTGGGACAATTTGTCCTGGGGACAATTTGTCCTGGGACAATTTGTCCTGGGACAATTTGTCCTGGGACAATTTGTCCTGGGACAATTTGTCCTAAGACAATTTGTCCTGGGAGAATTTGTCCTGGGACAATTTGTCCTGGGACAATTTGTCCTGGGACAATTTGTCCTGGGGACAATTTGTCCTGGGACAGTTTGTCCTAGGACAATTTGTTCTGGGGACAATTTGTCCTGGGGACAATTTGTCCCTAGGACAAATTGTCCGGGGGACAATTTGTCCTGGGACAATTTTTCCTGGGACAATTTGTTCTGGGGACAATTTGTCCTGGGGACAATTTGTCCTGGGACAATTTGTCCTGGGACAATTTGTCCTGGGACAATTTGTCCTGGGACAATTTGTCCTGGGGACAATTTGTCCTGGGGACAATTTGTCCTGGGACAATTTGTCCTCGGGACAATTTGTCCTGGGGACAATTTGTCTTGGGACAATTTGTCCTGGGGACAATTTGTCCTGGGACAATTTGTCCTGGGACAATTTGTTCTGGGGAGAATTTGTCCTGGGGACAATTTGTCCCCAGGACAAATTGTCCTGGCACAATTTGTCCTTGGACAATTTGTCTTGGGGGCAATTTGTCCTGGGACAATTTGTCCTGGGACAATTTGTCCCGGGACAATTTGTATTGGGACAATTTGTCCTGGGACAATTTGTCCTTTGGACAATGTCCTGGGACAATTTGTCCTGCGGACAATTTGTCCTGGGACAATTTGTTTTGGGACAATTTGTCCTGGGACAATTTATCCTGGGACAATGTGTCCTGTGGACAATTTGTCCTGGGGACAATTTGCGCTGGGACAATTTGTCCTGGGACAATTTGTCCTTGGGACAATGTTTCCTTTGACTATTTGTGCTATGACAATTTGTCCTGGAAATTCTAAATTAATTCAGAATAAATTCTGCAATAATGCAGAATAAATTCCTCATTTATTCTGCATTATTTTAGAATTAATAATGCATTTATTCAGAATTAATTCTGCATTTATTCAGAATTAATTCTACATTAATTGAGAATAAATTCTGCATTAATTCAGAATAAATTCTGCATTAATCTAGAATAATTTCTGCATTAATTCAGAATAAATTCTGCATTAATCCAGAATAAATTCTGCATTAATTCAGAATTAATTCTGCATTAATTCAGAATAAATTCTGCATTAATTCAGAATAAATTCTGCATTAATTCAGAATAAATTCTGCATTAAGTCAGAATAAATTCTGCATTAATTCAGAATAAATTCAGATTAAATTCTGAATTAATTCAGAATATATTCTGCATTTATTTAAAATAAATTCTGAATTAATTCAGAATAAATTCTGCATTAATTCAGAATAAATTCCGCATTTATTCTGCATTAATTCAGAATTAATTCTGTTTTATTCAGAATTAATTCTGCATTAATTGAGAATAAATTCTGCATTAATTCAGAATAAATTTTACATTAATTCAGAATAAATTCCGCATTTATTCTGCATTAATTTAGAATTACTTCTGCATTTATTCAGAATAAATTCCGTAAAAATTCAGAATAAATTCTGCATTAATTCAGAATTAATTCTGGATTAATGCAGAATTTATTCTGAATTATACTGAATTTATTCTGAATTATTGCATTATTTATTCTGAATTAATGCAAATTTTATTTTGAATTAATGCTGAATTTATTCTGAATTAATGCAGAATAAATTCTTCATTAATTCTACATTAATTCAGTATAAATTCTGAATTAATTCAGAATAAATTCTGAATTAATTCAGAATAAATCCTGCATTAAGTCAGAATAAATTCTGTGTTTGTTCAGAGAATGTGAGATTTTTTCGCGATATTTTAGCGCGCGTTACACTCGAAAAGCCGTGCTCGTCGTTCGTCTCCTGTGCATCGCTTAGCGAGCGAGTTTGAGGTTCTTGATCGACTTCTTGTCGTGTTCCGTCACGTTCTGAACGGTTATTGCTAAGTTTTTCGTCGTCATGGCGTTTCGGGGTGTACGAGCGATCTTTTAGAACGATCGCCGACGTATCGTCGACTCACGACGGAGCGCCTGTCGTTTTCTTCACCTTACATACGATCATGGATGCTTCATGGCAGCGTAGCTCTCGTAAAGAATATAGAATGTTGAAAAGAAAGCTGAAGCACCTTGTCTACGTAAGTTCACGATCTTTTATTCCGCATTAATTCAGAATTAATTCTGTATTTATTCAGAATTAATTCTGCATTAATTCAGAATAAATTCTGCATTTATTCAGAATAAATTCTGCATTTATTCAAAATAAATTCTGCATTAATTCAGAATTAATTTAGAATAAATTCTTAATTAATTCTGCATTAATTCAGAATTAATTCTTGCTTTATTCAGAATTAATTCGGCACTAATTCAGAATAAATTCTGCATTAATTCAGAATAAAATCTGCATTAATTCAGAATAAATTCTGCATTAATTCAGTATAAATTCTGTATTTATTCTGCATTAATTCAGAATTAATTCTGCATTTATTCAGAATTAATTCTGCATTTATTCAGAATATGTCCTGGGACAATTTGTTCTGGGACAATTTTTCCTGGGGACAATTTGTCCTGGGGACAATTTGTCCTGGGGTCAATTTGTCCCCAGGACAAATTGTCCTGGCACAATTTGTCCTGGGACAATTTGTCCTGGGTCAATTTGTCCTGAGACAATTTGTCCTGGGACAATTTGTCCTGGGGACAATTTGTCCTGGGGACAATTTGTCCTGGGACAATTTGTCCTGGGGACAATTTGTCCTGGGGACAATTTGTCCTGGGACAATTTGTCCTGGGGACAATTTGTCCTGGGACAATTTGTCCCCAGGACAATTTGTCCCCAGGACAAATTGTCCTGGCACAATTTGTCCTGAGACAATTTGTCCTGGGACAATTTGTCCTGGGACAATTTGTCCTGGACAATTTTTCCTGGGGACAATTTGTTCTTGGACAATTTGTCCTGGGGACAATTTGTCCTGGGACAATTTGTCCTGGTACAATTTGTCCTGGGGACAATTTGTCCTGGGGACAATTTGTCCTGGGACAATTTGTCCTGGGTCAATTTGTCCTGGGACAATTTGTCCTGGGACAATTTTTCCTGGGACAATTTGTCCTGGGGACAATTTGTCCTGGGGACAATTTGTCCTGGGGACAATTTGTCCTGGGGACAATTTGTCCTGGGGACAATTTGTTCTTGGGACAATTTGTCCCCAGGACAAATTGTCCTGGCACAATTTGTCCTGAGACAATTTGTCCTGGGAAATTTTGTCCTGCGACAATTTTTCCTGGGGACAATTTGTCCTGGGGACAATTTGTCCTGGGACAATTTGTCCTGGGACAATTTGTCCTGGGACAATTTGTCCTTGGGACAATTTGTCCTGGAAATTCTAAATTAATTCAGAATAAATTCTGCAATAATGCAGAATAAATTCCTCATTTATTCTGCATTAATTCAGAACTAATTCTGCATTTATTCAGAATTAATTCTGCATTTGTTCAGAATTATTTCTGCATCAATTCAGAATAAATTTCCTGTATTGTATTACAGAAAAGAACAGTTGGCCAGTCTCTTGTAATTTCACTGTAATTGATTACACTAGAGAACAGTTGGCGAGTCCCTTGTAATTTTTCTGTGATTTATTACAGGAGAGAACAGTTGGCCAGTTTCTTGTAATTTCTTGTAATTTATTACAGGAGAGAAGAGTTGGCCAGTCCCTTGTAATTTTTCTGTAATTTATTACAGGAGAGAACAGTTGGCCAGTCCCTTGTAATTTTCCTGTAATTTATTACAGGAAATAACAATTGGCCAGTCCCTTGTAATTTTTCTTTAATTTGTTACAGGATAGAACAGTTGGCCAGTCCCTTGTAATTTCCTGTAATTTATTACAGGAGAGAACAGTTGGCCAGTCCTTTGTAATTTTTCTGTAATTTATTACAGGAGAGAACAGTTGGCCAGTCTCTTGTAATTTCACTGTAATTTATTACACTAGAGAACAGTTGGCCAGTCCCTTTGTAATTTTTCTGTAATTTATTACAGGAGAGAACATTTGGTCATTTCCTTGTAATTTTTCTGTAATTTATTACAGGAGAGAACAGTTGGCCAGTGCCTTGTAATTTTCCTGTAATTTTTTACAGGGAAGAACAATTGGCCAGTCTCTTGTAATTTCACTGTATTTTATTACAGGAGAGAACAGTTGGCCAGTCCCTTGTAATTTCACTGTAATTTATTACACTAGAGAGCAGTTGGCCAGTCCCTTGTAATTTTCCTGTAATTTATTACAGGAGAGAACAGTTGGCCAGTCCTTTGTTATTTCACTGTAATTTATTACAGGAGAGAACAGTTGGCCAGTTCCTTGTAATTTTCCTGTAATTTTGTACGGGAAAGAACAATTGGCCAGTCCCTTGTAATTTTTCTTTAATTTGTTACAGGAGAGAACAGTTGGCCAGTCCCTTGTAATTTCACTGTAATTTATTACAGGAGAGAACAGTTGGCCAGTCTTTTGTAATTTCACTGTAATTTATTACAGGAGAGAACAGTTGGCCAGTCCCTTGTAATTTTTCTGTAATTTATTACAGGAGAGAACATTTGGCCACTCCTTTGT
The DNA here is from genome assembly GCF_947507565.1 of Oscarella lobularis. NCBI lineage: Eukaryota > Metazoa > Porifera > Homoscleromorpha > Homosclerophorida > Oscarellidae > Oscarella > Oscarella lobularis. The sequence goes on along the minus strand of NC_089190.1, from coordinate 1,614,348 downwards.
AATTTCACTGTAATTTATTACAGGAGAGAACAGTTGGCCAGTCCCTTGTAATTTCACTGTAATTTATTACACTAGAGAACAGTTGGCCAGTCCCTTTGTAATTTTTCTGTAATTTATTACAGGAGAGAACATTTGGTCATTTCCTTGTAATTTTTCTGTAATTTATTACAGGAGAGAACAGTTGGCCAGTCCCTTGTAATTTTTCTGTAATTTATTACAGGAAAGAACAATTGCCCAGTTCCTTGTAATTTCACTGTAATTTATTACAGGAGAGAACAGTTGGCCAGTCCCTTGTAATTTCACTGTAATTTATTACACTAGAGAGCAGTTGGCCAGTCCCTTGTAATTTTTCTGTAATTTATTACAGGAGAGAACAGTTGGCCAGTCCCTTGTAATTTTCCTGTAATTTATTACAGGAAAGAACAATTGCCCAGTCCCTTGTAATTTCACTGTAATTTATTACAGGAGAGAACAGTTGGCCAGTCCCTTGTAATTTCACTGTAATTTATTACACTAGAGAGCAGTTGGCCAGTCCCTTGTAATTTTTCTGTATTTTATTACAGGAGAGAACAGTTGGCCTTGTAATTTCACTGTAATTTATTACAGGAGAGAACAGTTGGCCAGTCCCTCGTAATTTTTCTGTAATTTATTACAGGAAAGAACTGTTGGCCAGTCCCTTGTAATTTCACTGTAATTTATTACAGGAGAGAACAGTTGGCCAGTTCCTTGTAATTTTTTTGTAATTTATTACAGGAGAGAACAGTTGGCCAGTCCCTTGTAATTATTGTGTATGATTGAGGAAGAGAAGAATACTTGATCATCGATGATAATATTCATCATCATCACCATCAAGTACCCTTCTCTTTTTCCTTCACGTTGCACTCTGCTTTATATTTTACTGTTACACCTGCAATTTCATGCAAGACAAACCGAGACATTTTTCCAAACTAAAACTTGTTTCAAAACGTTTTGGGGGGTGAGACACGTGCATACATTTACTGTTGATATCTACTCGCGAGGACGATGCCCGAAGTGACGAGCCGGTTGGAACTGCTTCAAGTGCAGAAGCTCCTCTATTCGGTTCGCGTCCAAGATGCTCGTCAAATAGAGAAACTTCTCGCCCAGGGCGTTCCCAACCTAATTAACTACCACGGTAAAGAAATAACCGCGACTCACTTTGTTTACAAAACCCGAATGCATAGCAACCGCATAGAAGCGGCGTCGTAAAGCAGATAGATCTACTCTCCGAGCTTAGAAGCGCGTTCTCGCTGACGATTAATCCGCGACGACGATACCAGAAGAAATTCGAGAGAATTTTATCACGCCCCGCCCCCTTCTCTCCATAGATCCGGAGTCCGGCGAAACGGCTCTCCATCTCGCCGCAAAGGAAAACAAAACCGACATGGTGGAGCTGCTTTTGGGAAGTCGAGCCGATATCAATGCCGCAGATCGGCTCGGTCGAACGGCGTTGATGAAAGCGCTCGATTTTGGACACGATCGCACCGTCAAAGTGCTGCTTGACTGGAAGGCAAATGCAAGAGGTGGTAATCGGCTTAGATTTGTTAGGAAACACGTCATAAACTGCTAGAAGATTTGTTTTTATTGACTGTTAATTTCTCCCCCTTCTCAGTTCAAGACTTGGAGGGTCGAAACGCTTTTTTCTATTGTCTCCATCCGACGGCGCGACACGCTCAGTGTCTCGAGTATTTGGCGCTGATGAGGTTGAAAGTTAATCTCAATTGCGAGGTATACAGGCTTGCAGTTGCTGGATAGATTATTTTATGATAGCATGCGATTATAGGACGCTGAGGGCATGCCCTTGCTTTGTGCTGCCGCTAAGGAGGGCTACAAACTGATATTGGAGAAGCTGCTGCAATTGAAAGCTGATCCAAATGCCCAGCACAGAGTATTAGCGTTATAAGGAAAAGTCTTTCGTAATCGATTCTTTTTTTTTCTAGAAACTCGGCACTTCCGCTGTTTCCTACGCCGCCAACTGTGGCAGCAGTGAATGCATACAGCTTCTAGCCAAAGCAGGTGCCAATCTAAATGCGCAAGATGCACAAGGTCGCACGGCATCGCACCTGTAAAGCCAAGTGCCACCACCATCGTTTCTCCTCGTCACGTTTTTTTTTACCCCCTATGCAGAGCTGCGAGCAAGGGGTTTAATCACGTGCTTCATACGCTGGCTGCCTTCGGCGCCGATTTTTCAATTCCCGACGCGAAAGGAAACACGTGCATTCATACGAGCATCGAAGTGGGCGACAAAGAAGTCTGCAAATTCTTGGCTCAAAGAGGTAAAAAGGATCAAAACGCACTCTAAAAAAATTGCAATCATTTTTTTTCTCAAGGCTGTCCTCCCAGCGAAACGAACGACGAGGAGAAGACGCCGAAGAAGCTAGCCGACGAATTCGGTTTCAAAGATCTCGTGAAGGAGCTGAAAAAGGCGACGACCGTTTACAACAAGGTCGAAGCCGGGGGAAAGCCGAAAGGCTACACGGAGCTGTGGAAGCTGCGCGTTTTCGATTGGTCCGTGCTCGAAAAGAGTGCCTTGGCGAGTGCGTTTGCCGAGGCGGATGCCGACGATGAGGGGACCCTGTCTCTCGACGTGTTTGTTGACTTGCTAAAGAAGCTTGGTCAGCGATTGCGAGAGGGTTCTCCGTATTGGAGCGCGATGTCTTTCTCTCTATAGGCGTTTCTGCTTCTGAAGACGATTTGCACAAGATTGCTTTGGCTCACGATAAGAAGAAGAGCGGTAAAGTTAATTACGAAGAATTTCTCAAAGGGAATAAGTACGTTAGCAAGGTAATGATCTCAGGAGATTTACTAATCATAGAGATAAGGACTGCTTGATTTCCTAGCAATATGCAGCCTACGCTGCTGAACCAAAGGAAAAGGTATGATGCATTGCATTGGATGACCGAATCATATACTAATGTCTTGCTGGGATGTGAACGTTTCTAGGGAAAGAAGAAGAAGGGCGGAAAGAAAAAAGGAAAGAAAAAGGTAAAAGAACACTAGGAATAAGAGAGATTTTTAATTAATTAGGACGTGCATGCACTTTTGATAGGGAAAATTCAAAGTTGCTTTTCCCATTGTCTATTCAACCGAATGCGAAAAGCCCCTCGATTGCATGCCTCCGGAGATCATGATAGAGCGTCATCAGGTAACGGCACGCGCGGAGAGCGGACGACTCGAGCAACAACAATTTTCCGTTCTAGCACGTTAGCGACGAATCTCGATTTTCGCGAGATCGACCGCCCTCTCATCTTCTACAGGACGACTCCCTATGGTACGTCAGCCCGCCAGGTACGCTACTGCATGATAGATAAAACCACCAGAATCTCGACGCGTTGCTTTCGTTCAGAAAAGAGTTACGTCAATATTTTCGACGCTATAAGACAGGGCGACGTCGACTCGTTTCACTTGGCCATTCGGCGTGGAACTTCGATTGACATTCGCGATCGCTACAACAAGACGCCGCTCATGGTTGCCAGTGCGCTCGGGCAAGTCGAGTTCATCAGAACACTGCTGGCGAAAGAGTAAGATGTTTGATTGGAAACCAAAAGGATATTCAGCAGCGGCTTCGTTCTGATGTTAGAGCTGACGTTCACGCTGTAGACAACTTCCAGTGGACAGCTCTGCATCATGCATGTCACGCTGGGCAGGTGAGGAGAATAGAAGAGCGTCTTGTTCTGCATGTTACAGAGTAAACGTTTCTTGACATCGAAAAGCATTATTGACCTCCTCCTCTTTAAATATAGCCGAAGAGTGTGATTGCACTCATAGAGGGAAAGGCGAATATCAACGCGCAGAGTGCCAACGGTGGGACGCCCTTGATGAGAGCCATCGAATCGTCTCAGACGGAAATTGTCAAAATTCTTCTTGACAAGGGGTTTGAGTTGATCCTCGACGCGCGGCCTTATCACTTCTAACTCTTTGGACGTGTATAGAGCAAACGGAAAATTGGAGAATGCTCAAGGAAAGAACGCCTTAGACTTGGCCATGCAGTGGGCAAGTCCCGAGGTCCTTTTGCTCGTTCGAGCCAAGTTTGACACCTTACCTGACATTCAAACAAAAGGTGAACTTCACGCTAAACCACTGCAATAGCAAGCGAAGAGCTTATGAACAGATAAAGGCAAAAAAGGAGGCAAAGGAGGCAAAGGAGCAAAAGGTGGCAAGTCTGCCGCCGGAAAGAAGACTCCCAAGCAAAGCAAAAGGACCACGCCATTGCCTCCAGCTAAGCCAGCGACCGCAGACCAAGTACGTACAATAGAAACGCAAATGATGACCCAGGGTATTTGATTTCTTCAGATTCAAAAGCGTGGCGGAGGGCCGTTGGGCTTGCCCAGTCCCGAAGCACTCGTCATGGCCCAGCGTCACCGCGCCAACGTTCGACGAGTGATGTCTGCGACTCACCTACATCCGACGTTGCTCTTCCAGCCCAAAAGCGCGTGGGCTCCTCGTCCGCCAACAACGGTTGAAATATGAGATTTATTGATCTATCTATCTGTCTCTACTGAAATCGTTTGCTAGGATCAAGTTTTGAAGAGAAAGGCTTCTGCTCGCGTCAATCGAGGCATCGATGTGGTGGATTTTGGTGAAGAGCGAATTCCATTTCAAATCAGCATTCTGGCTCGAGCTCAAGCCGTTGCACAGGGAGCACTGTAGTTTTTTTATCTCGCATATTTTTCTATGCAGATCACTAATGCTGTATGTAAATCAGGTAGGTAGCACGTAAAATTACAGATGGATCTTAATAGATTAATGCTTGTTCACGTGAGTGCATGCACAGCGCCCGTACGTTCAACAATGGAGACGCAACGAGACCAAGTCGTCGAATTTCTGATGCCGAACGGCCTGTTCGCGTCGATGCACTGCATGGCGGACGAAAACCTATCGCGAATCAAGGCGCGACTGTGGAAAATGGCACGCGAGATGCCTCTCTATCATCGCCTGCTCGAACCGGGTCGCTACTCCTTCGTCTTCATCAACGCAAGCTCGGAACAGGAAGAAATAGTCGACGAAGATCTCTATCTCGGCGACGTGCGCCCGTTCGGTTCTCTATTCAAGCTCGCCGAGCGGAAAGGCGATCGCGAAGAGAAACTCCAAAGCGCCAAGATAAGCATGCTCATAGGTGAGAAGGAGCGAAGAGCTAGCTTATGAGAAGTGTAGCTGTACAGCTACATCGAGAGGATACTAGCCCCGTCCCCTCCTCCACTCGAGGTCAACGGGGTCTCCGTCTTCCTGGTAGTTAGTGGTTTCGAAAAAAAAAAACACCGAAAGTTCAAACTGTTTCCTATAGAATGTTACTAAAAAATCTAGTGGGGACTTGGACAGCTAGTGTATATGTACAGTATCACGTTTTCCAAACTTGACGGGTTTTTTTCTGTAGGCAAGGGCCTATTCGAGTTCACGTCGATGGAGAAGGAAAACGTCGAGATACGAGAATTTCGCAAGACGATGGCAGACGTGTGCGCCCGTGCCGTCAAGGAGCGAAACGAGACGGCGGCGAGACGAGCGCTCTATCGCTTCCCGCCCGACGTCGAAGCGAGCGAGGAACTGCCGGCGCACGTTCGAGCAAATTTGGATCAGAACTCGACCTATCTCTTCATGGTCTATCTCAAGCAATCGCAACGGTTCACGTTCTCGATCAGCGTCGAAGCGACGCCCTTGTCGCTCGTCGCCTTGACGCTGCAGAAGAAAGCGAGGACGACGCAGAACAAGAGTCGAGAGCACACGGACGACTACGTCTTGAAAGTGATCATCGACGAGAAGATATTATTCAGTCGTTGGAATTGCTCTTATTTAGGTTGTTGGAAGACGAGACTATCTTCTTGCTGAGCATCCTCTGGGAATGTATCGGGTTCGTTGTCTGGCTTTTGGATTGCTTCCCAGTCTTAGTTCCTTTTTAGTATATTCGCTGGTGCATTGCGAAGCGCAAGAGGCCTCAGTTGATGCTGATTTCGCGCGACGAATTGATGACGGACGTTCCCGAGGAGGAGTTCTATATGCCTCGAAGGGATACAGGAACGCCGTCGCTGCCGCCTAAGGACATGAGTAAGAACGACGGAAGATAGGCTGCTCGCGAAACGTCTCACTTTCATTTTGCCTAAAGGTCGAATGATATCGCTTATGGACATCAAAGGAAAGGTCACCTTTAAGATAGGAAAAGCGTACGGCGTCAACATTCCTGACAAGATGAAGGTTCGTCGTACCTCGAACGACTTGGTTGTTTTTTTTTTGTCCCCCTTGTCGAGCGGATTTTATAGATTGGGGTTCGTCTCGGTCTGTTTCACGGCGCCGAGTCCCTGTGCGAAGTCGTTCAAACGGCGTGCGTGACGCCCGGGCAGGATTTCAACGAAACGGTCATATTCAATCTCGCCACGTGCGACTTGCCGCGCGACGCTCGCCTGTGTTGCGTCGCCGACATGGTGGACGAGCGAAAAAAACGACGACGACGACGAGACGTATAGAAGAAAAAAAAAGTGCGTTCATATATGTATATGTATATGCTTCAGGAACGCGTTCCTTTGGCTTGGTGCAACGTGACGATGCTCGACTCGAGAGGCCAGCTACGCATGGGTCGTATGAAACTCGGCTTCTGGCCTACGCCCGAGGAGGGTTTCGAGGAGGATTTCAATCCGATAGGGACGACTGTCAGCAATCCGAATGGAAGCGCTATTCAGCTCGAGGTGTTCTTCAGCGAATTTCATCATACTGTTATATATCCGGAATTCGAAAAGGTTTTTTAGATAGTACGCATGAGGTTTTTCTTTGAAATTATTTGTTTAGCTTATTGAGATTTGCGCGAGACAGGCAAAACTGGATGGCACTGATCAGACGTTACAAGGGCAGCGTCTTGGGTCATCAATGGTATACTTCAGCATCGTTGGGTTTTCGCGAGTGCCTTGACTACTTTTGTAGATGATGGAGGAGCTGGGAAAGATTCTCAGTCGAGATTCGTTGCAGGAGTTGTGTCAACAAGACAAGGAACTGCTGTGGAGCTTTCGGCAAGAAAACCCCTCGTTCTGATCACAGGGTTACGATAATCGAATGATTCTTTAGGTGGCAGTGCCGCGACATAATGGCTGCTTCGCTTCCCAAGGTTCTGCAGTCGTGCAAATATAATTCGAGCAAGGACGTCGCGCAGGTAAGAAGATGAGGCGCGGTATCTTTAATCTGTTGATGGGGTCCTGGCAGATGGCAATGCTTTTGCAAGTGTGGGGAGACGTGCCGTCGGCTACTGCCATTGAACTCCTGCACTACACCTACGCCGACTCTTCAGTTCGGGAGGCGGCTATTCGATCTCTCAAGGCCCTATCGTAAATTTAGCTCTGCATACTCGTAGGTTCGTCCACGTTTTTGCTTTTTAGGGATGCTGAGTTTTCTCAGTACCTTCTGCAGTTGGTTCAGGTTTGTTTGTTAAAGCTGCTGTCGTTTTTTTTTGGACTGCTGACTGCTTGAATTTTGCTTAGGCGTTGAAATACGAGTCTTACCTCGACTGCGGGTTAGCGCGACTCCTACTAGAAAAGGCGCTCAAAAATCAAAAGATTGGCCACTTCTTTTTCTGGCACTTGAGGTGAGCAAACGCATTGTTTTTATACCCGTTCACTCACGTCGTGTCAAAGAGCTGAGATGGACAATCCGGAAATAGCAGTGCGCTTCGGTCTGATGCTGGAAGCCTATTGCCGAGGCTGTCCGTCTCACATGGAAGAACTGGCGGCTCAGGTGCCACCAAGCACGCAATTCACGCGTTCTTTACTACCTACGTACAGGTCAGCGTTGTGGGGAAATTGAAGGAGCTGACAGACGTCCTCAGGACGAAGCAGGATCTCGTAAGAAAATATAGACGAACCTGTAGTTGGGAGTAGTAGCACCTATCATGTTCTTTTTTTCGTATTATAGAAGGACAGGAGAGAGATCAATGATTTCATGCGCGAGATGCTGAAGACGCGAAATTTTCTACCTCCTTGTATGTCTCCACTCAACCCGTCCTATTCCCTGAAGAGCGTCATGTAGGATTTGGCTGCAAAAATGACGCGAGTGACGTTTCATTTCGTCTTTCTGTTCAGATTCGACCAGTGCAAGGTATTCGATTCCAAAATGAAGCCTCTGCTCATCTCCTTCGAGAACTCGGAGATGCCGATCGACGCGGCTGGCGAAACCGTTCAGTTGATATTCAAGAACGGCGACGGTCAGTCGCGCTCTCTCCGGTCAAAAAATCCCGCGTACTCATCTTCATCGTGCACGTAGATCTGAGACAAGACATGCTGACCCTGCAAATGCTTTACCTCATGAATAGTCTGTGGGAGCAGAACGGTCTCGATCTCAAGTGAGAGAACATACGTATTGGTACACGTACGCACTCTATTGACGTTTCTGTTTTTAGGATGACCGTGTACGGTTGCCTTTCGACTGGAAACAGCGTCGGCTTCATCGAAGTCGTTCACGCCGAGACGCTGGCGAAGATACACAAGACGAAGGGAGGTGCTCGAGGCGCTCTCGACGACAGGGCTCTCTTCAACTGGCTCAAATCGCACAACGACACGGAATTGTACGCGAGCAGAAGGACGAATTTTCGTGTATTGCGTACATGTATGTCTACGTATAGGAAACTGAAGGATGCTGTGAGGAATTTCACCGTGTCGTGCGCCGGCTATTGCGTTGCCACGTACGTTCTCGGTATCGGTGATAGGCATAGCGATAACATCATGGTCAAAAGGACAGGCGAGGTAAGCGCGGTGCGTCTTCCATCTCTTCGATTCAAGCGTTCGCTTCTCTAGCTCTTGCACATCGACTTCGGACACTTTCTCGGCAATTTCAAGAGCAAATTTGGCGTTCGACGCGAACGCGTTCCCTTCGTGCTGACCAACGACTTTCTCTACGTCATAACGAAAGGGATCGAGAGCGGAGGCAAGGAAGAGGAAGCCGAACGGAAAGAGTAAGTCCAAAGGGACGTGCAGGAACTCTCTGAACGATGATTTCGTTTCTAGTCATTTTATGGATTTATGCGTGAAGGCCTATATTCTGCTGCGGAACAAGGCCGACTTGCTCATAAGTCTCTTCATGGCTATGCTCTCGACTGGGATTCCTGAACTCCGTTCCATGTCGGACATCAGCTATTTGACGCAGGCTCTCGCTCTGGGAAAGTCGGAGGAGGAGGCTGAGCAGTTCTTCCGGATGCGGCTGTCCGAGGCGATGAACAATCAGCTAAGCACGCGAATTAATTGGCTGCTACATAATTTTGCGCGTGACAATTAGGCACAGAAATATAATCTCTGGGGCGTGTATTTATTGGCGTAGGCTGACTACTTTTAGTAGGCTCGGGACTTTTTGCTGGCAGCTCTCCAAGACTTGAAGTCCGTTGCAAGTCGTGCCAGCTGCCTCGTGCAGTCTATTCAGGGTTCCTGATTCAGAAGCCAGTGTTCAAGCCACGACAGAAGGTAAAAGCATCGATTGGTGCAGCGTTTAGTGTTCTCTACCGTTTTGTTAGTCGCACGTGGAACGTGAAGGGTTTTCGAACGGTCAAAAGAGCTTTCGCGACCGTGAATATCTCCGCAAGGTCTTTTTCGGCGAGAGAGAACGCAGATCTGGGGAGTGAGGCCCCATACGGTGCACGCCTACAGTAGCTCCGCTGCAGCGCTCGCTTCTTGCTCGTGCCTACTCTCCACGCGAGCCTACCATCTCCCAACGTTAGCAGAATAAAGAAAACAAAGGCGTTGGCGCTCCTGGAGCCTCCTTCGAGACGTTTTCAACGGTATCCAATCGTTTTGTTGAGAACTACGATTCCTCTATATTTCAAGGTAATCTATTTGATTTTCCCCCGCATGAGTTGTTTTGTCGTGTAGTTGTTCTCTCAATCCGACGAGGCAGACGCAGCCATCCCTCTGGGCCGAGAGCGAAAAGCGGCCGCACCTCTGCCGGGGCGATAGAGCGGCCCTACTCTTGGTGGTATGAGTGATAACTACCATCCCCCACTTGGGCAAGACGCTGTGGGCAAAATCGCGGTCCTCCCGGGTCTTGGGTTAATGACTCCCCCCGTGCCCCGGTGGCGAGGGTACCCCCTTTGGGCCTTAAAGGGGTATACTGAAGGCCTCAACCTGCGGGATGAATGGGTGATCCCACCTCCTTGGGAGCTGGAGGTTAACTCGTCTAATGCGCTCTCCTCCTTGCGGCTTGGGTGAAAGTCGGCCCTGGATGACATGGGAGTATGTCACACCCCTTGGACCTGGGGGGAAGTTAGGTCCCTCTCACTCCGCTCAATCGGAGTGAGATGAGAAGAGGACAAGGAGCGCCTAAGAAGACGACGATGGACAAGGAGCGCCGGATCCACCTTCTCCCTATTGGGGGGAGGTGGGCAAGGGCTCGCCTCCTCCATCAGGAGGAGGCGAGCAACTCGGGGAGGGGGAGCATTGCTCCTCTCTCCTCGCATCAACGAAGAAGGGTAGACCCTTTTTGTTCAATTTTTGTACATCCGGGACTTTATTAAATAAATTTTTGCACATAGCCTCTCCTAGTAATCACTTCTACGTAGTCTGCGTGCGCCATGCCAAACTTTATTTTTAATATAGAAAAACTCCCGCATGCTGTCCCCTCCCCCCAGTGCGCCTCGCCCGCCCACAATACGGGCAGGCGAGGCACGGCGAGACTGAGACTGCAGTCCCCACAGGTATGCGTGCCTGCTAGCGTTGCAGGCACGACGGCACATTTGATGTAGGCGCCTTTCTCCAACAGAGACTGCCAATAATGAAAGCAGCCTCTAGAGGAAGAGTCACGCCGCAGTAGTTGGGCAGTTTTTCTGCTCGTGCCCGGGAGAGGTTGGCAGTTTAGACGTTATTGCCTCAGACCAAAGGAGGCGTACAGGCACTTTAGGAGATCGCGACTTATCATTAGGTCACAGATCTCCGCGGTCCGGTAGATGGACCGACCCGTCGTGCCGAGGACGTTGGGACCGCGGTCTACCTCTTCGTCCACATCTTCTTCATCGACGAGAGAAACGAATTGAGGACAAGGAGGGCGGAAAAAACCTCAGGACAAAGACACAAAATACTATGCTGTTATGTGTACCCTTCGGTCACGCGATCTACAAAATGGGCCAAAGTTCGGTGTTTGAAGTCGATTTGATGCTGCGAGATCAAACCGACTACCCACCCCCAGTCGGCCAAAAAAAGAAATCGGAGAGGTGGGCCAAATTACTAAAACCGTGTTCAGACTTTCTCTAATATGGCCCCATCGCGAATCGCCCTTCTAGCGATCTCAAACAACAGATACGTATTGTGAAAGCCACTTTATGTTGCCAAATCTCCACTAGCTATCGAAATAAGGGAAAACGTCGATCGAAATTTAGGGGGCGGGGCGCGAAGCCGTGCGGCTCGTTGAAGCGCCGCTTACAAGGCAATACTTACAGATGTGACGAGAAAATACGGTTTCCGACGTGATGTGAACCTCCGTTCTTGACGTTTTGAAGGAAACGTCCCGCAACAGTGTTTTACGGGGCTTCGCATGAGCTAAAACGCATTGACAAAGTTACTCGATGCATCTTAACTCCGAAAAGAGCGTCGTACCTTTGATTTTCAGACGTTTTTCGGTAGTGGATCGCTGACACGTGTCGCACAAAGGGTCAAGGGAAACACGTGATCGGGTAATTGTTGCTGGGCTTATTGATTCTCGGCCAACGGTGCAGGCGTAGATAATCAATAGGGGCACTATATGCAAGACGTTCTGCTGCACATAATCTCATTTCTGGCTAGTAAAGAGAACCACTTTTAGTTTGGCGAACTTCAAATGGGGAAACGTTGACCACAAAGCTTTCGACCGCAGAAAAGAGCTGCAAAAACAAGACAGAAAACAAAAATAGACAGACGCAGTCCAGAGTTCGTTGGCACGAAGTTAGAAGAACCTGCTAGTGCGGTGCACCGAGAATGACGCAGTGCTTTCGATTTGGAGGCTTTCCTTCAAACGTGCCTTTTACAGCACGCTTAGAACGATGACGATCAGGCACCTTTTCATACGCTGTTGACAGGATCAGCAGTGCCTCCTTGGCCTTCAAGCGCCCACTAGCACTCTCATGAATCAGTTTCGAACACAGATTCATCTCTGAGGAACGATCACTCAATTTAGCCAATTGTCGACGGTGCTGTCCCTGGACGGGACCCAAACCGGTAAAAAGCTCAATCAGCGTAACTCCCAGGCTGTACACGTCGCTCATCGGTGTGCTGCTAGCCGCTGTGCCGTCAAAACGTGGTTGCCGCTCTGGGGCGAGATACGGAGGACTTAGTGGACCCACCGAGACGGAATTCAGCAAATGCGCCGCGCCGAGATCTCCCAATTTAGCTTTCATGCTCTCCGTGACCAGCACATTTGTAGATCGGATGTCACCATGAATGTATGGTCTGGGATTGAGCTGATGAAGATATTTGATGGCTGACGTGATTTCAATTGAAATAGACAGCTGCTCGTTGATTGTCAAGTACGCTTTTGATTTGTTAGCAGCATCAATAACTTCGGCAAGTGATCCCTCTAGAAGCTCAGCAACGATTTGAAAGGGAGAATTAGGATTCATAATTGCTCCACAAACGGTCATGATGTTGGGATGGTGCATACGACTGCAGACAAGGACTTCGTGTCTGAACTGCGGAATCATTCGAGGAGTCGTAATCAGCTCATGAAATCGCTTCACGGCAACCGGTACGCCGTGCCACTTGCCAATGCAAACGTCTAATAACAAATGCAACTAGTACTAGTCTCATCATTAGCCGTGAGAACAATACCTGCATAGGCTCCTGCTCCAATTTTCTCGTCAGTCAATTGCAGATGATCGGGATTGATGGTAAGAACGCTCACGAACTGGTCGAACTCTCGTTGCAATTCACCCTGAGCGGCTTCAAGCGTTTCGATCTTGCTCCGACTTCCAGCAAGGGAGCCTTCGAGTTCTTGAATTCTGGTTTCCTGTGTTTCGAGTCTTGCTCTACCAAAAAGCCGTCGTTACAGATACATGTAACGATATTACTGTCTTTCATACCCAAGAAATCTTTTTCTCTGTTCTAAAGCGTCAATGCGAGTTTGCTTGATCTGCAGTTCTTTCTCCTGCCCATGCGTATCCTGACTGTTCGCCGAAGAGGAGCCTTCGAAACAAGCGATAACAATCAATTCGCAGTTCTTGTAAGCTAACCTTTGCCGCAGTCATTACCTCTTGAACGTGAGAGATCCTTGTGAATTTGAGAGAACGTGGGCCTCTCTTCAGGCTCAATCTTCCAGCCTATGCAAAAACAAAATAAATAAATCATCTGAAGCGCTTTACAGAGAACGTACACGACAACATTACAGAACGCAAGCCTTCGCAATTTATCTTGGGTTGCCCCTGAAGACATGTAGATCCGGATATAATGTAAGGGGCAACGGTCTTATCTAGCAAATGACGATAAGGTACAGCCCCGCGTGATGCAATTTCCCAAATCAAAATTCCAAAAGCTAAAGCAGCAGAACACCGTAAGTGTTCATCGAAAGAAAATCAAAACTTACACCAGACATCCGACTTCTTGCTAAATTCTCCATTTGATATAGTCTCTGGGGCAGTCCACCTTACCGGAACTTTATATGTCTTTGAAACTCGACAAATTAGTTTCTCTCCAACTCTGGTTAAGGCACTCGCCCCACCTAGCCCTGATAGTTTGGTCAAATTCTTCTCTCCGACAAGGCACGAACGAGCTGCTAGATTTCTAAATACATGGACGTTACATTTCATTTAATTAAATTCAATCACTGATCTTGCCTGTGCACCAAGTTCTGTTCTCCTAAATACGCCATGCCTGATGCTATTTGACTTGCAATAAATAGCATGTCTGCTTCTTTCACGTTGCAACCGCTTGGACCCTGCAAATAGTCAAGCAGGCTACCGTGGGACATAAATTCAAAAACGCTGTAGCTGGAATTGTCGGTGGTGGTGCAGACTCCAAGACATTTTACAATATTCTTGTGCTCAAGTTTTGACATGAGCTGGCATTCTTTTCTTAATTTTCTCTAAAACGCTTTTATTAAAATACAACGTATGTCACAAGACACAAAGTATTTTACGTACTCGTGTAGACAGCTTGAGAGCCAATGAGACGGGAGCGTCGCCGTCAATCCCAAACCCTTTACGCACATTCTTCTTTTTGCCAAACGCGGTTTGATGCAGCACTACGATGTCCATTCCTGAAAAATTCGGCAGACGGTTGACAGAACTATGCAATCTGTGTTCAGTTGGATTGAATTTCTTCAGCGGAAACTCCAACGGTGCAATGAGGTCGTCGTTGGGGCGAGAATAATGAGTAACCAGCTCAGACAGCAATTTGAAGCCTGTCTCATGCAAGAGCCACATTCCGTAGCGGCGAATAACACGGTAATGAATCACGTTCCCGCGGTGCTTTATCGTCAGGGAAAGAGATTTCGGTTCCCTTGAACTCCGGCGAATCAAGTACGTACCGTCAGGCTCGACAGATAGAAGATCCTCCGCTTCCTCACGCGCTAACGATGCGTGATACCACGGTTCGGCGTTTGAGCTGTCGTCATTAGCAGGAAGATCTTCGATTTCACTGTCGCTGAAGATTGGATCTTCAGATTCTGACACGGAGGTTGAGCCTGGTCTTTGAAAAAAGTACTCTTTCGGCTCCATTGCAGTCCTGGCCTGAAGAGGAAGTTTTTGTTGACGGACAGACAGACAGACAGAACGTGTTTACCCGACAACTTGACTCCACCCTTGAGTACCCCCTAATGCGCGCACGTGACAACTAGCTCAATTTTCGCAATTAATTCAATTTTCCGACTAAATCTATTATTTTAATTTTTTGACACAGCAATCGCCGAAGAAAAACTTATCTAGAATAATGCTAATAGTTAGCAATCAAAACAATGTTTGCCCACATAATTTGAAATTTGAAAATGTAAAGATAAAGCGCGAAGTCTGAAATCTACCTTACCCCATGACTCATTTAGGTCACTTAGTTCATAGAACTTCTCTAAACAACATTCTAATGGTTTGCATCAGCTGTACCAGTAAATCCACAAAGGAATGGAGTACGCAACCCGGTCTCTACCTAGGCTTATGGTACAATGGTCCAAAATCACGTTTGCCCCTATCTACAATACTGCTGATCCAAGCCATAGAATGTAGAATAATTGTAGACAAGAACACGCGTGCAGAAAAACATTGAGCATATGTGCACAAGACTAGTCTACCAATTCAATTGTAAGTTAAACCAATAGGACAAACCTAAAACCGACGCAATTTTTTTGTCATTGGGTAGCTCGTTCGTCACCTTATGTTTTCGATACGACAATTGCTAGTTTGGGAGAAAGATAAACACCTCAAAAACGCAGCAAGACAGACTATATCACTTACCAACAATAATGCCAATAATCGCCAACACCACAACAATCAAAATAATCCACATCTGAAACGGAGAGAGAAAGAGAAGAATAAAAATTATGCCAACGCTTTTTTCTTCTTCTCTCTTTTGACCTTGACGTTCTTCCACCACATCTTTCGCTTCAACTTGACAGCGCTGCTTTCAAACTGAGCGGCACCATACTGCAAAGCCTCTGGTCGTCGACCCCACGAAGCAAAAACACAATCACGAGGAACGTCCTCTTACTCTATGAATAATTGCTACGCTCACCTGCTCTGTCGTCGAGTTCATTGAGCTTCTCGTCTCGCTCGAGAACCTTGTCAATGTTCTGCTTCATGATATCGACGACCTAGAGAAGACAGCAGCGAATGAATGAGAATAAACTTCATTTAAGAAGGGAGGGAGAGACCCCTCTTCGAACAATTCGTTCATTCTCGCACGTCGGAACGGTATGAGTACACGAACTACGAAGTGGGCCCCCCCAGGGGAGGCTAGCTTAGGTAATCACGTATGAGAGCACGCCGGATACGCTACGTCATTCATTCGAAAAGGATGCGAAGACGAGGCTACGGCGGCGCGCACGTCGTTGCTTCGAAACGGGGAAAAGAGATAACTTCGTTTTCGAGGGGGGCGATATCGTCGCGGCGGGCAACGACGCGTTGTGACGTCTCGCTCTCTCTCCTTCGACTCTCACCTCGTCCACCTGGGCTTGGGTCTGCTGGAGACGCTTCGATGACCTAAGGAAAGACGCTCGCGATCACAAGAGAAGGGAGAGGGTGATGTGAGCGATGCGAGCGGCTCGATCGCTCGCGTCGGCGAACGAACGATCGATTACGTACATTTTGACGACTTTGACGACGAGAAGAGAGTAGCAGACGCTTCCTTCGTTTCTTTCTGAGCGATGTTGATTCCAACGTTAACGTGCGTTAAACAAAGGAGGTTTGCAGCAGAACATGTAAACGATCGAAATGATAATAAATTGTCCAAGACTCTCAAGAATTCATAATTTAGGCAAAGATTATAAGAACTAAATGCGCCATTAAAGACAAGGACAGACACGTCTCATCAGTACAGTGCATCCTCTTGATTGACTAGTCATTAATTTATTAATAATCATGAAACATTATGTCAATATTGAGGATGAACTGTACAGGATGAAAACCCACTTACCAACAATGATGGTCACAACTGCTACCATAACCACGCCAAAAACAATCCAGATCTGCAGAAAAAAAACTGCTCCCTATAACGATAACTCTCGATCTCACGCACGACCTTAAAATTTTTCCACCATTTCTTCCTTTCAAGAGCTCTTGCTGTCTTACTCAGCTCAGCAGCTCCATACTCAAGTCTCTCTGTAGCAATGCCAAAAGACAATATCTATATAAATTTATTCCATTCTCCTCGTCGACTCGACCTTACTAGCGCCTTCCTCGAGCTTTTCGAGGTTCTCGCCTCTGTCTATAATCCGTATCATATTGCCCTTCATTATATCCACCGCCTTTTAGAAACATTAGGTAGCTAACTAAGCTTGTCTACTGTCAGTGTTTGTCACACCTCATCCACATTTGCCTGTGTCTGCTGGAGTGCCTTTGAAGACCTAGATCTGAGTGCGAATACAGCCGGTCAATGCGTCGAGTTCTCACATTGTCGTTGTGGAATACAATAGATCGACGGACGTCACTGTTACGTCAGTCTCTACCCGTACAACCGGACTAAAAAAATTTAGTTCAGTTGCTTTGTTACAGAGATGTTAGCAGTTAGGTTATCTCTGTGAGTAATTATAATTCTGTCATAATTAGAGTCAAAGCTCTTATCAGACAATTTTTGATCGCATCATGCCGACCAGCAGACTATCTATCTATCTATCTATCTATCTATCACGTGATTTCGTAAAATATGTCGCCACGTTGGACGGCTCTGCGAAAGGTTGCCATCGAAGGCAACATCGGTCGGCGAACTTAGAATTACAAATCGTCTCCGGCTACGTCAACGAAATTTAGGTGCGGGAAAGTCGACGCTGCTTCGCTTGATGAAGCAAAAGTCGATTGATCGTCTGAGTTTGGACATAGTACCAGAACCCCTAGCTAAGTGGCAGCAGATAGGAAAGGGCTCGGTACGAAAACAGGGTCAGCTAGCAGTAGGATCGATCTACTTTCTTAGAATTTGTTGGATAAGTTTTACAAGGATCCCATCAGATGGGCCTACACTTTTCAGGTATTTACACTAAAGCATCAGCTAACGGACTGCTTACCTCTTCGATTGCGCAGACGTATGCGTGCATCAGTCGAATAAGGGCGCAGATAACGGCTTCCACTTCTCATCTCGAAGGGCAAATGAATCCAGCTCTGTTCTTTGAGAGATCTGTGTACAGTGACAGGTTTAAAATGACTATTGCAGATAACCATGTATTGTACTTACTTGTGTTAGACTGTGCTTTGCCCTGAATTCTTATCAGGCTGGATTCTTGTCCGAAATGGAATGGAATCTCTACTGTGACTGGCACACGTTCATTGTCGAAACGCTGGCAGGCCTCAACCTTGACGGGATTATCTATTTAAGAACTAATCCCAAAGTAAGATCTATTGATAGTAATCCTACCTACCTTTGGCTGTATCTTACAATTAGATATGCTTTTCAAGATTGCAAAAGAGAAGTCGGCCTGAGGTGTGTAGAGAGTCCTACTGTAGCACTGATTCTTTACCTACACTTTGACCAGGAGAAGACGGTTGAATTGAGCTATCTGCAGAACTTGCATCAGAAGCACGAAAATTGGCTTAATAGCACTGAAAATGATCCCTCGTAAGAAAAAATTATACTAAGGGGGATTATTGTATGGCCTGTCTACTAGAGTGCCGCAAATTCTCAAACGGTTTCCTGTACTTGTTCTGGACGGAAATGAAGATTTTGAAAACTTTCCAGAAAAGCAAGAAGAAATGTTGAAAGAGGTAACGCTATGCGTTCTAATCTAAACAGAGTCTAAAATTTTCAATTATGCAGATAATACAATTCCTTGCAAAGGGCTAATCAACATTCACCTTCTACATCAAAGCACTGCTGATTATTTTTCTCGCTAAATACGTCTTAGATGTGACTCAATGCTGCATGCGCGAATAGAGCTAATATTTTGATTATATCATACGCAGACACATAAGACATGGCAATGCAATGAAAAGGGTTAATGAAGATCAGGGGGGTGTGATAAACTAACGCACGTCCTCACTGCCTGCCTGACAGAGTGCCTGTCCTGTCTATGGATTCTACTAGTACTGTGCAAAATTGGAGAGCTGTGCGACGAGTTGCCGTCGAAGGCAACATCGGTATGCGCAAAGAAATAGAATAGAGTCGTGGTGAGGGATTCGAGCTCGCAGGTTCCGGAAAGTCTACTCTTCTCCGCCTACTAAAGGAACGATCAGGCGATTGTCTCACTGTAGACATCGTACCCGAACCCCTATCTGAATGGCTAGGAAGTGACTCGGTTATTAGAATCCGAGTAGCGAACTATAGGGTTGAATGTATCTACTGTAAGTTAGACGGCATCAACTGGTAAAGAAAACTTACTGGAAATGTTCTACGAAAATCCTACTCGATGGGCATATACGTTTCAGGTCAGAACTAAGGAGCTCGCTATTATGTACATATTTAATTAATGCTTATATCTAATTAATTAATTAATTAATTAATTTCTGGTTATGCAGAATTACGCTTGCCTTAGTCGCGTGAGAGCACAGATCGAAGCTCCTACATCTCACCTTGAAGGACAATTAAATCCAGCTCTGCTCTTCGAGCGATCAATATACAGCGACAGGTGAGATTATCTAGACTAATGAATGACAATTGTATATGCTCTCCGTGCCCAGAGTTTGTTTCGGTTTGAATTCGTACCAGGCTGGATTCTTATCCGACATGGAGTGGCGTCTCTACTGCGACTGGCTCACGTTCATCACTGAAAAGTTGCCTGGCCTAAAACTTGATGGAATCATTTATCTGAGAACTGATCCCAAGGTGAGCCAATTGAAACGTAATACGCTATGATCTAGTCCCAGTGTTTTAGGTGTGCTTTTCGAGATTGCGCCAGCGAAGTAGACCTGAAGTGGGCGTGAAAAGTGCACACCCTTAGCACGGTCTTACCTCTTCTCGCCTGCAGGAACGGGCAATTGAATTGAGCTACCTGCAGAGTTTGCACGAGAAGCACGAAAACTGGCTTGCGAGTACGGAAAATGATCCCTTGTAAGAAAAGAGTTACATCGTATAAAAGAGATTACTGTTGACTGACCGTTAGTGTGCCACAAGCATTCAAACGGTTTCCTGTCATCGTTCTGGACGGAAACGAAGATTTTGAACACTTGCCAGAAAAACAAGAAGAAATTTTAATGACGGTGAGCTTCATTTCTCGACACGCAATTTACATTCTGACCGTCTCGATTAGCTATTGAAATTTCTCTCAAAGAGCTAATTGATTTGCCCTTTCTACGCCATTTTTTTAAGCGAACGCTTTAATCTGCGTACAGCTTAGCTTTGCGTGCACGTCAATACAACAAATAGAAAAAAAATCTAATCAGACATCTCAAGGGCAAACGTAATGTCGACTTGTAGTCTCGAGTTACAGCTCACCGTGGTGGTGTTTCACGTCATCGAGCTCTGATAATAATTGCTCCGTTTCCCTATCTCTCCGCTCTGATAATACCTGCTCCATTTTCGCTTCTCTCAACTCGTGCATCCTGTATGGCAACAAGGCAAGATCGAGAAGCCCGCCCGTCAACTCCAAGTGATCAACGTAGCCTTTCTCCTCCTTGTCAAGCTCGTCAAAAAACTAAGTCAAAAGCATAGGAGTAGCTATAGGAGAAAAAGGAGCACGACATACCCGATGAGCAAACTTCTCCGTACCATATAAGCCATCCTACACAGAGTACGCAGCATCAGATACCGAAACTCAGCATAGACTCTCTTACTTTGCGCGTGTACGCTTCGACGAAATTCTCCCTGGTCAATTTTCTCTTGTCGGCCAAATCTTCAACAAGACGTCTGTAAAGAAACGAGTCAACTAAGGTCTTCCTTGTGCAGTCATTAGCTTCTGACTCGATTTGGTCGGCGTTAAGCAGGGCGTATTCATAATCGTACGTGTTGACGGGTTCTGCTGGTTCCAATACGAGAGCCATTTCTTTTAGTTGATCGCGGGTCAACGCACGCACGATAGCCTCCGTCGTGTAGCCGTCGCCATCCGGATCGAGAATGGAGAAAACCTATAAATTGGAGACGTCAAATATTGAGAGGGAGGGGGGAGGGGAAGGCATAACTGAGGCAACCTCGTGAAGTCTTTCAAAAGATCTCGTTCGTCCCGGCTCAGGCATAAATTCCCATATCTGAAGGTAGAATATGATATCAAGATTTCAAAAGAACGACAGCAGACCTCAACAAGACTATCGTAGAGATCGGATAATTTGGCTTTGCCTTCGTCATCTTTACCTCTCAGAAATGACTCTCTATCACAAACAGACGTGTCCGGATCAATAATAAAATCTCTTTTGCTACTGTACCTCATTGCCTCGATGTCCATATTTCCCATACTCATCAGCCCACTACCATTGAACTTCCATACAACGTAATAGTCGCTCAACGGAATGTAGCTAGGATTCGAGCAATCGCCGCCGCCAACGTCTTCCCTAAACGACTGGATTCGTCTGAACAGAATCGCCACGGCCAAATTATGAGTCCCATACGAACGAACTTGATGCCAATAGCCTTTGAGAGAGAAAAAATATAGATAGATGTATCGTCAATATCAGATGACTTTCACCTCCAGGAAGAAACAGACAATCGCCAGGATGGAGTGTAAACTTGGAGTACCTGACATTGGCTATTTTCGGAAACAGCTTCATGTTAACCTTATCGACGTTGATTACAGATCGACCGCCAATTTCGAACTCCGACTCCTCCATCTTATAGATGCTGTCAATGTAGTCGGGATGAATCATAATCCACTCCTTCGTTCCGTTGTGAAGGCAATTGATCGCGTGATAGGCGTCGCGATGGAGAACGCTCGACGTTCCGCCGCCGCTAATCCAAAGGTTGATCTCCTGAAGCGAATCGCGCAGGGAGCCGCAGCTCATACACGGCAGAACGTCGACTTCGTGGTACATGGAGTCGGGAAGTTCGGTGATCGCGTACACGTTGTCCGAGTGATAGCGGGATATGAAATGTTTGAGCGTGTCGCGTCCGATGCCGACGTCGCCGCGCGGCGTGTGCCAGTCGACTTCTGCTTTCGTTTCGAGGCGGATTTCGACGTCGCCGTAGCGGCTTGCGATGTAGTCGTCGGTCCATTTTGTGAATGCCGGCGAGTGGGTTGCTGCCGAGCGAAAGATGAGCGGCGTGCCCGTGCGAACGTAGTCGTTCCAGAACGTTTTGGGGTCTACGGGCGTCGTCGCTTCGTCGATCGGAACGTCCGGTTCGCGGTGAGCGCCGAGCGGCTGCAGGTGTCCGGTTAGGTCGGCGGAGGCGCCGATGGGAAGCAGAAAAACGAGGGAAAACTGCACGAGTAAGCCAATGACCGGCATGATAGAGATTGCGCACTTCACCTCAGACGTCACTAATGCTATGAATCCAATACGTGCAGATAAAAACAGAAAACAGAACAAAATAAGAAATTGTATGCGTCGCCAGAGCGAAGCTACGCACTCTCCTTTTATGCTAAATGGGCTCCATGTGACTGACTAGTGCTCGAACGAAATGAAGAGTACAATTGATTTCGTCCTTTATTGCTTCTGTATTCCAAGAGCGAATTGTGCTTGATCGGAACGTCTTTTCAGAGTGTCGGTTTTTCACGTGAATTTCCGTCGCCTAAGAAAAGACACCGACAGATGAAGCGCAGACTGATTGCCGAATTCAATGCTATACCTTTGACTCTTGACATCCCCAAAGTGTCTGAGCACTCTCTAGCTCTTCCTCGCGGCTAACACAAACTTCGTGGTCTTCAAATACGTACATTTTCCTCTTGCTTCTTCGATGATAATCAAGAAGGTAGCCTTCTGGAAGTTCCGGCAAGTTCAGGCAGTTTCCAAGAACCTTCACCTTGCTGCAATACTCTTGAATAAGAACTTTGTCTTCGTCGTCTTCTGCCTGCGACGATAAGGTCTCGGCTACAAAAAGTAGACTGAATATGGAAAGTTTATCTTAGTATATAGTGGCACCTATTCGAATGAAAAATCGACAGTCACAGGAAAGATCTGGCATGAGAATGTCAACTCTGAAGTCGGGCTGCATCCTGTAGCACAAATAGCCGGGACCGGCTTTCATCACACCATCACCATCGGTTTGGCACATCTTTAGCACAGGATAATGCTTAGCAAAGCGAGAATAAGTCTCTTCAGCGGAACTATTAGCCGGAGGAATGACGACGATTAGCCGTCGTAGATTGTAGGATGGCGTAACGATAGTAAGATCGTGGCGAACGTAACTATGACATTCCGAGCAACGTTGAAGGAAGCGCTCAAGACGGGAGCAAATTGATAATAGTCCAGGACGAAATTCTATTCGCCAGGGCATAGGTGGCTCAGCAAACGATGTTTTGCTAATAGAGTCTGCACAAAACGTCTATAAATTCTAGTTGCTTAGTGATTAATATGCTAACCTTGTCCTTCTGGATGGATCCAATGACACCTTCCCAAGTGAAACCAAGCGTCGACGCAAAGGTCGTTCAAAGAAACACTGTACTTCTTTTCTGTTATCACATCGTCGAGGTACTGTTGTACTTCGCGCTGCATATCTTCCGTACCTCTCAGTCTCCCGCCAACTCTTACCTGTAAATAACAAGGAACGACGAGTCTCTTTAGAGTCTACAAGATTAGATAACCTTTTGACATTCTTCATCAGAGTAACTCAGACGACAGCCAAATTTGGCGCTTGCGCGTCTCCAGATGTAGTGGGGCAGAGCCTTTCCTTCTACAACTTTGGTCACTATAGCTGAGCGACGTTGGCGCACATCGTCACGGTGATCTGGATTCCTCAAATAGTATCGTTTTCTCTTCACCTGGAAGCATATAACGAGGTGCCGTACAGATGCTTCAGAAAGAGTGGGTGCCTTACAACTGTGTTTGAGAAAATTTTAAATGCTTTTGCTACGGATTGTTCCGTGCCTTTAACGTAAAATACTTGATTTTCGTCGTCGAAGTCGATGGAAGCTCCCGATTCCTCTTTTATTCTCTGAAGTCGGCTGAATCCTCTACCTAACACATAACCTATGAAGTCAGGTGGAACTGCTATCTTTTTCTCCACCACGTTATGCTCTCTTCTTCTTGCAAGAAGAAAAACTGAGCGATGATGAAACTTTACCGATATTTTTCTACCTCATCAATCGACTTTTGAGCTTTTGCCGCAGAGAAACGATTTTTTCGCACAGTTCAAAACAGCTGTTCTTTATACTTTGCGTTATGGACTCTTGTAGTCGATCGCTAAATTCAGTTTCTTTCACCTCAAAGACGAGATTCCTTATCTTCGCTTAGAGGAACTTATTGTGGATATGTGTGCTACTCATTACTACATGTTTACCTTGTTTTCTAATGCTGCAATCTTCAAAAAAACTGCATTACAACACTAGAAATATTGTCTCCGTTAATTGCTCTTACTTTTTCCTCAACTTCGCTGATTGTCCCAGTAGCATGATCAACCAATGCGAAAACCGCCGATGTCGAACGTCGTCTACATCGTATATAGGGTGCTCGAACGTTATTTCTATCCATAAGAGACGGCTTCTTGCCCCCACGTCGTTCTCCTAAAAGTAATACGTTGCGAATAGGTGGAAAGGAGCCAAGAAAAAAAGACAAAGATCGAATTTCTGAAGGCAGGAGGTCTCCCAAATGTCTGAAGAACAGCAACTGATGCTTTATGTTAGAAAAGGAAAGGAGTACACTCAAAGCCATTCCACCAGGAACAAGTAGTACCAGCGTTTTCGACTCGGTAATAAACTGCTGCACAGCAACAGTGCTCTTCGTAGAAGTTTTTGATGTGCTAGTGAGTGCCACCTTGATCTTGTCCCACGTATCCCGCTTGTTAGCGACATCAATGGGACCATTCAGTTCTATCCGAATCAACACTTTACGACGAATAATAAGACTGTAAGATCTTGAGTCGCGCCGAGACGTTGCTGCTCGCGTAAAAGCAGAGGCTCGCGTGTGTAGGTCTATATCCGAGGCTGTCGCACCCCACGCGCGAGCGAGGGATTGAACAATGCGTTTCCGCACTGTGAGTGCGACATCCCCTGAAATCGAAAGCTCTTCGACGACCTTCGGGTCCATATACAACCGAAACGTTCTTTCTTTGAAAGTATCACGTAGGCTAAGAGCACTCGATACTTCATCTTGCTGTGGTTTTACTCGTGAGAATAAATACTTGAACCTCGCGCGAGGCACAGAGCAAACGGCAATGTCGAATTGATCGAAATTGATGAATCCTCTTTCGCAAAGGATATCTACTGCGTCAGGACTTGAAATAGTTTTTACCAGTGGCAGCGACGCAGAGCCGGAGTCGTTTTTCTGCTGCGTCATGCTACGATAGCAATATATAGCGTACTTGCTTCCTTGGGCGGAAAGGCTCTACCTCCCACGATTTTTTATCAAAACGAGGATGTTGATGCACACCGAAGAGATCAGAACAAGTTGCACAGTTTTGAGGCGAGAGAACAAGCGACACAGTTTTGAGGCGAGACCAAGATAGGAGAGAATGATTGCAGGCAACTTCGACGTCTTCTCCGTCTGTTTCACAAGGCATGCATCTACACAAAGTTACACCAAGAAATTCATACCATTATCAGTGTTGGTTTCTTTTTAACTTCTAGATACATGCTTACTTGCCTAAAGACTGACAATGCAATCAATTTCTATTAGACAATCGTTGCAATAGACGGTGTCGCAACAACGGGACCATTCGACGTGAAAGACCAGACAACAGCGCCTTCGTTCATAAAATCCAGAGCCAAAACATTGTTATTCGTAGAACCGATGAAGACGACTCCCAAGTCCGCCTTGGGCGACGACACGATTTCACCGCCGACGCGTCGTCGCCACAAGACGTCCCCGTCGCTTGCACGCAGAGCCACGACGTCGCCACTGCTCGTTCCAACGCATACATAATCTACGTCAACAACAAGTGGCGACGAAACAATCTCGCCCTCGTCGACGTGAACGCGCCAAACTTTTCGTCCAGTCGCCAACCGAACGGCGACGACGTCCCCGCCACTAGTACCAAAGAAACCGACGCTGGAATTGGCGTCAATAGCTACGGACGAATCGACGGCGTCGTGACCCGTCTCGTAGCTCCATAGAATCGCGCCGTCGTCGGCTGCCAACGCGTAGACAGCCCCGTCTTGGGCGCCAACGACAATATACCGTTTCTCGTCCTCGACCAAACGCGGCGACGACCAAACGCCGGCGCCGATCGCTCGCGACCAAATCACGGAACCGTCTCGTCGTCGCAGAGCAAAAATCGACGCCGACGAACCTTCGTCCATCGTGCCGACATAGACAGCGTCGTCAGTTACGGCGGCCGACGACCAGATTTCCGCTCCGCCGAGATCGACGGAATATACGAGACTGCCGTCGGTCGCGGAGAGAGCGTAGAAGCGACCGTCTAACGAGCCGCAATAAAGAGTCCCGTCGTCGAGACGAGGCGACGCCGTCACTCCGTCGCCCGTTTTGTATTTCCACTTGAGCGCCCCATTTCGAGTAGACAGCGCGTAGATGAACGCGTCTTCAGCGCCGAAGTAAACCGTTTCGCCGTCGGAACTGACGACACACGTCGAACCGAGATCGCTGGTCGTGCGAAATTTCCACCGAACCGCACCGTCGACGGCACTCAAGGCGTACATGAAACCGTCATCGGAGCCAATGAAAACTATAGATTCGCCGTCGGCAATAGCAGCGTTTTGACTACCTTCGTTATCTTCGTCCAGCACGGCAGCGTAGTAGGCATCGTCCTCGGGAAATCGAAACTTACCCTCGAGTCCATCGATTTGCTCCCGATCCGCTTTCGTCACGACCGTCTCGAGCGCCATGTAATTCGTGTTGATGTGAACGCGATCGGCCGAGCGCGGAATAACGACGACACCGGAGTCGATGGCCCAGCGCAGAACGACTTGGGGAATCGACGCGTCGCGTTCGACGGCGACGTGCGCCAGCGTCGTCCGATCACTGAGAACGGGATTATAGTCGACGACGCCTCCGTTGACCCACGCCGTTCCCAACGTCGAGTAGCCCATGTAGACGATGTCGTGTCGCTCGCAGAATTGTCGAACGAGACGATCCTGAAAGTAAGGATCGAACCAGTTCTGCACCGCCGAGACGGGCACGTCGTCCGACGTCAAATCGACGAGCTCCTCGAGAAGAGCGACGTCGAAGTTGCTCACGCCGATGCTGCGCGCGACGCCGTCGCGTTGGAGCTGCTCCAGGGCCTTCCAGCTCTCTTGCCACGTTCCTTTCGGCTCGCCGGGGCGACAGCGAAGTCGCGCTTCGGCGTCGTAGCCGTCGCAGTCAATCGCGTGGATGAGAAGCAGGTCGACGTAGTCGGTGCGAAGATCGGTTAGTGATTGAGCGAACGATTTCATGGTCGATTCGTAGCCTAAGTGACGTGGATGAATTTTGGTGACGAGGAAGAGCGACGAGCGGTCGACGCCGCTTTCGGCTATTGCTCGACCGACGGTTGTCTCGTCGTAAGCCTGAGCGCTGTCGATCAACCTATAGATACGACGAGTTAGCCACAGTCTACTGAACACTCAAACTGGGGGCCCCCAAAGACGCTAGGAGTCGAAAAACGCGGCCAAAAGGTCAAAAATCGCATCCTTTCGACTTATAAAACCTTTTTAAAAAAGTAAAAAACTCGACACCCGATATCAAACCACACAGAAGACGGTGCTATGGAGGTTTATCCGATATCAGAATGCCTTGCTCTCGTCATTGCTAGGAAGGCAATCCATGCCCTTGTCAAGTGAGGAAATTGACCAGCCACCGGGCTATAAATGGTCACACCTTGGGGAGAGTTACCTGCTCCCTTCTATCCTAGCTCTGAGAACTCTGATTGTTGATGCACGAGCTGGGTATTTATACTCGAGAGGGCGGGGCCTCGTTCGTACCGCAGCTTTACAGCACGAAAACGAGCGTCGTTTCGAATCGGGAATTAGTGCTAATCGGTCGCGAATACAATTCTTCGATCGTTTCGAGCAAAATTTCGCCGCGATTCGCTGTCTATACGCGAAAAAACGGTGAAGAGAGGAGGAGCTAGCAGAGTATGACATAATTGCATGACATCATTGTCTTATGCAAGAGGATACGCAACACGACTGAATACGCTTCGAAACGCGTTCTACGACGAGCAAAAGCACGGAATTAGGTCACGAAGTAATCCTACGCTATTCTGGACTCGTACGGTCGCTCTTTCAACGCGAAAAAGCGAACGTACGGTGCGCCATCTCTTGTGACGCCAGCGTGCTTCGTCAGCAAAAGTTCTGTCAGCTCTTTCGAACGTCGAAAACGCTACACGGGCCGATTATTCGAAACGAGAGCGGGCGCGGGGAGGGAGTTCTCGCTGAATCTTCGCCTATAGCGACGCAACAATCGCGACATTGATTCATTTTTGAGCGAGTACGTTATCGGTTCGTGAGAATGCGTCGTAGTTACACGTCTATGTGTGTGCGTGAAAATCAGACCTGTAGCCAAC
This sequence comes from Oscarella lobularis, assembly GCF_947507565.1. Taxonomy (NCBI): domain Eukaryota; kingdom Metazoa; phylum Porifera; class Homoscleromorpha; order Homosclerophorida; family Oscarellidae; genus Oscarella; species Oscarella lobularis. The sequence continues at coordinate 1,586,260 of NC_089190.1, read as the reverse complement.
TTTGACAGCATGCTTCACTGCTTCGGCGAGTTCGTCGCCAAATAGACCTGCAGTACCGAAACCCAGAGCAGGCACTAACAGAGAAATCATCTAAATCTTCTAAGAGGAAATGTCTCTCCCCGTCCTACTTTTGTATCCAGTCGCCAGGACGAAGTCGTCTGGCTTCTCTATCGGTAGAACAAGTAGATTCCGAGGAACGTTGGTAAACAACCGGGAGAGCGGCAACGACGCTTCGATCTGATTCCGACAGGAAATTTCCGCCGATTCCATTTTCACTCTCCCATTGAAATACTCGATCGTTCTCCCGACTTCAAAGTCTTCGTTAATGCCGGCATCTTGCATGCCATCTTCGTAGTTGAACGTCGAAAACCAAATATTAAACGCCATATTCGGATTGCCGTGACTTCGAACGTGATGAAACCAATACTGGGGTATATAAAGCGTGTCGCCGGCGCGCAGAACGACTTTCCCATAGGCGGCTTCGACGAAACGAGGATACTTCGTCAAATCGACGGCATCCGGCTCGATAGGCGATATAGCCGAATGAACGAGAAACTCGTCGCCGTACATAAGATCGTACGCCGTGCTATTGAACAAGAGAATCGTTTTCGTCCCGGAAAACACCGTAATCAGATTCTCGTAGCCGTCGTGATGAAGACTCGAGCTCGTATTGCCGCTGCTCATCAGAAACGTCGTGCTCGAGAGCCCGTCGACGAATTCGCCGCATCGAAGGCACTCGGGCGCGACGACGTCGTCGAGCAGACGCGTGCCGGCGCACGGCGAGTCGAGATAGAGCGACTCGGTCTCGAAGCGCTCGAGAAAGTCGTCGAAGAGCATGACCCTGATATAATTGTTAATATATATATATATATATATGTATGTATGTATTATGTTAATATATAAATATATACCTTTGGAGAGGATAGGAGATGTTCGTGTACGCCTTGTTCGGCTCGACGCGAAAGTGTGTCGTCGAACCGTACGCCTGTCGCATGTAGGTGACGTTGGGCCAGCGTTTCGTCGCCGGCCACGCGTTCGCTACGCCGCGCATGACGAGAGGTCGTTGACGACGCACGTAGTCGCGATAGAAAGCGCTACTCGACGGCCAGGTCGTCGTTTCGTCGATTGTCAGTGTCGGAGGTCTTTGCTCGCCGACGGGCTTCATGTGACCGTTCATCCATTGGCAGTCACCTTTCTTGTGGCACGTTCTCTCCTCCACCTCGTCGTCGACAAATCCGGCTGCGTCCACTCCTCCTGGGAAAGACGATCCCCATTTCTCGGGCAGCGTTGCCTTGATGAGCACGATCGCGCGACTCGGATCTTCGAGGAGGTGCCAGAAAACGGGCGGATTTACGAGAGCGAAAACGACGACGGCGCAGGCGATTCCGCAGGCGGCGCTGAATAGAATCCACGCGCACTTGCCCAAGCGAGAGACGTCGTCGGTCGTCGACGAGTCGTCAGCGATTTCGTCGCGACTCCAGAGGATTCGCGGCTCCCGAGGCTCGCTTTCTGCTGTCGTGCGTCGCTGGCGAGCACCACTCATGTCCAGCTAAAGCACGCGGGTAGGAGTGCCTTGGTGAACTGCCTTGGTGCTTCCATCCGCCGCATCCGCATCAGCTGTAACTCAACTCATACTGGTTTGTCACAGGAGATTTGATTTACAGCCCCAGAGAATTTCCTGCGGAACTACTGTGTTGGTTTTACTCTACCTCCCGTATTCCAGGAAACTCCGTTGACCATGATTTTCATCATTCTTCCAATCGGTCTCCTTATCCGAGCCATTCGCAGTTGCTGTGGCGCTGACGACGACGAATTGCGCGCTGAGGCGGCGGCTCGCAGGCGCGCTCAAGCGCAGGCTCAAGCGCGCGCTCGCGCGGGTCGCGGCGGACCCCAGTACCAGAGACTCTCTAACACTCCGGGCGCGGTCAACGCTCAGGGATTCAGAGTGAACGCGAATCGTCCTCCGCCTCGTGTTCAAAAGGACTCGCCCCATCCCCCGCCCTACAACGAAGCGGTCATGCCACAGGTGGCAGCGGTCAATCAGTGACAAACCGAAACGGATTTTGAAAAAGGAACTTTTAAAAGTCGCGTAGGTAAACTGCTTCGCTTTTTCGTACCTGTCCTGCTTTCGCACTCTTTCTTGTTGCTGCTCGCTTGCTTCAGAAGAAAAAAATAGGCTGTGATAGGGCTGAATCAGTAGAATAGAAATAGAAAATTTTTAGACAATCTACAGTATGCATACCGTATCAATAAAGAGTCTCTCACTGTGCTGTCCACGAATTAAAGATGACGACGGCAAGGTCAAGTTCCATGCAAAAAACACTGCCTGTTATTAATATATAGCAAGCAACAGGGGAAGTAAACTCTTAAGTATTTCGTAGATGTAGGCAAATCAGAATCATCGTTGACAACAACTAGACGCAACTCTTACGGATAAAACTCACGTTCTGGACGCCACTTTACGACGCAATTACTCCTCGTTCAGCTTCTCCACCTCGTCGATGTCGTCGGTGCGCAGCTCCTTAATCTTCTTTCCGAAATGATCCTCAATTTTTCTCAGGTTTTCGCGCGAACGTCTGCCGTCGACGAAATTGATCGCCAAGCCCGACTTGCCGAACCGGCCCGTTCGACCGATTCGATGCAGATAAGTTTCAAAGTCGGGCTGACGATAGATGTCCACCGGGATGTCAAAATTGACGACGACCGTCACCTGCTCGACGTCGATGCCGCGCGCGCAGACGTTCGTCGTGATGAGCAGCTTCTCTTTGCCCTCGCGAAAACGATTGAGGATCGTCGCACGATCTTCGACGGTCAACTCGCCGGTGAGAAGAGCGACGGCGTGCCCGTCCTTTTTCATTTTCTCGCACAAGGCGGAGGCCGACTTTCTAGTCTAGAATAGAGAAAACAAAAAACTGACGCATTCGCTTTCTATAGCCTATCTAACTATGCCAGAAGCAAAGGGAAGTCCCTGTCTAGCTTCCAATGTGGGGACGCGGTAGGTAAACGATTTATCGGTCATTTTTTTCCTTACGTGGCAGAAAACCATTGCCTGGCCTATCGTAACGACTCCGTAGATGTTAGACAAGGCCAAGAATTTGTCCTCTTCGTTCTGACAGTTGGTGTAATATTGCCGAATGTTGTCGAGCGTCTCGTCTTCTTTCTTTAGACGAATTATGATGGGGTCGGGTATGACTTTCTTTGCAAACGACATCACGTCGTCGCTGTACGTTGCCGAGAAAAGCATCATCTGGCAGTCAGGCTTCAACAGTCTGCGCGCGAGAGAGAAAACCGTCTTGAATCTTAGAATTTTTTTCGTTTCGGCTTTTTACCTTTGAACTCGAACAGATTGATCTTGAAAATTTTGCACGTTGATCATGATGTCGGCTTCGTCTAGGACGAAAACCCGAATTCTCTTCGGATCCAGACACCGTCGCCTCGTCAGAAAATCGAGAACGGTTCCCGGCGTTCCGACAACTATTTGCTCGGCTACCATCTGCCCCCTTTCAACTAAAAACCAACCTATTGCTCGACAGTCAGTCAAAGAAGCGATGTTTATTTACCTTTATTTCCTTTGATTGCAAACATAATCTTAATTTCAGGTATAAATTTGGCCATTTTGGAGATGACTTCTCCAGTCTGCATAGCCAATTCGTAAGTGGGCGATAAGATCAGGACCTAAAAGAGGATCAAATTCCCACTGACAAGTCGTCTTCTCAATGAAACATTTACTTGAGGCCACTTATTCGTCTTGTCGACTCGATTAAGAAGCGCCAAAACAAATGCCGCAGTTTTGCCTGTGCCAGACTGAGATTGAGCGATCATATTACATGGACTGCGCAGAAACGAAAAAAAAAAAGAAAAGAAGCTCTAGAAGGAAGAACGAGTCCGAGATAAGAACTCACGGATCGGCCATCAAGGCAGGTAGAGCCGTCTCCTGAATCTTCGACGGCGTATTGAATCCCATTCCGTAGATGCCGTCGAGAAGTTCCCTCGACCTTGAAAAGAAAAAAAACGCCTTACACACGCCAACTGAGAAAAAACACCATCTCTCACAGTCTAAGCTGTTCAAAGGACTTGACGCTGTAGAGAGGCGAATTGGGATCCTTCTGTTGGACTTCAACCGACACTTTCGCCTTCACCAATCCATCGTGCAACACTTTATTCAAAAGAGACGCTTCGGCGGCAGTCGTCGGCTTGTCTAAGAATAGCCCAATGTCTTTGTTAGTCCACTCTAGAGTTGGCAGTCCTTCGACCTCCTTCTTCTTCTCCCTCTGGGCCTTTATAGCCTGTGTCGCCTTCGTCGTCCCAATCGCCGGCGCTCGGTTGAGTCACCTCTCCCGTCTTAGGCGCCGTTCTGGGAGCTCCCAGTTGGACTCCCTTTATCTGGAGAAACGGGACCCCGCCGCGCGTCGACGGCGAATCGACAGGAGTTTGTGACTTACACCGGCGGCAAGACTCTTTTCCTGATCGTCGACTGCTTTGGACCAATCCGAAGAGGCCATTTTACCTGGACTACGAGTCTGCGTGGCGCACGTGGTGCGGAAAAAACACGCCCCTTCTTTTTTTGGAGCAAAAGATACATGCATTTATTGATTGCAGTTGAAGAGGAGAAAGTCAAAGAGCCGAGTGAGATATCGAGTTGTTAAAATGTACACTACTTCTTTTTGGTGGACAGCGGCTCGCCAATGGATTTGCCACGAAGCTTCACACCTACGTTCAGAAAAATAGAGAATATCATCTACTACAATCCTCTTTGTTTCTACTCACCCAGAACGCGTTCCAATTTGGACATTATCTGCTGATTGGGAATAGCTCTGCCCGCCTCGTAATCATTCACGACATTCGGCTTCTCATTGATTTTCTATAAGGTTAACGAAAAAAAGGCGCTGACTGAGAAACGTGTACAAGTTTGTATATTTATTACGGTGGCAAGCTCTTTCTGACTCAGCTTCTTTTCACCTCGAGCTTTCATGATGGCGCGTCCAACGTCCAAAGGAACGCGATCATCTTAGACAATAATACCCCATAACCAAAGCTATGCTACAAAGTCTGTTTCGGTCACAAATACGAACAGTGTCTTTCTTACAGTACAGTTCTTTCGTTCTCGCAATTAGATCTATGTGTATAAATATTGCCTTACGATGAAGCTCTTCCGTTTCGCGATCGAGCTTGGCCGTATCTCTCGCAGACGATTTCTGCTTGTTTGTCGCCGCGTTGACTGAAATCTCTGCAATTAGACGCTTCTCTTCTCTATCGATAGTTCGCTTACACTTTTTGCTCGTTTCTATTTCCGCTCCCTGACGCTGAGCCGCGTTCACCGCCTAGAGGAAGTCTAAAACGCGCGTACGCGCCTCGAAACGCTCGAGATACTTTAGCAGAGCGTGTCTGCGAGGCAGTAGGAGCTTTCTTTCTCAAATACGTCACCGTATCCCAGTCCGTTTCAGCCATGAATCGCTGTGAAATTGCCAAAAGGATACGCAATCTTTCTCTCGTTGATATTTCGCTTCCTTAGCGTGCACTGCTTCCTCTCGGCGTATCCAAGCGACAAGCGCATGAGCAGTTGCGTCGAATCTCTCAACTAAACACGCACACGGCGTACAGAAGCGTCGGACGAATTGTTTACGCTAAGCCACCTGTGCTGGACGTCCTCCTCCTAACGCGCAGTGTCGAAAAGTCGATTCTACGAAGGCGTTTCCTCTCGCTAGCGCGATGGGATGCGGCGCATCACATCTAGCCAAATCGGAGCCGATCAGCGCCGAATTATTAACGAAACAAGGCTTTCCAATCGGTGCGTTGACGTTTCTCTCCTCTCCGAGACTCAGAGAAGACTGTAGCGTACGTTTTTATCCGCCGTTTGCCCTGGGGAGACACTCTCTGATACTGATATCGAGGGTTCTCGACTCCTACTCACACAGAAAGTCGTAGCCAAGATCTTATGCCCTTACTGTTAGCCTCGTGCATTTATCGGTCAATGACTTTAGTGAGAGCCCTACGAATGTAATCAAGCCTTACTTACTTACTTGGGAGGCATGCATTCCATTGACGCATCTTTCTTATTCTCTTTCCTCCCCCAGTTGAATCTTCCGCCGCCATCGCCGCTAGGGAAGGAGTCCACCGATCGAGTCCAGAGCCGCAAGACGACAACGGACTTCCTGCGTCGAATGGGGAGAGCGACGCTGCGAAAGAACGTCTCAAGGCAGACTTACGCAAAGTAGTGTGATAGTAATTGGATCCTGCACTGCCGTGTATCTAAAAATCGTTGTCTTTCACTTCTAAGGCGAAACAATTTCAAAAGAACTTCATATTTGATAGTGAGACGAACAACGGTTCTCTGCTTCCTCGGCGACCTCAAGTCGAGAATCCTCTCGTGAAATCTCGAATGTATGATTGAATAGCTATCGGTTGCATTGGCGTACCTTTTGCACTCTCTTGTTTCTAGTCAAGCGTCTGATTCCCAGATAGACTTTTTTAAAAAACTGGATCAGAAAATTGAGCAGGTTTGCTAGCCAATCGCTGCATAAATAGCAGCCAACGGCTGGGTTTGTTTTACATTCCTAGGGGCCAGACTACATTTCTACGGAAAGTGACCACGCTGAAGTAGATGAGAAAATTTAGACTACAGTAGTTGTGCTATATAGTATTTATTTATTACGAATAAATCTTGTAATTATGTTACCTGGTGGATGATCTGCATCGTCGTTGTCTGGGCTTTGGGTAGGATTAATGTACGATGACTAACCACAAGATACTCTAGGGAATAAAAAAAATGTAGAGTGCATTCAGACATAACAGCTCACATCAAACTTGCGTGGATAAAAAAAGAACAGCAGACAGACAATGAGAGCCGAGCGAGTTTGACTACTCAGCATCGCAGCAGACTGTTTAGGCCATCAGATTTGTCATTTTGTAAACCCAAGCAATAGATGATGGGTTTTCACTGGGACTCAGAACAGGTGGCATGATGTGAAGCCCGTCTGATTTTTGGGTAAATTTGATTGCGCCACTGTACCCCAGAAGAGTGATCGTTGTCGTCATAGTTGAGTGTATCTGGGTCAGAACAAAGTCGTTTCCTTTGGAAAAAACTGGTTAGGTACAGTGAGTATCGATACATAAAATACTGGCAACCTGTATCAGGCCATTCAAATGTGATGGCATATGCTGTCGTACAGTTACAGCGTCCAGATGGAAGCTTGTTCAAGAAAATAACAATGATGAAGCAAGTTCAAGAATAGCTTACCTTTGGAGAAGTGAACCACGTGTGCTTTTTACTGGTGTCGAACTGGACTTTATAAGGAGTCGTATTGTAAATAGCTTCACCGTTTATCTGCAAAGAAACAACTTAGAGAGCAAATGTCGTATTCTACAACGCATACAATGAGCCAGTCGCCCATTTCCGTGAGTCGATCTTCAAATGCCGGCAAAATCCTTCCATCGTGAGTAGGACCAACATTGAGCAGAAGGTTGCTAGATATTAAACTGCCATCAGAAACACAGCATATGACGCTATCCGTTTACCCATTGCAAGCGACTGACGACACAAGTTGATAAATAAGATACGACGCATTCCAAAAGTGATCAAGAGCTTCCTGCAAAGTGATCATGATCATTATTGTGACCGAAATCGCGAGCCAAAGTACGTGCCGTTCTATCGTATCCCCACGAACTCTTCTGTATCGTATAGCAACTTTCCCATTTCTCAGGCTGCAAAACTCCAGGACTGAACCTATTGAATTTCACTACTGTAAAGACGTTGCCAGGAAAGAGTGTGGCATCTTTCGTTTACCTGTCACCACCAGTGTTGTAGTCTCCTCCAGATCCAGAACCCCACCTAAATTCACTTCTGTTATAATAATAATAATAGACGAGAGGGTAACATTCACTGGCCTGTTATTAACGAGAACTGTATTTCGATTTGGACCATTGTTGTAGAGCCAGCTAATAAAGTTGGGTGCCTTCCAGTACTTCGTTGAATCGTGCGTGCAGGGAGCATCCCCAGCTCCATCAGCCCAAATCACATCGGGCTACAAGAAAAACGAAGTAGAAAATCTAATCTAAAAGTTTGTCTTTGTCATGTACCTGATATTTATTAACCATATCTTCAAGCGTTGGAATCAATATTTCGTCGACGAACGCCGTTGTTGCGCAGCTATTATTATTGTCTTGGATGTAGATAGGATTGTACCATTCTCTGAGGCTGTGATACAGTCCCATAACAAGTCCTTGAGCTCTAACGCTGCTCGTCAAATTGCCAACGAGATCTCGTACAGGTCCAACATCCATGCTGAAGAAGAAGGAATGTCTATAGAGGAATCACAATGTGTGGTCAATTTGTTCTACCTGTTCCAATTCCAGTGCTATAAAAAACAACTATATCAAAGTAATGTGTGCAACAATTTCTCGTTTGCTTGCCTGAGGACTTGGGAAGTTGCACCAGCCTTCGTGATGCTTCGACGTCAAGACGACGTCTTGGGATTAAGATCACTTATCAGAAGAACAATCAAAGTTGTTCTCTGCTTACATTTAGCTCCAGCGCGTTTGAACATCGCTGCCCAGGCGTCTGGGTCATACATTTCGGCTTTGAACATTGGAGCAAAGTCACCATATCTGAAAGGAATATCTTAGCTTTGATTTCGTCTATCCACGTCTGGCTTACTTGAATGGTGGACCTGTGCAGGGAAATTTGTCAGGCTGAACTCCACTGCAGCCAAAATTTTTATTGTGAAAGTTAACGAAGTCCGGACTTCCTGTCATAAGACTATGCCAATACCACTCAGATCTGAACGATGGCACGCTGAAAATTCCCCAATGAACTATAGAGAAAAGTCCATGCCCATTCTATAGTACACCAGTACGTCTTACTGAATATGCCAAATTTAGCGTCGTCAAACCAACTGGGAGTTGGTCTGAAAGAAAGGCTCTAACAAAGAAGACCCATAGAGTAAAATTTATTTTTTAGTTCAGGCGAAGTTTACCCTCCAATTGTTTTCAAATTTGGGAGACGGACAAGACTCCGTTTTGCTCATACTTGCAGGGCATGCATGAGACGAGTAAATAACAACTAAATAAAGCAAACAATAGACGCTAATGTACGAGGAACACCTGGACTCCCTACATTTGTACGTGTACGGTGGAAACTCGATGACCGACTGCAGCATCATTTCTACGTCCTTGTCACAGAAAAAGTCGAGTATCATTGCCCTGTCCATGCCATCAGAATCGAGATCTTAAAAGAGCATTTTGTTTATACTAAAGTGCACCGTAGCCCAATTCGACCTACCGCCCCCGCGGTAAACGATGCGGACGCCCCTCTCAGACTTCTGTGGATCAACAGGATACTGCAAAAAAACGCACTAGGAACCACAGCGCTCTCAAATACAACCGCCTATTCTAGTACCGTCATCGTCTCATTCAGCAAGCCGAGGACATAACAAGAACTGTTAAAGTACTGATAGCCAGGAGCCTTTGGCTTGCTCTTGCACTGCGCCGGCACGGTGCTCACGTCCGCACACACGCTAGCAGAATAGTTGTAACCGTTACTGTCCGTCGCAGTGAAAATCTTCGTGGCGAGGGCAGACAAGTCGTATGTGTAGCAGCCACTCGTCGACGACAGATCAGGAACTTTTTGCGTGCACGAAGCGGCGCCGACGCCGCTCGCGGCACAAACGAGAGTACACGCCAAAGCAACAAAACGAAGCATAGCGGCGTTGAGTAGAGACGGTCTCGTGATGAGCACCAACGTACTTTGCATAAGAACGGAGCTCCGGCTCGCGAGACTGCTGCCGGAAATAAATAAATAAATAAATAAATAAATATAGATGCCTCACCTGGAATGACCTACCTGGAGCTGCATGGCCTGCTCTTTTTACTCGACCCAAGAGACTAAAAAAAGTAGAGAGCATTCAGAAGCAAACTTGGGTAGATAAGAAAGAAAGAGCAGCAGACAGAAACTCACACAGTGACGACCGAGCAAGTTTGACTACTCAGCATCGCAGCAAGACTGTTTAGGCCGTCAGATTTGTCATTTTGTAAACCCAAGCAATAGACGACGGATTTTCACTAGGACTCAAAACAGGTGGCATGATGTGAAGTCCGTCTGATTTTTGCGTAAATATGATTGCGCCACTGTACCCCAGAAGAGTAATTGATGTCGCTGTAGTCGAGTGTATCTGGGTTAGAACAAAGTCGTTTCCTTTGAAACATTCGTTAGATACAGCGAGTATCAATAGATAAAATACTGGAAACCTGCGTCAGGCCATTCAAATGTGATGGCGTATGCTGTTGTACAGTTACAGCGTCCAGACGGAAGCTTGTTCAAGCAAATAACGATGCAGAAGCAAGTTCAACAATAGCTTACTTTTGGAGAAGTGAACCACGTGTGCTTTTTACTGGTGTCAAACTGCACTTTGTAAGGAGTCGTATTGTAAATAGCTTCACCATTGATCTGCAGAGAAACAACGTAGTGCATATATCGCATTCCACATTGCATACAATCAGCCAGTCGCCCATCTCCGTAAGCCGATCTTCAAATATAGGCAAAATTCTTCCATCGTGAGTAGGACCAACGTTGAGCAGGAGGTTGCTAGCATTCAACTACCATCAAAACATAGCAGAACGCTGCTGTGTGTTTACCCATTGCAAGCGACTGACGACACAAGTTGATAAATAAGATGCGATGCATTCCAGAAGTGATCAAGGGCTTCCTGTATGTAGGACGCCAATTATTTTCGCTCAATGCAAGGTAGTACTAGTAGGTGTTAGCTTACTGTTCTGTCGTATCCCCACGAACTCATTTGTATTGTATAGCAACTTTCCCATTTCTCAGGCTGCAAAACTCCAGGACTGAACCTATTGAATTTCACTACTGTAAAGACGTCGCCAGGAAAGAGTGTGGTATCTTTCGTTTACCTGTCACCACCAGTGTTGTAGTCTCCTCCAGATCCAGAACCCCACCTAAATTCACTTCTGTTATAATAATAGACCAGAGGGTGACATTCACTGGCCTGTTATTAACAAGAACTGTATTTTGATTTGGACCATTATTGTATAGCCAACTAATAAAGTTCGGCGCTTTCCAGTACTTCGTTGAATCGTGCGTACAAGGTGCATCGCCAGCTCCATCAGCCCAAATCACATCAGGCTAGAAGTACAACTACCTAAAAAATGTAACGCTTTTTTTCTTTGTACTCTACTTGATATTTATTGACAATGTCTTCAAGCGTTGGCAACAATATTTCGTCGACAAACGCCGTTGTTGCGCAGCTATTATTATTGTCTTGAACGTAGAGAGGATTGTACCATTCTCTGAGGCTGTGGTACAGTCCCATAACAAGTCCTTGAGCTCTAGCGCTGCTCGTCAAAGTGCCAACGAGATCTCGCACAGGTCCAACATCCATGCTAGAGAAAGAGGAATGTCTATAGGGAAATCATAATGTGCGGTCAATTTTTTCTACCTGTTCCAATTCCAATGCTAGAAGAGAATAAAAATAGCGAAGTAATGCGTGAAAGTTTCTCATTTGCTTGCCTGAGGACTTGGGAAGTTGCACCAGCCTTCGTGATGCTTTGAAGACAATACGACGTCTTGGGAAAGATTACTCGTCATGTAGAAACAACTTAATTGCGCTATACTTACATTTAGCTCCAGCGCGTTTGAACATCGCTGCCCAGGCGTCTGGGTCGTACATTTCAGCTTTGAACATCGGAACAAAGTCAGCATATCTGAAAGTAGTATATTTCTTGATCTTCAATTTATCTATCAGTGAGTGCATGACTTACTTGAACGGAGGACCTGTGCAAGGAAATTTGTCAGGACGGACTCCACTGCAGCCGTAGTTTTTATTGTGAAAGTTAACAAAGACCGGATTTCCTGCCATGAGCTCATGCCAGTACCACTCAGTTTTGAATGACGGTACGGTGTATAGTCCCCAGTTAACTAGAGAAAAAGACGCCCATGCCCATTTTATCATACACCAGTGGCAGTCTTACCAAAAATTCCAAATTTAGCGTCATCAAACCAACTAGGAGTCGGCCTGAAGGAAAGGCTCTGGTGGAAGATATGAATGAATCTAGCAGTTTCAGACAAATCTAACGTACCCTCCAATTGTTTTCAAATTTAGGAGAAGGGCACGACTCTGTTTTGTTCATACTTGTGGGGCATGCATGAGACGAGTAAATGACAACTAATAAAGCAAAACCGTAGACGCTAATATACGAGGAAGACCTTTCATATACATCTGTATGTGTACGGTGGATACTCGAAAACCGACTGAAGCATCATTTCCACGTCCTTGTCGCAGAAAAAGTCAAGCACCATCGCCCTGTCCATGCCATCAGAATTAAAATCTTAAAAAGAAAAGCGCATTGCTTCATTAGTGCACCTAGCCTAATTATCAGACCTACCGCCCCCGCGGTAAACAACGCGAACCCCTCTTTCAGGCTTCTGTGGATCCACTGGATACTGCAAACGAAAGTCGACACTTAACGCTAGAACCTCGAACTCTCGCATACCGTCATCGTCTCATTCAGCAAACCGAGAACATAACAAGAGCTGTTAAAATATACATAGCCAGGAGCCTTTGGCTTGCTCTTGCACTGCGCCGGCATGGTCACGTCTGCACAAACGCTAACAGAATAGTTGTAGCCGCGACCGTCCGTCGCAGTGAAAACCGTTGTGGCGAGGGCTGATAAATCGTATGTGTAGCAGCCGCTCGCCGACGACAGATCAGGAACTTTTTGTGGGCACGAAGCGGCGCCAACGTCGCCCGGAGCACAAATGAGAGCACACGCCAAAGCGACAAAACGAAGCATAGCGTTAGCGTTGAGGCGGTGACGGTCTCGTGATGAGCACCTATACTTTGCACTAGGTCGAGGCTATGTATTGAGAGTTTAGTCTGTGCGGATTTAAGAATACCTTAAACGGATTGAGCGCCTCAATGCTTCCGACGTCACTAAATCGTTCGCCACAATTAATAGTATTTATCTATTACAATTAAATCGTGTATGCTAGCTTTAGTAAATAAGATAAGATGTCTCACCTGGTGATGTACCTGCATGATGGCCTGCTTTCTTCAGTCAACACAAAAGACACTAAAAAGTAGAGTGCATTTAGACATAATAGGTCAAAACCAAACTCGCGTAGATAAGAAAGAAAAGAACAGCAGGCAGACGCTTAGACACACAGAGAAATGGCCGAGCAAGTTTGACTACTCAGCATTGCAGCAGACCGTTTTAGGCCATCAGATTTGTCATTTTGTAAACCCAAGCAATAGAAGATGGGTTTTCACTAGGACTCACAACAGGTGGCATGATGTGAAGCCCGTCCGATTTTTGCGTAAATTTGATTGCGCCGCTGTACCCCAAGAGAGTGACCGACGTCGTCGTAGTTGAGTGTATCTGGGTCAGAACAAAGTCGTTTCCTTTAAAAACACTGGTTAAGTAAGTATCAATAGATAAAAACTAGCAACCTGCATCAGGCCATTCGAATGTGATGGCGTATGCTGTTGTACAGTTACAGCGTCCAGACGGAAGCTTGTTCAAGCAAATAACGACGCTGTAGCGAGCTCGAGGATAACTTACCTTTGGAGAAGTGAACCACGTGTGCTTTTTGCTGGTGTCAAACTGTACTTTGTAAGGAGTCGTATTGTAAATAGCTTCACCATTGATCTGCAGAAAAACAACGTAGTGCACGTATCGCATTCGACATCGCATACAATCAGCCAGTCGCCCATCTCCGTAAGCCGATCTTCAAATATAGGCAAAATTCTTCCATCGTGAGTAGGACCAACATTGAGCAGAAGATTGCTAGCATTCAAATATCATCAAACATGGCAGAACGCTTCGAGTTTACCCATTGCAAGCGACTGACGACACAAGTTGATAAATAAGATTCGATGAATTCCAGAAATGATCAAGAGCCTCCTGTATGTACCGTAAGACTTGCATGGTATAGTGTACGTGTCAGCTTACCGTTCTATCGTATCCCCACGAACTCTTTTGTATCGTATAGCAACTTTCCCATTTCTCAGGCTGCAAAACGCCAGGACTGAACCTATTGAGTTTGACTATGAGTATAGTAGACGGTGTCGCGAGGGAGTGTAGTGTGTGTACCTGTCGTGACCAGTGTTGTAGTCTCCTCCAGCTCCAGTACCCCACCTGTTAGTTCCACTATCGTTATAAAAAATGAATAAGAGATTTACTGGCCTGCTATTAACAAGAACTGTATTTCGATTTGGACCATTATTGTAGAGCCAACTAAGAAAGCTTGGCGCTTTCCAGTACTTTACTGAATCGTGCGTGCAAGGCGCATCGCCAGCTCCATCAGCCCAAATCACATCGGGCTACGAGTAAAACCAACTACAATGTGTAAATGCTTTGTTTCATATTCTACCTGATATTTATTGACCATGTCTTCCAGCGTTGGAATTAATATTTCGTCGACGAACGCCGTTGTTGAGCAGTTATTATCATTGTCTTGGATGTAGAGAGGATTGTACCATTCTCTGAGACTGTGATACAGTCCCATAACGAGTCCTTGAGCCCTGACGCTGCTCGTCAAATTGCCAACGAGATCTCGTACAGGTCCAACATCCATGCTATAAAGAGATACAGAGGATGGTATGTACGACAATGTTTTTTCTACCTGTTCCAATTCCAGTGCTAGAAGAGAATAAAGAATAACAATGTAGCAAAGTAATGTGTGTGACAGCTTTCATTTGCTCACCTGAGGGCTTGGGAAGTTGCACCAGCCTTCGTGATGCTTCGATGTCAAGACGACGTCTTGCGAAAGGTCACTCGTCATGCAGAGAAACAAATTCAGTTGCGCTCTACCTACATTTAGCTCCAGCGCGTTTGAACATCGCTGCCCAGGCGTCTGGATCGTACATTTCAGCTTTGAACATTGGAGCAAAGTCACCATATCTGAAAGGAATATCTTAGCCTTGATTTCGTCTATCCACGTCTGGCTTACTTGAATGGTGGACCTGTGCAGGGAAATTTGTCAGGCTGAACTCCACTGCAGCCAAAATTTTTATTGTGAAAGTTAACGAAGTCTGGCTCTCCTTCCATTAGACGACGCCAATACCACTCGGTTTTAAATGACGGTACGCTGAAAATTCCCCAGTGAACTAGAGAAAAAGATCTCCATGCCCCCCCATTCCATCATGCACCAGTATCTCGTACTGAATATGCCAAATTTAGCGTCGTCGAACCAAGTTGGAATCGGTCTGAAAGCAAGGCTCTGGTGAAAAAACAATAGATTCAATTGATTTAGTTTCAAGCGAATCTACCCTACCCTCCAATTGTTTTCGAATTTAGGAAAAGGACAAGACTCTGTTTTGCTCATACTTGCGGGACATGCATGAGACGAGTAAATGAGAACTAAAACGAAGCGATAGTAGACGCTAAGGCGTGAGGAACTTTCCTACATCTGAATGTGTCCGCTGGATACTCAATGACCGACTGAACCATCATATCCACGTCCTTGTCACAGAAAAAGTCGAGTATCATTGCCCTGTCGAGATCTAAAAAGAGCACCTTGCCTCATTCATTGTAGTGCACGTAGAATTGAGCAGACCTACCGCCCCCGCTGTAAACAACGCGAACGCCCCTCTCAGACTTCTGTAGGTCGACTGGATACTAGAAAAGAAAGACGACACTTAACAAGAATCAGGAACTCTCGGACACAGCCGCATATACTGTCATCGTTTCATTGAGCAAACCGAGAACATAACAGCCTTTTGAGTCGTACTGATAACCGGGAGCCTTTGGCTTGTTCTTGCACTGCGCTGGCGTGGCGCTCACGTCCGCACAAACGCTAGCAGAGTAGTTGTGACCCTGACCGTCCGATACCGTAAAAACCGCCGAGGCGAGGGCAGACAAATCGTATGTGTAGCAGCCGCTCGTCGACGACTGATCGGGAACTTTTTGCGTGCACGAAGCGGCGTTGGCGCCGCTCGCGGCACAAAGGAGAGCACACGCCAAAGCAACGAAACGAAGCATAGGGTTGAGAGTAGAGACGGTCGCGTGATGAGCACCTACTTTGCATTAGTACTCACGTACAGGTCTAAACTATACTGTGAATGCTTTATATAGTGAGAGAGTGAGAGAGAGTGAGAGTCGGGGTAGTAGGCTTAGTCCGTGCAGAATAAAGACTCTAGAGAAATTCAATACCTTCATACTTGGTCCGGTCTCCAATAAGAGTCGGCTCCATTAGTATATCGCCGTCAACGGAAAATACGGTCACATAGGACTCTATGTGACCTCGATCCTCCTCCGACTTGACGGCCAATATAATCGAATCTCCCGTACCGGGAACGAACTTAAACGACGAAAACCCGACCGTCGGATTAAGCGCGCCAATTCGTCGATACGTGACGTCACGAAATCGCTCGTCGCAACTAATGAGCAAATTCGTCGCACGACGCTCATCCTCCTGATCGTCATACGACTCGCGACTCGCGCGTCGCGGCAAGAAGAACCAGCGCCGATGAACGTCGCTCCAGCACGCCGCCTCGTGTATAACGTATCCCGGATGCTCGATCCCGATCGCCGAGTGCAACGCATTGTAATTGTCGATCCAGTTCAGATGCCGAACGCCGCCGAGAGGGCCGACCTTCTTGACCCACTGCGGATGAGCGTTGCGCACTTCGCCGCGCGTCGTCGTCCAAACTTTGCCCAATCCGCCGACGTAGAGATGCCGATTGTGCACGGTCATCCACTCGCCTTTGAAACCCTTCGCGATGCCGCCCGGACCGTCGCTCAGTATCGTCCACGGCACGACGGCGATTTCCTCGACGTCGCGTCGATCGAAGCCGCGCACGTAGAAGACGATTCCCGTGCGATCGTCGACGGCGAGAAGTTTCCCGTTGAAGAAGGTCAAGTCGGATAATTCCATACCACGCCCACGCTCGGAAATGGACGACGTCAATTCGACGCGTCGCGCGTCCCACGTGATTTCGGCGCTGCGACGATTTTTCGCGACGACGAGATCGCCGCGTTTGAGATAGCTTCGCCATTTCGTCGGCGCTTTGCCGTCCGACGATTTGATCGCCGAATCGGTGTCCAAGTCGGCGACGATGCCGATTCGATAGACGCGTTCGCCGTCGGCGAGACGGCGCGGTTTCGTGTGAGGATACGTCGTGTTGAGGATGATGGGCGGCGGAGGTTGTTGGTGTGGCGACGAGCGAGCGAAGCGCTTTCGAGCCAAGCTCGGGTTCTTTTCGTCTGGTAGGACGATGACGATTGTTACGACGAAGCCGATTAGGACGAGAATGACGGTGATGCGCTTGGCGAAGCGCATCGATCGTTCGGGAGGCTGTAGGGGAGCTCTCAGGGCCGGCAAAGCGCGCATTCTTTAAAGGAGTTGACAGCGCGACTGTTGCAGTGACTCTGCGATGAGCGACGATGCCGAAAACGAAGAGTAGAAACCGTTTCTGCCTTTTGTACTTCGAGGTCGCTCGCGTTAGAGGCACGTGCAAGTAAATACCACAATTACTTGAGTAAATACGGTAGTAAATATTGAATCTCTGGCTGTAAATTTTTGAGGCACCAGAGACGTTCTTAACATCTGAAATTTGGGCCAGACTCGCACGAATACGATGAATTCTTTAGACGCTAATACAATACACACAAAACAGAACATCAAAAAACTTGAAAGAACGTCTCTTACCACGGATTCTAGAATCCGTGCTCTTACTCTACTCGGTCCACTTAATGACATGGTGATTCCGGCACGCACTTTCCCGCCGTCACGAATCGCGATGCCTTGTAGGCTCTCAAATCACGCATGACCCGATCTTCCTCGACGTCCCGCACGCACCCAACGAAGCCGCGATAGTCGTCGAGACCGTGCGGCGAGTCCGGCGCGCCGCCGAGACAAACATCGCCGTCCACATCGAGCGATTCCAAACTTCCTTGAACCATTCCAGACGTTGATGCGCCGTCAACTCGAAGACTGCCGGAAACTCCCATTTTCGACGCGATAACCGTATGCCAAGCGTTGTCGTCGATTCGCTGAGTGCTGGTTATTTCAGCGGCGGCGAGAGCGCTCGTCTGGAAGCGGAATTGCACTTTGCCGCCGACGATACGAATAGCGAAGAAATCCGTTGGAGTCGGGTCAGCATCGGATTGACTCTGACGCGTATAATAGACGAGACCCGTGTCGCATTCGGTCTTGAGTCGTAGCGCGACGACGTTCGCCGTTCGATTAAACGTCGTCGACACGTTGAATTGGAGTTTCGATATGCCGTAGAAGTGCGCCGTCGACAGAGCGCAACCGAAAGCGGCGTCGTGGAGAACGACGCGTTGCGAGTCGATCGAATTGCCGTTGATCGTCACGTCGCGTATGCAGCCGTCGTAGTCGCCGGCGCCGAGCGTCACATCGCCGCTCGCCGCATCGACGACGGTACACATTGGAGCAAGCTGCGCGGTCGTTACTCCGTCGACGACGATTTGAACGAGCGACGCGTCGATCGACGTTTCGACGCGATGCCAACGTCCGTCGGCGTAGGCGTCGGGCAACGCGGCCGTCTGCGTAGTCCCGTCGCAATTGAGATTCAGAGCCAGGTTGCCGTCAAAGCGAACAGATACTGCGTTATCTCTTATTACGTACGAAAAGATGTTTCCTTGGTTCGAAGTCGTTCTGTAGCTGAAGGCGAACGTCGTCACATTGGTAGCGTCTAGAGGATACGTGGCTCGGCTTATGTTGCCGAAGCTCATTACCGTCTGCATGCTCTCGCAATTGTCGCCCGTGTAGCCGTACGGGCAAACGCAGTAGTGACGACCGGCATAATTGTCGACGCACGTACCGCCGTTGTTGCACGGCGAATCGGCGCAGGCGTAGAGACATCGAGGCAAATCGGCGGAATCGGCAATGCACGCCGACGCCGCGTTGCGAACGAATCCAGACTGCGATCCGCCGGTCGTTACGGTGCCGGCGCCCGGCAACGGCGTCCACGGAGTGAACATTTCTTCGGTAGACGGAGAGTCGATGTAAACTTTGAGCTGAGTTGACGTGCTGACGACGAGAACTCGATGAGGTACTTCGTCGTCGAGAGTAACCGTTGAACTCTCTTCGCTAACGACTCCGTTTTCTTTGTACTTGATGACGTTTTCGACTCCGTCCGATTCTAAAGAGACCAGGCGTCCCATGGTTGTACCCTCGAAAATCGTCATCACGCTGCCACTCGTTTGCTGTATGTCCGCAACGAAGACGAAATGGCTAGAGTCGCAGAAATCGACTGACGCTACGTTGCTTTCGCTCCATCCCAAACGGCCGGTTGTTTCGTTGTAAAGTAGACTAACGTTTTCAGCCTTGCACAGCAGAGCGAGTTTGTCGCGGAGACTCTTGGCATGCTGGCACGTTTCGCCGGTTAAACCGTCAGGACATTGGCAGTCAAATCCAGCTAGTTTATCCATGCACGTTGCGCCGTTTTGGCACGGTGTCGGCGCGCACTCGTCTATTTCAATGCTGCAGAGAGAGCCAGTGAAACCTTGCGAGCATTCACACGAGAAACCAGCGATGCCATCTCGGCAAAGGCCGCCGTTCTGACATGGAAACGAAATGCAATCGTCTATATTCGTCTCGCACATCACACCCGTAAAACCAATGTGGCACACGCACTCGAATTTACCGATGCCGTTTTCCACGCAAGTGCCGCCATTTTGACACGGACTCGACGCGCATTCGTTCAAATTCGTCTCGCAGCGTAGCCCAGTGAAACCGACTGGACAGCGGCACGTAAACGAATCGACTTCGTCGACGCAAGTGCCGCCGTTTCCGCACGGCACGGACGCGCAATCGTCCACGTTCGTCTGACACTCGGCGCCGGTGAAACCTCTCTCGCACATACAAATAAAACCGTCGACTAGATCCGAGCACGTGCCGCCGTTCTTGCACGGCGACGAGTCGCACTCAACGAGCTCCGTTTCGCAAAGTTGTCCTGTAAATCCAGACGGACAGCGGCACTGGAAAGAAGCAATGCCGTCTTCGCACGTCGCTCCGTTTCTGCACTGCGACGGCGCGCACTCGTCGATGTTGACGTCGCAGAACGGTCCTGCTAATCCGAGTGGGCAAATGCATTGGAATCCGGCTATTTGGTCGCAACACGTGCCACCTGAGTTGCACGGCGACGACGCGCACTCGTCGATATTCGTCTCGCAGTCGTGTCCTTCAAAACCGCTCGAGCACGTGCAATTGTACTCGTCGATTCCGTTCGTGCACGTAGCGTTGTTTCGGCACGGCGACGAGGCGCACTCGTCGATGTTGACGTCGCAGAGCGAACCGGTGACGCCCGACGGACAGTTACAAGAAAATCCGCCCGGCAAATCGGTGCACGTGGCGCCGTTGTGGCAAGGATCGCTCGTGCATTCGTTGAACTGCTCGCAGCTGACGCCGCTGAAGCCCGTCGGACAGGCGCAGGAATAGATTGCTCCGTCCGTGCACGTGGCGCCGGCGAAACACGGCATTGTGGCGCACGTTCTCGTCGTGCACTGGGATTCCGGCTTGTTGAATCGGATGTTGAGAGTTTGGGTTATGTTCGCAAAGTGCTCGGCGATTTTCTTGTCGAGAACGTAGCAGAGTTCTCCGTTTAGCATGATTAGAGCGAGACCTCCGATGGATTTCACGTTGCTCAATCCGTCCAAGTCGACTAATGTAGGCGCATTGTAGACAACGAGATCTGTGCCAATCGACTGCAGATGAAGCAGACCATCAACGTTGTCAAGATTCTAAAGAAGTGCAACGTTTGACTTGGAACTAGTAACGCCCAAGCATGTACGTTCTTACCGCTTCGAGAGCAATTTGAAACTGCCTTCCGATTGTCTGAACGTTCGCTAGGCCGTCAACGTTTCTCAAATCATTGGAAGACAAAATAACGTCACCTAGAATTAAACCCGATATTGTTAAAAGGACATACACCGTTTAAATATGATTAATCTACCTGTTGTTGCCTTCACTGGAGTAAATCCGTCAACATCTTGAAGCTTGCTGTTCGCCTGAACGAGCAAGTCGGTGATAGTCAAATCCGTTCTAGTAACGTTCGCCGACAAGTCAGCCAAGGTGGTCAAATCCGTGTTTCCGATAACAGCGACAGAGCCGTACGACTGCAAGTTTTCAAGCCCCTTAAAGTCGGTCAATTGGGTACCCGTGATGTGCAAAGATCCGGTTACTTCCTACGGAGCAAACACAATAGAATAGAAACACGAAATCAAAGTCATTTACCGTCAAATCCTGCAACCCGCTCAATGACGTTACGCCGCACTGTACGTCGCCACCACACTGTATATTCAAGTCACCGACTACTCTAACGCATTTTTCCAGCAATAGTAAATCGGAGCTCAGCGAGACGACTCTCGGCACGCTTCCACACGTTCGATCAATGCTAATGCGAGCAGATGCTGGCGCACTCGTCAGGCCGTCCGTGTCGTAGGCGACCACCGTCACAGTTCGATCGGCAGTGCTGGCGAGAAAACTAAAGATGCTTCTCATGTTGTCGTTGGCGTATTCCAAGCCGGCAGCGAGGACGGCGGAATAATCGCTTGCCGTTCCCATGCCGGAGATTGTTAGAGAACGAGTCGAAGTATTATAGTTTTCCTAAAAGAGAACAAACGATTTTATCTCTCTAAAGACATTTCTTTTGCTGTATATTTTTACAATTGTTAGCGGGGTATTCAGAGACGACGTGTCGATTTGAAGCCGCTCCTTGAGTCCGTCCGGCGCTGATGCTAAAGTCGCTACCACTTTCGAAATTAGGAATTCGTCTTGGACAAGCTGAGTGCCGCAAGTGGCGGTCAAGCGAACAGACGTAGCGCTTTCCGATATCGTTGTGCTGTAGTCAATACCGGTCGCCTAGAAAGAATTAATAACTGCAAGTTTCTCTTAGAAGACAAATAGTGTACCTCGATTCCGTTCAAATCGACGATTGGCGGACTTCTAGTCAGAAGAATGGTCACGTCTGTCGTCGCCATGACGCTAGTATTAACGCCGTCAAATGCCGTGACTTGGACGAGCCGATGAGTTCGCGCGCTTGTCGGTCGCGTCACACTGGGACGGAATCGAACGCTGTTGGCTAACACGGAAGAATATCGCGACGGCGGCAAGTCGATAGGTGAGGACAGAGTCAATCGATAAGAGTCGCTCATATACTCAACGACGATGTCGTTCTGTTGAGGAGTAACTGGCATAGAGCAGTTGCATGCGCCCGAGAGGTCGATTCGACACGGCCCCGTCGTCGCGCACGAATCGACGACGAGAACGTCGGTCGATTCGCCGTCGTAAATCACAACGTCGACCTGCTCAATCGTGCCGTCAGCATCGGTCACCGTCGCCGCATCAGCGGCAATTTTAGCCGAATTTCCGCTCATGCTGTATAAGACATCGACGGAAAAGTCAATGCCAGCCACCAAAGGACCGTTCAAATCAACTTCGGGAACGTTGTCGTTCACAAGAATGATCTCTATGGAGACGACGCAGGTGACGTCTCGTCGTCCGTCGCTGACGGAGATGCTCACATGACGAGTTCCCTCTGTTGGCTCCGACGCCGTGTTCTTATACGTTAACATTCGCAGAAGGGATTCATAGTTGACGTCCTTTCCGCTTCCTTGCAAATCAATTCTAGTCGAGTCCATCGACGATTGTACAGATATTCCCTTGTACGGACTCGATGCGATATCAATAGCAATTTTCTCGTAGTTGCCTTTGTGGCCGTACAGTTCAACGACGGCGGAAACGATCGAGTGATCGACGTCTATGTCGGCGAGTTGAAGCGTAGGCGCAACGAATAGCTCCGCAGCGGGACTCGATTCCCTATAGGTGATGAGCGAAGACGAGTTGCTGCACGACAGAGTAACGTTGTTGTCGTCGACTAGCGATACTTGCACGACGACGCAGAGTCGGTTGCTGTGGAACGTGCCGTCGAACACTTGGAAGCAAATTGACCGGTTTCCGGGAGTCGGTTCGCCAGCCCGATTGATATAGGCGACGCTGCGGAACGCGTCTTGGTATTCCGACACAAAAGCAGCGCCAACAAGAGTCAATTTCGTGGAAGTAACTAAAAAATAATCATTTAAAAGTGATGCTGCGAAGTTTTCTTCTTCTTACTGGTCGTAGTTATTTTGCCCGAAACTTGGCCTTCCAACTTGATTTCTTCCATGCCAATATCTAGCACGCCCGTAAGGGTGACGGTGCCGTTTCTCATTAGGAATAGTTCGTTGTTGTCATCGTCTTTTAGTCCAATTCCGGCCGTCATGCCGACGTTCGCTAAATCGGAGCCTTCTTTGTATAGAACGGTGGGTCGTTGTGCCGTCAGCACGGGCGAAACGACGTTGAGCAGTGTTAGATCAACATAGATTTTCACGGTGATCGGCGTTCCTTTTTCGTCCGTAGCCGTGATGAGTATGCAGCGAGCTCCTCTGTTGGAAATCGTTGACCCTTGAGGAGTCGTGGCGTAATACTGCAGAGATTGCAATCGCGCCTAAAAGAACAGAAAAATATAATTATATGCATTAACACCAAGTGGCTAAAATCGTACATTCGCTTGGGCCGTCAGTTGTCCTGGAATCACTATTCGATTCGCGCCAGAGACTCCCGTCAACGAGACGGACTCAAAAGCACTGGCGTTTACTAGCTCGATAACAATTTCAGACACTCGACTTCCAACGTCGACATCAATCAAATTCAGCTCGGCTTCTCCGGCAACGTCTAAAGGATCGTCGGCATTCTGCACGTGTGACAGCCTATTGCCGTTCGTCGTCATTAGCAGCGGGCTGTCGTCTATCAAAACAACGTCGATCTGTATCGTCACCGTGTTTGAAAGATGAATGCCGTCCTCGACAGACACGCTGACGTTCCTTAATCCAGCAGCCGGTTCTGATTGGAGATTTCGATAGCGAAGCGTTGCAAGTGCCGCCTGGAAAGACGAAGCCGGTGCAGGCCCAACCAACGTAAGAGCATTCATTGCAGGGACGATTGTAATTCCGTTCATAGGCGTCACGTCGATTTTTTCGTCGTTGCCGTCCTTTGCATCGATCAGAATAACAGATGCCGAGTTGATTGCGTGAGATGCTGAATCGTCTTTATCCGACACGACGAATCCGGCCAACTTGCCGACGTCGAGATAGCCCGATTCTTCGACATATTGATGAATAGACGAATTGCTGACGGAAACAATCGGCGCGTTGTCGTTCGCCGTCACAACGTCGACGAGAATACGAAGAGCGTTGGAAACGACGTCGCCCGTGTGTACGGTCACGTTGAATTCGCGAGTGCCGGGCGTCGGCTCGTCTTTGCTGTTGTCGTAGAATATAGTGCGGAAGACGCGCAAGAATTCCTCCGCGTCGACGGGATCGTTCGATTCCAAGTACAAAGAGCTCGAAACGCTCGCATTGCCGCTTAGAAGAGTGCCGTCTTTGTCGGCTGCCGATAGAGTACTTCCCGTCAGATCAAAGCTCAGCCCCTCGGCCAAACCGTCTGGAAGCAACGGAAACGACACGCGGAGCTGTCGATAACGATTGTGCGGAGCGCGGTCGCCGTCTTGCACGGCTAGTCCAATTTGGGCACCAACGTCGACGGCGGAGCCCGATTCGTTGAAAGCAAAAGTCGTTCGAACTGCCGTCAGCTGCGGCAAGTGATCGTCCCGAAGCGTAACGTTGACGGTCGCCATCGCATTTCCTTCGTGAAGACTGTCGTAAACGATGACGGAGACGTTTCGTCGGCCGGGCGGCGGTTCGTCGAACGTGTTCTCGTACATCAGCGACGCCACGACGGCTTCGTACACGTCAGGCGACGCCGATCCCGTCACGGTGATGGTTTGATGCGACGAACTGTAGACGACGGCCAATTGAGGAGAGCCACTTGCGTCGATTGTCAAACGTTCACGCATATTTTGATCGACAACGGCATCGTTGGGTGGCGCGTCGAGTTGAAAGACCGCGCGGACGATATTGTCGCCGTCTTCGTCGGTGACCGTCGCGCCAGCGCCAATGGAAATAGGAGCGCCGTCTTCCACAAAATCAAATGCCGTCGTAGGGAGAACTATTTTCGGTAGAATGTCATTGACGTTGGTAACTCGTATGACGACCGAAGTGCTCCCGTTTCTCGGAGGATCGCCGCCGTCCTCTGCCACGACGGTCAACCGGAACAGTCTCTTCGCTTCGAAATTCAACGACGTTTTCACGCTGATCTCGCCGCTCGTGGAATGAATCTCAAAATGTCCCATGTCGTTTCCGGCGGTAATTCGATACGTCACGTTGCCGTACGCTCCGGCGTCTTTGTCGACGGCACTAACGACGATAACGTGAGAGCCGATCGAAGCGTTCTCCGACACGTTCGTCGAGTAGACGTCGGAGCCGAACGTTGGCGATTCGTCGTTCTCGTTCGTCACTCCAACTCGAATAATAGTCGTATCGGTGTTCACGCCGTCCGAAGCGATGGCGGAAAATTCGTGCAGTGAAGTCGTTTCGTAGTCTAAAGCACCGGCAATTCGAACATCGCCAGTCGACGAATCTACGGCGAACAAGTCGGCCGGGCCAGATAGAGAATACGTAACAACGTCGAGCTCGTCATCATCGAGGGCACGAATGGTTAGAATAACTTGATCTTGTTCTATCAGTTCAGAAACCGTCATGGTGTAGATTTCCTGCTGGAAAACAGGCGAATTATCGTTCTCGTCCGTTACGGAAATATCTACGAGAGCCTCGCTGCTTCGCGCGGGCATGCCGCCGTCGATAGCGGCGATCTTAAACGAGTACTGAGCTGTAGTTTCGTAATCCAGAGGACCGCTGACGAAAATCTGTGCCGAAAGACCGTCCGACTGCGTTTTCACGTCAAACGGCAACATATCAGCATTGACCAATTCGTATCTGAGGTCTCCTAACGTTCCGGAGTCTGCATCCGAAGCGCTCACTGTGACTACAACCGTATTCATGGCGGCACCTTCTGACACTGACTCAGAATAGGAAGATTGGTCAAAAATTGGACTGTTGTCGTTGACGTTTTCGATAGTGACGTAAATTTGAGCCGTCGATGATAACGCCGGATCGCCGCCATCTGTTGCCGTCACTGTGAAATCGTATTCCACATCGCCCATCTCGAAGTCTAAATCTCTCGTTGTTGTGACTTCACCCGTACTTGAATCGATCTCAAATGGAATAAAGGAGCCAGAACCCGAACCCGAACCCGAACCCGAACCGGACCTGTCAATGCTGTAAGTAATGTGAGCATTTTCGTTTGAATCCCTGTCAGTGGCTTCCACGGTGACGATCAAGCCACCGGACGCGATGTCTTCCCTCTTCGTCGTTCTCCATTCAGATTGACGGAAGAGCGGCGCGTTATCGTTGACGTCGATGACGGTAATATGAACATCTGCCGTGCCGCTTCTCGAATTTGATTGGCCTTCGTGATCGTGTGCGACGACTGTGAGATAATGCTCGTGGCCACCCTGAACGTCGTAATCAAGTGCTCCCGCCGTGGTAATCTCTCCCGTCATTGAATCGATTTTAAAAAGACTGCTGCCGCCTTGAATGGAATAGGTGATTTGATCGTCGCCGTACTGATCGGCGTCTGTCGCGCTGACGGTAACGACGGGCCGGTTGAGAGCGTCGCCTTCCTCTATCGATCCGGCAAACATCGCAAAGTCAAAAACTGGAGAATAATCATTTACAGCGACAATGGTAATGTTCGTCGTCGCCAGAGGGCTCTTGGCTCCGTCGTCATCATAAACGTAGACAGAAACGGTGCGAATTCCCGGCGTCGGTTCGTCTTTCACGTTGACATATTTCAAGTCGAGCGAGCGCCAGCGGTATTCGGCCAAAGACGCTTCGCCCGAAATTTTGATTGACTGACTGTTGCCGCCCAAAGCCGAATTGTTCTCCGCTCCCACGTTGCCGTATATGTGTTCAACGGGATACGTGTCGAGAAGGCCCTCTATTTCGACCGACGCCCAGCTGATGTTGACGCTGTCCGGATCGTAGATAGTCGCATTGATGCTGGCGATTCCGACGCCGGCACTTCCTTCGTAGAAATCGACGGTGTAATCGATACCCGGCGCAAATGGACCGTTGAGGTCGACGCGCGGAGGATCGTTGACGGCGGAAAAGTCGATATACACGGTGGCTATGTTAGAAGTGCTAGACCCATCGTTGACAGTGAGACGAACGACACGAGGCAAAGTCTGCGGATCTCCCAATCTAGAAAAATATGAACAGAACACCTTTGAGTTGCATGACAAACAGTGAAATGATGATCGTACCCCTTGTGTTCGTAAGTAAGCGTTTTGAGCACGGATTCGTAACTACCCAGGCTTGCAATGCCAGAGAGAGTTAGAAAATCGTGGGTGCTCGACGAATGGAGAGTGATGCTACCACTGGTCGTCACCGCTAATACTTCGTCATCTCCGTCATGAGCCTGTTCAATGAAGATATGCGCCGATTCAATTGTAACACTATCAATATCTAAAACGACGATAAAATGTACTATTTGAAATAATTACTCCTGCACACGTACCTGTGATACTCAAATCTTGAGAGACAATTACGCCAGGGCCACTGCCTTCGGTGTAAGTCGTCATAAAGTCCATAGCGCCGCCGTCTCCCACTGTCAGAACAGGATCATCGTTTACGTTGACAAGCTCGATGTAGGCAAAAGCAGGTGCGGACGTGTGTCGACCATCATTGACGGTGACGGTGACGACGCGAAGGCGACCCGTCGGCTGAACGGCCGTATTTTCGTACGTCACCGATTGAACGACGGCTTCGTAAATGGAAGGACTCGCTTCGCCGGAAACGACAAGAACGTGCGGATTCGAATTGTCGACCGTAAGCCCGTGCAAACTCCCAACGGCCAATTTTTCGTTCATACCGTCCTCGGGGTCAGTCACAGCGACGACGAGTTCGGCGACGATTGCAGATGCATCCGGATCTGTAATAGCAACAGAACTGTGCGCTATGGCAACAGGTTTGCCGTCTTCAACGAATCGAGTAAAGAAAGACGACTCTTCGTTAACGATATCGCCGGAGAATAAGTCCGGATCGACGCCGGAGTAGTCCGAGGCAGAAAAGTTGCGCTTGTCGAGATCAATCGAAGGCGCTTCATCGTTGAAAATTTTAACTTCCACTAGAATTTCTCGCGGTAGCGTCGCATTGGCCGTTGACGTCGTAGAGGCGACGGATAGCGATACGGTACGATTGACGTCGGCCAAATTGGTCGCATTGTCTACGTAGCTCAACGAGCGTATAATAGTCTCGTATTCGCTTGCACTCGCTCCACCGGAGAGAAGAAGATTGCGTCGCCTGTCACTGTACGACGCTCGCACGGCAGTTCCCGCCGGCAGTGCGACGGAAATCGATTCGGTTGAAAAGTGAGGCTGCGACGTGATCCAAGCGCGTACTTCATTGATGGTGACAACCTCGTCCATATCGTGAAGCGTAGCATTTGGTGCGATGCGTACAGAATCGGAGGGATCAAGAAGAACGACGCGATCGTTCACGTCGTCGACATAGACGGGATTATCGTCGGCGTCCAATATCGTTATGATGACTTGTGTGCTATCGGTGTGACTCGGAACATCCAAGTCTTCGACAAAAACGGTAAAATTGTACATTTTGACCGTTTCGTAGTCCAAGGCGTCGCTGACAAAAAGTGCTTTGTTTCTTTCGACAAATGGAAGTCCGACGGCGTTAGGGTCAATAAAAGTTCTGTAGTTCGAGAGACCGTCGGCGTCAGAGGCCATTAGCCGTACAACAAATTGATCGATTGGAGCATCTTCGCGTATGTCTCGGTAAAAGTCGCGAGTGAAAGTGACAGGATTATCGTTCACGTCGTCCACCCGGATTCGCACCGAAGACGTCGCTATTGACGAGCCGGCTCCAGAGCCTTCGCTTGAGTCCAAGAGCACTGCCACCAAATTGTACTGCGTTTGCAGCTCGCGATCGATTGACGTATTGCCGGTAAATATCGTTCCGTTAGAATCGATTGTAAAGCGACCGTCAAAATCGTCCATCAGGCTGAAAAGAGGCGGAGGCGACGACGTGAATCGATCGTCGTCAGTCGTAAACAGTTGAACGATGGATACGCCTGGCGGCGTGTTTTCTACAACGGACGCCGAATAAGATGCCGGATCGAAGCGAGGATTGCTGTCGTCGACCGGCACGATTGTCACGTAGACGCGCGACGTCGAATTGAGTGAACCGTCGACGATGGTCACGTCAATTCGACGAAGAAGATTCTCAGGCTCGAGCGCCACGTCGCGATACGCACAAGGGTCCAAGGCGAGCACAAAATCGCTTCGATTGGCTGGACCGATCAATTCGACGTGGCTGTTTGAGATGCGGTTCAAACGAACGGTCGACGGAACCGACGACAGATTGCGAATTTCGTCGCCGGCGTGAGCATTCCAAACTTGCACAATGATGCGATCAATCGTCTCCTGTTCGCGATCTGCGTCTACGATGCGAGCATTGTCGGAGAAATAGACGAAGTTTCCACCTTCTGTATATACCACGTTTCGATCGGTCGTGCCGTTGCCTAGATAAGCGATTGCTGGGTGATCGTTTTCAAACAGTATGTTCACTGTCGCAAACGCCGGCGAACTGCAGTGAGCCCCGTCGCAGCCGACAACCATGATCGTACGAACTCCGCTAGCTGGCTCGTCTGCCGTACTTCGAAACACGACTCTCTTCACCGCTTGTTCGTACACGGCGAAGTTGTAAGCACCTTCCAAAACAATTTCGTGGTCAGTGTGACGTCCGACGACCGGTTCCACTGGCATCGCAGGAGACCAAGTGAGCTCGTCTCCTTCGTAAATGGTTATGAGTCTAATAGTCAAGTTTCTCAATTGCAATGCCCCGCGATCGGTGTCCGTGATGCTGATATTATTCACTATTTGACTTCCCGCTGTTTCTTCGACATACGAAGTGACGTAGTCGCGTTGGGGCGAATCCAGATGTATCACGGGCGCGTTGTCGTTTCTCGGAATGATCGCGATTCTCGTATAGACGGGATCGCTGCAGAACGGACCGTCCTGAACAACAAAAGACACCGTGCGAACCACGACAGCCGGTTCCGATTCCTTGTTGACGTAAACGAGACCCTGCAAGGCGTTGAGGAAGTCGGCATAGGGCGCGGGTCCATCCAAAACGAGAACAGTTGGACTCAAAACGACGACATTGATTGAAGCGATTACTGGACCTACATAGTTGATCTCCTCTTGTTCGATGACCGTCGAAAGCGTCACGGTAATGTCAGAGACTAGCGATTGTTCGTTGTCCGTTTCGTCGACAAGCGACGGCGTGGCGGAAACAATCTTGACACTGGGCATGCCTTCGGTGAGCGAGGTATCGTAGTCAAGCGAATCTTGATCCGACGCGTCAAGATCGAGCACGGCCGCGACTGTATTGGGATAGGCAACATCGATGTCGGCCTCTGTCGGGACGCTAACTTGAACACCGTCGGAAGCGGTCACCGTAACGCTTCTATTGCATGAAGTCGGAATTGGCATAAAGAGGCTAACGAACTGGATGCTTGCCAAGGCGGTCGTGTAGTTTGCCGTCGATGCTGTGCCGCGGAAAATGAACGATCCGGACGATGTGCAAACGTCCGGTGTCAGTGTTTCACCGTCTAAGGTCGATGTCGGCCACACATTGACAGCTCCGAATGGGAAGGCCTTCTTGTCGTAGAGAAAATATTCGCGACAGTCGGAGAGACACTGTATCTGATAGAGGTCGACTGAGTGCAAAATTGCGGCAAGGCCACGAAGTTTTCCGCTGAAATGCTCAACTATTCCGCCGCCAGATGCAGTTCTAGCACCAACGGTCATTAGACCAGAACTAAGAGTTATAGGATTTGCTCCCAGATCGTATTCATCTGCTAGCATTCCGTCGACGACTAGCCACACTTTGCTCGACGAGACGACGACCGCTACGTGATGCCACATACCGTCCAGCAGCGAAGTAGATAGAGAAATGCTTCTCCCGTCATCCACCAGCAACATCACATCATCGTCGGATACGTGTATAAATAGGCTTCCACTTATGCCCGTAACTGTACCGCCGCTACTGCTCATCAGCCAAACTGATACAACAAAATCGGTCGTGTCTGCAAATACGACATGTGAGTCGTACATGTCGCTAACGCCGTTAAATCTCACAAAGCCAGACGCAGACTTGGAAGCGCCAGAACTGATCAAAAGGTCTGTCGCATTCGAAATTCCGCACTGGCGATACTTTAGCATGTCGTAATTGCATCGCTCGCTTTCAGGAAGACAGCACGTGCCGTTGGCTCTCCAGCAGTCGCCGATACATTGATCTGACGAGTTGCAGCCGGACAAGAAGCAGGAGAGAGTGCTGGGATCGATTACGTAAGAAACAATAATAAACGACGAAATTTCTCCATTCAAGTAGTCGCTATTTTTCGTGCTGGTGCCGTCTGATCCGGAGCCGATAGAAAGACTGTCGGCCGCATCGGCGTCGTTGATCAATCCATCCAAAGTAAATTGCGCAACTTCACTACCGTCAAGATAAATCTTAGCGTTCAGTCCTTCAACGGTTAAAAGTAGTGTGTGCCAATTGCCGTCATCGAGAGACAGCGACGGGAAAATCACATGAGCGTCTCGCGTCTTCGATGCCGAATGCAGATATTCAAACCACAATTGCTTTCTCTGGGCTTCGTAGGAAATACCGTAGGGATGCGTAAATACGTCCTGATTGTCCAACTTGGCGAAGAAGTAACCATCGTCGGCCGCACTGAGTTTGAATCGAAGGTAAACGGAAAAGCTCTCGCCTATCGAATGCGGGAGAAGAGCCGGTGACACGAGAGCAAACTGGCGCTGCGTCTCATCAAACGCGTAGCCGGTCGCACTTGGCGAAAGACCGTTCATCGGAGTCGAATAGGATGGGAGCATGTTAGCAAATCCGCTACGAAGAGTCGCCGATTTGAGATAACCCACGAAGCCAAGCGAGTTCAGTGACAAAACGTTGCCGACAAGCATCATTTCTGGTTTAGTAACAATCATAGGAGAGCCCATCATCGCAGCGGCGTGACGATGTCCGTCTAGAATGACAGTGACTCGTGGATACGAAACCTCGAGAACGATCGTGTGTAGAGCGTCGTCGTCGACGGCGCTCCATAGCGCAACGACGACCTTTTGCGTTCCAGACGACGACTCGTATTCAAACGTGAGTACGTCTCGTGTAATTTCGATGCTGAAAAGCGTCTCGTTCATCGAATAGATTGCCTCCAAGACCGGTCCACCAGTGTGCGGCTTCATGCCAAAACAGACCGTAAAGAGGAAGTTATTGGCAATCGGTGACGGCAGAAGCGACGACAAAACGCGGCCGTACGTTTCGCCGGTGAAAAGATAGCCATAGCCGGGATAGGTCTCGCCCACAAAATCCAACATCTCGCTCGTCAAATCGACGCCGTTTCCCAGTCCGCATTTTCCAAAGTGGCTCGTGTGAGTAGGCGTGCCGTACGTCGTGTTACGAATTATATCGGAGATGCACGGCGGCATGGTTAAGCGCACGGTAGCATTGACAATATCGTCCGTATCCGTGTCCGGATCGTCAACGACAACGTCTTCCAAAACGTCGGAGGGTCCGTCTATTGGCGCGGCGGAAACGGGCGGCATGGTGACAACAGGTTTTTCGTCGTTTAGATCCTTTACGACAACGTGAGCCGGAGCGAGAACCCGATGAACGCCGTCGTCGGCGACAACAGAGAAGTCCAGACTGGGTCCTGTTACTTCGAAATCAATAGGAGCGGCGACGACGACGATACCAACGTCCGAAATGCTGAAGTAAGTTGAGTCGTCTCCGGACAATTCAAAGCTGAATGCGTCAAACGGAGGAGCGTCGTTATCCACAGCAGTAGCGGTGAACACAAACACTCCCATTGAAACTCCTTCCGTCACAGAACCTAAGTAGAGATTCTTGTCAAACGCTGGAGCGACGTCGTTTTCGTTCACCACTTCAACTGTCACATTTAACAGTGAGTATCTGCCGCCTTCGTCGGTCGCCTTCACGACGAGGTCGTACCAAACACGAGATTCATGGTCTAAAGATTTTCGAAGACGAATCACGTTGTCATCCAAGTTGAACACATTGTCCGGGTTGATCTCCAAGGTAAACGTAATGTTATCGTCGCTGTGCGCGTCGCCGTGGCATCCGCCGTCAGAATCGACGGCGCTGAGAGCGAGTAGAGGAGATCCAATCGCTTCGCTCTCGTTCACGCGAATCGTAGTGTCGTCTACAAGAATAATCGGCGCATGTTCGTTTTCGTTCGTTACAGTGACGACAAGGAAGGCAGTATCAGTTAGGCCACCGCCGTCTGTTGCAATGATCGTAACGTTATACCTGCATTGTACCTCGTAGTCAAATTCTGTCAGAATAGTAACAACACCGGTCTGGCTGTCTATACTGAAAGCAGCGCTATCAGGACCGGGTCCAAGTGAATACGATACAACGTTGAAAGGCGACGTAGCATCGGCATCGTCAGCGTGGGGCACAGTAACCAGTTGCCCAAGAACGTTTTCAGAAACGGAGTCCCAGTAAATAGGATGTGTAAAAATGGGCGGGTTGTCGTTCAAGTCGTTGATGCTAACGGTGATCGTCGAATTGCACGACATTGCTGGACGCCCGCCATCCGTCGCTACGACGTAGAAATCGTATTTGTCTGTCACTTCGCGGTCGATCATACCGGACGGCGATATGACTCCCGTCATTGAGTGAATTTCGAACGGGACAGACATTGGCCATATTGAATACGTGATTTCGGCGTTTGATCCAATATCGGCGTCCGTCGCACCGACAACGGCGACGACGTGCTCGCCGCCGACGTTTTCGTCAAGCATGAAGACGTATGACGATAGGTTGAAGCACGGCTTATTGTCGTTTACGTCGCTGACTCGAATGACGACGTTTGTCACGTTCAAACAGTTCCCGCCCGGACTCTCTCTAACCGTGACCGGAAACGTGTACATGTCCTTCGTCTCTCGGTCCAACATGCCGAACAATTCGATAGCACCGCTTGGTTGAATGAAAAACTTTCCGTCCGGAATGAAAGCACTGAGAGAGTACTTCTGATTCTCTGACGTCAAATCCATGTCGTGAATCGTAAGCGTGAGAACGGTTGACCCGAAGGCAATGTCTTCGCTCACAGTCGTTTCGTACTGCGCCGACGAAAAGTAAGGACAGTTGTCGTCCACATCCATCACGCGGACGGTGAACGAGCTCGTCACGTTCAAACTCGGGACGCCGTGATCAAATGCCGCTATGAGCAACGTGTAATCAACTTGGCCGTTGGAGCCGTCAACGTCCAGACGATTGGCGACGGTCACGACGCCGACACTCGCGTCTGGAAT
Source organism: Oscarella lobularis (assembly GCF_947507565.1). Lineage (NCBI taxonomy): Eukaryota > Metazoa > Porifera > Homoscleromorpha > Homosclerophorida > Oscarellidae > Oscarella > Oscarella lobularis. The sequence continues at coordinate 1,551,917 of NC_089190.1, read as the reverse complement.
GTGGAAATCGCCGCGCGAGTTACCGCCGACGATTGCGTACGATATGCGAGCGTTGTTGGTATCGGCTCTGTCGCCGTCGACGGCGCTGAAATTAAACACAGTGAATCCGATTCGCGAATTTTCAGAAACGTTGGCTGCGTAGACAGCGTCGTTGACAAAGCGAGGCACAACGTCATTGACATCGCTAACCGTGATATTTACGCCGGCGTCCGACGACATGGACGGCACGCCCAAGTCCGTGGCTCTAACAACCAGTCGATACCAGGAAATTTCTTCTCTGTCTAGGGTCGTTGTTGTCGCTATCTCGCCCGTCGAAGAGTCAATAGAGAAGTGTCCTTCATCGTTGCCGTTGACAAAGGAAAAGAGAAATTTGCCGTCGTCTCCGTCGTCCATGTCGGTAGCAAACACCGTCAGGATGGTGTGCGAATTTTTATTTTCCGGCACGACGACGGCGTAGTCCAACGGACTGAAGATGGGTCGGTGATCATTGAAAAGGCGTATGTCGACGTGTACAGTAATGTGATTGCTTGAAACAGTTCCGTCGGTAACCGATATTAGAATCGTTCTCGGTTGAGCAGGATTCGGCTCATCGATCATATTATCGTACATGATTCCTTGCAAAAAGGCTTCGGCGGTGGTCAAAAACAGACCAGGCGAGAACGCTATTTCGTACTGAATTTCACTCAAAGTTTTCGTAATTGACGACGTCCCATCAGACGGAAAAGTGAGCTTCTCCAGACTATCGTCTTCGAAATTCTGCAAAACTAACCGCACCAACACTACAGTTGCCGCACTGTCCGGATCAGAAACAGATACGCTCGACGGCGGTAGAACATTGATAGCCGGCTTGCTATCTACAAAAACAGTCGTGTGGTTGGTCGTGCCGTTGCCGTATAGAGATATGTAGGGACGATCGTTTATTTCTTTCAAAACGATGCGAGTCGTCGCCACACGGCTGCTCAAGTATCCGTCGTTGGCGACGAAATCTACGGTACGTTCTGCGCCGGAAAATTCGTCGGCTTTGTTTTCGTAAGTGATTTTTCGAAGAGCCATCTGGAAGTCGGCGATCGACGATCCTGATCCCGACGGCACAATTTTGAGTACACCAGCGACGTAAGTTGGGCTCAGCGAAGGCATTGACGTCAAATCGACATTCAAATATTCGTCGTCACCGTTCAAGTTTCCAACGAGAGTCGCCTTCAAATACGCGAGCGTTGAACTGTCGACGTCAATCAAAGTTGCGGTAGACTCCGTCAGAACAGAAGCTGCCATGCCTTCCGCATACGAGATCTCGAAGTCGATACCTAGTTCTGCCGGTCCGTTTAGATCGAGCACAGGGGCGTCGTTTACGGCTTGGAAAAAGATGAACGACGATGCGGGAGCCGACGTCGCCGCGCCGTCGGACACGGTGAACGTCACGACTCGCGGTCCGGGTGTGGGATCTTCTTGGCCCTTGTGTTCGTACGTGACGTTGCGCAAAATTCGTTCGTACGTGGCAACGGTCGCTTTTCCCCAGAGTTTCAGCGTACAATTCGCCATGTCGTACATTTTTGAAATTTCTGGCGTGTCGGCCACGTAAACGTCCAGCATTTCCATATCCTCTTTGACGGCCGATTGAAGTCGAATGATCGCTTCCATAGCATAGTCGTTATCGTGGTCAATCAATCGCAGAGTCGGGGCAACTAGCACGGATCCGTTTCCCTCGTAATAGTCAACCATATAGTTGAGCAAAACATCAGGCTGATCGTTCACCAGTTCCACTTGAATGTAGCTATAGACGATAGCGGAATCATGCCGGGGGCCATCCTTGATAGCAAAAGATATGGTCCGTTCGACCGTCGAAGGCTCTTCTTTGGTATTGTCGTAAGTTATCGACCGAAGAATCGCCTGAAGTTCAACCGTGTCGACATAAGGCGACATCGTCAGCGTCGCGGTGACGTTATCGTATTCAAACGACTGGCCACTTCCGACGGAAAGTGATTCGTACGAACTATCCACCGGATTCATTATTTCCACCGTTACGTCGTACGTGTAGGCGCCGCGATCGCCGTCCGTCACCGTCAGAGCGCTGGCGTTGGCAACAATAACAGCTCCGCCACTCGTATCGTCTTCAGTGAACACGCTGCGGTTGTAGTTAGCGCCGTGCGGCCCGTTCAATCGCAATATCGGCTCGTTGTCATTCGTCAGAGCCATATCAATCGTTAACAGACCGGAATCCGATTCAAACTGACAGTCGTTGATGCGTACGTCAATAGTCCGCGTGCCGGAGATCGGCTCCTCGACGTCGGATACGTAGTAGAGCGAATTCAAAACGTCAATATAGTCTTCTCGAGACGATCTACCAAGTACGGTCAACGTCGCTTCGGTGTAGTCGTAGCTCGCTTTTAGCGACGTTGGCAGTGAAGACAAGCCCGTTCGCAACGCTTCGCCGCAGCCCAAAAAGCAGACAATCTGCTCTTGTCGCGATGGAGACGGTTGAACGACTAGGAGGTGCATTTTTCCGTGGTAATTCTCAATTGGGTTATTGTCGGCGTTTCCTGGCATCGGTCGAGCACCAACAAACGAGCGACCAGCTTTGTCAGAGATACGGGCTGTGGTATACATAAAGAAGCTGAGTACTACCTGGCCTTTCATACATCCGTTGACAAGGAACTTTACTCGCCAGACCGACTGGTCGTCACAATCGACCAAGACGGTAAGATGAGCCCACTGGTTGACAAAACTCCCGCAGATCATTGGCCCGTCGACGCTAGCCGAAAGCTTCCCCGACTTGGCATACTCGAACCTCACTCTGCCGTTGCTAAGGCAGAAGACACCATAATACACAAGGTTTGCTCCGGCGTTCAGTTTTATGTAGATGGTCGATTTGTTCAGCGGAAGACTTGGCATATTAAGCCAAACGGCAATGACCAGTCCCTTGTTGATTAGATTGAATTGCCCCTTGACGTCGGCAAAATCGTCACTGCCGTCAAACATCATCGTGTAGCCGTTTATTGTCGCGCCGTTTTGAAGAGCAACCACGTCCGGCCCGATCGCCTGCGCGTCGTCGAGCCCACAGTTACGAATCTTTGTAAACTTGTCACCAATTCCTGGCGGACAGTCGTACGGTAACATGCTAACGTTGTAAGTTTCGCCTCCGATGAGACGTGCCGTGCTGTTGCAAAAATACGTGAATGGAAAACCATCGCTGTCGGTTATGTTCACGTTCGGCTCCAAAGCGAGTCGACCACTATCTTCGAAATATTCAATTGGAAGCGTGTTACCAATCGATACGACTGGCCTCGCGTCGTTGACGTTCAACACCGTTACGTTGACTTGGGACGTCGATGACATCGGGGGGATGCCGGCGTCGGAGAAGACGATAGAGACCACGTGCGACGTCGCCGTTTCGTAGTCCAGCTCTGCGACGACCGAAACAGTAGCGACATTTTCCACCAAACTGACCTCAAACCGGCTCGACGGCGGACTCAGTGTCGCGCTGACGACACTGTTATTGCCTGCGTCTCTGTCCGTCACGTTAAATAAAGCAATGACCGTATTTAGGGTGACGTTCTCCTCGACATCAACTTCGACGAAAAGCGGCAACACGACCGGCGAGTTATCATTCGCGTCCGTAATGATGAAAGTCAGTAATATAGTGTCGTTGAGGCGTGCTGATATAGGCATCGCTTGATCAACTGCAACCACCGAGAACGTGTACTCGTCGATCGTCTCGCGATCGAGCGACGAGGCGACGACTATCTGGCCCGAGTTTTGATGAAGATCGAAGTGGCGACGCGGAAAGTTTCGACCTGGGTAAAAACGAACGTTGCCGTTTGCTCCGGCGTCAGAGTCCGTAGCCCAGATGCGGTCGACGACAATTGTGCCGTTGGCGGAGGCTTCAGATATGTCGATCGGGTCCGAAAGAGAATCAGAGTCAATGACGGGAGCGTTGTCGTTTACGTCCGTCACATTGATGCAGACGAGAAGAGGGGTCCAGCGAGACGGCGATCCGCGATCGCTCGCGTTCACGGTAACGACGTAAAATCCGGTGGCTTCGCGATCAAAATAGGCTGTTGAAGTGATTTCGCCCGTTTGAGAGTCAATGTCAAATACAGATTCTCCGACAATCGAAAAAACGATTTCGCCGTTCTCGTCAGCGTCGGCGTCCGAAGCGCTGACGTTTACAACAAAACGGTCAAAGCCCACTCCGGAGCCCGACCCGGAACCCGACTCCTCAGCGCCGTAATCTTCTCGAATCAGCACGCAGTCGAGAATCGGTTCAAACACGGGCGAGTTGTCGTTAACGTCTAAAACTGTAATCACTAGCGGCACTTCCGTAGTGCGCTTCATCGCTCCCATGTCTTCGGCTACGACCATTAGGTCGTATTCCGGTCGCATTTCTCGATCCAGTGACATCGCCGTCCAAACGACACCCCAATTGTCAATGCTGAAATCTTCGTTCCAGTGACCCAGTAGTCGGTAAGCCACGTCGCCGTTCAAACCAGCATCGGCATCGCTTGCGCTCACTTGGATAACAGACGTTCCCACGGCAACATTCTCCTTCACCTCCTCTAAATATCTGGTCTTGTTAAATACAGGATTATTGTCGTTGTCGTCGCCGACATGTATAGTCAGATTCTTCGTATCACTGTACAGACCGTCGGACACGCGAATGGTGACGTAATAGACAGAAACCATTTCGCGATCGATGGACTGAGCAAGAGTGATGTTGCCCGTTTCGCTATCGATAGCGAGAAAGCCGCTCGGATAAGATGAAACAATTTCGTATCGAAGCGTGTTGTCGTCGTAGCTCTCGCACCCGCTGCCGTCTCCAGAACTGCCGTCGGTTCTATTGCAAACGTCGCACGCAAGAGCAAAGCCGTTGTTGCACACGTCGTACACGCACGAATCGTTGTCCGTCGCCGGACAACGATGTACGCTCGTACCGACGGTCGCATTTTCGGAAATAATAATTCGTCTGTGATCGCTCTCAAATTTCGGACGATTATCGTTGTCGTTTCGTACGTCCACTGTCACCGTTGCCTCGCTCCACAAATTGCCGCCGTCGGTTGCTCTGACCTTGAATTCATGCCACGTCCACGTCTCGTAATCGAGTGGCACTTTGTTCCAAACCCTGCCTGTTTCTGGATGCACGGCAAATATGCCCTTATCGTCTTCAATCAAATAAGTGATTTTCCCAAACATCTCGGCGTCGTCGTCGGTTGCTGTCACAGCGACAACTGTACGATTCGACATCGGCCCCTCGCACATGATTGCCTCGTAGGTTCCTTGGACAAATCTGGGTGTGTATTCATTGACGTTTAGCACTCTAACGAGAACGACGGTACTCGCACTTTTCCGCGGATCACCTGAATCGGACACAACGACAGTCACGTTGTACGCCCTCTTCGTTTCGTAGTCAAGCAAGTCGGGCGACGCCACGTAAACGTTTCCAGAGTCGGAAACGTCGAACGGATTGTCCATCATACTCTCTGTCAGCAATTCGTAAGATAATTCGGCGTTGGAGCCAATGTCGTCGTCTCGTGCCGTCAAAGCAAAGACAACGTGTCCACTGGAAACGTTTTCGTACACGGCGGCAACCATAATCGGAAAAACGAATTCCGGCGCATTGTCATTGACGTCCGTCACATTGATGTTGACGTCCACTTCGCTCCAACGGCTTCCGTCCGAAGCTCGAACTTTCAACAGATACACGTCTTTCGTTTCGCGATCCGGTGGATTCCACCAGCTCGTTCTGATCCACCCGGTTGTCGAATTGATAGCAAAGTGGCCGTCGTCGCCAGACTGAATAGTATAAGTCAAGGAAAACATCATGTTGTGAGAGTCGCCGTCTGTTGCCGTCACTTGCAGTATGTTGAGGTTGGCCATTTCTTCGGGAACGCTTCCCGCGTAAGAATTGTTGTCAAATTGAGGATCCTGATCGTTGACGGGTTGAATAGTTATCCCTGACTGAGCGACGTTGCTCCAGTCGACTCCGTCAAAGACGGAAACATTGGCCCATCGGTGACCGAGCGACGGTTCCTCAGCAACGTTATTGTAACCGAGCTGACGAACTTTCTCTTCGGCATCGACAAGCAATAATCCAGACGGGTAATCGTACATAAATGTTTGTCCGTTAGAACTGTCAGGCGACGGAGTTATCGTTTCGTGATTTCCATCAACGATGCCTTTTAGAACGACTTGTATTTGCGTAACTGTCACATTGTCGTCGTCGACGATAGAAACGTCGGGCGAGGCAATAAAAACGCCGCCTGAATTTTCGACAAACGTCACTGCGACTCCCGTTCCCGGTTGAGTCGAATCGAGATCAAGGACAGGTGGATCGTTGACAAAGACGATTTTCACCAGAGCGTAAACTGGATTGCTGTTGGAGTTGCCGTCGTTCGCTATCACTTCCACGCGACGATCACCCGGTGTTGGTTCGTCTTTTTCGTTGTTATACGCGAGATGCTGAATGGCGTCTTTAAACTCGTCGACGTCGGCTGGACCAGTCAAAGTCAAGCTTTTTCCGTTCATAGCTTCGATGACGTTAATGTCATCGCTATTCCAGTTAATGATTCTGATGTATTCCTTTTCCCCGTCCATGTGATCCGACAGCGTGATACGAACCCAGGCCAATGTCTCATTATCGGGATCAGCCAGGAAAGCGCCTTGTGCCAAATACACCTCGCCACCTTCTTCGGTGAAGTCGACTGTCACGTTGCTCGACGCCATTTGACCGCCCAGGAAAAGAACGGGGCGGTTGTTTACTGTCGCAAAGTCAATCATGATCATTTTCATATCGCTCTCGGCGAGATCGTCATTGACAGTAAATATGATGTCGTGATCGCCTGGTATGGGATCGCCTTTTCTCGTCACAAACTCGTAGGAAACGGTCCGGAGAACGGTTTGAAATTCTTCACGAGGAGCAGGGCCGGAAAGAAGCAAAACTCCAGTTGAATTCGTGTAATTTCCTCGTATCGTCGTTCCGTCAAGGTTGAATCGCAACAGATCTTGCCCTGTCTCGAAACTGGCACTCATAGCGTTGCTAAAGTACACTTTAGCTGACGACAAGGTTGTGTTATCTACGTCTGTTATTGTCAAATTCGGTGACAGCACTATTGCCGAATCTCCCTCGTCATACCGCACGAAAATTTCATTCAATTCCAGCTGAGGCTTATCGTTCGTCAAAAGAATTCGAATCGTGGCGTACGTAACAGTTTTAATCCAAACGCCGCCGACACCGGAAACATTCACTTCAAATCGTATCATACGAGGCCAAGGGTTTGGTTCTTCAGCCTCGTTTACGTACTGCACTGATCGAAACATTTCCTGCACTTGATTGGCACTAAGATTAGCGTTAATGATACGGCGATGCAAAGTAGACGACGATCCAAATGATACACCGGATGGAAGCACAACGTCAAGACGTTCATCCGCACCGTCGGGAGGAGAACCCACAAATTCGATCTCAATTCTCTCAGAAGTGCGAGAGAACGTGTCCGGGTCGATGACGATAGCCCCTGGGGCAACATATACGGACGAGTTCCCGTTGTTGTTTTCTACCATATCAACTGTAGTATCGATCGAAGATCCTCCAAGAGAGACGACTATTGGAATGTCACTAATCAGCTCAACCTGTACCGTAACACTGGCAACGTTAGACTTGAACTTTCCATCGTTCACCCATATATCAATTGTTCGGTCGTATCCTTCGGGTTCTGGGTTCGAGTTGTGATACATTAGAGAACCCAGCACCTTTTCGTAGGTATCAATAGACGCTTTTCCCCACACTCTCAGCGTTCCAGTCATTGCGTCCCACGAAGTGCTCACGGCAGCGTAATCGTTTGCAACGGGAGTCGACAGACGTTCGAACATCGTAGCGTTTTCTCCAAGCGAAGCGCTCGCCTTGTACAGGTAAAAAAGCTCGTGACAGTCGTCGTCAGCAATGATTGGATCGGCAGTAAAAACCATTACTTTGTCTGTGCCTTCGGTGAAGGTGGCCACATCGTTTCCCAACGTAAGCCAGGGTTCGTTATCATTGACCAACGTCACGAGTATTGTCACTGACAGGTCAGTCGACTTATTGGTTCCGTCGTCCGCACGAACGACAACGCTGCGTTGAGCATCGGTCGTCTCCGACGCTTCACTCGAAAAGTAAAACGCATTCAGAATACTCTCGTACTCGGAGAGCGATTCGCCGTTGCCTTCAACAGTTACCGTCAAAGAGTCACTCGAATACTGGTACGAAACGGTAAAATTGCCGACGCCACGTCCTACGAGACGAAGGCAATCGGCCTCGATGCCGTCGTGGTCAATGTTTTCCGTGCAGCTACTCGTTCCGGTAATAACGGGATTGTTTGCTCCGCTGCCGCTGGCACTGCCACTGCCACTGCCTGACGGTTTGGCGGTACCCGTGCAGTTCTCCATCATTTTACGCGTAACGGTAATGGTAACGGATTTGAGAGTTGCGCTGTCAACGTCGGTCAGAGTAAGGCTGCCGTTGAATAGCGACACGCCGCCGCCGTTCTCCACAAATTGACGAACGTCGACTCCACTTTCGACGACGGGCGCATCGTTGACGGCGTTCACAGCGATAGTCGCCGACGTCGAAGCGTTCGAAAACGGTCCGCTGAAGACGTTCGTCGTCGTCGTATCGGCGAAGTCTCCGGTGCCGGCAGACGATGACTGATCCCAAGCTTTAAATCGAATCGAGCTGCCGCCGTTGTAGTTCTTGTTGGGAAGAAAGCGAATCGTGGCGTTGCCGTCAATCAGAAAAGCGTGAGTGGCGTTGACGGCAATTGGAATGTCTGTCCACCAACCGCTGCCGTACGTCTTGTATTGCCAATCGCCGTTGTCGCCGTCGACCCAAACGACGGCGAAGCCGAGCGTCATCGCCAAGTCGTCGGCATCGGTCGCCACTTGTTCGACGAGTTTCCACGCGAGTTCTCCAGACGACATTTCGTCTTCGTCTATCGCGTTCAATACGACGGTTTTCGTGCTGTTTAGCACCGGTGCTGAGTTGGTGAATTCGACGGTGAGAGTAAAATTGGCTCTTACGTTGCTGACAGACGACGTTGAGGTTAGACTCAAAGTCGAGGCGCCGTTGCACGGGGTGGAACTGCTGTCCCAGGCGCGATACCAAAATCTCGTCCATCCGCTCTTTCGTGCGGCGGACGGTGACGGAGAGAAACGGACTCGCTCCATTGGAAGACGAAGGACGGAATTGCAGTCGTCCAAAGCGTTCTTGAAATCTATCCAGGCTCCGTCCTGCCAATACTGCCAAACTCCTTCCAAGCCCATTTGAGTTTCGGTTTTGAAAATTGACATTCCAATTGGATCGGGAACGTCAACGTCCGTAACGACAGTTCTGTCAACAAAGACGTTCGCTGGGTATCCAGGATTATTCGTGTCCTGAGGCAAGTAGTCCTTGAGAATGCTGGAACTGAGAAGCGGGGAAGAATGAAACACAGGCTGGTCGTTGACCGCCGTAATGCAGAGGGTCACCGTGCGAACGTCGCTTGATCGGCCGATCTGCGCGTCCGTCACGACCAGAGTTATGTACCGGCATTCCGATGGAGACTGATCGTCGCTGCTGAACTGAACACAACGCAGCCATTGCTCGTAGTCAGACGTGCGGTGCACTGGTAATATACTATTAGTTTCAATTGAAAGGACAGTTGAACTTTGCCCTGTGATCGTCACTGGCACACCAGGATCGATCTCCGGAATATACAGAAACTCGTTAGCACCCATTTTCGGATTCGTTATCTCCACGACAGCCTTCTTGATAAACGGCGTGTCGCCGGCGATTATACCAAAACCGCTGTGATTGAATACATTGACGTTTGGACCGTCTTCGACGTACGGTACGACGTAATCGTCGTCCCACGATACAATCGGCTTCGCCGGCTCCTGATCGAGAACGACATCAATGGTGCTCTCGTCCGTCAGCTCTCCGTCCGAGACAAGAACGCGAATTTGTCGGCGAACGCTCGTGAACGGCTGATCAGCTTCGTTAACGTAAACTGCGGCTCGCAGCACGGTTTGATACTCCTCAATGGTAGCACCATTTTCAAGAAGGTAGGTGATGTTGAAACTGGACAGGTATTTCGTCGGAGTAACGGTGACGGAAGTTCCTGACGTATTAAAAACCAGTTCTTCCATGTCATCGATATTGCCTGCTTCTATGAGCACAATTCGCACAAATGCCAGCGTCACGTCGTCTTCGTCGTAGTCGATTATCGTCGCCTTGTCGGCGAATGCCAATCTTGGACGATCTACGTTTCTCGTGAATGTGTAAGTCTGCGACGATACCATCAAGTTCAGCACTGGTGGGTCGTTCAGCCGATCGATGTCAATCCAAGTCTTTGCCACTTCGTTCGTCTTATTGCAGGTATCGTAGAAGACAAAGTGAAGAGTGCGACGCTTGAGCTCGATCCCGGCAAACGTATTGGAAAACGTCACTGAGCTAATGACGGACTCATAGTCCGAGATGTCGGCCCATCCGGAAAAGCGAAGAATTCCCGTAGTTTGATCGTAATCAGTAGTAATATCTGCATTATACATCGTGACACTCAACATGTCATGGTTTTGCTGAAAGTTATCAACAATTTGTATCGTTCCGTTGATCAACTGCGTGTCATCATCGTCCTCGATGCCCCAATTTGAAGTATCCACGACGTGCACCGGATCATCGGATGATTCATTGTACGTCGTCGCATTGTACTCCAACATTCGTCCGCTGACAAAAAGTCTCGGTGGATCGCACACTTGCTGGAGTTCGACGGTTGCCGTAGCATTGGTTGAAGGTAAATTATCGATGTCCCAGATGGTGAAAACGACAGAGCGAGGAAAGGAGGCGTTCTTCCACGGCTCGTCATCGTCATTGGCGTATTTGACTGTGCCGAGGATGCATTCATATACGCTTTGTTCAGCCTTGTTATCGAGCATCAGCTGGTCCGATTGATTTCCAGTTATACTAACAGACGACCACTTGGAACAACTCTCCGGACAAATCACCAAGTACTCTCCACCTGCAACTGAAAGAAGCTCTACGGTAGCCTTCTGCAGGTAGTGAGGTGGATGATCCGCATCTCTGATGCTCAGTTGGCTCGACAGCAGTACAGGCTCTCCCTCTTCAATAAACGTCGTTGTATATCCAGTGTCATTCTCATTCACACCGCTCAAGTCAATAACAGGAGAGATGTCATTTACTGGCAGGACGTCAACGTATATGGTCTTTGAACCGTCGCTGTTAAAAGGACTGCCCTTACAAAACAAGGTGTCGTTGCATATGCCAATGCAAATATCTATTCGTCTATTGTGGTTGATAGTCGGTTCTTCAGCCGTGTTATTGTAGTGTAGAAGATTTAGAATCTGGGCAGTCTCTTCAGGAGACGTGTCGGAATCAAGTAGCATAAGCTTTGACTCAAAGTCTTTGCCTTTTTGTGTCATCACTTGGTAATTAGGCAAAGAACCCGAACCGCTGGCTGCTTCCTCATCAATATATAAAGATTCCTAAAGAATTATTAGCCTTTTAGAACAGGCAGAAACGAGTTTTGACAATTTACCTTTTCTTTGTCAGGAGGATTACAAAGAATAAAGTTCACGTACTTGATCGCCCGATCATCAAGATTATTAGAGTCGCCGTCAGTGATTGTAAACGGTCCAAGTTGCCCGGAACTTTCCTCATCAACAGTGTAGTTGTAGCGGCTGATGGCAAGTAAAGGAGGATTATTATCAACAGACTCAACCTTCAGCGTGATAGTAGTCAAAGGACCGTCGTGCACGGCATCTGACGCTTGAAACTAAACGCAGACGCCATTATCTTATCAGCACACCAACCGTTTGAAAGTCTCACTGTGATTTCTCGCGACATAACGCTCGGTTCTAATGCTTTGTTGTCGTACATGATCAAGTTTAAGGCGTCCTACATATCACACAGTTCAGTCAAAGACCAAGAGTACACGCTGTACATACGTTGTACGTCGACGGAAGAGCAGATCCCCAGATAGTAAGGGTGTAATTGCTCGCACCCTTCACAGTTCTCCACCGAAGAGGTGACGTCAGATTCTTACTAACCTATAAAGACAGCCCAACTGTAGCTTTTGATTGCTTATAAACTTCTCGCTCACTCTCAGCGTTTCATTTATTCCATCATAAACTTCAACCAACTGAACAGTGAGAGACGAAACGTTTTCTCTGTTGCACTGTTCCTGATAGTCGACATCGTCAATGGTAGCCGATGCAGCAACGGCAACAGTAGAGCCTTGCTCTGTGAACAATATCATGCTTTTTGAAACAGTCACGCTTGGTGCGTTCGTATTTCGAAGTGAAATGAGGACAGTGAACTGTGCACTGTGATTGTGCCTAAGAAAACAAGTCACACGTCGAGTCTATCTGCAGCCTCACTGTCAGCGTACCTTCCATCGTTAACAAATACTTCAATGAGTCGAGAAAGTGGGCAGCTCGGCTCGTCTTCCAGGTTCTGGTACTGAAGCGTCCTTAGGAGACTCTGATAGTCTGAAACTAAGCCTTTTCCGGCGATGGTAAGTTGCTTGTCCCCAGCAGAGTAACTTGACGTCAACTGTGAAACGATACGCGTTCTAAAGCCAAATTGCGAGTCACAACGGCGACCGACTTACGTCTCCACCCATCATCATGACGGACAACAATTCACTGTCGCTGGTAACGGTCAAGATCGTCACCCAAGCTTCCACAATGGAGTGATCACTAATAGAAAGGAGGTGTCCTTAAAGCGTTCCACGTCAGGAGTTACTACAGACCTGTTGTCATCGTCAACGTCGTTTAATGTGAGATTTGGTGCAATAAATGTGAGGTTCGCGTCTTCCACGTAAGGAAGTTCAGCATCAGAAACAGCGACCTACATCGAAACACGTATAGACGGTTTACCTACAGTTAAAAAAAGTTCTTATCACCATTGGAGGATTGTCATTGATCGTTCGAATCGGAACTGTGACATTAACGGGACTGCTGAGATGAATTCCATCAGAAACGACCACTGTGACGATGCGACTCTGAGGCGGTTCCATATGGTTTGAAGTAAATCTGTCAGAAAAGATTCAATAAAAAATCGCGGAGACCTCCTGAATCCAATACCGAGTAGCTTCCAATATGCGACTGTATGCCTCAATTGAAGCTTCTCCAGTCAGCGTCACGCGGTGCGAAGATGAGCTCGCATTCACTTGCCCACTGTACTCATCGGGCACAGTGATAGAGAGATGATCATTTCCAACATGAGCGTCCACTATCCAAACCTATATAAGCCATCAAAATAAATTTAAAAAGAACCAACATGACGTCACGAACCGTAGCATTTCTCATCATAAACACGTCTGGGTGATCTTTGTCAGTCACATTGACAGACGAGTAGACGGCAACCCAGCTCCCTATCATTCCCTCGGTGAACGTCTAGAATGGCAATTCCGAGTGAAATTTCCAGCGTAAACCAGGAAACCAGAGTCGTAACCTCGTTTGCTCCAACAGCTGTAACCACAGGTGCATTGTCGTTCTCTCCTTGCACTTGAAGCGTGACGTTGACTGAATTGCTGTCGTGTACTCCATCGTGGATTGTAATCATGACGCTGGGGAAAAGGCGAGAATTCAAGCGGAGAGCGCGTAACTTCGCCAGTCCAACTTACGTTCTATCTGAAAGATCCGGTTCGTCTGCTGTTGATCTATACCTTGCTGATCGAATGAGCTAAAAACCAGAGAACACCGTGAGAACAAAGAAGAATATGTCATCGATGCTCTGACTTCGATGTATTTCGAAATGTAGTCATCTCCGATAATTGTAAGAACTGAAAAAAAAAGAAGCCGTGAACGCGTGTGGGACAGCAACAAGTAAAATTGTACTTCCGGTTTCGTTGTTGTAACTCGACGTAACATTGGCTTTCGACTCGTTGACAGTAAGGTAGTCCCATCGATCAAACCAGCTAACGATCTTCAGAGTCGCGCTCTGTAGTAAAAAGGAAATTCCCAGCTCATTTATTACTACAGTATCATTTGGTAGGTAGGTCCACCTTCATTTTGAACTGCTGAAATGCGTCTTTGTCCGACAGTTGCAATCCATAGCCGTCCAAAATAGGCACGCTGTGGGCGTTCTGCGTAAGAATTTCAATCACGTGCGATAGGTCAAAACGCCCACAATGTCTACCTCTGTGTAAGTGCCGCAAATCGAAGCGCATTCTGTGTTCGTTGGGCCTATGAAGTGCAAAATGAGTGCGTCGTAGAGTGGAGAACAAAAAAGCAACTAGGTAGCCTACCAACACAATAGTCTTCACAATCAGGATGACAGTCGGAGCAGTTCATTGTCGTAGCATTGTAGAATTGACCTTCAGACCAAAATACGATGTTCACAAAAAAGCGTCACAAAGCGACGAGGGGCGGAACGCATCGTTGGAGGTCACGTGCATTCCGAAAGTCACCTTTTGGACACGATTGAGCGCCAACAGACGAGCACGAAATCAGCAAGACGATGCCGAAAAGCGCCCAGGGCACTCGCAGCGAGACCATGGTCAGACTTTGTGAAGCAATTAGGTAAGGAGGAAGACGATCTCACGACACACGCGTTCCCGTCTCCTCCCGGAGTGAAAATGCGGCGGGTGGGCGACGCATCACGTGAGCTCGAGCGACGTGCACGCGCGACGGGAAAAAAAATTTTCACGAAATTTTGACGACTTCAAAATCGCGTTATCGGCCAATTCGCGCGACGCAATGATTGGAATTCTGCATGATCTAATAATCGTTTTGTCGTCGACTGGCCAATTGGACGGTCCCCTGCGCAGAAAGCCGAGGGGCGACGACGTCTCGGCAGGTCGTCGACGGATCGAAAGCCGCGTTCGAAGCCCAAGGGATATGGCTTCGCTTTCCGGAGGAATCGCATCGGCACGTGCCCCTCCGCCTACAGGAGAACACGAACGTGGAAGAGAGAGGAAGGCAGATGCCGAATCTGACCTTGTGCTGCAAGCGACCGCATGCTTCGATCCGATGCGGTCTCAAAGTGAAACTAACCGTGGGAAAAAGGGAGAAAGGCTTGGTTTCCAGACGACGCCCGTATACAATAACAAACGCGATCCTCCCCGGATAATACCCGCTGCCAAAACGCTATGCACGCTCTTCTCGTCGGCCTGAGGATTTGGCTGGCAGCGATTGGTGCAATTGCCATCATATCAGGCGTGCAAGCGTACGTAGGAAAGTCCGTGCTGCAGAGTAGAATCTACACGGCAGAAAGGACTTGTTGCTGTAAGATTTCCGTACACAACTAGGTGGCACGCGATTCTTATCTGAATAGGGGATAGCCTGACTGACAGACTCTTCGGATTGTGGACAGTTCTTGCCGGATTCCTTCGAATAATATCATCAAGGAACGTCTACAATATACCGTGAGAGCCGATACTCATGATTTCACTTGCAAAGAAGTGGATTTTTTCAGGCTATATACCGCCACAGTGCTGTCTTTTGTTCTTGCCTTTTTTCACTTTATTTTGGAGGTCGTTGTATTCGAAACGGCATCGTTTACAGTGGGAGTAATACTACCTATATTTATTTCGGGTGAGAAAAGAACCCTTTTCAGTCTATTTATACACGTGCACATTTTTAGGAGTATCTCTAATCTGGATGTGTCTGGGGCTGCCTCTAATTGTCAAAAACAAGCAGAAACCAGCATAGAAGTGCTTGATAACAGTCACTCTTCGAAACGAATTTTTCTTGTAGCGGAATTTTTTTACGAGCGCAAGAGGCGGGAATCTATTCGAAGTGTACATTTACTGCGCACGCGCGATGCGATGGCGGCGGACTACAGCGACACTCTCTTCGTCACTGGCGAAGGAGCGCCCATGAAGTTCTACATCGCACCAGGAAAGGAAAAACAGGAGCTCAAGCCCCTGATCGAAGTGAACTATAAACGATCGCCGTTAAAAAAAACCCGAGATCTCCCTTTTATAGAAAGGCGGAGGCGTTGTGACGGGTAACGAAGACAAAGCAAAGAGCATACAGTTAGTCCGTAGTCCCGACGCGTCGCACAAACGAAAACGATTCGCTTCTCGAACGCGCAGGCTTTCAACGTCGTCGCCCGCTCCCGCGGGATCCACGCCGTTTCAATACGTGCACGACTGCATTTCAGAAAATCGGCTACTGCCGTTGGCGACCTATAGCTCCTATCGTCGATCGTTGGACAGCGATGCTATCGTGCGTTACGTTACTTGTGGGAGTAGGGGTGGGACGTTTTTCTTATTTGCATGAAGTCTTCGTAGAGTATAGAAGAGTTTAGGTGCAAGCGCGGTACTGTACTGCGATTATTAATCAATTATACTCCTCACGCAAATTTTGACGTCATAGTAACAGGACTTTTGTTTTTCGTGACGTTTAGAATGAGGAGGACGCGGAAGATTCTGGTGAGAATGAAATTTCCATGTCGAAAGAGAGAATGCATGAGAACGAACGTACAACTCAGTAAGATCGAATAAATTTCGATTCGTTATTTGAAACGTAAATCTCCAGCGTGAAAGCGACCATTCAGAGAGGGTGAGCAAGTGCATTTCATTTGGATCCTTTAGAAATCTGTTGCTCTTTAGGCGACATCCGTATAATGCCGAAGAGGACAAAAAAATACTCAATTATGTGGAGCTGTATGCTGGTCCTGCTTATGGTGGAACTACTGGCAATCGCCTGTGGCAACATATGGAAAAAATGGGGGTAAAGCGCTCGCTACACAGGCATTGAAAATGACATTGATGATCTCTCTGTCTTTTCAGGTGACAAGTCACACGTGGCAGTCAATGAAGAGTCGGTATAAAAGATTCATACAACCTGCCGATGCCAAGCCAAAACGAAAGAACAAACCTGAGCTGGAGATGGAGAGTGCAGAAGGTAGGTGCAAATTGTGAGACATTTTAAATTTTGCCATTTCCATTGCAGGCCGACGAAACAATAAAGAAGGAAAGAAGAAGACGAAGAAAAGAGTCGACGAGAGCGAGAGCGAAAGCGAGGACGAGAGCGATTCTGATAGCAGCTTTGACGGAGAACTTTTCAAGGCCGGGGTAAGTGGTAGGACACGCAGAGATGACAATTTAATATGAGTTCATTGTCGTTAGGAAGTCGTGGAAAGTAAGTACATGCCGACTGTACTTGTATCGCCTGTCCATTCAGAATCATTAGGGCGAAGAGATGCAACTCCGGCGCGTCGATTGCCGTCGAAGAGGCGAACGCTTGCCTCGTTGCTTCCTGCAAGGACGCTGCCGAAGAGGAAAGAATCTCCGTCTAAAGCGAGGCGGGACGTTGCAACGTCAGCACCTCAATTGTCATCTTCTGCGAGGAAGAAACGTGAAAGTCCGCCCGTGAAATCTGATAATCCGTCGAAAAGGAAAAAACTATTGACTCCCTTTCCTTGGAATTCGCGTAAGGGAAAAAGGATAGGTCCATCCTACTGTGTAATTTATTTGGGTAGGAAACGAAGACGGTCGCTCGACGTCTTCCTCTCATCGCAACAGACACTCGAACGGTACTGTAGGCTCCTAAGAGGACTATAACAATTAACTCTCGATTTTCAGGAAGTACTCCAAGAAGTCGCAGATGCTTGAACGAGCCTATGGGCAGAGCAAAGAGGGAAGAAGAGTTGCGTACCAGAATCAAGGTATGGTAGCGTGAATAATATACGATGACTTGCGCGAGTATATCTTTTGGGCCCCAAGCGCATCATGTCAGCCTATTCGAAATCCCACGAACAGGTCAGCGAGGCCCTCAGATGCATGTCGGGAAACTTCGACGACGCGTGTCATTTTCTGGAGCACAACTGCTCGAAAACTGGTAAGAGGAGCGGACGCCTGAAAGTTTGCGCGAGGAAATGTTCCCGTTTCCAGGCCAGCCTCCGTGGACCGAAGAGGACGACGCCCTGCTCTTGTCCAAGAGCAGAGCCGGCAAAACGTTGCTCCTGCGCAAACGAAGCGACCTCGACGTTAGTCGGCGCATCAAGTTTCTGGAAAGCAAGCCTGTTTAATTTAAAAAAACGTTTTAGTCTAAATACGCTAAGTGCACTTGCCTTCTCAAGTTCTGTCGTCAATTGCCAGCTGCTCTATATATTAAAAATATATGTTATTCATTTCATACCTTGAAATTGTCCAGTCGTCTAGTCACTCTAGTTCTTATCTCTACACCAAGGCAAGCCATCGATGAATAATTATTAGATTGGAGAGGGGCGAACAATTCAATTATACAATAGCGAAATTTCTTACCAAGCCCATTCATCAAACAACAGTGACCGTCTCCTGCGTCAACGACCTAAGCGCCACTTGAAGCGACTTCGGAACGTGACTGTAGTCCAATCGATTTCGAACGACGGCCAAGAGGCACAGCTCCTTGAGCGTCGGTTCAAAATTCAGCACATACGCATCGGCCAAATCATCATAATCGTCCTCCGGCTCGTCGAGCGCAACGACGTCAGCCAAGCCCTGATTCGTGCCCCCATAGACGAGCATTCTCCTCTCGTCGATCAAACAACAGCCGTGCCGTCGCCTCGGCGACGGCGACGGCCCGGGCGCAACGACGTTCGACCACGTGCACGCCTTCACGTCGAATACCAACAAATCGGAAAAATACTCGTCGACTAGTTGATTGTAACCGCCGAAGACGATCATCCGATTTCCGTACGCGACCGCCGAATGACTGCGTCGTCCAATGGGAATCGATCCCGCTTCGACGACGACATCCGACCACGTGCACGTCTTCGTATCGAAGCGCTTCACGTCTTGGGGATAGACTTGGTGATTACTGAAGTAGGGCGCGTTCTCGTCGCTTCGACCGCCGTATACGTATATCGATTCTCCCATTGCGACGGCACTATGGAAGTCACGTGGAGACGGCGCTCTGCCTCCCACGGGGGGCTTCGACCAAACTAGTGATACGGGATCGAACGTTTCCACGGAGTCGAGAAATTCCAAGCCGCACGATCCGGCGATGACGTAGACGAGATTATTTATTAGATTCGCCGTGTGACCGGCGCGAGCGATCGCCTCGTTTTCCGCGACGGTCGTCCACGTTTTCGACTTCAGGTCGAAGACGTCGACGCGGCTATAGGGGAGGTGGTGCTGTTGGCCGTGTATGACGTAGACGCGATCGTCGAAGACTGTCGCCGTGTGAGCGAATCGTTTCGGGATGGATTGGGAAGTGTCGAGCTCGTGCCACTTGAGCGTGCCCGTGTCGAAGCCGTGGACGTCGAGATCGGTGGAATGGTCGAATTTCGCCCAGTAGCCGCCGAAGCTGAGAACGAACGAGCTGCCCGGCACTTTGACGAGCGCCTGATTGACGCGCTTGTGTCCGCCGTCGATTCTAGCCGTCCAGCGAAACATTTTTCGAGACGGGGAGCAACGAGTGCGTTGATTGCAACCCGATTGGCTTCAGGACGTCAATCGGTAGCTTGGAGAAACGCTCACTCCGTTCCCTGCCCCACTCCGCCCACTCCACGAGCCTGGAGGCAACGACGCGCGCACGCGCTTGTCATCACAAGACCAGGGCCTATGGATGTCAATAGTTGAACGTCAAGTATTTATAGTATGGCTCAGTCGCCCATCTAAATCTAATGCTTTAATTTATTACGTATATCTAAAAGATTTCCTTCTATTTCTATGCACTATTTCCCCAGAGTAGTTCTTTATCTCTGCCTCTCTGTTTGTACTTTTGTTTTCCATCTACGTAGATCTTATAGCCTATACCGATGAAGGCCGCAAAACCAATGACACCTGCTAGTACGTACAGAAAGATGGGCCACCATGGCAACGTAGATGAGCCCACGGTAGGCACAGAGTGGCGAAGACGATCGCCATAATGCTCTAACAAATAGAACACTACACCATTAGTCCAGCCAAACCCGGTCTAGGAAAATTAGACTAGAGAAAACACATGTACAGTAGTATGTCATACCTGTACATTGTACTCTCCTCCACCTCCTGGAGCTCCTTCCCTTGTAGCATTATACTGAAAAAATATAATATAAGTAATCCTTTGATTTGGAGTTCTGCGTTTCCTTCGTTACTTTTTCATACATGTGACCGGTTTGTTTCCAGGCTGCATAGTTTGTACCAATCCACTTCTGCGCCAAAGCAAATGCCAGCTCCGAGCGGTGCGCCTTCTCCAGTGCAACGATGGTGAACCACTGCAACGGAGGCCAAGTATTAGGATAGTCCCACTGCTGATGGCTCGCAATAAGGGACGTAGGCACGCCTCCAGCATACGAAAGAACGTCCAAAGACTACAGAAACAGATATTGATTTACTGTATCAAATGACATATTTGCTGCATACACAGTTCCAACCCACCTGAAGCTTTTGTATAGAGGCATCTATTCGTGACTGGTTGGTGCTCACTCCTGATGCTATTGGTACGACGCTGGACAGATAAAATGCCTGCACGTGCTGCTCCAGCTCCACGTCATAGTCCACCCAGAGATGTAGGGTTGAATTCCACATGACATCTTCGATTGCCTGAGCTCGCTCTTGGGACAACAGCTTGTAGTCATGGGCCTTGTCAGTCTCGCCTTGAAATAGGGATGATGGTTCTGCTTGTACTAAGCATCTAAGTGTCTAACTACCAATTAGAGCCGCCATTAGAGATAATTTCATTTCGACTGTAGACAGTATGGAATTGAGATCGACGGGAATGATTTTCGACGTTCGAATTGTGTTCATTTCTGAAGCATTTTCGCCCGACTGAGCCATCCAGCGCGTCGAGAAGTCCCACCCACTCTCGGCAGCCGACGCAATGTCGCGATATAGAGCAGCTGCAGCAGCTGAAACGAAACGGACGTCAGACCCAAAAAGCAAATGATAATCTTACCCGGCGATTTTCCCACAGCAGACATGACGTCTTTTTTATAGGACTCTGGTCTATAGATTAAGAAGAAGCTAGATGCAAGCTCTCTATCAGACTCTGGATACTGTGCACCTTGGTACTGATGATTGAGCCTCATAGTGAGCCAACCTGTAGCTCTTCTCAGCAATCTTAATCTCTACAGTCTTGTTTAGCAGCCAGTAGTCATGCTCTCTTTCGAGTGCATCGAATACGTAACGGACAAACGAAAGATTGCCCGTGTGTTGATAGTAGTCCCAAATCATGAGACTCAACAAAGGCGGCTGGCTCCGTTTCGTGTAGTAGACGCGACCGCCATTAGGAACAAAGCCGTACCTAAGAAAAACTAATAGAACTACGGAGTCTTCTAGGAAGAGTCGTACCTATTCACCAAGTCAACAAAGTTCAGCAGCGTGTTCATTACCGTGTCTGACATGTTGCACGCGAGAAGTCCTTTGACTATCCAGTACGTATCCCTAAGAAGGAAATATTGGATGATTTTGGACGAGGAAAAGAACGTCAGCAAGACCAGTAGTAGAATTCCCTGAATCTTCCTCCTGGTACGATAAAGGGATGAGGCACTGGGAGAATAGAATGCCTCTGGGGATTCGCGTAAACGTCGGGATTAATCTGTCAGAGCGGAGTTTACTAAGTAACTTAGAGTGACAGAAAACTGACCTTTCGACCTAGAGCTAGCCAGACTTTGTTCAACTCAGACGCCCACATTCTCAGAGCGGGATCGCTGATATTGGCAAACAAAGGCGGACTGGCGAGACGAAAAGAAGACTAAATACATATAGAAGCGTTTCTAAGATATTGTGACCTCGCCGTCCAGTCTGCCGGTCTCCATTCCACAATATCCGACCCAGTTTGCAGAAAGAACAATTCGAGAAACGCCCTCAGTCCCTCCTCCGTCACCGGACGAAGACGATCAAACATATCGAATACGAAGCCTTGGAGAAACAGGGACAGATTCCAGATGGGAACGAAGACTATGATATCTTACTCGGGTCGAACTTGAGGGGCAAATCGACGAACGTTTTCGAGTCGTTGAACAGGTTGCTTAGCTGAAACGCTCGAAGGATGGCGTCGTTGCAGTAAATCGCACTAGAGAGGCGATGGAACGCTTCCAAGACGACGTCCTGCTGCTCACCTGTCGCACGCATTCGTCGCAGAAACGTCGCGTGGAGAATCGAGAAGAGTCAACGAGCTAATTGCGACGGCGAGTCGGATGAAGCAGGACATTTTCGATTATACGGGGTTGGCTCGTGCCGCTCTGCGTGCGACCGAGTCAACGCCCCCATTGTCAGCCGACGCGCACGGGGGACCCCACCGCTCGGCTGCTCCATAGAGGACCTTGCGTTACTAGTACACATGCTTCTTTAAAACCCCTAGCCTTCGAATAGGAGCCTATTTGAGCTACTGTATGGTCGAGATGTAGCCTAATGCAATTAGGTGGTGGGGACCCCTACAATGCGGAATGCAAATCTGTGAGCGACGATAGCTCGTCAATGCAGTGATATACTGAAAATTTGCAGAAGGTATTTCTTCTGAAATTTTTAGCTTCCATGCACCGGCTATTCAACCCATTTCAACCGTTATAACAAGTAAAACAACGCTTCGTTTGTTATACTCTCTATTGTGAATTTCGATTGAGTCTACATCTAAAACCAGCGTCCATAGTCAATAGAATAGCCGATACAGCACATATAAGCGGACTACTACTACACCAGCTAGCTCCACCCTTTGCGCGGCGTGCGACATAAAACTGCCGCTCCGTATATAAAGAGTTTCCTCCCCCGCAGGGCAGCACCAATCGAAACGATTGTCTTTTCATAAAACGCCGTAATCTTTCAAACCGATCGCCCTCACACTGTGACCCCGCTTTCCGCCGCCGCCACCGCCGCCGCCGGATTTTTTCATAATAACGGGATCGACTATTTTTTTGACGTCATCTTTATCGCGCGTTCGACCGCCGCCGCCGCCGTCCTTAGTATTCGACGATCTTCGCCGATGGTGGTGATAGTGACCGGTATTGGGTTTCTGCGTCGTTGCGGCGACGCTGTTAGTATTGACTACGACGGGGGGAGCGGCGACGCAATCTTGCCGTCGTGTCTGATCGATGGAGAATAGACACGAGGCGAGCGTGCGACGCGGCTTAGCGGGAGGCGCGGCTTTTTTCGCCGTCGTCGTCTGGCACTCATTATACGGGGGCGGTGGTCGCTTCGGTAGATTAGCCAGTAAAGCGAGCAAAAGATGCTTTTCTTCCCGAGTTAAGTCGATCTCGTCCGACTCGGCCTTCTCCTTTTCCTCGCGCGTCGGAGGCGATCCCGGACACGATACGCCTTCGGGGCTGGGTCGCGGGCTCTCGCGTTTACCCGGGGCCGGCGGTGGCGGCGGCGGCGGCGGCGGTTGCGCTGCGGGATGAAAGCGCCTCCGAAGCTCTTCGCTCAGCCGGAAATACAGATCTTGTTGACTGACGGAGAAGAAGAGTTCGTCGTCGTCTTCGATTTCGGTCATGAGAACGCTGCGTATTTCGTCGGTCGTCGTCGTGTCCATCTCCTCCGGACGAGTCGAGCGTAGGCTGTCGAGATACTTGCGCATCGTCCAGCCGCGCGTCGACTTCGTCGTCGTCGTCGTCTGGCGTTGCACGTGAGCGGCGACGACGCTCTGCGTTAGCTGCGGATCGGACGATTCCGACATGTAGAGCGAGTGCGAGAGAGAACTGAACGGTATCGGGTCTAAACGACTAGAGAAATGCGCACGCGACCCCTCCTTAGCTCCAGGGGGTTGGCCTTAGCAATTAGGTTCCGCGGGCATTTGCTTCGTGCGGCGGCCGAGACCCTATATAGGGAAACGCCGCACTGTATACACGGCGCTATAAAGAGCTCCGGTGGAAACTGATTACAGGGGAGAGGCCGCTCTCAAAGGGCTCCGGCACCGGTCGGGTTAGAATCGATCTATTCTAGAGGCGGAGATGTTCGAGCTAAATTGGGCGCCGATGTGACCGAGTAGGCTGGGCTACGCGCTCGAAAATGCGACCTCCGACTCTCTTCCGGGTCTAGACAGCTAAAGGATCCCCGGGGGGAGAAAAGTCGCGAGACATTACATTCGAGACGAAAAATGACGTGATCGGTTTTTCGGAGGCGCCTTCGCAGATCAGCCAAAGTGCCTCTTATCAATTAAATGCCACCGATTCTTCCACTTAATTATTCGTTTGTTGACGTACGAGCCTACTAACTGACGTCTTTGCATACGAAGATATCGATGTAGTGTACACAGAGAGGCCGTTCTCGTGCAGGGCTGGCCCTAACTCGATCACTCACGCGCCCAGAGCACGCTCGGTTTCCTAACTACCGTTTCCCCCTGTGTTCTGTTGTGTTCTGTTGTGTCTTCCCCCACTTACTACCCATGCACTTTCCAGGAAAGCACGCGGTGGAACGGTCTATTGGAATCGACCGCAGGTATGATCTAAAAGGGCCTTACCTTGTCCGCGTCAGGCGATGGGACGCGATTATTGCGGTTGTCGGCCGGACGCAGTCGATGGGCACCGTAGGTGAACGATTTGGAACGATTGACGTATCTCGCCGCTTCCTCCATTGTCGTTTCCGCGCTTTCTCATTCCGTCGCACTGAGCGATGTCGTCATTCGTCGAGCGGGCGGATGCGGCGTCTCTTCGAGCCACGCGTTGGTTGCCGCAATCCGACAATTGAGTCGTGCGTCGCTTCAGTCGAGGAATGCGCGTCGGGATTCTTTTGCCGCTAGGCGCTATTTTTATGTTGACGGATTGCCGCGTGCATGGAGACGCTCACCTGTTCCTCGTTACATTCTCTTCGCGAATCGATGCATAAGGACAGGCAACTAGACTGGAAAGTTTCAATTGAAGGAGAGCAGAGAAATTGAAAGGGCACCTTTCTTAGAAGTCAGCTCAAACTCTAAAAGAAACGTCATTTGTTTGGCATCACAAGATTATTGATGTAACTATAGTCCCTCTTTGCTGAGGACTCTGAGCTATTTAGAGCGATGAGCGCTGCCGGAAAAGAGGGAACTACAGGGCTGTACTTGCCTAGCAGACATATGAGATTGGGTATGAGAATGGACATCCTCGATTAGCATCAATAAAAGCGGTTCCAATCAACTTCTAGTCCACAACGGGCTAATAACAATATTACCAATAATGATATTACAAATGGTAATAATAATCACAACAGTGGTAATCGTTTTATGTGCTAATCAACTTATAACACAAATAACTTGCGTTAACTCACCGTCCAACGGATTCTGTGTAGATACGACGGTCTCCCCGTTTGATTACGTTGCTTCCCAACTGATAAATAAAATGACTCGCTACGAATGCTGACCACGTCTGATAGCCAAATCAATTCTCTTTCGTGACTCTGTTAGTTCGTTTTTGATGGGAGTCAGCAGTCGTCCGGACTGACGACTAGCGCTTCCTGAAGAAACAGGCTACTTCACAGGACAATTACCTATACTGCATGGCACCTACTGTGATTTTGAAAAAACGTCGCCTCGGTTTTCTTTGCGGCCTCTAACGCCTGAAGCAACTCCATTCGTTCCTCGCATTCCTTTTGAACCACGTCTTTGAGAAACTTTATCTGATCGAAGCTTGGCATTAGTACAAATGACGAAGGCGGATTGCTACCTCGTCTTGCGCTGCTTGTAACAAATCGGTAAGACGCTCTGCTTTGGCACTTTCCGATGCAAGACAGTCCTGCGCTTGTCTCAGATCGTCTGAAAGTCGCTCTAGTCTGGAATCGCTGATGCTGCCTTTCTCCTTTCTAAGCTGAAGAATCTCTGCCTGAAGCACTCTCACTTCTTGAATGTGAGAATCGAGTTCAGTATCATGCAAGGCCTACGTTACAAAAGCGGAGGCTTATGGCATAAAAATCACAGTCAAATGTATTATCACTTTCGCCTCTTCAAGCTTTCCTTCCAGTTGACCAGACGTTCGTTTCCAATAAGAGAGCTCCTCCTCTAGCTACCAAGAATTAATTAATTAAATACGCCAAGAGACGGGTGTATTAATAATCAGGGTTCTGCCGAGAATTTTTTCAGCGTGGGAAGAAGGTCTGGAAGGATAGACATAATACGCAATTCTAAAACATTACAAAGTACTTTTTATGCGAGAGTGGCGTTCCTTGCGCCTGAACCGCAAGCGCCGCTCGCGTGCAGCGAATTGAAGACACTTACCCCTCGAAAGTGGGCGTTCCCGCCAACATTACAAAGTACTTCTTATGCGCGAGTGGCGTTCCTTGCGCCTGAACCGCAAGCGTCGCTCGCGCGCAACGAAAGGGAGACACTTACCCCTCGAAAGTGGGCGTTCCCGCCAACATTACAAAGTACTTTTTATGCGCGACTGGCGATCCTTGCGCCTGAACCGCAAGGGTCGCTCGCGCGCAACGAATTGAAGACAATTGTCACAGTAAAGTTATTGAAATTGCCTTGCACCCTTTGTTTTGAACGATGTATCCGGCTCTAATTATTGCAAGCAACGGGCTTTCATAAACGTTTTAGTAGTATGGGTTGGCGATAGGGGAGGGCCAACCCCTAAGAATCAAAGATTAGGCCCTCAATTTCATATTTAGGCTTAAAGAATCAAAGATTAGGCTCTCAATTTAATATTTAGGCCCTAACAATCAAAGATTAGGCCCTCAAATTAATATTTAGGCTCTACGAATTAAAGATTACGCCTCAATATCAAATTGAGAGCCTAATCTTTGATTCTTAAAGCCTAAATATTAAATTGAGAGCGTAATCTTTGATAATTAGAGACTAAATATTAAACTGAGGGCCTAATCTTTAATTCTTAAAGCCTAAATATTAAATTGAGGGCCTAATCTTTGATTCCTAGAGCCTCAATATTAAATTCAGGGCTTAATCTTTAATTCTTAAAGCCTAAATATTAAATTGAGGGCTTAATCTTTGTTTCTTAGAGCCTCAATATTAAATTGAGGGCCTAATCTTTGATCCTTAGGGCCTAAATATTAAATTGAGGGCCTAATCTTTAATTCTCAGGGCATAAAAGTAGAATTGTGGGCGTAATATTTAATTCTTAGAGCCTAAATATTAAATTGAGGGCCTAATCTTTGATTGTTAAAGCCTAAATATTAAACTGAGAGCCTAATCTTTGATTCTTAAAGCCAAAATATTAAATTGAGGGCCTAATCTTTGATTCTTAGGGCCTCAATATTAAATTGAGGGCCTAATCTTTGATTCTTAGGGCCTAGAAATAGAATTGTGGGCCTAATCTTTAATTCTTAGAGCTTAAATATGAAATTGAGGGCCTAATCTTTAATTCTTAAAGCCTAAATATTAAATTGAGGGACTAATGTTTGATTCTTAGGACTTAAATATTAAATTGAGGGCATAATCTTTGATTCTTAGAGCTCCAGTATTAAATTGAGGGCCTAATCTTTGATTCTTAGAGCCTCAACATTAAATTGAGGGCCTAATCTTTGATTCTCAGGGCATAAATATTAAATTGAGAGCCTAATCTTTAATTCTTAAAGCCTAAATATTAAATTGAGGGCCTAATCTTTGATTCTTAGGGCCTAAATATTAAATTGAGAGCCTAATCTTTGATTCCAAAAGCCTAAATATTAAATTGAGGGCCTAATCTTTGATCCTTAGGGCCTAAATATTAAATTGAGGGCCTAATCTTTAATTCTCAGGGCCTAAAAGTAGAATTGTGGGCTTAATATTTAATTCTTAGAGCCTAAATATTAAATTGAGGGCCTAATCTTTGAGTGTTAAAGCCTAAATATTAAACTGAGAGCCTAATCTTTGATTCTTAAAGCCAAAATATTAAATTGAGGGCCTAATCTTTGATTCTTAGGGCCTCAATATTAAATTGAGGGCCTAATCTTTGATTCTAAAAGCTTAAATATTAAATTGAGGGCCTAATCTTTGATTCTTAGGGCCTAAATTCTAAATTGAGGGCCTGATCTTTGATTCCGAGAGCCTCTATATTAAATTGAGGGCCTAATCTTTGATCCTTAGGGCCTAAATATTAAATTGAGGGCATAATCTTTGATTCTTAGGTCCTAAAAGTAGAATTGTGGGCCTAGTCTTTAATTCTTAGAGCCTCAATATTAAATTGAAGACCTAATCTTTGATTCTTAGAACCTAAATATTAAATTGAGGGCCTAATCTTTGATTCTTAGGGCCTCAATATTAAATTCAGAGCCTAATCTTTGATTCTTAGGGCCTAAATATTAAATTGAGGGCCTAATCTTTGATTGTTAGGACCTATATATTAAATTGATAGCCTAATCTTTAATTTTTAGAGCCTAAATATTAAATTGAGGGCCTAATCTTTGATTGTTAGGGCCTCAATATTAAATTGAGATACTAATCTTTGATTCTTAAAGCCTAAATATTAAATTGAGGGCTTAATCTTTAATTCTTAAAACCTAAATATTAAATTGAGGGAATAATCTTTGATTCTTAAGGCCTAAATATTAAATTGAGGGCCTAATCTTTGACAATAATAAATTGAGGGCCTAATCTTTGAATCTTAGAGCCTAAATATTAAATTGAGGGCCTATTCTTTGATTCTTAGGGCCTCAATATTAAATTGAGGGCCTAATCTTTGATCCTTAGGGCCTAAATATTAAATTGAGAGCCTAATCTTTAATTCTTAAAGCTTAGATATTAAATTGAGGGCCTAATCTTTGATTATTAGGGCCTCAATATTAAATTCAGGGCCTAATCTTTGATCCTTAGGGCCTAAATATTAAATTGAGGGCATAATCTTTGATTCTTAGGGCCTAAATACTAATTTTTTTGAGGGCCTAATCTTTGATTCTCAGAACCTAAATTTTAAAATGAGGGCCTAATTTTTGATTCTTAGGGCCAAAATATTAAATCGAGGGACTAATCTTTGATTCTTAGAGCCTCAATATTAAATTGAGGGCCTAATCTTTGATTCTTAGAGCCCAAATATTAAATTGAGGGCCTAATCTTTGATTCTTAGGTCCTAAAAGTAGAATTGTGGGCCTAATCTTTAATTCTTAGAGCCTAAATATTAAATTGAGGGCCGAATCTTTGATTGTAAGAACCTAAATATTAAATTGAGGGACTAATCTTTGATTCTTAGAGCCTCAATATTAAATTGAGGGCCTAATCTTTGATACTTAGAGCCTCAATATTAAATTGAGATACTAATCTTTGATTCTTAAAGCCTAAATATTAAATTGAGGGCTTAATCTTTAATTCTTAAAACCTAAATATTAAATTGAGGGAATAATCTTTGATTCTTAAGGCCTAAATATTAAATTGAGGGCCTAATCTTTGACAATAATAAATTGAGGGCCTAATCTTTGAATCTTAGAGCCTAAATATTAAATTGAGGGCCTATTCTTTGATTCTTAGGGCCTCAATATTAAATTGAGGGCCTAATCTTTGATCCTTAGGGCCTAAATATTAAATTGAGAGCCTAATCTTTAATTCTTAAAGCTTAGATATTAAATTGAGGGCCTAATCTTTGATTATTAGGGCCTCAATATTAAATTCAGGGCCTAATCTTTGATCCTTAGGGCCTAAATATTAAATTGAGGGCATAATCTTTGATTCTTAGGGCCTAAATACTAATTTTTTTGAGGGCCTAATCTTTGATTCTCAGAACCTAAATTTTAAAATGAGGGCCTAATTTTTGATTCTTAGGGCCAAAATATTAAATCGAGGGACTAATCTTTGATTCTTAGAGCCTCAATATTAAATTGAGGGCCTAATCTTTGATTCTTAGAGCCCAAATATTAAATTGAGGGCCTAATCTTTGATTCTTAGGTCCTAAAAGTAGAATTGTGGGCCTAATCTTTAATTCTTAGAGCCTAAATATTAAATTGAGGGCCGAATCTTTGATTGTAAGAACCTAAATATTAAATTGAGGGACTAATCTTTGATTCTTAGAGCCTCAATATTAAATTGAGGGCCTAATCTTTGATACTTAGAGCCTCAATATTAAATTGAGGGCCTAATCTTTGATTCTTAGGGCCAAAATATTAAATTGAGGGCCTAAACTTTGATTCTTAGAGCCTCAATATTAAATTGAGGGCCTAATGCTTGATTCTTAGGGCCTAAATATTAAATTGAGGGCCTAATCTTTGATTCTTAGGGCCTAAATATTAAATTGAGGGCCTAATCTTTGATTCCCAGAGCCTCAATATTAAATTGAGGGCATAATCTTTGATTCTTAGAGCCTCAATATTAAATTGAGGGCCTAATATTTGATTCTTAGGGCCTTAATATTAAATTCAAGGCCTAATCTTTGATCCTTAGGGCCAAAATATTAAATTGAGGGCATAATCTTTGATTCTTAGGTCCTAAAAGAAGAATTGTGGGCCTAATCTTTAATTCTTAGAGCCTAAATATTAAATTGAGGGCCGAATCTTTGATTGTTAGAGCCTAAATATTAAATTGAGAGCTTAATCTTTGATTCTCAAAGACTAAATATTAAATGGAGAGCCTAATCTTTGATTTTTAAAGCCTAAATATTAAATTGAGGGCCTACTCTTTGATTCTTAGGGCCTAAATATTAAATTGAGGGCCTAATCTTTGATTCTTAGGGCCTAAATTGAAGGCCTAATCTTTAATTCTTAAAGCCTAAATTTTAAATTGAGGGCCTAATCTTTGATTCTTAGGGCCTAAATTCTAATTTGACGGCGTGATCTTTGATTCCGAGAGCCTCTATATTAAATTGAGGGCCTAATCTTTGATTATTAGAGCTTCAATATTAAATTGAGGGCCTAATCTTTAATTCTTAAAGCCTAAATATTAAGTTGACGGCCTAATCTTTGATTCTCAGGGCCTCAATATTAAATTCAGGGCCTAATCCTTGATCCTTAGGGCCTAAATATTAAATTGAGGGCCTAATCTTTGATTCTTAGGGCCTAAAAGTAGAATTGTGGGCCTATTCTTTAATTCTTAGGGCCTAAATACTAAATTGAGGGCCTGATCCTTGATTCTTAGAGCCTCAATATTAAATTGAGGACCTAATCTTTGATTCTTAGAGCCTAGATATTAAATTGAGGGCCTAATCTTTGATTCTTAGGGCCTCAATATTAAATTGAGGGCCTAATCTTTGATTCTTAGGGCCTAGAAATAGAATTGTGGGCCTAATCTTTAATTCTTAGAGCTTAAATATGAAATTGAGGGCCTAATCTTTAATTCTTAAAGCCTAAATATTAAATTGAGGGACTAATGTTTGATTCTTAGGACTTAAATATTAAATTGAGGGCATAATCTTTGATTCTTAGAGCTCCAGTATTAAATTGAGGGCCTAATCTTTGATTCTTAGAGCCTCAACATTAAATTGAGGGCCTAATCTTTGATTCTCAGGGCATAAATATTAAATTGAGAGCCTAATCTTTAATTCTTAAAGCCTAAATATTAAATTGAGGGCCTAATCTTTGATTCTTAGGGCCTAAATATTAAATTGAGAGCCTAATCTTTGATTCCAAAAGCCTAAATATTAAATTGAGGGCCTAATCTTTGATCCTTAGGGCCTAAATATTAAATTGAGGGCCTAATCTTTAATTCTCAGGGCCTAAAAGTAGAATTGTGGGCTTAATATTTAATTCTTAGAGCCTAAATATTAAATTGAGGGCCTAATCTTTGAGTGTTAAAGCCTAAATATTAAACTGAGAGCCTAATCTTTGATTCTTAAAGCCAAAATATTAAATTGAGGGCCTAATCTTTGATTCTTAGGGCCTCAATATTAAATTGAGGGCCTAATCTTTGATTCTAAAAGCTTAAATATTAAATTGAGGGCCTAATCTTTGATTCTTAGGGCCTAAATTCTAAATTGAGGGCCTGATCTTTGATTCCGAGAGCCTCTATATTAAATTGAGGGCCTAATCTTTGATTCGTAGGGCCTAAATATTAAATTGAGGGCCTAATCTTTGATTCTCAGGGCCTAAACCTTAAAATGAGGGCCTAATCTATGATTCTTAGGCCCTAAAAGTAGAATTGCGAGCCTACTCTTTAATTCTGAGGGCCTAAATACTAAATTGAGGGCCTGATCTTAGATTCTTAGAGCCTCAATATTAAATTGAGGACCTAATCTTTGATTCTTAGAGCCTAAAAATTAAATAGAGGGCCTAATCTTTGATTCTTAGGGCCTCAATATTAAATTCAGGGCCTAATCTTTGATCCTTAGAGCCTAAATATTAAATTGAGGGCATAATCTTTGATTCTTAGGTCCTAAAAGTAGAATTGTGGGCCTAATCTTTAATTCTTAGAGCCTAAATATTAAATTGAGGGCCGAATCTTTGATTGTTAGAACATAAATATTAAATTGAGGGACTAATCTTTGATTCTTAGAGCCTCAATATTAAATTGAGGGCCTAATCTTTCATACTTAGAGCCTCAATATTAAATTGAGGGCCTAATCTTTGATTCTTAGGGCCAAAATATTAAATTGAGGGCCTAAACTTTGATTCTTAGAGCCTCAATATTAAATTAAGGGCCTAATGCTTGATTCTTAGGGCCTAAATATTAAATTGAGGGCCTAATCTTTTATTCTTGGGGCGTAAATATTAAATTGAGGGCCTAATCTTTGATTCTTAGAGCCTCAATATTAAATTGAGGGCCTAATCTTTGATTCTTAGAGCCTCAATATTAAATTCAGGGCCTCATCTTTGATCCTTAGGGCCTAAATATTAAATTGAGGGCATAATCTTTGATTCTTAGGTCCTAAAAGTAGAATTGTGGGCCTAGTCTTTAATTCTTAGAGCCTCAATATTAAATTGAAGACCTAATCTTTGATTCTTAGAACCTAAATATTAAATTGAGGGCCTAATCTTTGATTCTTAGGGCCTCAATATTAAATTCAGAGCCTAATCTTTGATTCTTAGGGCCTAAATATTAAATTGAGGGCCTAATCTTTGATTGTTAGGACCTATATATTAAATTGATAGCCTAATCTTTAATTTTTAGAGCCTAAATATTAAATTGAGGGCCTAATCTTTGATTGTTAGGGCCTCAATATTAAATTGAGATACTAATCTTTGATTCTTAAAGCCTAAATATTAAATTGAGGGCTTAATCTTTAATTCTTAAAACCTAAATATTAAATTGAGGGAATAATCTTTGATTCTTAAGGCCTAAATATTAAATTGAGGGCCTAATCTTTGACAATAATAAATTGAGGGCCTAATCTTTGAATCTTAGAGCCTAAATATTAAATTGAGGGCCTATTCTTTGATTCTTAGGGCCTCAATATTAAATTGAGGGCCTAATCTTTGATCCTTAGGGCCTAAATATTAAATTGAGAGCCTAATCTTTAATTCTTAAAGCTTAGATATTAAATTGAGGGCCTAATCTTTGATTATTAGGGCCTCAATATTAAATTCAGGGCCTAATCTTTGATCCTTAGGGCCTAAATATTAAATTGAGGGCATAATCTTTGATTCTTAGGGCCTAAATACTAATTTTTTTGAGGGCCTAATCTTTGATTCTCAGAACCTAAATTTTAAAATGAGGGCCTAATTTTTGATTCTTAGGGCCAAAATATTAAATCGAGGGACTAATCTTTGATTCTTAGAGCCTCAATATTAAATTGAGGGCCTAATCTTTGATTCTTAGAGCCCAAATATTAAATTGAGGGCCTAATCTTTGATTCTTAGGTCCTAAAAGTAGAATTGTGGGCCTAATCTTTAATTCTTAGAGCCTAAATATTAAATTGAGGGCCGAATCTTTGATTGTAAGAACCTAAATATTAAATTGAGGGACTAATCTTTGATTCTTAGAGCCTCAATATTAAATTGAGGGCCTAATCTTTGATACTTAGAGCCTCAATATTAAATTGAGATACTAATCTTTGATTCTTAAAGCCTAAATATTAAATTGAGGGCTTAATCTTTAATTCTTAAAACCTAAATATTAAATTGAGGGAATAATCTTTGATTCTTAAGGCCTAAATATTAAATTGAGGGCCTAATCTTTGACAATAATAAATTGAGGGCCTAATCTTTGAATCTTAGAGCCTAAATATTAAATTGAGGGCCTATTCTTTGATTCTTAGGGCCTCAATATTAAATTGAGGGCCTAATCTTTGATCCTTAGGGCCTAAATATTAAATTGAGAGCCTAATCTTTAATTCTTAAAGCTTAGATATTAAATTGAGGGCCTAATCTTTGATTATTAGGGCCTCAATATTAAATTCAGGGCCTAATCTTTGATCCTTAGGGCCTAAATATTAAATTGAGGGCATAATCTTTGATTCTTAGGGCCTAAATACTAATTTTTTTGAGGGCCTAATCTTTGATTCTCAGAACCTAAATTTTAAAATGAGGGCCTAATTTTTGATTCTTAGGGCCAAAATATTAAATCGAGGGACTAATCTTTGATTCTTAGAGCCTCAATATTAAATTGAGGGCCTAATCTTTGATTCTTAGAGCCCAAATATTAAATTGAGGGCCTAATCTTTGATTCTTAGGTCCTAAAAGTAGAATTGTGGGCCTAATCTTTAATTCTTAGAGCCTAAATATTAAATTGAGGGCCGAATCTTTGATTGTAAGAACCTAAATATTAAATTGAGGGACTAATCTTTGATTCTTAGAGCCTCAATATTAAATTGAGGGCCTAATCTTTGATACTTAGAGCCTCAATATTAAATTGAGGGCCTAATCTTTGATTCTTAGGGCCAAAATATTAAATTGAGGGCCTAAACTTTGATTCTTAGAGCCTCAATATTAAATTGAGGGCCTAATGCTTGATTCTTAGGGCCTAAATATTAAATTGAGGGCCTAATCTTTGATTCTTAGGGCCTAAATATTAAATTGAGGGCCTAATCTTTGATTCCCAGAGCCTCAATATTAAATTGAGGGCATAATCTTTGATTCTTAGAGCCTCAATATTAAATTGAGGGCCTAATATTTGATTCTTAGGGCCTTAATATTAAATTCAAGGCCTAATCTTTGATCCTTAGGGCCAAAATATTAAATTGAGGGCATAATCTTTGATTCTTAGGTCCTAAAAGAAGAATTGTGGGCCTAATCTTTAATTCTTAGAGCCTAAATATTAAATTGAGGGCCGAATCTTTGATTGTTAGAGCCTAAATATTAAATTGAGAGCTTAATCTTTGATTCTCAAAGACTAAATATTAAATGGAGAGCCTAATCTTTGATTTTTAAAGCCTAAATATTAAATTGAGGGCCTAATCATTGATTCTTAGGGGGTTCAATATTAAATTGAGGGCCTAATCTTTGATCCTTAGGGCCTAAATATTAAATTAAGGGCCAAATCTTTGATTCTTAGGGCCTAAAAGAAGAATTATGGGCCTAATCTTTAAATCTGAGAGCGTAAATATTAAATTGAGGGTATAATCTTTGATTGTTAGGGCCTAAATATTAAATTGAGAGCCTAATCATTAATTCTTAAAGCCTAAATATTAAATTGAGAGCCTAATCTTTGATTCTTAGAGCCTAAGTATTAAATTGAGGGCCAAATCTTTGATTCTTAGGGCCTAAATACTAAATTGAGGGCCTAATCTTTGATTCTTAGGGCCTAAATATTAAATTGAGGGCCTAATCTTTGATTCTTAGGACCTAAATATTTAATTGAAGGCCTAATCATTAATTCTTAAAGCCTAAATTTTAAATTGAGGGCCTAATCTTTGATTCTTAGTGCCTAAATATTAAATTGAGGGCCTAATCTTTGATTCCCATAGCCTCAATATTAAATTGAGGGCCTAATCTTTGATTATTAGAGCTTCAATATTAAATTGAGGGCCTAATCTTTGATCCTTAGGGCCTAAATATTAAATTGAGGGCCTAATCTTTGATTCTTAGAGCCTCAATATTAAATTGAGGGCCTAATCTTTGATTCTTAGAGCCTCAATATTAAATTGAGGGCCTAATCTTTGATTCCCATAGCCTCAATATTAAATTGAGGGCCTAATCTTTGATTATTAGAGCTTCAATATTAAATTGAGGGCCTAATCTTTGATCCTTAGGGCCTAAATATTAAATTGAGGGCCTAATCTTTGATTCTTAGAGCCTCAATATTAAATTGAGGGCATAATCTTTGATTCTTAGAGCCTCAATATTAAATTCAGGGCCTAATCTTTGATCCTTAGGGCCTAAATATTAAATTGAGGGCATAATCTTTGATTCTTAGGTCCTAAAAGTAGAATTGTGGGCCTAGTCTTTAATTCTTAGAGCCTAAATATTAAATTGAGGACCTAATCTTTGATTGTTAGGGCCTAAATATTAAATTGATAGCCTAATCTTTGATTCTTAAAGCCAAAATATTAAATTGAGGGCCTAATCTTTGTTTCTTACGGCCTCAATATGAAATTGAGGGCCTAATCTTTGATTCTTAGTCCCTAAATATTTAATTGAGGGCCTAATCTTTGATTAGTAGAGCTTCAATATTAAATTGAGGGCCTAATCTTTAATTCTTAAAGCTTAAATATTAAATTGAGGGCCTAATCTTTGATTCTTAGTCCCTAAATACTTAATTGAGGGCCTAATCTTTGATTATTAGAGCTTCAATATTAAATTGAGAGCCTAATCTTTAATTCTTAAAGCCTAAATATTAAATTGAGGGCCTAATCTTTAATTCTTAGGACCTAAATATTAAATTGAGGGCCTAATCTTTGATTCCTAGAGCCTCAATAATAAATTGAGGGCCTAATCTTTGATTCTTAGTGCCTAAATATTAAATTGAGGGCCTAATCTTTGATTCCCATAGCC
This sequence comes from Oscarella lobularis, assembly GCF_947507565.1. Taxonomy (NCBI): domain Eukaryota; kingdom Metazoa; phylum Porifera; class Homoscleromorpha; order Homosclerophorida; family Oscarellidae; genus Oscarella; species Oscarella lobularis. The sequence goes on along the minus strand of NC_089190.1, from coordinate 1,515,354 downwards.
TCAATATTAAATTGAGGGCCTAATCTTTGATTATTAGAGCTTCAATATTAAATTGAGGGCCTAATCTTTGATCCTTAGGGCCTAAATATTAAATTGAGGGCCTAATCTTAGATTCTTAGAGCCTCAATATTAAATTGAGGGCATAATCTTTGATTCTTAGAGCCTCAATATTAAATTCAGGGCCTAATCTTTGATCCTTAGGGCCTAAATATTAAATTGAGGGCATAATCTTTGATTCTTAGGTCCTAAAAGTAGAATTGTGGGCCTAGTCTTTAATTCTTAGAGCCTAAATATTAAATTGAGGGCCTAATCTTTGATTGTTAGGACCTAAATATTAAATTGATAGCCTAATCTTTGATTCTTAAAGCCAAAATATTAAATTGAGGGCCTAATCTTTGATTCTTACGGCCTCAATATGAAATTGAGGGCCTAATCTTTGATTCTTAGTCCCTAAATATTTAATTGAGGGCCTAATCTTTGATTAGTAGAGCTTCAATATTAAATTGAGGGCCTAATATTTAATTCTTAAAGCTTAAATATTAAATTGAGGGCCTAATCTTTGATTCTTAGTCCCTAAATACCTAATTGAGGGCCTAATCTTTGATTATTAGAGCTTCAATATTAAATTGAGAGCCTAATCTTTAATTCTTAAAGCCTAAATATTAAATTGAGGGCCTAATCTTTAATTCTTAGGACCTAAATATTAAATTGAGGGCCTAATCTTTGATTCCTAGAGCCTCAATAATAAATTGAGGGCCTAATCTTTGATTCTTAGAGCCTAAATATTAAATTGAGGGCCTAATTTTTGATTCTTAGGGCCTCAATATTAAATTGAGGGCCTAATCTTTGATTCTTAGGGCCTAAAAGTAGAATTGTGAGCCTAATCTTTAATTCTCAGAGCCTAAATATTAAATTGAGGGCCTAATCTTTGATTGTTAGGGCCTAAATATTAAATTGAGAGCCTAATCTTTAATTCTTAAAGCTTAGATATTAAATTGAGGGCCTAATCATTGATTCTTAGGGGATTCAATATTAAATTGAGGGCCTAATCTTTGATCCTTAGGGCCTAAATATTAAATTAAGGGCCAAATCTTTGATTCTTAGGGCCTAAAAGTAGAATTATGGGCCTAATCTTTGATTCTTAGGGCATAAATATTAAATTAAGGGCCTAATCTTTGATTGTTAGGGCCTAAATATTAAATTGAGAGCCTAATCATTAATTCTTAAAGCCTAAATATTAAATTGAGAGCCTAATCTTTGATTCTTAGAGCCTAAGTATTAAATTGAGGGCCAAATCTTTGATTCTTAGGGCCTAAATACTAAATTGAGGGCCTAATCTTTGATTCTTAGGGCCTAAAAGTAGAATTATGGGCCTAATCTTTGATTCTTAGGGCATAAATATTAAATTAAGGGCCTAATCTTTGATTGTTAGGGCCTAAATATTAAATTGAGAGCCTAATCATTAATTCTTAAAGCCTAAATATTAAATTGAGAGCCTAATCTTTGATTCTTAGAGCCTAAGTATTAAATTGAGGGCCAAATCTTTGATTCTTAGGGCCTAAATACTAAATTGAGGGCCTAATCTTTGATTCTTAGGGCCTAAATATTAAATTGAGAGCCTAATCTTTGATTCTTAGGGCCTAAATATTTAATTGAAGGCCTAATCTTTAATTCTTAAAGCCTAAATATTAAATTGAGGGCCTAATCTTTGATTCTTAGGGCCTAAATATTTAATTGAAGGCCTAATCTTTAATTCTTAAAGCCTAAATTTTAAATTGAGGGCCTAATCTTTGATTCTTAGTGCCTGAATATTAAATTGAGGGCCTAATCTTTGATTCCCATAGCCTCAATATTAAATTGAGGGCCTAATCTTTGATTATTAGAGCCTAAATATTAAATTGAGGGCCTAATCTTTGATCCTTAGAGCCTAAATATTAAATTGAGGGCCTAATCTTTGATTCTTAGAGCCTCAATATTAAATTGAGGGCCTAATCTTTGATTCTTAGAGCCTCAATATTAATCTTTGATCCTTAGGGCCTAAATATTAAATTGAGGGCATAATCTTTGATTCTTAGGTCCTAAAAGTAGAATTGTGGGCCTAGTCTTTAATTCTCAGAGCCTAAATATTAAATTGAGGGCCTAATCTTTGATTGTTTGGGCCTAAATATTAAATTGATAGCCTAATCTTTGATTCTTAAAGCCAAAATATTAAATTGAGGGCCTAATCTTTGATTCTTACGTCCTCAATATGAAATTGAGGGCCTAATCTTTGATTCTTAGTCCCTAAATATTTAATTGAGGGCCTAATCTTTGATTAGTAGAGCTTCAATATTAAATTTAGGGTCTAATCTTTAATTCTTAAAGCTTAAATATTAAATTGAGGGCCTAATCTTTGATTCTTAGGGCCTAAAATTAGAATTGTGAGCCTAATCTTTAATTCTCAGAGCCTAAATATTAAATTGAGGGCCTAATCTTTGATTGTTAGGGCCTAAATATTAAATTGAGGGCATAATCTTTGATTCTTAGGTCCTAAAAGTAGAATTGTGGGCCTAGTCTTTAATTCTTAGAGCCTAAATATTAAATTGAGGGCCTAATCTTTGATTGTTAGGGCCTAAATATTAAATTGATAGCCTAATCTTTGATTCTTAAAGCCATAATATTAAATTGAGGGCCTAATCTTTGATTCTTACGGCCTCAATATGAAATTGAGGGCCTAATCTTTGATTCTTAGTCCCTAAATATTTAATTGAGGACCTAATCTTTGATTAGTAGAGCTTCAATATTAAATTGAGGGCCTAATCTTTAATTCTTAAAGCTTAAATATTAAATTGAGGGCCTAATCTTTGATTCTTAGTCCCCAAATACTTAATTGAGGGCCTAATATTTGATTATTAGAGCTTCAATATTAAATTGAGGGCCTAATCTTTAATTCTTAAAGCCTAAATATTAAATTGAGGGCCTAATCTTTAATTCTTAAAGCCTAAATATTAAATTGAGGGCCTAATGTTTGATTCTTAGGACCTAAATATTAAATTGAGGGCCTAATCTTTGATTCCTAGAGCCTCAATAATAAATTGAGGGCCTAATCTTTGATTCTTAGAGCCTAAATATTAAATTGAGGGCCTAATCTTTGATTCTTAGGGCCTCAATATTAAATTGAGGGCCTAATCTTTGATCCTTAGGGCCTAAATATTAAATTGAGGGCCTAATCTTTGATTCTTAGGGCCTAAAAGTAGAATTGTGAGCCTAATCTTTAATTCTCAGAGCCTAAATATTAAATTGAGGGCCTAATCTTTGCAAAATTGTTAGGGCCTAAATATTAAATTGAGAGCCTAATCTTTAATTCTTAAAGCTTAGATATTAAATTGAGGGCCTAATCATTGATTCTTAGGGGGTTCAATATTAAATTGAGGGCCTAATCTTTGATCCTTAGGGCCTAAATATTAAATTAAGGGCCAAATCTTTGATTCTTAGGGCCTAAAAGTAGAATTATGGGCCTAATCTTTGATTCTTAGGGCCTAAATATTAAATTGAGGGCCTAATCTTTGATTGTTAGGGCCTAAATATTAAATTGAGAGCCTAATCATTAATTCTTAAAGCCTAAATATTAAATTGAGAGCCTAATCTTTGATTCTTAGAGCCTAAGTATTAAATTGAGGGCCAAATCTTTGATTCTTAGGGCCTAAATACTAAATTGAGGGCCTAATCTTTGATTCTTAGGGCCTAAATATTAAATTGAGGGCCTAATCTTTGATTGTTAGGGCCTAAATATTTAATTGAAGGCCTAATCTTTAATTCTTAAAGCCTAAATTTTAAATTGAGGGCCTAATCTTTGATTCTTAGTGCCTAAATATTAAATTGAGGGCCTAATCTTTGATTCCCATAGCCTCAATATTAAATTGAGGGCCTAATCTTTGATTATTAGAGCTTCAATATTAAATTGAGGGCCTAATCTTTGATCCTTAGGGCCTAAATATTAAATTGAGGGCCTAATCTTTGATTCTTAGAGCCTCAATATTAAATTGAGGGCCTAATCTTTGATTCTTAGAGCCTCAATATTAAATTCAGGGCCTAATCTTTGATCCTTAGGGCCTAAATATTAAATTGAGGGCATAATCTTTGATTCTTAGGTCCTAAAAGTAGAATTGTGGGCCTAGTCTTTAATTCTTAGAGCCTCAATATTAAATTGAAGACCTAATCTTTGATTCTTAGAACCTAAATATTAAATTGAGGGCCTAATCTTTGATTCTTAGGGCCTCAATATTAAATTCAGAGCCTAATCTTTGATTCTTAGGGCCTAAATATTAAATTGAGGGCCTAATCTTTGATTGTTAGGACCTATATATTAAATTGATAGCCTAATCTTTAATTTTTAGAGCCTAAATATTAAATTGAGGGCCTAATCTTTGATTGTTAGGGCCTCAATATTAAATTGAGATACTAATCTTTGATTCTTAAAGCCTAAATATTAAATTGAGGGCTTAATCTTTAATTCTTAAAACCTAAATATTAAATTGAGGGAATAATCTTTGATTCTTAAGGCCTAAATATTAAATTGAGGGCCTAATCTTTGACAATAATAAATTGAGGGCCTAATCTTTGAATCTTAGAGCCTAAATATTAAATTGAGGGCCTATTCTTTGATTCTTAGGGCCTCAATATTAAATTGAGGGCCTAATCTTTGATCCTTAGGGCCTAAATATTAAATTGAGAGCCTAATCTTTAATTCTTAAAGCTTAGATATTAAATTGAGGGCCTAATCTTTGATTATTAGGGCCTCAATATTAAATTCAGGGCCTAATCTTTGATCCTTAGGGCCTAAATATTAAATTGAGGGCATAATCTTTGATTCTTAGGGCCTAAATACTAATTTTTTTGAGGGCCTAATCTTTGATTCTCAGAACCTAAATTTTAAAATGAGGGCCTAATTTTTGATTCTTAGGGCCAAAATATTAAATCGAGGGACTAATCTTTGATTCTTAGAGCCTCAATATTAAATTGAGGGCCTAATCTTTGATTCTTAGAGCCCAAATATTAAATTGAGGGCCTAATCTTTGATTCTTAGGTCCTAAAAGTAGAATTGTGGGCCTAATCTTTAATTCTTAGAGCCTAAATATTAAATTGAGGGCCGAATCTTTGATTGTAAGAACCTAAATATTAAATTGAGGGACTAATCTTTGATTCTTAGAGCCTCAATATTAAATTGAGGGCCTAATCTTTGATACTTAGAGCCTCAATATTAAATTGAGGGCCTAATCTTTGATTCTTAGGGCCAAAATATTAAATTGAGGGCCTAAACTTTGATTCTTAGAGCCTCAATATTAAATTGAGGGCCTAATGCTTGATTCTTAGGGCCTAAATATTAAATTGAGGGCCTAATCTTTGATTCTTAGGGCCTAAATATTAAATTGAGGGCCTAATCTTTGATTCCCAGAGCCTCAATATTAAATTGAGGGCATAATCTTTGATTCTTAGAGCCTCAATATTAAATTGAGGGCCTAATATTTGATTCTTAGGGCCTTAATATTAAATTCAAGGCCTAATCTTTGATCCTTAGGGCCAAAATATTAAATTGAGGGCATAATCTTTGATTCTTAGGTCCTAAAAGAAGAATTGTGGGCCTAATCTTTAATTCTTAGAGCCTAAATATTAAATTGAGGGCCGAATCTTTGATTGTTAGAGCCTAAATATTAAATTGAGAGCTTAATCTTTGATTCTCAAAGACTAAATATTAAATGGAGAGCCTAATCTTTGATTTTTAAAGCCTAAATATTAAATTGAGGGCCTACTCTTTGATTCTTAGGGCCTAAATATTAAATTGAGGGCCTAATCTTTGATTCTTAGGGCCTAAATTGAAGGCCTAATCTTTAATTCTTAAAGCCTAAATTTTAAATTGAGGGCCTAATCTTTGATTCTTAGGGCCTAAATTCTAATTTGACGGCGTGATCTTTGATTCCGAGAGCCTCTATATTAAATTGAGGGCCTAATCTTTGATTATTAGAGCTTCAATATTAAATTGAGGGCCTAATCTTTAATTCTTAAAGCCTAAATATTAAGTTGACGGCCTAATCTTTGATTCTCAGGGCCTCAATATTAAATTCAGGGCCTAATCCTTGATCCTTAGGGCCTAAATATTAAATTGAGGGCCTAATCTTTGATTCTTAGGGCCTAAAAGTAGAATTGTGGGCCTATTCTTTAATTCTTAGGGCCTAAATACTAAATTGAGGGCCTGATCCTTGATTCTTAGAGCCTCAATATTAAATTGAGGACCTAATCTTTGATTCTTAGAGCCTAGATATTAAATTGAGGGCCTAATCTTTGATTCTTAGGGCCTAAAAGTAGAATTGTGGGCCTATTCTTTAATTCTTAGGGCCTAAATACTAAATTGAGGGCCTGATCTTTGATTCTTAGAGCCTCAATATTAAATTGAGGACCTAATCTTTGATCCTTAGGGCCTAAATATTAAATTGAGGGCCTAATCTTTGATTCTTAGGGCCTAAAAGTAGAATTGTGGGCCCTAAGTATCAAAGATTAGGCCCTCAATTTAATATTGAGGCTCTAAGAATCAAAGATTAGGCCCTCAATTTAATCCATGCCGACCCATGTGGGCAGAACCCTGAATTTAATAATTAAGCACCTTTTTGCCTTGATCTTGCGCCACTCGTAACTGCATGTCAGCACTTATACGAGCTTGTTTCTCTGAATTCAATCTCTAAATCCAGACGATTAGACACACATAAGAAGACTACTCCTCTACCTCATCTAACGCTTTTAGCTGACTGGAGTGACGATGCTCGTCTTTTTCCTGTCGAGAAATGCAGTCACACAGCTTTTGCTTCACCTAGAAAATCATAGATATGACTGGTACTGCGCACTGTGGCAAATGACTAGCCTCATTTAATTGATGAGCTGCCACTTGGCGAGACCGCACCAAGTTCTCCCTCTCCTCCTTCCAGACGTTCTCCGTCATCAATCTGAAGCAATAACCAATAGGATTCTTCTCATTGCATTTCTCATTGTGTACCTGTTTCTTTTCAATTTGTCTATTTCTAAAGTAGCTCGACTGAGATCATCGGCGAGTCTCTGGGAGAAAAAAAAAACGCAGAATGATAGGAAAAGTATGGCAATAGCAATAAGAGTAGTACCTGCTTTAGTGGCTCCACTTCAGCCAACCTATTCACCGCTGCCGCCTCTCGTTGCATCAATTCGTTCAGTTGGACAGACAATAGGCTGTACTGGTTATCTTTCTCGGATAGACGTTTGCCTATATCGTCTTTCAAAGACGATAGCCTAGTACATTCCAAACATTAAAAACGATGCGCTTTGTAAACCAAATCAGTGAAATCACCTGTTCTTTTCCTCCTCTCCTTCACGCACTTTCGTTCTGATCTCCTCTTTCAGCCGCTGACACTCCTCAGACTGATCCCTGGCCGTCATAGTACACGTGTGGTGCTCCAGTAAGAAAGTGCTGTATATCTTACCTCAAGCGCTTCCTTGCACTGTCCAAATTAGCGGCAATTTTCTCCTTCTCAGAGGTCAATCTCGCCTCTACGTCTACACGCTCCTGTCTGCCACTGCAGTTTAGCCCGTTTATCTCCCTCACCTGCAAGCAAGCTCCCTCTTTCTCGGCATTTCTCTACCAGATCGTCTTTCTCCCTCGTCAACGTTTCCCTTGCCTCCGCATTTCGCTTCTCCACGGCAACTATTTCGCGAAGAATTCTCCCCTTATATGCGCCAATGTCGTCCCTCATCGACGCCACTGAGCTCCGCACGTCCAATTCAACCGAACGAAACGCAGACAGTGCTCCTCGAACATTGGCCACAAGGGCTCCATGTTTCAGTGACAACGACCTAACGGCCTTTACCTGTTCGTCATGTTCGACTCTACGCAGAAATATATGAGAACGCCCCCTAACCAGCTCAATTATCTACATACGTACCTAAGCGAATTATTTTCTGACGTCAGAAATTCGACATCTCGCTTCCGTTCGTCGCAATCCCGTTCAACGAGACGCAATCGATTTTCGGCCTCGTTCTTTTCCCCCGAGAGGACATCGTATCTAAGGCCCACAGAGTTCGTCAACTCCTTCCCTTTGTTCTCCCCTTTCGCGACTACCTACCGATCCTTCCACTGGGCCACGTCTTCCTCGCGCTTGCTCTTCGCCGTCGCCAATTCGATCTCGCTGCGTCGAAGTCGCTCGCTCGTCTCCTCCTCGCGCATCGCCGCGTCGCGAAAGCGTTCCAGTTCGCTCTCGAGCCGCGCCGCTTTCTCTTCGAGCGCCTTCATTTCGTTGTGAATCAGATAGCTCACGCCGCAGTAGGAGCAAACGGTCTCCTCCTTGCGCATCGATCGTATAGCGTCGGGCAAGCCGTGCTGAGGAACATGGCGATCCATAGGAGGGGGGGCCCCTTTTCTATACGGGTCACGCGCAGATGGACACGCAGATGCCTGGGGATGGTTTTTTGCTCGACAGACCCTTTGCAGATCGTCTAAAATACTTTGAACCGGTGTTCCATGCCCGGACAATGACGTCATTTCTTTTTTAATTCAATATGTCCGTCTTGGAAGATCATGTCGAATAGGTTGCCGAGCGTGCGAGTCGCCGGTTCCTTGGGGGATATTTCCGGAGAGCAATCGACGTGCCAGCTGTCGTCTTCGCAGTCGCTGGCCGCGGGTTCCACTTCGTCTATTGGGAGACTGCCGGTTCGAGAGTGAATTTTTATTTCGTCGTCACTGTCGCTGAGGTCGACCTGCAGGTCGATGACAGGCGTCGATTTCTTCAACGACAATGACTTGCGCTTCTTTTTCACGAGAGGAGAAGCAGAGGGCGAACTGCTGCCCAGTAGTGACGTGTCCGAGTACGATTCTGCTAAAAGACATTAGAAAAGTAATCCTGATCCACGGAAGAATGAACCGTTTTGCATTTTTCTTCGACTGGACCACAATCCCGGTCGAAGAAGGCTAACAGGTGGGCTAAAGCATTCGGCTTCTTTTGCCAAGGTCAAATGAGGAAAGACATCCCGCAATCTTAATATAGGAAGTTATTCTTAATCAATGGATATAGGAAGTGCCAATAACCTCTTCATTGCGTCCTGTGTGGTACGAGATAAAACTGGTATGACCGTGGGATACGCAGACGTCGGTTTGAGATACCCAACAACGTCGCATATCTGATGAGAATACACCCCAATAGTTGTAACTCCTTCTTTTGGGGGAGTATCAGAATGCCTACCTCGTTATAAGACGAGTGCATTGAGTGCACTATTCTCCAGATATTGAATTTAGGTAGATAACTACGAGGACGTTGCGAGAGAGAGAATCTATAGACGCCCGTGCTCACGTACAACTTGTGATCTTTAGGAAATCCGTCTGGAAGTTTAGTGAACCACATAGTGGTCAATTTTAATCGAAGCACCTGGTGCTTCCCGTTGACGGGAGGCGCTAAAATTCCGCACGGAATCGACACGCCCTGTCTTTTATACAGCTAAGGGAAACGATTTATTGGTACAGCTAACGTCTCCAGCAGACAGAAGTCCTTACTTTCCAACAACACGCATGAATCCACGTGCTCCTCGGATCAGTCGTGAGATATTTCGTTATGTCAGGAAGAGCGGTATACGAGGCATATGTCGAAGGATGAACGTGAATCTGAAGCTCGTATAGACCGCGAAGAGTCGTACGAAGTAGACTGACTCACTTGAGTATTAAACTTTTCTGCTACTTCAAGCAACACGTGCTCATATCCAAAGCTGTTGCAATTCATGTGAACGAAGTGCACAGCGGGATTCTCCGATTTCCATCTGGAGAACAAACAGAAATTCCCATCAGGTTGCCTTCTCCCAAAAAAAACCGTACTGCTCTATTAGATCAATGGCAATTCGTCTTGACGTTTCCTACATAGATTCTCTTACAAGTATCTCTTACTAAATCTGTTTACACTCACTCGAGTAGGAATACATGCTAGATTGGGATGAAGAAATGTTGTGTCTAAATACATCGTTCTCAAACTCTTGCAAGTTCTGTGAAACAATAAAGCGTTGCATCAACCTATGACTACAGTACAAACCCATTAGCCAAATGCAGATGTTCCATTTTTCTGACGTCATCTGCAGTGAGTCTGAAGTCTCCAGAATAGAGAACAGCGCCATGACGACCCTCAAACAAAAACCTGGTAACCAAATAAGATTACTGAGGTTTTGAGAACAATCTACGCACATTACTGAACCAGGACAGTGATTAGCAGACAGAAGAGTGACAGTCAAAAATTCCGCCTGAGACGAAGTATATATTTCAATGTACCCAACCAAATTCTTCTATACCTCTCGAGCGTTCTCAAATTTCACGTCAACAATGATCGGTTGATTGACAGCCAGAGGTTTCTTCGTCAAACCAAAAATCGTCAACTACGCAATTACATTATTTCCTTATTTCGCCTTTTCCCTACAATATGATGCTTCAGATGTGCCAAGTCGGGATCGGCCTCCAGAAGCGACGCCGTCACAGGCGAACAGAACAGACCCTTGCAACTAAAGAAGGCACAAGTCAAAAACATTTCCTCGTCGCTTCTTCTAGACCTGACCCGTTTTCCAGCGCGTGAACGATGTGACGGGCTCCGAGGCCGTCCATGTGATCCTTGTGGCAATGGGAGAGAAAGAAGGCGCGCCCATAACGGTAGCAGTTCTCCTTGGTGAAGGAGTCGACAATCACGCCGCTGTACTCGCGTACGCGCCCGTCGAAGACACTCATAGCTGGGACTTTGTGAAAGGCGTGGTCACGCCACACCTACAGCAGTGTTCTCAAAAAAAAAGAATGCGTACTAAGTATTGCACGGTCTACGAAGACAGTCACAACTATTAGAAGGAAACAGTAGAAACAAGTTCATATTTGCTGAAAATAACGCGTGCGCGCGTATAAGTGTGTGTATGTGTGTGTGTGTCGAATGCATTGACTAATCGACTAAGTGGTAAGGGAGCCCAGGCGACGATAATTTTCCAAGCTTTTGATGATTTTGTTTCGATGACCGGCAACGGTGATGCCAATATTTGCTAGAACTTCGTCGGTCAGTTGTGCGCATTGGTTCACGTTGACGTAGCCGGCTTCCTCTAATTGATTGATGTACCTATCCATTTTCAATTCCGGGAGCCAGGAGGCGACGGTCGCAGGCGCGCCGCCTTTGGGTCTTTGGTAAGAAATTTGTCTATAGAGCAAAACTCCCATTAGCTTGCTCCCTCTTACCTCTTCGCCGTTTTCATGACAGCCTCCAACTTGGTCGTGAGTTCATCGAATTTGGGACGATCTGTCCGCTCTTTTTCCCAGCACATCTGCATGATCGCGTACACCTCTTGCGGACAGTCCTGCAGAGAGAGAGAAGACAAATTAATTCATAGCATATGAGCACTGAAAACTTACCATTGGACAAGGAAGCCTATAACCCCTGCGCACCATTTCAAGTACCTAAAAAACACCAATTTATTTATACTGTATTCCACGCAAATGCTGTCTGATTCACCTTATGATTCGTCCAGTCCCAGTATGGGTGCTCGGCGTACGACATCACCTCCCACAGTAGCACGCCAAAGCTCCACACGTCACTCGCTACGGTGAATTTTCTGTATTCAACCGCCTCAGGAGCAGTCCACTTCATGGGTATTTTGCCTCCCTACAGGAATCGTCATTAGATGTAGAATTATTGATGGGATAGCCTACGGTTTTGACGTCATATGCGTTGTCATCGGTTGCCTCTCTTGACAAACCAAAGTCGGCCACTTTGCACACGAGTGCCTCGTTGACAAGAATATTGCGCGTGGCCAAGTCCCTGTGGATGTAGCCCATGCCGGAGAGATAGTCCATTCCACGCGACACGTCCACAGCCATTTTCAGCTGGACTTTGACTTCCAATCGATTATCATTTTCCTGGAAATACAGAAGGTCTAATCAGACTCTGAATCGAAACTTCTACTCGCCTCCAGGTAGTGGTCCAAAGATCCTTTATCCATGAATTCAGACAGAATCAACACTCTCGGACCCTCCAACACGACTCCGACCAAACCCAAGACGTTGTCGTGATCAAACTGGCCCATAATCGACGCTTCGACGAGAAAGTCATTTCGGCTTTTATCTGAAGCTCCAGCCTTGGGGGAAAAATTTTCCTAAGGGCCCCCCTCTTTCAAAAACTATTCGCTCTATCTACCTTGAGGGCTTTCACGGCCACCTTCATCTTCTTTCCTTTACCTTTCCGTCTCTTCTTAATGTCCAACTCCAAGAATAGAAATCCGACGTAGACTTCCCCGAACTCGCCTTCGCCTATGCCCCGTTCGAGCTTCACTTGATCTGGAGAGATTTTCTGCGTGTTATCTAAGACGGCTGCGTCGACCGAGCTGTAGGTCGACGGATCGACGTAGGTCTTCTTCTTTAGCTTCTTCATGTCCTGTTCGAAGGGAGTTTCATAGCTTCGCTGAAAGCGACCCCTGGAAGAAGATGCGTGAAGAAGAAATAAAGAATTCTGGTATTAGACTAACTAACCTTCTCCAAAGGATCAAAAGAACAATTACAATAATAAGAATCACTGTTCCAAGAACAGCCGCCACAATGATAATAATAGTAATAGTCGTGTTGGTGGATTCTGAGAACAGCAAAGCCTCTCGTGAGAAAATCAACGAAAGAATCCCCTTAGTGCCATACCTGAACCTACTGATGGAGAAACCGGAGACGAATACACCCCAGCGCCAACCGAAGTGGCCGCCCGAACCTGCCATGCAAACAACGCTTGACTACCTAGGACTTCAGTCAGTTATTACGACGTGCCTGATATAGATAGTCTCCTCCATTTGAAAGTTCTCTTGTGATAGATTCTTCAGTGCCATCCACGTCCCACGTTTCTGCCAAGCCTGAGCTGTTGATGAAGTATCTTACAGTGTATGCCGTGATGATGCCATTCGGTTGAGAAGGAGGCCTCCACGACACCTCCACCCTATTACCGGTCACCGCCACTATGACGTCGCTAGGCGGAGTCGATGGACCTAAATATTGATCGTGAACGACGTGAAGAATACGCAAGACGCCTCTTACGATCTTCGGGCATCTGGACTGAGGCAGAAGAGCTATTTAGAAATAGATTGCGTTTCAAGCTGATTCCGTTGACCGAAGATACGACCACTTCAACTGTGGTAAAAGGAGATAATCCCGTAACCACTGCTTCCATGTTGCTTGTCATCACAAAGGAAGTTCTGTCTTCCTTTGTGCTGATTCGGTACATGAGGTCAGAGCGACCCCCATTTGACAATGGAGGACTCCAGCTGACGAGTACTGCGGTTGAATTGATTGGAGTTGCATTGACATTTAGAGGTTCGCTCGGAAATGCTACATAATGAATAATTTTATTTAATTAAAGCGAATGAGACCAATATGTCAAAGTACTTACTTGTACACGCTGAGCTCAACGGATCTTCTTCCGTACGATCAAAGCCAGAATGGCAAGTGCACTGTAGACTGCCCGTCGTCAAGCTAAAGGAATTGCCGGGACACAACGAACAGTTCATATTCCCTTTCAAGTCCTTAAAGAATCCTGGCTGACAAGCTATAAAGTAACAAAATAGTATCTATCACCCCAGTACAGGTCTTCTTTACCTCTGCATGATGCATTTTGAACTTCATAGCCTGAAAGACACTCACATCTTCGTCCACTCACCATTCCATTCCATAGACCCCCTGGTTGACAGAATTGCTGCGGTGCTACGTTAGTTTCGGCGTTTGGAACACATTGACCGCTTATGATTTTGGTTTGTGTTGACGATTTCGTTTGAGGAAATTGAGCCAGCTGAGTTACGATGCTTGGACACACATAAGACTTCACTTCCACAAGATTTAAGCCCATGCAAGACCCCGTGTCTCTGAAAGCGACGTACAGACCTCCCGATGTTGTGTCCAAGTTGGTAGTAACTTTGTTTTCGGCTATTCCATCTGTTTGTTTTGCGGAAATTCGATGTTGAATAAAGGTACTTTGATTGACGAAAGAGGTGTTTATGTTTGCGTCTAAAGTCTGGTAAGTGTACAAATCGAATATTACTTGACACTGGCCGGAGAATTTCGCGTCGCAGGCGGTCATGGTGAATGTCAGATCGATGGAAACTGACTCCGCTTGTGACACGTTTATGAAGGGAGAAAGAAGCCAATTATCTTGAATTCCCTTCTTGAATCCGCACACTTGAAAGGTTTGGAAACACGGTGATCCCAACAGAATCCACTGTGGAGAGAATGGCGGTCTTAGCGAAGAGAAGAAACAAAAGACTTCCGGAGTCGGCGAGAAGACTTACCTTGATCGGTTCTGCGTTTGAGACGGCGCTGCTTCCATCGTTGTCCCTCTGGAATTCTTTCCAAGGAGGAATGACGTTTCGTTGATCTCTCGACACGTATAGATAGCGCGTATTGCTCGGTGGATCGCGCCACGGCTTGCCCGCATCGTCCGGTACAACCTGAAGACATATTTCGTCAAAGGCTGTTTGACTGGACGGCTCGAGAAGCACGACAAGGACGTGCACCGTTAGAAAACCAACGCAACGCCAAGCCATTCTTTACCGATACGCATGCCCAGTAACTGGTGACTCTACCACGCCCAAAGGACCCGCCTCTCCAACAAAATAATTCAATTGTTTTCTGCGGTTTTGACAGCAGCAGGTGTCATACCGTATGCACTTGAGTAATGAACACACTCAGCCGTTTGTTTTCCTGTACCTGGAACTGATTCATAGGCTGGTGACATCCGCACTTTCGTCTCATCAAAACTTTCTCTCTTTAGCGCTTCAGCAGTCTAATAATATGCAGCCCAAAAACTGACGCTTTTACTGTACTGTCGTAGTGCTGCATGTCTATTTTACCTTTTTCTTTTTGCAAAGATATGCTATTGTGATGATTCCTGCCAGCGCTTCCACAACGACGAGTACGATTGCCACAGAGGCAATGATGATATAAGTCGTACAAGCACAATCATCTGAGAAAATTCAGTGGCTAGAGGAAGCTGTGATTATTGTAGCTGACACTCTTACTTGAATTGCCTACACGCTGTACTGATGGAGACACCGGAAATGAATACACGCCCGCTCCAACCGAAGTCGAGGCTCGAACCTGCAAAAACTTTGACTTGTCATTTATTCGGTTTCTTATAATGACAACGTGCCTGATATAGATAGTCTCCACCATTTGAAAGTTCTCTTGTAATCGATTCTTCAGCGCCATCCACGTCCCACGTTTCAGCAGAGCCTGATCCGTTGATAAAGTACCTCATTGTGTATGCCGTGATGATTCCATTTCGTTGGGAAGGAGGCTTCCACGACACCTCCACCCTATTACCTGTCG
Source organism: Oscarella lobularis (assembly GCF_947507565.1). Taxonomy (NCBI): domain Eukaryota; kingdom Metazoa; phylum Porifera; class Homoscleromorpha; order Homosclerophorida; family Oscarellidae; genus Oscarella; species Oscarella lobularis. Next base: position 1,500,002 of record NC_089190.1, on the reverse strand, counting down.
CCGTCGCTGCTACATTTTCAGGCGGAGTTGACGGGCCTAAATGTTGATCGTGAAAAACGTATACATTAAGACGCCTCTTACGATCTTCGGGCATCTGAACCAAGGCAGAAGAGCCATTTAGAAATAGATTGCGTTTCAAGCTGATCCCGTTGACCGAGGACACGACCACTTCAACTGTGGTAAAAGGAGATAATCCCGTAACCACTACTTCCGTGTTGCTTGTCATCACAAAGGAAGTACCGCTTTCCTTTACGCTGATTCGGTACATGAGGTCAGAGTGACCCCCATTTGACAATGGAGGACTCCAGCTGACGAGTACTGCGGTTGAATTGATTGGAGTTGCATTGACGTTTAGAGGTTCGCTCGGAAATGCTACATAATGAATAATTTAAAGCGGAATGAGACCAATATGTCAAAGTACTTACTTGTACACGCTGAGCTCAACGGATCTTCTTCCGTACGATCAAAGCCAGAATGGCAAGTGCACTGTAGACTGCCCGTCGTCAAGCTAAAGGAATTGCCGGGACACAACGAACAGTTCATATTCCCTTTCAAGTCCTTAAAGAATCCTGGCTGACAAGCTATAAAGTAACAAAATAGTATCTATCACCCCAGTACAGGTCTTCTTTACCTCTGCATGATGCATTTTGAACTTCATAGCCTGAAAGACACTCACATCCTCCTCCACTCACCATTCCATTCCATAGACCCCCTGGTTGACAGAATTGCTGCGGTGCTACGTTAGTTTCGGCGTTTGGAACACATTGACCGCTTATGATTTTGGTTTGTGTTGACGATTTCGTTTGAGGAAATTGAGCCAGCTGAGTTACGATGCTTGGACACACATAAGATTTCACTTCCACAAGATTTAAGCCCATGCAAGACCCCGTGTCTCTGAAGGCGACGTACAAACCTTCCGATGTTATGTCCAAGTTGATAGTAACTTTGTTTTCGGTTATTCCATCTGTTTGTTTTGCGGAAATTCGATGTTGAATAAAGGTACTTTGATTGACGAAAGAGGTGTTTATGTTTGCGTCCAAAGTCTGGTAAGTGTACAAATCGAATATTACTTGACACTGGCCGGAGAATTTCGCGTCGCAGGCGGACATGATGAATGTCAGATCGATGGAAACTGACTCCGCTTGTGACACGTTTATGAAGGGAGAAAGAAGCCAATTATCTTGAATTCCTTTGAATCCGCACACTCGAAAGGTTTGGAAACACGGTGATCCCAACTGAATCCACTGTGGAGAGAATGGCGGTCTTAGCGAAGAGAAGAAACAAAAGACTTCCGGAGTCGGCGAGAAGACTTACAGTGGAACCTCTCAATAGCGGACACTTTGGGACCACGTTTTTTGTCCGTTATAGAAAGGTTGTCCGCTCTTAGGGTGTTTGCTAGTGTAAAACGATCAATCCGTTCCGCGGTTGGTGTCCGTTATTAGGAGGTGTCCGCTAAACAGAGTGTCCGCTAAGAGAGGTTTTACTGTACCTTGATCGGTTCTGCGCTTGAGAGGGCGCTGCTCCCATCGTTGTCCCTCTGGAATTCTTTCCAAGGAGGAATGACGTTTCGTTGATCTCTCGACACGTATAGATAGCGCGTATTGCTCGGTGGATCGCGCCACGGCTTGCCCACATCGTCCGGTACAACCTGAAGACATAGTTCGTCAAAGGCTGTTTGACTGGACGGCTCGAGAAGCACGACAAGGACGTGCACCGTTAGAAAACCAACGCAACGCCAAGCCATTCATTACCGATACGCATGCCTAGTAACTGGTGCAACGCTACCACGCCCAAAGGACCCGCCTCTCCCAACAAAAATAATTCAATTGTTTTCCGCGGTTTTGACAGCAGCAGGTGTCATACCGCGTGCTGAACACACTAAGCCGTTTGTTTTCCTGTACCGGGAACTGATTCATCCGAAATTTCGTCTCATCAAAACTTCCTCTCTTTAGCGCTTCAGCTAATACGAAGCCCAAATAATTGAGACTTTCACTACTATCGTACTATACCTTTTATTCTTGCAAAGACATGCTATTGTGATTATTCCTGCCAGTGCTTCTACAATGACGAGTAATATACAAGCACAATCATCTGAGTAAATCCAGTAGCTAGAGGAGGCTGTAATCAGTCAGTAACAAAAAAAGAGTAGAACAAAACTCCTTGTAGCCAAGACCTCACTGATTGTCCTCACATGGCTGAGTCACAGTCACAACTTCGTCTTCCTCCGTTTCGGCATCAACAGCTGGAATATCCATTGCAACTGTTTCCACTGCTTCCTTCTCTCTCATTTTATGTAGAATCCAAGCTTGGTAGTACCGTGCCGGGAAAGATTCCATGATGGCGTCGAGTTTCTTCGTTGCTTCAGCACAGTACTCGTTGACAATTTTCCGCCATTCAGGTATAGCCTCCTCGTCTTCTGGGCGACCAACTTGACCATCTACAGCATGAGACGAACGAAGAGGAGGAAGAGGCGGGTAATCTTTCACGATAACGGCAGAAGACTCATCCACATTCTGACGTGTAGCTGCCGTTCCAGCTCGCATCCTGGGATCGCGTTCTTTGCTGATATTGACACTGACAGATTGAGAAACTAGGAAAGAGAAAGTCCCTTATTTCGTATTTCCCCTACTACAATCAATAGGTAATTAATACCGTCGTTGGATTGAACCACAGCAGGTTGAGGAGCAGGAGGCGGACGACGAGGAGCCGGAGGCGGGGGACGAGAAGAACGACGGGGTGCTACTACATTGGGTCTTCGCTGAACATTTGGGCGCACGGTCCTTAACAAACACGAGGAACATTGCAGCTGCTTCCGTGTTACATTCAAACCTCGGCTGTTCAAAGAACTCGCTACTCAGCTGCGAAGACTTCGTGCGAGATACAGAGCGTTGCGTTTGAACTAAAGACAACCAAGCTATGAATTCAGCGTTATCTGATTGCAGCGCCTACTTTTCGTTGAAAGAACAGCGCACATTTCCGACTCCCAAAAAAGATCTGCAAAGCTCCAATATACGTGACCTTTTTAATTAATTTATACAGCGCAGTGGCCAAACTTTTGTCTCGAGCCAAAAGAAGTGTTGCTAAAAGATACAACGTGCCGTCGGGAGGAAGATCAATGACGCACACCTTGATTAATAAAATCAGGTAAAACAAAATATGCAAAACGCTCCTTTTTTTACCACGTCTCCTCCCAGCATGTCGGTAAGCTTTTCCACGCGGCCTCCAATATCTTCAACAGTGACTACCTTGAGAAGCTGGTGCTGCACTTCGCCGCAAACAGCTTAGGAATAGAAATTACAATAGAACATATCACAGAGCCTTCCCACCTTTGTGAGGAACTTCAAAGAGGGAGTCGACAAGTAGAGACTGAACTCTTGCGTTACTATAGGGCAATCTCTTGGTTATGTTCAAAAACTGCGCACTGAAAAAACCGTTTCATTAGCAAAATAACTCTCTTTAGACATTACAATAGACGAGCTTCTATTTCAGTGAACCCATGTAGAGCAATGCGACCTAAAGAGTTGTTCTTGTTCCGCAACTGGCCTTGCCAAAGAGCTCGCTCTAGGCGGCCACAACGAAAGATAAAAACCCAGTAGAGCGTCTGGCTCGCTCACCTTTGTGAGATTGAACCACATCCTAAGTTAACACATATATACGTTGATTGATGCGCTGACTGGCTTGGCTTTACCTCGTCACTTAACGGTTTGAGATGCGGCCGAATAGAAGACGACACGTCAGGCGTGATTGTACAATGTAGAACGCCAATGGGACAGCACTGGCGAGGGCGTTTAGAAAATTCTTCTTCTTCTTCAAGGTATTCATAAACGTAGATCTTTGATAAATAATGTCTTTAGGAAATGCAACATTTTTCAAACGTTCTATTAACAAACCAGAGACTGATCAAAAAGATCTTTGCTTTGTGCAACGTGACAATCACAGTTTTGTTTGGGCTCAATGAACGTTTGGCCGGCAAGAACGGTTTTTCTTGCGCCCTTAGCATTATAATCATAACCGCGATTATTTTGCTTTTCCATATACATGTATAATTTACCTTAATTAGTTTAAATATCACGAAGAAGCCCTCTTCGCCTCTTGTCCACGGTTCGGATGATGTAAAATCGGGATATCTGTAGACGTAAACACCTTGCTCAGGATCGCCAATTCGCTTTAGCCCCGTCGCCTTCACGCTTAGGCCATCCTGGCATATGCAAAGAACCTAAGAAGACCATTTAGGATACCCAACTATTATAACGTTAGACAACATATTCCTCTTTACTGTCAAACAGCTGATGTTTCCTCTAACCATGGGTCCAAACATAAGCAGTTAGATCATAGGACTAAAACATGCATTGCAATAGATGATAACTGCATAACCCACCCTCGAAATTTCGAACCAAAGCATCGAACTGCGCGATCGAAGTTCACGAACGTAGTTCTATATTAGTTAGGATCTTAGCATATTTCACTTGGCGCCGGCGCAGCGCGCCGGTGCCCAGTGAAATATGCTAAGATGGGTGTGGTGGGCGGGGGCGGCGGCGGGGAGGATGGCGGTTAGTTTTTTTCGCGATTTTCTCGGCCAAAACTAAAGATTGGTCGATCCCATGAATCAAAAAAGTTCTATAACCCAACAATCTACTAGACTAGAAAGAGAAACGGTCGAATCGAGTCGAAAGCACCAAAATAGCGAGATTTTGCGATCGCATTGCGATTTTCTCGCCGAAAACGAACGATCCGTCGAATCGACGCGATCGAAATGCTTTAGAATTGTAATTTCACTTCAACTAGTGGAAGAAACGACTGAATCGCGTGAAAAAGGACAAAAATATCGCCATTCTTGGCCTCCCACGCACAAAATGTCGTTCTAACATCTAGTTCACCGCTAGTACGAGATCGGCAGTTTAATAGCTTTTCTAGACACGCTCAGCCCCTCGAATTCTACGGAGATCGAAGCTGGAGGGACGAGCTTCGAAAAATCTCGAAATTTCGAACAAAAGCATCGATTTTCTACGAACTGCGCGTTCGAAGTTCACGAACGTAGTTCTATATTAGTTAGGATCTTAGCATATTTCACTTGGCGCCGGCGCAGCGCGCCGGTGCCCAGTGAAATATGCTAAGATGGGTGTGGTGGGCGGGGGCGGCGGCGGGGAGGATGGCGGTTAGTTTTTTTGCGATTTTCTCGGCCAAAACTAAAGATTGGCCGATCCCATGAATCAAAAAAGTTCTATAACCCAACAATCTACTAGACTAGAAAGAGAAACGGTCGAATCGAGTCGAAAGCACCAAAATAGCGAGATTTTCCGATCGCATTGCGATTTTCTCGCCGAAAACGAACGATCCGTCGAATCGACGCGATCGAAACGCTTTAGAATTGTAATTTCACTTCAACTAGTGGAAGAAACGACTGAATCGCGTGAAAAAGGACAAAAATATCGCCATTCTTGGCCTCCCACGCACAAAATGTCGTTCTTCTAACATCTAGTTCACCGCTAGTACGAGATCGGCAGTTTAATGGCTTTTCTAGACACGCTTAGCCCCTCGAATTCTACGGAGATCGATGCTGGAGGGACGAGCTTCGAAAAATGTCGAAATTTCGAACAAAAGCATCGATTTTCTACGAACTGCGCGATCGAAGTTCACGAACGTAGTTCTATATTAGTTAGGATCTTAGCATATTTCATTTGGCACCGGCGCAGCTAAGACAATTTTAAAATTGAAACAGGACAATTTTAAAAGTGTCCCAGGACAATTTTTAAAATTGTGCAGGACAATTTTTGAAAATTGTCCGGAGACAATTTTAAAAATTGTCCCAAGACAATTCTAAAATTGTCCCAAGACAATTCTAAAAATTGTCCCCAAAAATTATCTCAAGACAAAATTAGTAGTAGTACCACTCACTTCCTCGTGCGAATCAGACCATATGAACGCGGTCGATTCGGTCACATCGACGTCCTCTTGTTCTTCTCTGCGCTTGCGCTCCCTTTTCCACGCCAGGTACTATCGAGAGGGTGCAATTACGCGCCTCTGCATTTCTCTGTCTTCCCCCTGACATCGTCTTGGAGTCGTTCGTTCTTGACGACGTACGCCTCGTGAACGATCATGCACTCTTTGAATTGAGGCTTTTTCAGTGCTTCGACGACCCTTTGCTTCATCTCTTGTCCGTCTCTCGAGGTCGGATCGCGCTTTTCGAGAAGATCTGCACGGTCAGACGACGATGCGACGACGTTTCCACGAAAAACGCGAAGACTAAAGTAGGCGTACTCTTCTCTTTTGTACGCTTGGGGATCACGAAGCCGCTCCGTGCTTCCGACATCGTTCCAGGCGATGTCTACACAAAGAACAAAGGATTTATCGCGTGCTGGCTCGCGTGCGTGTCAACACTACGGGCTGTTGCTACAATCACGTGAATCGATAATAATTTATCCGAAGTTTGAGTTCTACGGATCATGGCTACTTGTCAAAACATGTAGTAGGTTGTCGAGAAAAACAAAGAGATGGGCCAATTCGTCGTACACCAAAAGCCGCAGTCAAAGTCCCTCCAGCAACCATCTAAGACTTTGGGTTAGAAGCTCTCAGGAGTAGACCTACCGTCACCTACGTACTGCACGCAGTCCGCAAGAGCGCGCCAGAGCCAGTGGAACGTCCGCAAATGAAACTATGGTCGATTCATCAATGTCTTAGGAGACATTGGGTGGTTTTATTACGCGAGTGAGGAACGGATATGTATGTTTCTTAGTGCGCCAAAATTTTAGAAATTTCTACTACAGTACTGCGGTAATTTTAATTCAAGCTATAGTTGGAAAATCTTTCTCTGGATCAAGATGCCTTGGAATGCTGATTCTAGAGACGTATCCCAAATTCATCTAGATCTCTCTTGTACGCTGAACGATGTAACCTTATTTTGCCTCTGCTCTGAAATGACTTTGCTTTCGTTCCCTTTTTATCTTTCCAATGGGGAACGCGAACAGGATACAGCCGATCATTGAGAACGTAATCTTCAGAGTCTATACATAAAAGAATAGATATCTAGATCGCTGCTGATTGGCTGGTTTTCCTGAATCGACGTACCTGAAACTTCACTGCCGCTACTCTCATCCTCGTAACTAACTACGGAATCAGACAACGCAGGATCGGACTTTTGAAGGTCAGAAAGACTGAAAATTCACCCACCCATACGGTAAATATTGACTATGCCCTAATAATCGACACTCTTTATTATTTATTTACCTCACGCCATAACATTCTTCCCTGTTCAGCTTCCTGAACTGGGCGACTTCTGCGTAGAAATCGTCCGATTTCGCCATAACGAGCGAATCGGCTGCATTTCTATCGAGAAGTCCGGCAATGAAGTCGTAGCCCTTTGGCGGAGAACGGTGTAGTCGACTCGAACGTGTCACATCCTTTTCGACAGATCGGCTTCTCTCCTTCTAAAAGAATTCGAATGCAAGCGTTCGAACACCGTTTCTTCTGATACTTTTCTTGATCTAGGTCTCCTTCGCCGGTCTGTCGTCTCGGGCTTCTTTGCGGCATCAGTCTGGAGCGTCCTCATCGATTCCTTTATGAGTTTCTCGCCTCGCTGCAGCCTCTCGGCCAGTCGTAGAGACAGCAACTTCAAACGATTGTCGTTAGCCATAGCGTGCGCCGACTGGAGACCACGTTCTCTCGCAGCCTTGGAAAATGGGTCGAAAACTGCCTGTTGAGAAGTCGAAAAGGAAGCCGCAGGGACGAAAAGCGAAGAAGCAACAAGAACCGGTGATTCCGAGGCACTGTAAGTCCTGATAGGCGTCTCGTCGAAGAAGACCAAGTCGACTTGCCTGGTTCTAGTGCTCACAGAGGACGAAATAAGCACGAAAATTTCCCACAAGAGGTCGAATAAAATCGAGATAGTACGAAGTAGTTCATTCGTTTTGTTTTTCGCGTGAAGGAAACGAGAGAGGAGCAAAATTACCAAATCCACGTCAGGCATGTCTAGTACACTCGATTCCAGATGTCTGGAATAACCATCGCGATGTCTTCGTCTTTAGTAGGTGCCAAGAAAGGAGCATCCAAGGAAAAGGTCAGAAGGAGTTCTTTAGATTTGTTACCAAGTTGAAATTGATATTGTAGAGAACCAAAATTGGAGAGAAGAAACTGTTGAGTTTTTTGGCCTTAGTTTGATAAATTCATAATGTGGTGGATAGGCAATTATTGCCAGGCTCGTCTGGTTCGGAAGATGAAGGCATGGGAGGGAATTCGATTAGGAACTTTCGTTGCAATGAGATTTTTGTGTAGCTGTTGTCAGTGAAATGGAAGGAGAAGAGGAAGGAGTAGAGACCGCTGGAAAAAAGTACGAGAGCCACCGATTGTAGCAGTGAGAATACAGCAGCTACTGTTGGGTCTAGTCTGTTTAGTGATGAGAATAAATCCTGGTTGAGTCTAAAGCGAAGTGGTGGGAGAGATGACGAAGAAAGCAGCGACTCTGATATGCCTGTAAGCACTTCAGATTATTTATTCTGTCGCTTAGCTTGGTATCTAGGTGGACGATTTTGACGGAGAAATGGAAAATTCTGATGACGATGATGAAGAAGTATGCAGCCAATACGATTACGCTCTATGACGAAGTCTTGTCTTCGAAGGTTTTAAGTATTGAAAAGAAGTCGAGAAAACTTGACAAGCAGAAAGAAGTGGCTAGGCACGACCCATTAATTTTCAGCATGCTACGAAAATAGCCCTTTGTGTGTGTATACGCAGAAATCTTGAAAAATCTGAGATGAAATCTGCTGCAAGAGAAGGCGAAGTCTTTGTTCTTCCTACTGATGAAGAACTGGAGAAAGAAGGTGCAGTACGAGGATTTTGTTGAGACAAATATTCCAATGTTTTTTGTCTCTAAAGTTGATCAGCCCCTTAATCTGCCATCGCTCTATGAGCGAATCAAGGACAACGTTCACGTACTTGGCAATTTTCGAGAACTACGAGAAGCTGGGAGGTGAAATTTAGGTCATTGTACAAATCATTCGTTGCATTAGTCTCTACTGCCCAGATCTCGACAAGAATACGTTGCCCTTCTTGCTAAAGACTTGGCTGCTTATTACAGCTATGGCACGTTTCTAATCGAGCAGTTTGTCAACCTTTTTCCACTGGCAGAGGTACAAATTTCATCGACCTGCGGTGTCTATGTACTGTATGATGCTCTTAGCTTTTGGAGTATTTGGAGGCCAACGAAGTGGAGCGTCCAATGACTATTCGAACGAATACTTTGCGGACAAGACGTCGCGATTTAGCTCAGGTTCCTCAGAGCCACAGCCTTGTAGAAGCTAAAGTACAAAGCGGTCCTTCTCTTACAGGCACTCATCAATAGGGGAGTCAATCTTGATCCAATTGGCAAATGGTCGAAAGTGGGTCTCGTCATTTACGATTCTCCCGTTCCGATAGGTGAGAGAAACGAATCAGAAACAAGTGCCTTGTATCTATTCGTACACAAAAGGAGCTACACCCGAATATCTCGGAGGGCAATACATGCTCCAAGGCGCCTCTTCCATGCTCCCCGTCATGGCCTTGGCCCCACAGGAAAACGAACGCATTCTGGACATGTGTGCGGCTCCGGGAGGAAAGACGACGTACATAGGTAAGCACGTGCGAGAAAGAGAGACCAACTGGTTACAATATCAAGACGTATTTTAGCTGCCTTGATGAAAAACACCGGCGTTTTAGTGGCTAACGACTTGCAGAAAGAGAGAACGAAGTCCTTAGTGGCAAACGTTCATCGCTTAGGTCATTCAGGTGTCCCCGTAGCACCGTAGGTTTCTCTATGCCTTGCTTTTAGGAGTTTCTAATACAATCATTTGTTGTTACGACGGTCGTCAGCTTCCTAAGGTTTGTGGATTTGTGTGCATGGTGCTGAGTGTTCCAGAGATCTCATGTCTATAGACAATGAGTGGTTTTGATCGCGTTCTATTGGACGCTCCTTGCTCGGGTAGCGGAGTTATTGCCAAGGACAAAACGGTCAAAACCAGTCGGGTACGACGATTGGGAGATATGCGAGGCGAAATTTCACTCGAGTCTCTTTAGGACGAGAAGGACATTCTCAGACGCTCGCACATACAAAAGGAATTGATTTTGGCCGCTATAGATGCTGTAGATTCGTCGTCGAAAACGGGAGGATTCATAGTCTATTCTACTTGCTCAGTTCTGGTATAAATGCCTCGTCCATCCTTGGTACAGTAGTACGTTCAATGGGATATGTTAGGTTGAGGAGAATGAGTGGGTCGTTGATTACGCTTTGACTAATCGATCTGTTAAAGTTGTGCCGACCGGTTTGGGCTTTGGAAATGATGGATTTACAAGGTAACTTTGCACGTCCTCTATGAGTCCGAATAAATATAATTTGAACGTACTTTAGATATCGAGGACGGACGTTTCACCCATCTCTTAAATTGACTAAGAGATTTTATCCCCATACGCACAATATGGACGGATTTTTTGTAGCAAAGCTAAAGAAATTGAAACCAAAGGCTGCAGGTAAACTGAAGTCGAAATACAAGGCTCTCTTAACATGACGGTCTATCACAGTCCAGAAAAACGTCGTTAAAGCAGAAGAGGAAAAAGAGGACGAGGAGGAACAGGAAGAACAGGATGAACGTTGATAGACTGAATACGTATGTCGTTAGCGTTATTTGCGTATGTACTTGTACTGTCACGCCGAGAACATGTACAGATGCCATCCTCCAGTCTAACGCGTATCACCAGGTCTATTTGGATTGCGAACGTGCATGTCTTTTCTTTTTTTCGTCGTCTACTAATACATCGAAGGTCGTACAATACCAGTTCGTAAGAAAAGAACCAGGGAAAAGAACGTTGGCTGTAGACACGTGATCGATCTTGTACGGCACAGCCTACACGTCTCTTTCAAGACTCTTTGTTTCCCGAGCCTCTGGACGAATCTGGACGAATTATGGACGAAATAACGCAATCTGTTCGAGAAGACGGCGAAACGCTTCCTCTGATTATCACTCCAAAGAATGGCAGAAACTCGGTCGACTTTCTAGAAGGCTGGATTAGCAAGAACGCCAGTTATCTGAAGGAAAAGATTCGGGAACACGGTGGAGATATCATAAGCTCTAGCTGCCTGTAGTATCAATCCCTCGTCACTAGGTGCTGTTCTCTTTCGCGGCTTCGAAATTGATAAACCGCACGACTTCGAAAGAATCGTTCTCCGTTATCAGCCCGAATTGAGCACAGAGTACAGAGGAACGTCTCCGAGGAGCTTGCAGCCAGGCACAAACGTAAGCCTTGCCCGGGTCAAGGGTCGGAGGTGTGAATGGAGGAGGTGTCCTTTCTCATCTTACGAGCTACTAAAAATGATATAAATATAGTGCTTGATTATTCTAAGGCCGTCTTCTCTGCGTCCGAGCTGCCCTACTTCTATCCGCTTGGACAGCATATCGAAATGAGTTTTCTACCTGCACCTCCAAAGGAGATTTTCTTTTGCTGCCTCATACCGCCCTCTTCAGTGGGAGGCGAGACGACTTTGTGCGACTTTGCCAAAGTCTATCGTGATTTGGATCCAGACGTGAGAAGGCGATTCGAAGAAAAGGGGGTAGGTAAACCTAAGCAATCGACTGACCCCACTGTAGTGCTAATGATGTCGAGGTAATGTATGTGAGAAATCACACTCGTCTTGACCGCCTTTTGACGATTGATCCAACAATGATGAAGGGCTGGGAGGCGACGTTCGGCTCGTCGGACAAGGCGTTCGTCGAAAATGAGTGCCGCAAGCACAACGTCGATTTTCACTGGTCCGGTCCAAAGAACGACAACATAAAGATGATTCACAGAGAGGCAGCCATTCAGCATCATCCTGAAACAAACGTTCCGGTGTGGTTCAATCATATACAGGTATAAACGCAACAGAATCAGTGGCGGATTTGAAAGGAGTTCTCAGCCATATAAATTTCAAATATTAGTGCTCTCCCCCAAATCCGCCACTGTCGTTTCGCTTACAGCCGAACCTACCTCGCTTTACTACCTTAGGTTTTCAACATGCAAATGGTGTCTTCTTACATGCGTCATCACTGCGCTCGAGCCAAGTCGCTCTTCTTTTACTTCGCCTACGTTTGCCTCCTCCTTTTGACGTGGCTCGGCGGTTTCATCAAGCCGCACGACTTGGGCTTCACGACGCTCTACGGCGACGGCACGGTCGTGCCCAAGGAGGACGTGAAACACATAGACGACGCCATACGAAAAAATCTCGTCTTCAATCGCTGGCAGAAAGGCGACGCAATCATGATTGACAACTTTCGAATATCTCACGGAAGACAGGTGCGACGAGAAGGGCAATCCTTTTTCTGCCATTGCATTATTCTCTCTCTTTAGCCGTTTCGGGGAAAGCGAAAGGTGGTCGTCTCTTGGTCGAAACCGTTTCTAAAACCGAAAGCATTCTCAGACTGTTGCTAAACGATCACGAGCTTTCTACTTTTTTGACCTTCCGTTTTTGATCTTCTTGAACAAGCTTGTCTCTACTTTACGTGTGAAATTAATACCGAATTTGTCCGTTTCATTAATTAGATAGAATCGGGTTCTTATCCTCTACATATGATTGACAACTGCCAATGCCAATCTTCTGGTCTAACTTACGTGAAAATTAATACTGAATTTTTCTGGCTTGGCTTATTAAATAGGATCTGATCTGATTTCTACTGTCTACTACTTATGATTGACCGACTGCGACCAAGTGAAGTGAAACGTATTGGGCAATCGACCCCTTTGTATGTCCACCTTGCATTTAGTCTCGCCGCGAATCAATTCACTCGCCACCGCCGTCTTCGTTGAAGCGGCCACGGCGGAAGTCACTGTCGTTGTTGCCGCCGCCGACAACGACGATTCTACGTCGCCACCATCTTCGTCGTCGTCGTCGTCGTCGTCGTCGTCATTGGCGCACGACTCTCTCCACTTCAAGTAGGCCAACTTCTCCGACAGGGTCCCCGACGACGGAAACCGCTTCATTTCCTTACGACGATCCTCCGTCGACGAGACGGAAGAAACGGATAGACGATGATCGAGCGAGGACATTTGAACCTGCGATCGACCGTCCTCTTTACTCTCAACTACGTCGACGGGAATCAACGAAGGAGGTGGCCCCGGTTTCTCGTTGCCGTCGACTTTTACACGTTTCGGCGCCGTCTGATGACCGATGAGTTCAAAGAGAAGCGGCGGCGTCGCTTTCGATGCGACGACGTCGGCTTCCGACTTGCGTCGCTTCAGGTGCTGCTTCAACTTCGACTGGACGTCGGCGGAGAACGAGTCGGATCGGTGCACCAATCCGAGTCGCGGACGCGACGGCGCTCTCTTGGCGACCGCGTAACGCGAACCGGGTCCAATCTGCTGCATGAGCTCGACGAACGTCGTCGGCGAGTCGGGATTCTCTTCGATGTACTTCATAAAGGTGAGTTTTTCGGAGAGAGTCGCCTGTTCGGGAAACAGGCTCTCCTGCTCGTTTTTCGACCCCGGCGGCGGTGGCGGCGGCGACGGCGACGGCGGGTGAGCGCCCGTCGCCGTCGCCGTCGTCATCGTCGACGTCATCGTCGTGACGACCAACGGGGCACTGGTCGAGGAGGAGACGAGTAGAGGACTAGCCGGAATACTCGGCACGGTGAATATTTGACTACTACTCGGAGTCAGGGCCATGGAGAAGTCGTCCGAAGGCAGGCCACTTAGCGGACTGGAGAGATTGGGAAAGGTGAACTCCTGAGCTACGAGCGGCGTCATCTTTTCGGGAAGCGCGGCCGTCTGGAGGGTGACCATCGACGACGAGTCCCACGACGTCGGCGTCGTGGTGTAGTCCAATTGCGTCTGCTTCGCGCCACTAGATCCGTCTAGATAAAATATAAGTTAGTCACGGAAAATTAAAAAGCGGTCACCTGACAAGGCTATGTATATCATATATGGTCATACCCTAACTAACGACCCTATCATAATAATTGACTGTATAAACCTCGGTCGCAGGCAATGGGATTCGCGGGATTTCGGGTTCGACAAAAACAACATCGAGAAATTCTTCGCATTCGAACAAATCGCTCGCCTTTTTCGTCGTCGGCGACGAGGAGAAGAGTGGCGCCGGGTCGCGCCAATTCGGAATAGTTCTCGTCGGCGAGCACGACGCCGCCTTTCGTGCAAATTTCGAACGCGCCCGGCTTCACGTGCTCCTTGAAGGCCGTCTCGACGATTTCCGCGAGCTCGGCGAGCGTGTTTCGACGATCCACGACGAGCCGCTTCGTTCCGTCGCCCGCTAGACGCACTTCGATTGACATTCCGAACGTTTTTTCGCGGTTTATCGCTTCGGTACGCTCGACGAGAGGCGCTGAGGCGAGGTACGAGGAGAGAAACCGAACGATGTGTTTCTGCTTTATCCGGGACTTGCGTAGAACACCAAACGAGTTCGAAAGCGCAGGATTCAACTCGTTTTCGCTGGCCGTATCGCCGGCGAGCATTGTTTCGCCTCGCGGCGACACGCCTCAGCCGAGCGTAGCGCTCAATAGAATGTCGTGTGACCGGATTGTGGTTCTAACGGACTCAACATAGGTCAATTTTGTTGCTTTGTCCAAGTGTGTGGACGCTTTAGTGACTACAATGTACTTTCATAAAGATGTAGCTCTACTCTGCATGCGTTTACGCGTTCATTCAACTCTGTCAGAAAAACAAGCTGAATTAGAATAAAAAATCAATTAGGTGCAACCGCAGATACTAGAAAGAGGGTTAGGGTTAACATTGAGGACAACAATCCGCGTCAAAGCGCCTACTTCGGTGACTATATACGGGAGGTGTCTAGCCGCGCTAACGTGCTCCTGTACCAGCCGTTGGAATGGCGGAAGATTGAATCGACAGAGCCGTTCTACAGGGGAAAAAGGCCTTCGGAACGCAAACCATGGATTTAATGTGCACAATATGCCAAGATCGCATGAATACGACGAGCATGGCGTCGTCTGGGCACTGTATCCTTTCCTTCGACTTCGCTCCCGGCCACAGACGAAAGCGTTCGTATTTCCTTGATTCTTTTTCTAACTAGGCGGTCACATTTTTCACTATTCGTGGTACGTAGTTGCTTCGGCATCGCCGGTAGAAATTTTTTGGAAATTCAATTTTTTTTAGTTTGTTGACATGGCTGGAACAGAAGCCGAATTGTCCGGCATGTCGATCGCATTGCCCCTCAAGGCAAATTATTCGCCTGTTTGCACATGAATTTGACTCGAGTGGTCTTGAAGCAGTCGACCTATCTCTTGATGATCTAAAGGCAATAGCTGAGCTAAAGGAACGACGGCGTTTTTTTTTCATTTTTCTTCCTTTTAGGTTGAAAATGGTCGATTGAAAAATAATCTCAAGAGCAAAGGTAGTGCATTCTCTGTTGGAGGAGGACGTTTTTTATTTCATCTGACGACTCTGATCCAGAGGACGAGTTGAAAGCCAAAGATGATAAAATGGATAACTTCAGAGACGAAAATGGACGATTAAAATCCGAGTTAGAGTCAAAGTGTCAGGGGCTTCTCCAGCAGATATCTGAAAACAGTTCCCTGACGGTTCGAGCTTTGGAAAGAATAAAGCGTTGAACCAACGCACCTCTTGCTTTTAGAAAATCCTAGGGGAAAGATCCAAAGAATTGAGACGACTTGAGAAATACCGAACGGAGTGCCTGGTGCTGAAAGAACGATTGGCATTAGTTGAAGGGTACACGTTTCACGTGCTATTGATTCATATCTTTGCTTGATACCTGGCTCCTTTAGAGTTGAGAAGACAATTCGGGGCAGTAAACAGGAAGTGGCGGACGAAATGCTGAAATATCAGGGAGATTCCTCTCCAGCGGCGTGCAATCGACTGGCAACGTTTCACGTCATGTTGAAGAGGTAGGGTGGGATATAGAGAGAGCTGCTATTGGTGTTGGCTCTCCAGAGAGTTTGAGGTGATGAGAACGAAGAAGAAGGAAGCGCTTGAGCAGAGGGATAAACTCCAGAAGGAACGAGTCGTCGAACGATCGGAACGTCAGAAATTAGAAATGCAACTCAAGATATCAGAGGGTAAAGTGCGAGAACGGGATCGCGATATCGAGCATCTCGAAGGCGAGATAAAGGTAGGAAATAAGGCTCGCATCTACTGGCAGATAAAGGTCTGCCCTTCTTTGTTTGATTCCCTTCTTTGTTTGATTTAGAGTCTTAAGGCGAAAGTAGAAGTACTGCAGAAGGCCTTCGAATCGCCAGGAACTAGAACAAAGCTAACGCGAATCCTAGAGAGGTAAGACTACCGCGGTGTATATGATTCTTCGGACTAACGTTGCCTGGGGCAGTCCCTTACCGTCACTAAAACGCCCTCGCTTTTCGTTTCCCGTTGAAGACGAGGAGGAGGAGGACTTCCCGTTGTACAGAAGACCAGAGACGAAACAGACGCAAAGCGATGCAGCCAGTCAGGAGAACCAAAGTCCGGCATCCTCTCAGGAAGGGCCTTCTTCTTCGTCGTCGTCGTCTTCATCGTCTTCGTTGCAGCAGTCGCACACTGCACCTGCGCCAATTCCTGGGAACCTACAGCTTCAGCAAAAGCTAGCCAAGAGAGAAACCATGTCCTCTTTCATGCGAAAAGGATACAACGGTCTCGGTGGCCACTCGAAATTCAGACTGCCCGTAAGCAATATAGATCGAATGCGTGAGCAAGACAGTATCCAATTGTTTCGTCTCTGCACAGTCCAAACCAGCGTCAAAAGGCCCAGCTATGAAGCCAACGAATTCTATTAAGTTCAAAGGACCTACGTCGAAGCCTCCTCCCCTTCCAAATTTCAAACTGTAATACAAATAAAATAGAAACTCTATAGCGATTACTATATACAATGGGAAGATTCTTCTTGACTAGTCGTCGTTCATTAATTGCAAATAGAACAGCGTTCGATTTCGAATTCCCAGCGTTTCTAACGACAGTCTCATCTGCTCAGGTTTGAGCGTCTGACTCGTCATTCCATTGGGAACGAGTTCGCACGGCGACTCGAGTCTCTCGTTCGTGTGCGCTTCGACGAAGGCGAGCACGCAGCCTAGCGGATCGGCGAGCGAGAAGCGTCGCTCGATTCTCTCGCCGTCGATCAGGCGCACGGCTATGTCGACGAAGCCTTCTCGAGGAGGTGGATCGGTGAGAGGATACGTGTCTTTGTATAGGGGCGTTGCTGGGGGTATGGGAGGCAGCGGCTGTCTGGCGCCGAGCCTGTGCTTGCTAGAGCGGCTGATTAAGATTGGAACGTCCGATTTTTTTGAGTTGAGTCTGAGGAGAGATGACGACGACCTTGCTGCGATGACTCCGTCTCTGTTGACAACGGTAGGCAGAGTTGATGGAGCGTTTGAAGGTCGGCGCGGTGGTGGATGCGGTAGAAACGTTCCGTCTGGAGTCGATACGACTTTTTTGAAACGCCGGCCACTTCGCGATCTCACGATTTCATTGCTTGATGTCATTTTTGTCGTATTAGCGTGCGATAGGCGATTCGTCTCTCCGGGATACTGTTTTGATTATTGCTTGATGTCATTTTTGTCGTATTAGCGTGCGATAGGCGATTCGTCTCTCCGGGATACTGTTTTGATTATTAATTAACTGTGATTTAATAAAGTGCGACGTCTTGTACTTCTTCAGTGTGCTTCTTGCTTGCCGTCAACACACACGCTTGGCTTATGGATAAAGTGAAATCATATCTGCTTGTATATCTCTCAGGTGCAGTCATAAGTATGCGGTGACCGTGACAACGAGCTCTGGGCTAGCCTCGTCCTCAGGCCTACATGTACATGTATTTCTCTTGAAATGAACCCGGGGAAGAGGCTATCTCTGATAAATTCCCTCCCTCTCAACGAGGAACGCAGCCACTTTTTCGCGTTGCATGGGGCACGACTGTACTGTATTTAGTTAAACACAAAGAAAGAACCGACAGAAAGCAGGAAGGGGGATGCATGGGGCACTAAGCTGGGCGTAACCTACGCCTACGTCTAACCTACGCCTACGCTTAGGCGTCCGGACTCGATTCCCCACCGAAACCGATTACAGCGGCGTGGCTGTTAAGTACGGAGGGACTCCAGGAAAAGCTAGATTAATTAAATTAATCGATTAGCTACTCCCTAAACATACGTCATAGACCACGTGTCTCGTGGGACCCCATTAAATACCGTTTATTGTCAACCTTATGTTTAGTTATTTGCGGGGCGGTGTATTGTCAGCTTACATGCCCTTCAACTGATCCCTGTCAAGATGGCGGTATGCACTCAATGCAAAACGTTTCCGTGCTACACGGAAGTTTTAGGTTATACTGACCTTCTTGATGGGCCAAAGCGAAGCCTTAATGCCAAATCGTTCACTGGCACTACAATTTGCGACACCCGTCTACGAAGAGGCTGGTACCGCTTCGCTGATGATCATGGCAATCATTTCAAAATACCAGTTCGAAGCGAGAGCAACTGTATTGATGTCGGAAACTGCAGCACTGTAGCACCCATATCTGTAACGCAGCCAGCTCCAACAGTCACGGGAGTGACAAAGAAATTGAAAGGATGCATAAATTTTATGTCATGCTGTCAATTTTCTGTGGAGTTGTGCGCTCGTTACTGTGGCGCCAGAGGAACATTATATTACCTTACCCCACCGCCAGCATGCTCAATTGCATACTGCACAGGTAATGAGAAAAGTTCGTCTAAAGTTGCAATTTTTTTTGTTTTATGCTCTTCTAGACGCTCCTGCTTGTCCTAGAGACCACCACATTCAGAACGACTCATGCGTTGGTAATACAGAATTTTGAGATCTTGAGCTAGTAATGTTTAAGTCATTTTATATAGGAACTTTTCCGTCGCTGCTAGGCTTGCCTACGTTGTCTGTTGATAGCGAAACAAATCCGGCAATGAACGAAACGACAATGATTTTCAAGTGCGACGTGACGTTTCTTCCATCTCAAAACGCTAAAGCAACTGTCAAATGGTTCAAAGACAAAGTCTACGTTGGAAAACAAGCGGATTCCGAATTTGAGAATTTCAATACAAAAGTGACTGCAAAGACAACGCTGCTTAAGCTTTTCAATGCTGACCGCCTGAGTGACGTCAAAATTGGATTTAATGTCTGTAGTTAACGTATCTCGGTGAAAAAATCTTAATTCATTGTTATCTTTATCCTAGCTTATCTGCGGAGTTCAAACAAGTTTCGTAAATGACTCGCTGTTTTCTCCCGTGTGGAACAGTTCTTTATTTTACGCAGGACTTTCAGTAAAGAACAGTTGACTAGCTGCTGTATTGTATTATTCAATTCTATAGGTTCATCCTCTAACAGCAAGAATAAAAGAGAATGATCATGTCGACAGCTTCAACTTTACTCTCAAGCCCACAGTGCCTATAATTTGTGATTCGTCTAGCGGATCATCTTTGCTTCCGTGCAATCTAAATATTGGAATAGGCGGAGCAACTTTTACAAGTCAAGACGACGTGATTACATCAAAGTGCGGCATCGTTTTTAATGAAAGCAATTGGAACGCTCCTCAGCGGTTCCTAATTGCTGCAGTACGCGATCAAGTCAATGGCGAGACTCCTACTGATCAGTTGATTAAAGTCCAAACTCGACACATTTTTTCTCTTACTCCCGAAAGCAGATTTCCTTCTGAATGGTTTCACTTTCAGCAGCAAATCAGGGTATGCTTTAGAGACTAGAGGATTTTCCTAATGAAAATTTAGCCGTGCAATGCAGAATAGTTAATTTTTAACTAATTCAAGCTTTGTGCGCGGATCATCCCCGTACAGCAGACATAAATATTTCAATTGATAAGCTGTTCTTTAGATAACAACTATAAATGAAAATGCGGCCTTTTGTGAAGGAACCGGAGATCCTCATTTCAGAACGTTTGACGGCCAGTTAGTAACAGCAAACAGTAATATAATACCTTGTACACATTTATTATAGCTATTATCATTACTATGGAGTTGGAGAGTTCTGGCTAGTCAGAAGCACCAAAAGAAATTTTGCGGTAACCCAACTGCACAAACTGACTTTAAAATTATTTATATTAAGCAGTCTAGATTACAATTTGTTGATATTATTTTCAACTTAATTAATCTATCTTTAACCATCATCTACTGGGGTTTTTTTCATTTATAGATACAGTCTAGAATATGGACTTGCCGTCACTCTTGGACAAGCGCAAGTTGTCATTGCGGAGTTGCTATAAGAGAAGGCAACGACGTGGTGTCCATTGATCAGTGCTTCTGGCAAATAAGAGATCCCGATGTCAGACTACGTAACATACCACCGAAGGTGAGAAAAGTCAGTTCGGGAGAGCTTTCCCCAGGATTTGGCATCTTTAAAAGTGCTTCAGGAATGGAATATAAGGTGAATACGGTGTAATACTTTGTCAAGTCACATCTCACCTTTCTGCAGGTTCAGCTTCCCTCCGGCGCGGCAGTGAAGATTGTAGCCGACTATTACGGAATGAGCATTTGGCTACGTGCGGCTGAAGATGACGTCGAAAGCACTGAAGGACTTTGTGGAAATGATAACGGCTTACGCGAAGATGACGTAACAGGAGGAGACGGAGTTAGGCATGCCGCAGTCAACGGCCAGATAGTGAACAAAGAATTTATGGACTCTTGGAGGTACGCGTTTCTCGTATATCAACTCTATTGTTTTAAATTTTTACCAGGGTTCCAGCAAACGAAAGTTATTTTAGGAGAAAAGTGGTCGAAAACTTAGCTATAAATGGAGACCAGATTGCACCTACGTTCTGTGCTTGTGTTAATCAAAACGATGATATCGTCAGTGACAGCGACTGCGATGTCTCTCTACTTGTTCAACCCAAGGCTTTTCAAGGTGGTCACTGGACTCAAGTAGCCGACAATAAAATCATTTCTAAGCGAGCTGCTGACGCTTCTGGAATTGACGACGACGACGACGACGACGACTACGTCTTCACCTACAACGCCAGTAGCGTGCCGCTTGTTCCTCGTTGGCCAACACCGAGCAACATAACAGAAAATTCAGCGATAGCGGAATGCACGAAAACTCTCACAAATTCCCCTGTCGCTAAAACGTGCATTCAAGCCGGAATTATGAAAGAAGTTTCCAACGTGACAATATCGTCTTGCGTGGAAGATATCAAGGTACGTTTCTTTGTGTGTATATTGCAGCAATAGCGCTTCCTCTTAAGATTATATATGCATGAAAATTCCTCGGAAGCTACTTGTACTTGATCTAAGTAGTTTGACATTGTCTGCTTTATAGCTCAGTGACGACTTGGGGTTTGCTCAAACGTTTCTATCGTCTCTTGTACAACAATGCGAAGAGGATCTAGCAACCGACGTCGCTTTTTGGAAGTCAAATGCTACTGGTAGCGTACGGCAAGCGAGCAATGCGTCGTCACCACTGTCGTCATCACCAGACAGTGACGTTGATGTATTTCTCGCCCCATCGCTGCCGCCGATGATTGCATCGTCAATGTGCCCTGGAGACTGCAGTAATCACGGTGACTGCATTGACTCAAATTGCTACTGCTGGAAAAACTTCACCGGTCCTGATTGCTCAATCGAAGCCAATAAGGCTCCAGTGCTAATAATGTTTTCTAATAACGGCATGTGCGACATACAACAAAAACCCTGTCGAACTGCGTTTGTTGTTGGTGAAGGATTTCTCAGCAGTGGCAACCTGTCGTGCCTAGTACACAAACCGGTAGGTAAATTCTCCTTACTAAGTCCTGTTAGCTGAATGTATGCGCGTGTGTAGAAGACCAACGAGAAATTTCTCTCGACTTCGGAGTTCAGAAGCATTTACGAAGTCACGTGTGACTTGCCAATTTCTAGAGTACGACGGGATAGCACAAATGGTCAGCCTGTAGAACACTACTCGGTTCAAGTCACTTCCGATGGAGTGAAATACAGCAATCCTCTAACGTATTCTATATACAACGCCGTCTGCTTTCAGTGCTTCGAAGCCGGAAATTGCACTCTGAAAGCAAGATAGAAATACGTTGAAATTTAAATTTCATAAGATACGTTTGAATAGAGAGACGCGTGCGTGATCGATGGCAGCTGCTTTGCTGAAAATGAGACAAATCCTCCCAATTGGTGTCAGCAATGCCTGCCATATGAAAATCAACTACAGTTTAGCAGACACTCAGGTGAGCGCAAGGTAGATGGTGACTTCCGTCGTATATTCAGCGACTGTTTCTCAGATAACCAAAAGCCAGTCTTCTCTTCGCCGACCGTCGTACACGTTCTAAAAGGAGAGAAATTTCAAATGAATCTTTCAGCTAGCGACGATCGCACTCGTCCAGATCAAATTCGATTCAATTTGGTCAATGATCACGGACAGATATCAGGTCTTTCATCTGATGGCACATGGACGTGGAAAGTTCCATCTGACGGCATCGACGGAAGCGTTTCGTTTTCGTTTGTTGCGATTGATGAGTGCAATGAAACAAGCGACGAATTGATTATTAGGCCTAAAATGATCAAGTGCGACTGCTCTTCAAATGGTCAACCATTCATAACCGACAGGACTTCCAACGGGCAAGGCCAGTGTCATTGTACGTGCAATTCAGGCTTCAGCGGATCATTCTGCGAGATTGATCAAAGCTGTCCTTCAGGCAATTGTTCATCCGCAAATAAAGGTACACGACTTGTTCTTGTCTACTTTTCCTAGAGGAATTTTAAATAGGTTTAAGCACGACTTTGGTAATCGTTTCTGCTGTTGTTCCTTCGTTGGTCGTACTAGCAGGGGTCATTGCAGTCATTTGTCTTTGCAAAAAGAAAATAAGTACGCTTTAGTTGATCTAACCCACATTGATACAGAAATCCTGTTTAGATTCCACGTCTAGAGTAACGTCTCCAGCAAATGAGAGTAAGCAACGCAATTGAGTAAGACCTGCGTCTTACTAATAATTAACCTCCATTTTAGTACATGCTAACATATACGCTGGTGAAACGCTGCAGAGCGAACGGTTAAAAAAAGCGAACAATTATGATGAGGTGGAACTGAAACCGTCGCCAGCGTATAATGTGTTGCCGGGTATGGATGAAAAGGAAGTTTCATTGCGCACCTCGCCAGCGTATAGTTCTATTGCCGACAGAGAAAAAACCAACGAAGAGAACTTGAAGCCTTGGAAGCCAGCGGCTCACAAATAGGTCTGCACTGCCAGTACAGGTGTTGCTTTTTTACAGCCGGTCTCGCTTCCGTTTGCCTTCATGTTTTGTCTAGCAAGTTCGTTCGTGCGCACTTTTCTGTTGTCATAAAGATGTTTAGAGCTGAGTTGACACTATGTGCAGGCGTCGCAGGCAGCCCTGGCTCTAGAGACTTAGCTTATCAAGTAAGGACTGATCCAAGAAAAGAGTTTCGTCTCAAGAGGTCGTCGTAGGGCCTCGTCGTAGTCGTCATCGTCTTTGTTTTAATCCGGGGATTTCTACACACAATTGGTCGCTCTTGCCTACCGAGTTGTTTCGTCGCAATGAGCAGCTTATATGCTAAACCATTACTGGCAGACGTAACGCAGCACCGAGACTTTGAGAAAGCAGAACTCCCTATCGATAGAAAAAACAGAGCGACAATTCTTCAAGTGCCGTAGCCTCAAATTTAATCAAATTTAATTGGTTCGGTAGTGTAAATCCTCCTAGGAGTTCGAGACACTTGCGATTGATGACAGCAACGTAACAGCTCTGAGCAGAGCTGGAAACTTCGATCTTCCATACAGTCTCTTGTGCGAGTACATTCGAATGTAAGCAAGCCTCGTGTTCTTTGATTACATCATTCATTGCGGTCGTTAGGAGCGAGGCTTTGTGTCCCCTGAAATTGCAAGTGAACGTCAAGACAGCATCAGGGGGTGTTCACAGTTGCACGATTCACTGTGGGCAGTTTCACGTTGAGGTGCAGTTTTAGAAGAGCGTGCAGTTCTGTAGCTTAGCATCTCTGTAGGCAACTGGCGTGAGCGGAGACGAGGCAAAACAGATTGCTTCTCAAAAGATTCTTCGGGTCTGGACGACGACCCGACAACAGTATATACACATTGAATTCCTCTTTTAGAAACTGCATCCTTTTGCTGGCAATTGGGCGACCGTGCTTCGGTTGTACAGCTGGGATAAGGACATATCGGAAAGGGTGAGGTGTTTCCTGAATTTGAACTTTCTGTTCTCCTTTCCATGAAATGTGTTTTATCTTAAGACGTTTCATAAAGACGAGACGCTTTTGCCTTCTATGGGAGAAGACGGCGAAAGACGGCGTGAAAAACTCAAAGTCGCCCTACGTGAAAGCAAAGGCAGCCGAGTGTGTGAAATTCACGTGTTGCAGCCAATTTGACAATTTTCTCCGTGTAGCACTCAGATGGCGCGTTTCAAGGCTACATCAAGGCTCAAGCAGCACTGGTGACGCATCTTGAGAATGGCTTGCTCGTAGGCTGTGGTCTTGTAACAGGGATATATAAGATTGACGATTTAGAGCCACAGCTTATCGTAACGTCAAGTTTGAGAAGTTTGAAAGAAAAACCTAAGGTGACCTGAGTGGCTGGCGATAATTGCAGTGTTAGACTTTATACATTTGCTTTCCACGTCGTCCTTCGATTTCTGTACACACGCTGGTGTATAAATACGAGTAGCGCAGTCAGTCGTCTTCAACTGTCGTTTCAACTGTTCTGAGAGAAGCAACATGATGATCAAGGCCTTTACTCTCGTGCTGCCTATGCTTATGCTTCTCGGTAAGCAAAGGTTAGCTTAGAAGCTGGCTGGCTTCCACCATATATTACGTAGTTGCTGGTGACCCAATTCGAATGCCACTGAAGCAAATGACAGGGAACGGTGAAGCTCAAACACCACCCAAAGACTCTGGATTTCATCGTAAGTAGAAAGTTAGACAGCTAAGGTGAAATCATTCTCTGCTGTTCTCTGCACAGTTCCTCAAGTGGAATCGCGCCACCGTCGCGCCGCCGACGATTATCTCGGGTGTTTGGGCAGCTGTTTTGAAAGTGTCAGCTTCACAGATATCGTTGCCAGTATAGAACTGTGCGGTTTGAAAATGAGCTGCTGGGTTGAAAAATATGGACCAATGGCGGCGCGCTGCGCAGAGCGCTGCTTTCAATTCGTCCAGGCACAGGCAGCACTCCGAGTCACAGTAGCTGATCCACTTAGCATGCAGTAACAAATTACGTATGCATGCTTGTCAAGAAAATCATGAAAAAATGATTTGTCAATCGAGCAAAATTATAAAACGATAGCGGGTTTAGAGAGAAGTGAGGCCCCTTTTCGCCACGTGGCTGCTACAAGGTCAAAAACGCGTTGTTTGACCCCTAGAAGATCAAAAAACGCGTTCTTTCGACTAATAGAACCTTTTTAAAAAAGTAAAAACTCGACACCCGATATCAAACCACACAGAAGACGGTGCTATGGAGGTTTATCCGATATCAGAATGCCTTGCTCTCGTCATTGCTAGGAAGGCAATCCATGCCCTTGTCAAGTGAGGAAATTGACCAGCCACCGGGCTATAATGGTCACACCTTGGGGTTTTATTTATGGTATATCTCTCAACTACACAGTACATATTCTAATAAACACACAGACAGGGGCACTAGGGGGTTTAGAGGGAATGGTGTGTGGTGAAGCACCTTACATCTACAGGGGAGGGGGAGGGGAGAACAGGGGAATGATGGGTGGGGATAATTAGTTCTACTTTATTAAGAATTATTCGTGAGTTTGCTCTTTGTAGGCAGACCGCTAGACGCTTGCTCCAGTAGTTGATGAATCCGTTGCGATCATTCATAAAGTCGACCGACGGGCGCCTCGCGATCTGGTGGAAGAGGCTAGCCGCCGTGGGACTCCACCGGCCAAAAACTTCGACGACGACGGGCTTGAAAAGATATCCCAACGACGTGGCGACTTGCAGGTACTTTTCGTCCTTTGTCTTATCTCTGTGCGCCGCCGCGTATCCATTCTCCTGAGCGCTGCCCGTGACGACTGCTTGGCTAAGCGGGTGGATTACACTGATGTCAAGCAGAAGCTTCTTGCCGTTCTCGAAATTATATATTCCGATGTCCGGGCGTTTCTTGTCTTGGAACTCTCTTTCCTGTTCCAGCTCAACTCGGTAGTTAACCGACCTGAGCATCTGCTGCCACGTATGCTGCCAGCTATCGTGGCGCCGTATAGGACCGCCATCCTTCGGGCACGTCAGGAGGTGGTATCCGTCTGCAACTGACTCTGCTCCGCAGTTGCACCGTCGGATTTGGCGCAGCAATGGAATGTCTGCCCCCAGTCGAAGAAGAGCCTTGGGGAGAGTTACCTGCTCCCTTCTATCCTAGCTCTGAGAACTCTGATTGTTGATGTACGAGCTGGCTATTTATACTCGAGAGGGCGGGGCCTCGTTCGTACCGCAGCTTTACAGCACGAAAGCGAGCGTCGTTTCGAATCGGGAACCAACGCGAATCGACTGCAAATTCGATTCTTCTATCGTTTCGAGCGAAATTTCGACGCGATTCGGTTTCTATACGCGAAAAATGGTGAACGAAGGAGGAGCTAACAGAGAATGACATAATCGTATGACATCATTGTCTGATGCAAGAGGATACGCAATACTCTACGAAAACGCGTCCTACTACGAGCAAAAGCACGAAATCGGTTACGGAGTGAATTGTATATTATTCTGGAATCGTTCGGTCGCCACTTGGACGCGAAAAAGCGAATGAATACGTGCAGTGACGTAGTAGATGCTTGGTCAGATGCTTGGTCAGCAAAAAATCAAGCAAGGTGTCCTTCCGGCTCTCTATAAGACAATTGTTAACTAAGCGAACGTTGGCGAACTACACGAAGTATTCGTGCACTGAACTACGAGCCAGAATCGCTCATAATCGAGTCGAACGCACGGGTTGACGGAAAAATCGAGAAACGTGAGACCATCTCTTATCACAGCGGCTCTAAGAGAAGCACGCTGCCTGCAGCTTGCCTTTAGAACAACAGACAGTCCTTCTCTGTCTGCTATATAGCTATAGCCGACTTTTCGGGAGAACATCGTGCTGTTATCCGGGAGATTTGTTCAGAAAACCGAGTTCGTTTCTTCTCTAAATTCGGATGTCTGAAAGCCAAGCGAACGCGCCAAAAGATTCGCAGCCGCAAGCCCAAGCAGTGGCATCTCGAACGGCGTCCGCTCAGCCGCCCGGCGACACGCTAGTCAACTTCTTTCAAAATCTCGACGATTACACGCCGACCGTACGAAATGCGAACGCACCAACGGTCGCAGCGAAGTAGTGTGCATTTAGATACCCGACGCCGTAACGTCCTACTATCTCGGCAAGGCCGGATTCGAGACCGACGACCCAAGAATGTATGAGGAGGCGGGTCCCCAGGGAAAATGGCCGTTTTTTAGCATTTCCTTCTTGTTTGGCCTTGATTATGATAATGACCTAAAGTCATCTATCCTTGTATGATTGCTGATAGCTTGTCAAAGAAACTGCCCCTGTCATTCATTGATTGAAGCTAGGGGGACACCTGGAAAATATTATTGCCCCGTGTTTATTATTAATTAAAAAATCTGTTTAGGAGAAGTAGCTACTGAGTTTTCCGCTGTAGTAATTGATGCCCCATTCTAATAATCCTGCACTTCTTCTCCAGCATTCGACTCGTCTCGCTTGCCGCCCAGAAGTTCGTCTCAGACGTGGCGAACGACGCTCTCCAGCACTGCCGATCGCGCGGAGCCGGTCAGAGCTCAAAGAAGTCGGGAAAAGAGAAGAAATATACGCTGACAGTCGAAGATTTGCGCGAGGCGCTGATCGAATACGGAATACACCTAAAGAAACCCCACTATTTCACGTAGAGTTCTCCATAGCGATAGACGTGGAATTTTTCAGTGTATTAATTTTTTCGTCTAACAGTAGTAGATCAGATCATAGATGCACTACTTTCCTAGCGCTCGTCGTTTGAATTTGTCTCTCCTTCGGAGTTTCTTGTACTTATGCTTGTTCATTTTGCTTCGCCTCTTCTTCATCACGCTGCTCAGTAGCGTCGGTTCCTCGTCTTCTAGTGGACGCGAGAAGACGCTTCCGACGCTTCTCAGCAACGATAGTAGGCCACGCGTAGCAGACTCGTTTCGAAGTGGCTCCGCTGGCTGGAACAGTGTCAAAGTATGAATGGGCTGTGTTTGCGACTTCGCGAGCCCTAAATTGCCCGGTATTCATGACCAGAACATAGGCAGCTTGAAGTGCAGTACCGAGTCGAAGAGGAAACCGCGTCAGAAACGAGCGCAGCATAGAAAATTCTCAAGTTACCGTAGGTCTCGTTCTACCGCGCGCTACAAACCTTCGGTCAACGGCTCCTCTCCTCTCCTCTCCTCACGAAGTGCATTTGCTTGTCGTTGTCTTCGAGCGGCGAGAGAAAGGATTCAGCCGTGAGATGGTGCCGTCAGCGATCGGGTAAGCGCGATCACGCGAAGCGCGTCCAGCCAAATGTCGAGGAAGTCATTTTTTTTTCAAAGCAGCCGCCTTGTCTATTAATTGCCAAATATTTTGGCCCATAGCAGCCCAGAACTGTATCTATGTATCTATTATACGGTCTACTCTGACACATTAGTCTTCACCATCGCTAGCAATGATGTCCTCACCAGCCTGTGAAAAGCGTGGAATGTTTTGATTGACAACTACACGTGGCATACTTACGTCTCCTTCTCCTTCTGTTTCTTGTTTCTTACGCTGTTCATAAAGCTAAAAAAACGTCATTCGTTCAAGTGGCAACCAAATTTGAATTTGAATGTCAAACCTCTTCAGCTTCTCCCCTCTCCTCTTCATTGAATTCGTCCTTGTCTAATCTCTCTAATCGTCGTATGACAATCAGCACCTCAACGCGATAATCCTCAGCATCTGCTACGGGATTGCCTAGAAAGTATAAGTCATTAATTTTCTTATTGAAATGAAACAATATCATCACCATCTAGCACTAGGGCTCTCAACATAGGCAACGTCTTTAGTTTTGCCACTTCTGTCATCTCTGTCACGCCGTTATTCCTACACAAATAATCACAATTTGTGCAAGAACTCATTTCTAGTCTTACCTTATATTGATATACTGCAGTGCTACCATCTTTTCG
This sequence comes from Oscarella lobularis, assembly GCF_947507565.1. Taxonomy (NCBI): domain Eukaryota; kingdom Metazoa; phylum Porifera; class Homoscleromorpha; order Homosclerophorida; family Oscarellidae; genus Oscarella; species Oscarella lobularis. The sequence goes on along the minus strand of NC_089190.1, from coordinate 1,470,944 downwards.
CCAAATCCGTCTAGCTGAGTGATTCCATTGTCTCTCACGTGCAATATAGTAAGTCGTGTCAAGTGCTCAATTCCTTCTAAACTGGTAATTGAGTTTGCTGCCTAGAAAAAAATCACCCCCATTGATAGCCATTGAACTGCCAAACATATAAAATCTCCTACAGCGTAAAGCTTTTTCAATGCAGACAGTCGAAGTGTCTCCAGTGATGTAAGACGATTGCCACGTAGTTCAAGAAAATGAAGATTGGGAACCTTATCGCTTTGAAGACCACTGACGTCAGTCAAATGATTAACTAAGCAGAACGGTATCAAATACGTCAATTTAACAAAGACCTCCTCACAGGAAAGATTAAGCTTTTCCAAGAGGGGCTGGGCAAATCCTTCCAAGGTACTGATTCGATTGTGGGCAAAGCTTGCCGTTTGAAGATAGGGCAGCTAATAGAAAAATTACTGAACGCACACCTTCAGTTCACAATATGTAGGTACAGGACTGAGCTGAATCGATTGTAGCAAATTGTTTTCAGCTTTGAGTGTGAGCAAGTGAGTTAGATTGTTGAGCGCCGAAATGTCCCTCAGCATGTTCTCCGACACGTCGATGTAGCGCAGGTGAACGAAGCAATTCAAGATATTGATCTCTGTAACTTGCCTACGAAAAACGAAAAAAATTACTTTAGAGTGTCCTCTAGCTTTTATCTCACTTGTCGCGGACGTCCAATTTCACGTAGGCGTGCGAGATGCCGTTTCCCACTTTGCACAGCAACGATATTCCCTCCTTGACGTGCTCTTCCGTCAAAGGATTCGGTGGAAGATCCTCGAAGGGAGAAAACAACATTGCTTAGCAACCGAGGTGCTGGCTTTTAGTAGCCTACTTCTTCCTCCTCTTCTTCGGCTTCTGCGGCGGATTCGTCTGCGTTTTCTTCTTCGCTGCCTTCTAGGGGCGATTCAGCGAACTCCTCTTCGTCGGACATCGTTCGTTACCTAGCAACAACGGGACTATTCGAGGTGAGCGCGCTAGTACGAAGCGAACTCGTCGAGAATCCGTTCAAAGGAAGGACAAGACGTAAAGTGATAAGCTGTCGTGCGTCTCTGTAAGTGAGTTTGGCGTCTTAGAAAGAGAGGGCCCCCGAAGGGGAACTGTGCTGGGAAATGCTTCTGCGACGGGCGTTTGGATTCGTTTTCGCTATCATCGCCACATCGATTGCAATTGCGTGCATTGGAATCGGCTTCTACGATGTAGTGCACAACGTGGAGCTGAATCAGTGCGAAATGACGTGGATGTACGTCTGGCCGCAATACGTTCCCATCATCTTGCCCGATCGGATTGCCACAGCCTTTCCCAAGTACGGCCTCTATTACTACGTCGAAGAGGGAAGAAAAGCAAAAGCGATGGAGCCGAAAAAGGACGTCGGCGTGACCGGAGTACCAGTACTATTCCTCCCAGGCAATGCGGGTAAGACTAGATAATGATGGCCTTCAGTAAGGCAAAGCCATCATGTAATCCCAAACACCATCGGCACCTTCCACTAAAAATATAGGAGACCGTTTATATATATGAAAATTCCCAGCGTTCGAAATTTTCCAGCGTTTGAAATTTTTCAGCGTTGGTAATTTTTCAGCGTTGGTAATTTTACAGCCTGAACTGGTACCTCGCTTACTACCTATACATAGGTATTTTGTCGTCTATCTAGGAAGTTACAAGCAAACTCGTTTTATGGCAACGGTTGCCCTTCGAATGTTCGACGCCAGTCAGCATGCCAACCACTTTGATTATTTCACGTTGGATTTTAATGAAGAACTCTCCGGCGTCTATGGCGGCGTCTTGAGAAGTCAAATTCAATTCGCTCGCGAATGCGTCGAACACGTGCTGAGTCTCTATGCGGCCGAGAGCAATTTTGAAGCGCCGTCGTCTATAATTCTCGTCGGACACTCGGTCGGAGGCGTGGTAGCCAGATCCGTCGTTCCGTTCCTCAATGATCGCGTCAGACTCATAATAACGTTGGGGTCACCGCATTTGCGACCAGTTGTCTCCATAGACGAAGATCTCGCTGCGATAACGTCGGCAGAAAAGAACGACGAGAACGTCACGCTCGTATCGATTGGAGGTGGCCAACGCGATTACATGGTCGCCTCCAGTTTAACTCAGCTTCGTCGTCGCAGCGGCGGCGGCGGCGGCTTGTCGCTGGTGACGAGCAGCGCGCCGCGCGTTTGGGTCTCAGCCGATCACGAGGCTCTGATTCGGTGCCGTCAGCTTGTACTCTCGCTGAACCGCGCTCTCTTTGAGATGATCGATTCCCATACAAAACAGATAACGTCCGACGCAGATCACGCGGTTGCCGTGCTAGAACGATATCTCTTTGATCGACCCAAAGCAGTCGAACTGACGAAGATATCAAAAGCTGTTCAGGTCAAGTCCGAGTGGAGGCTGCTCGGCGGTTGGAGCCGGTCGACGAAGTACGTCTTCTCGCTCGCCGACGCCGGTTCGGGAAACGACACGTTCGTCGCGACGAGCAACACGCCTCTGGGCGGCTGGATTGGCGCGTGCAATTCGTCGAATTGCACGCACTATCGCGCTCTGGAGTCGATGCTTCTTCCCGTTCGATACGCCGAGACGAGAGTCGCTGTCGTCGATTTGGACTCGCTACGACGCAATGCGACGCACGTCGGACTCTGGATCGGGGCCGCTCGCGTGACCAAGTTAAAGAACGCCGTCTTTGCCTGCGGAAATTTTGTCGAGCGAAAATCGCTTCGCTTTCACGTGTCGCTTGGCATCGGTCTCTCTCGAACCGTTGAAATACCCCGCGGCAGTCCTTACGTCACAATTCAAATTGAAGGTTTGACGCGTCTCTATCAGGCGTATAACGTATCTGCATACGAAGTCGATTGCCGATCGCCCAAAGTTCTCTACGTTTTACTGCGTCAGCACGTGCCTTGGTATCGAGAGGATCATTATTCTCCGACTGGAGAACGGTCTACTAGCTTTCTCGTTCGATTGCAAACGCCGCCTCCGCCGTGGTACAATGGTTCGGAGGCTATCGAGTTGGGAGTCTTCAAAGATCCTGACTGCATCGTTAGGGTGGAGATGAAGTTTCATTTTGTCACCGTCTTGGGCCAAGTGGTGCGTTTCTATCATTCGTTTCTCTACGCTATGGTTCTCTTTTCGCTGCTCGTCAGACAGAGTTTCCCTGGCGACGGCCACTTTGCGTGGTGGTGCGCCACTCTGCTGTTGGCTTCGGTGTTTTGGAGTACGACTGGCTTGTTTTCCAGACTGATTGACACGGACTGGAATTCAAAAGACGAAGCCGCTGCTTTTCTCTTAGGACTTTCCCTGGGCGTCCTTTTGCTACTTGTGTCTACCTCGTGGCTGATTGCTGTTGCTGTGAACGCTACGACTCGTATCATTCTATATCTGGGACGAAAACTGTGCTTCACTCGTCCGTTTCTCTTCGTTGCACTTCGATGGATAATCATTCTGTGCGGAATCGTGTCCCTCCACGAAGTAGGCTACTTCATCGGTTGCCTATCTTTTCTCATCAGGGCTTGCGCTGTTAATTCGAACGAGGAAAGACCCGACCTATCTGCCATTGTGGCGTCGTCCTTCTGGTTTGCTGTAATCAAAATACCAGCGGCTTTCGTCAAATTCAGATCCAAACTCTGGGGCCTGCTTATACCATCTATTTCTGAAGTCAATATTCATGCTGTGGCTCTTCTTGTGGCTGGCATAGCTCTGACATACGTTTCCAGTAAACACAAGGTGGAAACTTTGAAAAGCTCTGGAGTGCGTTGGACTGGCATCGTAGCAGCATGTACTGTATTTTTATGCAGCGCAAATTCTCTCTATCGAGCAGGTCTAACGCTCTCTCTACTTTTTTTGTATTTAGTGTAAGCACTGTATTGATTCTCTTGATGATGTTTTCTATACGGGACTTTATTCCGATCATGATCGACGACACGAACAGCAGCAATGGCTGGCCGTGGAGAACGGCAAACGGCGCCATGGCGCTGTTTTTCTTCATTGCATCGTACGTGCAGCTCAATGATCCGGACTGGCCGCTGTGGGTCTGTCTGTACGGACTTCCTTCACTCACGTGCGCCGTCTTCGTTTTTCTCCCCAATACACCAGCCAGCAAACCTATCGCCTCGTCAGGAATCGTCGCGGCGCAGATAGTCTTCATTGCGGTGATGATTGCGTCGATTATTGCGAGGAATTATTCGGAATCCATGGGAAATGTCAGCCATTTGATCAGACGCTTGGGAGTCGATCAAGAAGACGGACGTGAAGTGTGGGGTCTTTTAATTGTTGCTGTATGGCTTTTGGTTATTCTCGTCCGACTGCGCACTGGAATTCAATGGTCGTCCGCTCCTGTCGGCGTGTCGTTGATCGTTGCGTCTCTGGTACCTCTTCTTGCTTGGTTTTATTGGCATTTTATTGGGCAAATCAATCGTGACTTACCTCAGCATTGTCAAGGCAGTCTCTAATTCATATGCGTGTAGGTAGAGTAGAGACCCCAGTAGATACTTGTGCGATGAATTAATTTGTTATTTCTTTTCTGATTGCTGCATCCATGTTAGCATTACCCGGGTCGCACCACGTGGAGGTCTGGATGCTTTAGCGACCCAAAAAGTGCTTACTCACTCGCAGAACTTGCAGCACACAGCCCGACCACCAAGAGCGCATGAGCCGACGCCGTCCAGTAGCGGAGCTAGTGATCCGGTCGCGTGCAGGCCCTACAGGTCTTACACAGAGTGCCTGTAATCACTGACGCGCCGTTGCTCCAGGACAACGTACGCCCAATAGGTGACGCTCGCAGCTCAGGGGTCGAGTCTAACCGAGCACCACAAATCCAGCCAGCCGGTGAAGTAAGCAGTGAGCACAGTCTGATTGCCTCTATGCGCTTGTCTTATACAGTATGGCTGGAGACTTTCGATTGTTGGTTGTAGTACTTATTCTCGCTGTAACACCTCGTTTTTCCACCGCGATTGCGAGCGTTTAAAACTTCTGACCGTGTCGGCTTGGTAGCGACGAGTTTTTAATGCAACTGTACTGAAATTGAACAAATAAAGAAAGATATTCAAGAACCCGGCGTGCGTTGGTCCAGATTTAGCGCCACCCACTTCACGTGACTAAACTGCGCTTGTCCTCAAATTCTTCTGCAAACCAGTGGAAAAGCTACTTAGATCTCGATAATTGCCACGGGTAAACTAAAACGACGAATCTGGTAGGATTTTTGCGCGGCATTTCGTAAACATGCAGGCGATAGCGCACGTAGTCCATACGGGAGAACACACGACGATTGGTGTGCGTGTTTCGCTTGTTCGAAGGGCTGTTCGGAGTCCTCCTGAGTTGCGAGCGTCACTCCTTTACTTAGTGACTTTTGTGTCGTCTTGTCGTTACCGCGTTTGGCCGAGGAAATGTTGGAATCGCTCGCTACGTGGGTGATCAACACGTACTTGGGCGAGTACGTGGAAAATCTCAACACTCGTCAACTATCGATCGGAATACTAAACGGTTCGCATCGATTTCGTCCAGTTCGCGTCGCGTAACGTCGACGTTTCTCACAGGCAATGTCGAGCTCGAGAATTTACCTCTGAGGAAAGACGCTCTCCGCGGACTCGATCTTCCCGTCGAAGTCCAAGCGGGATTTATTGGAAAACTTCAATTGCAAATTCCCATCGGGAAATTCCAGAGCAAAGCGTGGGTTATTCGAATCGATCAGCTCTACTTGGTTGCTTGTCCGCCGAAGAGAAGCGCGGTGGGGGAGAAAAAGAAAGAAATGTATGGGGACGGGTAGCATTGTGTGTGCTCTTAGTACGACGAGGCGTCGGAGAAACGGAAGGAACAGGAGAAGAAGCAGGCGGAATTGAAAGCAATTGAGGAAAAGTGGAAGGTATGAGATCTTAGCCATCATTATTCAGTAGTGTAAGATTGATTAGAAAGGACAGTGAAATATATAGACTACACGTTAGGCATCTTAGTCAGATACTATTTGGAGTATTGAGAGGGTAAATGTGTTTTATTTTGAATGGATGCATCCTTTTTTGACTTTGATGCATTTATTTGGACGGGCCCACCCATCTGCAATAATAATTGCAGTACATATTGCAAGAGACGGGTTGACTCTTCTCTCCTGCAATAAGTTGCAATAAAATTGCAAGGGATGGCCCACTCTTCTCTTTTGCAATAAATTGCAGTAAAATTACAAAGGAAGGCCCCTCTTCTCTCTTGCAATAAATTGCAATAAAATTGCAAGGGAGGGCCCACTCTTCTCTCCTGCAAGTATTTCCTATTTCATTGTACGGATTCCTGAGCGTTTCTTAATCTTAGGCTGGTAGACAGGAGAAGAGTGGTAGTTTTTGGTCGACGTTGACGAGTTCATTTATGGGCAACGTGAGCGAGAACCTTCAACTTGTCATTGAGAACGTCCACTGGCGTTACGAAGACACGACGCTGAGTCCCGGTCGCTGCGTGGCATTTGGAGTGACGATCAATCGACTCGCGCTGCAGTCGGCCGACGAAAACTGGGTACAATGATAATTTATATAGATGACTTCTCCTGCAAAATCAATCACGAATGTTGCAGAAGCCAAACTTCGTAACCGGTGCCTCGAAGATGCGCAAATTAGTTGAACTCGAAAAATTGGCTGTCTACTGGGACACAGACGCTCGTCCCGTCGGAGATGTACCAGCCAATCAGCTACAAGTAAGCCATCCTCATATAGAGTACGTCATCATTTGCAACTATTCTGTCTAGTCTGCCTTTGAAGACTGCGTCAGCGGTCAAAAAGCAAGAGCATACACTAGGAAGTTTCCCTGCATAATCCCGCTTGTGTTTAGACGCATGAATATATATTGGAGCCGGCCAGTGCCAAGGCAAAATTGACTCGCGACTATTCATCCAAGCCTCTACACTCCGTCGACGTGCCTCGTTTTCTCTTGGAACTCGGTCTCGACGAAATTCCCTTCTCGTTGTCGGACAGACAATACGAGGGCATGCTTCAGTTGGGCGAAATCGTGCACATGCAAAGTCGCGCAAGAGCCTACAGAAAGTGGCACCCCGGCGTGCGATTCACCAAAGAAAAGTATAAAGCGACGCGAATTTCGTAAACGATTGCCTTGACTATTTAATTTAGCGTGGTCAAGTATTGGAAGTTTGCAATCGAGTGCGTCGTAAATCCGCTCAAGGAGCGTAACGAGCGCGAGACGTGGACGTTCATTCTAAAACGATCGAGAGATAGCGTGAAATATGTTTCGGCTTACATGCAGAAGTTGGCAAAGACGAGCATTTCCTCTGAAGATCTGGTAAAGCAGAACCTAAGTGACCACCACCTCTTAATTGTTGACGTGTGCTTTGTTTCAATACAGGATTTGCTTGATACGCTTGAGACAGATCTCAGTTTAGATGAACTAGTCATACTCAGACGAATAGCCTATGCTCGCATCAAGAAGGAAGATGCCTTAGCTAAGGTACAACGTACAGTTTTGTATTGTTGCTTTTTCTATTCATTCTATAGAGCAGTGGAGTTCAAAAGCAGGGCTTTCTTCAAAGTTGGTTTCCTGCCTGGACCGGCTGGAAATCACAAGAGCAAGAAGAGAAACAGCAAGCGGATGAAGGGGAGAATGAAACGTCGTTACCTGGTAAAAAGGGGGCCCCTCAACGGGGGATTGAGCCATTGTCCTTGTCTCTAGATGATCTGTTCGCCTCGTTTGAAACGTCGCCGGCTGACGAAAGCATTTTCAAGCGAGACACGGTTTTTCTTCGTCTTCTCTGTTCTCTCAAAGGCGGGTCCCTAACGCTCAAGTCAAATCGAAGCAACGGCGTCAAGGCGTTTACGGAGCTCGCTTTCACCGACCTCGGCCTGAGCTTAGACACGAAGCTTCGATACGGATCGATGGCCGTCAGTCTATCGCTTGGCAGCATACAGCAGCTGGATCTCCTAACGGAAGGCACGCTCTTTCCGAAGCTCATCGCTCCTCAGCAGAAGTCCAAGAACTTTCCCCAGCGACACAGTTCGAGACACTTCCAACGGCTCTACACAGTCGAGGAGGCGAAAGGCGACGACGGCACGCATTCCAAAGACGCGTTCTTCACTCTATCATACGAGAAGAATCCGTCGGAGTCCGACGCCGACTATCGAATTTCCATTTCCGCTTTGCCTCTCGATCTCGTCTACAATCGAGCGATAGTGGATGAAATCAAGCGCTTCCTTCAACCGTCCGAGTCGAGTGCTGAGCGTCGCCTGAGAAAAATCGCTCGCCAGCGATACGAACAGTTGAAGACGGACACGAAAGCCGAATTGAAGCAGACGTTCGATCAGTGGACTCACGCCGAGGCGAAAAGGAGCAAGCTGTGGGAAATAAGTCTTAATATTGCCGCTCCGCATATTATCTTTCCGGAGGATTTTACAGACAGCAAACAGAAAATGGTGAGTTGTATGTTCGCTTTAGCGAGACTAGGACTTTTAGTGCGTTCGCTATCAATAGGTTGTGTTGGATTTGGGTCATTTCTCCGTCTGGAATCTTCCTCAGAGGTCCGTTGACCTTTCGAAAGCACTTTCGTCGGTTCCAGAACGAATTCTACCTGCAGAAGAAGAGGAATCTGATGGTATGTATATACGTAACCCATAGAAGTCGATGTCTAAGGCCGTCATAGACGAGTTCGAGACACCACCCTCGACTCCTCCCTGTGAAAGAGAAACTGACGAATCTCCTGATGGAAGCTCCGTTGATTTGCTTGACGGTGTAGCCAGTCAGCTTCGGAAGCCCAAACGACTCTATGAGAGGTAAGAAGCGACCCCCTAAAAGTCGTTGTTCTTTGAATATTTAGCGATTTGAGGTACAAAATCGAGGCAGCTGATCTTCAAATTCTTGTCGGTTGCAAAGGCGAAGACTGGAAGGGGGCCCACACCTTGGGTAGAGGGGACCTGCACGTTGTAGAGAAATTCACGATATCTCTCGAGTTCGAAAGGCAGGTGTAGCGACGAGAACGAATTCAGTTGACCGTCGATTCTAGATATCTCATACACAAAAGAGATTCGAAAATTCCCAACGCGTCTGTATACGGAAATCTTCCCAATTTAGCTATTCAGGTAGACGAGGGCAAGGTACGTCACCAAATCAGTCTCCAGAAAAGCAGAGCCGCTTTAACGCTTTCAAATTTCTCGCGCAGCTCCAAGCTTTGGCGTCTTGTCTAAAAAATTTGAACAAGTCGTCGGTTGAAGACGAACAAGACGAAAGAAAAATGCCCAGCAACAGTAGATACGGTATTTAATTTCCTTCTTCTTTACGTCTGTGAAAAATATTTTCAGATGACGATGATTTATCTCCTCTTCCTGGCTCACTGAACGTTAGTCAGTGGGCTGCAGAAGATCTAGACGACGAAAACGAAACCTTTTACAGTCTCCATCCAAATGCCATAGTTGAGAGCAGAACAAGGTTGTGACACTTCGTCTATGTAGACGTCTTACTAACTTAGCACCAGTAGCAGTGTAGGCATCTCTGATTCGACGAAACCCGTGGACGCTTTCGTAGAATTACGACAATTGGTCGCCCGATTTTCCGTTGGAGAAGTCACCTTGGGAATAAAGAGTCGAAGTAAAGAAAATGTCTTATTACTACTGATATGTCTTAGCGCTTCCTACGTAGATCGCCTAATTTCCGAGCTACGTTTTGCCGGACTACGCGTCAGCTTCGTTCAGAGACCCTATGACGTTCGCGTGCGCGCCGTCCTTCAGGATCTAGTCATGGTCGACGCTCTCCAGACGTTCGGTCGCGACTACGAACTTCTCATCAGATCACGAAAGGACATCGATCCCGATCACTTGGATTCGATTCGGACTCTTGTAGTCGAAGCCCAGAGTCCCGTTCAAGAGACAATTGCCTGGGGCGAGACGGAGCCCCAGGTCGTCGACGATTTCGAGGAAGAAAGCTCCGACGCTCTTCTCACTATAGATTTCATGCAAGTCACCGACGACTGTCCGGACGATGTCGTTCTTCCCGGATCGGGAAAGCGTCGTACGATCGACCTGAAGTTTAAATCGCTTCACGTCACCGGTACAACTTTATTCATTATAGTTTTGTTTTGTTTGAGGCAGTATCGTTTGCGCAGCCAATCAGGAAACCGTCGTAGAGCTGAAGAGTTTCTTCGAGCGAGCGTTTCCCGACGAGAAAAACGACGAAGGGCCGGCTCGCCGTGGGACGATTGAAGATGTCGCTGCAAGAGAGGCAAACCTAGGAAACGAGGTAGAAAAACTAGTTCTTCCTTAGACGATTTGACGCATTTAGCTCCGCTTTCAGAATTTAGAGAATGTGAAGACGGAAGTCGCGGCGGAGTTCTTTTGCTTGAGCATACTACTGGTTCGCGACGAGAATCGCGTCGGAAGTCGCTCGTTGGGCACTCCGATCGGTCGCAAAGTCGCCTCGATTCAGCTCCACGAATTGTTTCTCAGCGCCTCGCTGAGTCGCTCCATCGACGTCAGCGGATCGTTGACCGGCGTTCAAGTCCTCAACGACGTCCCCGAGGGCCGACTGCACAAGGAAATATTTCGCATCGGCATCGTGCCGTCTCCGGATGACGACGGCGGCGGCGACGCCGCGGATGTCGACGGAACGGTGGACGTTCCGGATCGAGCTTTATCCTTCGAGGTGACGAGCGAGCCGGCCGGTGACAATCAAACAACGGGATTGATCAAAGTAAAGGCTCGACTCGCTTCCATGCACTATCTTCACACGCGTCCGTTTCTCAACGAACTTCAACTGTGCGCGTCGGATTTTCATCACTTCACCGATCAAGCGGCGGTGTCGCTGAGCACGGCGGCCGCCGGCGTTGCCAAAGGAATCGTCGGACAAAAAGAAACGCTCAAAGAGAGCATGGTGTACTTATCGAAATCCTTCGGGGGGCCCGTGGAAATGGAGGAGGAGGACGTCGTCGACGGGCGGCCGTCCGAGTCTTCGTCAGGATTTCCTTCGAAGGTCTATCTCGATTTTGACATGAAGAGTCCCGTCGTTTATTTGCCCAAGGCTCTCGACAGTCGCGATATGTTTGTCGCCTATCTCGGTCACATTTCCGCTTCGAACGACTACGTTAGGAGCGACGAGAACGGCTACTTCGTCGATCGGCTCGTGTGTCAACTGACGGAGATGCGTCTCTTTCGATGCACTCTCGACGAGACGGCGGACGAGCAGGGATCGATGAAGACGGCAATGGGTATGGACACGGAACAGAGTCCGGCCATACTCGACAAAACGAGTCTCAAACTCACAATCGATCGTCCTCTAGTGGAGAGGTCATCGGGCGGGGAAATTTTCGCAATGGACGAAGGAATTTCGCCCTTAGACGACGTCGACGACATCGTCATCTCTTCGTCGAACGTCGCACTTCCTCCGCTTTCTGTACTCGGCGAAGTGACGACGTCGCCTCGAATCACTTTATCTAAGCCGGTAATGAAGCAAGCGCTGATCACCCTCGATTTTGTGACTGGAGATAAGTCGGATAAGGAGCCAGCGACTCCGGTCAATTCCACGCCGCCGCCGTTGTCGCCTCGAGATGATTCCGAGCTATCGCCGTCTCCTCCGTCTCCTCCTCCTCCGGACAACGTCTTAATGTTCGTCGCCGCTGTTTCTATTCCGTGTCTCACGTTCGTCATGCGCGGCTCCGTCTCGTCGTCCACGCCCGACGAGCGAAAACTGAACGAAGAGGACATCGTCGAAATTACGTTGGAGAACTTGGGATTGACCGTCAACAAGACTAAGCCGTACGTGACGAATCTTCAAGTGAAGCTCGGCAGTCTGATGATCGAAGATCTCCTTCAAGAGGCCGGCACGCCCAATCGATACATCATGTCGTCGAGATATCAAAAGGTGAAGGGAAACGCTGGATACGGTCCCCTCTTGTTCCAGTCGTTAGGAAAGCCAATATTAAATCCCTTTCGTTCGCTGCCCGTCGCGTCGTCGCCAATTTCGTCGCCGTCTCGAGGCGACAACACGAGCCACGCTCTCAGGACGGGCGATCTGTCCGTATCACCAGTACATAAGAAAAAGGCGGAGGAAAATCTTGATCTAGTGAAAATCGACGCTATTTTAGTGACTAAGGACGACCCCGATTTTCAATCACGTTATAATTCCGTAAGTCAAACTCGTGGGCCCCACTTCTATCAACAAGCGATCTTTTACTTATTTTAGATTGGCCGTATGGTTGACGTCGATTTTGACATGCTACAACTGACCGTGAACCTGCAAACGTGGGTGATTCTATTGGACTTCTTCGGCATCGGCGTGCCGGACAACCCCGATTTCGTCAAGAAGAAATCGACGCCGTCCCATCCGCCGAGCAAGCCCAAAGAGCCGGTCGACACGAACGTCAACCTTCGCATCGCTTCTCTCAGTCTGACGATGAACAAAGACGACTACCAGCTCGCCCGTGCCGCCATTTCCGGCGTCGACGCGATCGTCAAAATGCGAGACGGCTACAAAGAGCTGTCCGGTCAGCTTCGATCGGCTCGCTTGGTCGACCTGTCGCCGAACGGCGTCGTCTACGGCGAGCGTTTCGGAACGACGGATCGTCCTTTCGTTTTCGCCATCACCAAGTACGCGGAACCGGACTGGGATCTCAAGCGATCCTTCGACATTCGCGTCAAGCTCGAAGCGCCCAAGGTGCGATACGTTCATACGCAGCGCTTTCTCAAGGAAACGATTGCCTTCTGCGAGCACTTCGTTCAAACGATGGACGCGTATCAGCGCATGAAAGCCGACGCCGATGATAATCTCGACTACCAGGGTCCCACTCGATCGCCTAGGATCGCTCTCGACATCGAGGCCGATCGACCGGAGATCGTCTTTCCTCGCAGTTCTTCGTCGACCGACGTCATCGTCTTGGAATTGGGACACTTGAAAGCGGCGAATCGATTTCTGTTCGCCGACGACGAATCGACGTTGAATTCGAAAGCGACGAAGCGAGGTGGGTCGACTTCGACGGCCGAGCCTACGACGTACGGATATGCGATGACGGAAGAAGTACCGCTGACGTCAACTGACGCCGCCGAAGAGCATCGATCGTGGATGAGAGGACGATTTACGGGTCCGTGTCTCTTGGACTGCATCGACTTGTCGCTGTCAGACGTGAACGTTTTCACGGCTCGGAAAATGAGCGAGAGTCAAGGTCGGCCGGTTGCGTTTGAGAAACGAGGCGGACGCGTATTGGCTGACAAGTGCCAACTAAATTTAAAGATAGAACGAAATCTTTGCAAGGATCTAAGCAAGAACGGTACGAAAAGTCGTAGTCAAGAAATAAGAAATTCTACGTGTAGTTGTTTTTTTATGTTATAGCACCAGAGTTTCTTATTGACGGACAGCTATCCACTGTGCACTTTCTTGTCGACAAGTGGCAGTACGATCTCATAAAGGATATGCTTGATCACAATATTGGCGAACCCGTGTCCGAATTCAAACGGCCAGAGGGTATCGTTGTCGATCCTATTTTGCAGGTCAGATGACCCCCATTCAATATCCGTTATTCTTTTTGAGCTTCGATCTATTTAGCCGAGCTTTGACGGCAGTTGGGTCGTCGTCGATTTGACGATGACTCTAGTGAATGTCAGTGTCGAGCTCGTCGTCACGCACGAGCTCGCCCTTCTCGGTTCGGAATCCGCTCGCGTCTCGCTCGCTCAATTCAACCTCGAACGATCCCAATTGCACGTCAAAACGCATTCCAATCAATCCAAAACTGTCAATTTGTCGTCAATGGCGCTCACTGCGAACGACGTACGTCAAGTGGGATCCGTCGAGACGGCGTCTACGGCGAACGTGTTCACGGAAATTCTCAGCCCCAACGATCCGACGGGTTCGAGCTCGACTCCTCAGTTGGAAATATCGTTCTCGATGTCTGAGAAACGCGACAAGGCGACGATCGTTTTGCACCGAGCTCGACTGTACGTCATCGTTGACTGGCTGCTCGCCGTTAAGGATTTCTTGCTGGAGAAGCCGAGCGAGCGCACGAGGGACGACGTCGACGTTGATGAAGTAGACTATCAGGCTGCGGCGAAAGAAGATCGCCCAGTAGTGACTGTCGTCGAAAAGCCCAAGAAACCGTTGGATATTAGCATGAGTGTCACTCGAACGGACTTTGTTGTCGTTCAGAATGCGAATGAGAGAGATTGCAACGCTATTATACTGAAGGTAAGATATCTGTTTGAGAGCCTAACGAAAACGGCGAGTGTTCTTTCTGAAGTGGACGCTGGTAATGACGTCAAACGTTTTGGAAACTACGAAGCGAGGCTTGTCGATGACTCTGTCGGACATCGAATTGTTTTCGTGCTGCTTAGGAAATGAAGACGATACTGCACTCTCTATCATTGATCCGGCTGAACTCGCCATCAGTCTCGAGCCAAGCAAGCAGGCGAAGCAAGGGAGCGACGAATCATTACCGGATTTAGAGGTACAGTTCAAGCGTTTTAATTAATTAATTAAGGCACCTTTGGCCCCGAAGTCTAGACATAGTTTGTCTCTCTCTCTCCCTCCCCCCTCTCCCTACAACAGCCGACTAAACGTCGTAGGTAGAGAACGATTGGTCTACGAGAGTACTCTCCTAAGAGACGTCTACTGATATAATGGGTGTCTCGCGTCTCTCCGATTTTTCTACCAACCCCCTCGTTCGTGTTTCTGCAGTGAAACGACGAGCAAAGAGATCTGCTCGGTGAAAGCGGCGGCCATATTGCCGTGCGTTTGAGAGCGATTCTCTCGCTCGTCGTTCGGTTCGCAAATGCGAGCATATAGTGTAGTCAAAGGCTTGCTAAGAGTCAGAGAAACGCTAAAGATTGCTCGCCAACGTTCGCTCAGTTTGTTCGAGAGCCGGCAGACATCTTGCTTGACTTTTGCTGACCAAGCACAACGTCACTGCACGTTTACGTTCGCTTTTCGCGTCCGAATAGCAACCGACCGATTCTAGAACGAAGTAGAATTCTCTCCGTAACCGATTTCGTGCTTTTGCTTGTAGTTAGGAGTCTTAGTACGCGTTTCGTAGCGTATTGCGTATCCTCTTACATCAGACAATGATGTCATACAATGATGTCATTTTCTGTTAGCTCCTCCTCCGTTCACCGTTTTCTCGCGTACAGAAACCGAATCGCGGCGAAATTTTGCTCGAAACGGTAGCAGAATCGAATTTTCAGTCGATTCGCACTGATTCTCTAGTCGAAACGACGCGCGTTTTCGTGCTGTAAAGCTGCTGTGCGAACGAAGCCCCGCCCTCTCGAGTATATATACCCAGCTCGTACATCAACAATCAGAGTTCTCAGAGCTAGGATAGAAGGGAGCAGGTAACTCTCCCCAAGGTGTGACCATTATAGCCCGGTGGCTGGTCAATTTCCTCACTTGATTCGTCACTTCCCGCCAACACCGATATTCGGTGCTTTGGCAGTGACCTTCACTAACTGCATCTAACTTCGTCTCACACATACCCCTTCCCTCTTTTACATTTTCGTTGGTCGTAATAGTCTGCCCTTACCCGTTCTGTCTAACCCACCCCTTCATTTATGTTTACCGATAATATACTAACTTGACAAGGGCATGGATTGCCTTCCTAGCAATGACGAGAGCAAGGCATTCTGATATCGGATAAACCTCCATAGCACCGTCTTCTGTGTGGTTTGATATCGGGTGTCGAGTTTTTACTTTTTTAAAAAGGTTCTATTAGTCGAAAGAACGCGTTTTTTGATCTTCTAGGGGTCAAACAACGCGTTTTTGACCTTGTAGCAGCCACGTGGCGAAAGGGGGCCTCACTTCTCTCTACACCTCATACCGTTTGTATCTGTTTACGTAGCACAGCTTCATTCTTCTCTTTGTTAGATTTTCTTTCAACGGAATGTCAATATTCGCTTGTCCTACCGCGATCTTGAGCTCTTTCTCGCCATCGCGTCTAGCGTTAAAAGCCAGCTGGAAGGACGCGGAATCTTTTCCAATGACATCGTGTCGGAAGACGAAGAAGAAAACGACGACGTTGACGGTGAAAATGTCATAGAATTGAGCAAATACATCTGACAGTGCTCTATGTATAGATCTCAAGCTGAAGAGGCTCAAGCAGCTTGGCTACTCTCCGCGTCTCTGCCGAGAAGCGTTGATTCGAACGAAAGGAGATTTCAATGCCTCCGCCGATTGGCTTGTCGACAACGCTTACGACGAACAAGCCAAAGTGGTTGATGTCGTCGATGACGAAAAATCAGAGTCGGAAAAACGATTCAAAATCGAGGCAGCTGGCATTGAAGTTGGGCGTAGAAATATGGCTCAAAATGTTGTAAAAAGTTTCGTTTCTAGATTCGTTGCGGGTCTCTACTGTTCACCCTCATCGATGACTGCGACGAGACCGACACTCCTCTTATAGAAGTAGCAATGAAAAAAGCGCATTTCTACTACAGACTCCTAAATCGCGGAAGCGGCAAGCTTTCCGTGACGATGCTAGGGGACTACTACAACAAAAACTTGGGCGCATGGGAGCCATTTCTCGAACCCTGGAGGTACGTACCTAATAGCGAAATGTCTTGGTTCTATTGCATGTTTAGCTGCTTTACAAACTGGAGCGTCATACCAGATGGATCAACTCAGCGGAAGATTGTGAAAGTGGAAGGTAAATAAGTATCTCCATAGAGAATTCTTCAGGGGATACTGACGATGTCTTGTGCACTGTAGCACCCGAACGACTAGAATTGAACTTGACGAGTTCTCTGCTCGATCTCATCAAGACGACCCGACGTCGTTGGGGCGAGGAGTACGATCGCTTCACGCGGCAATCGGACGAGACAAAGCAGCGGCGTCGCAAGCGAATTCCGTTCAAACCGTTTCTCCTTCGTAACAACACCGGCTGCCAGCTTCACTTCGCTACGTCGATCGTCAATCCGTCGAGAGTCGACTCTCGATTGGAATCCTCCTCTTTTTCTTCTTCTTCGTCGAAAGAGAGTTTGGGCTCGGTTACGACGTCTCAATGGCGTGCCGTGGTGCCGGGTGACGAATGCTATTTTGCGTACGAGACGCATTCAAAGCGACGATACCAACGAGTGAGACTAAAAGCTCTTTGCTTATCTCCATATAGAAACATTTCTTCTATTTAGAGTTCAGTTCTTCACCAGCTTGAAGTGAAAGTCGACGGATGGCGGCAAATATCTCCTCCTGTTTGGGTTGACAAGGTGGGGATCTTTTTTCGGCACGTCAAACCTTTGCAGGAGTCAGAAAGTGCCGTCGATGCCGAATCGTTTACGGTCAGGCAATATGTATGGAGTTTTTTTGGTATGGTCTCATATTCTTCGGTCACTGTAGGATCGAGACAATCAGCCCGTCCACGTTGTCTTTGCCATTTCCGTCATTAAATCAGTGAAAGTCATCAACGTTCGTTCAGCGTTGGTCGTACGAAACAAACTCGAAATTCCACTCGAACTGATAGCACTTCGCCCAGACTCTGAATCAGAAGGAGGTACACTGATCGCCATAAATCGCCGCGCTCTGCTTGACCTAATGATAATATAGTCAACCTCCCGTCTGTTGAGCCAGCGAGCCACGCGTCGATTCCACTACATTTGGCGACGAGAGAGATACGCGTTCGACCCTTTGGCATGGGATACGC
This sequence comes from Oscarella lobularis, assembly GCF_947507565.1. Lineage (NCBI taxonomy): Eukaryota > Metazoa > Porifera > Homoscleromorpha > Homosclerophorida > Oscarellidae > Oscarella > Oscarella lobularis. The sequence continues at coordinate 1,453,345 of NC_089190.1, read as the reverse complement.
ATTTTCGGATTCCACTCTCAGCTGGAAACGCGTCATTACGCCAGACCAAAGACACAAAACGCTTCAATGCCCTGAAATAGGAAACGAAAAAAATCTTTTCAGGTGAATCAATTGTCAGCTTATTAGTCGACTCTTGTTATTATTATCTATGCAGACTTTGCTGCACGACTTCACGCGACGGACTGGCTCGCTCGGTCGCCGCGACGGGGCACACAATCGACTTCTTGCCTCCTATCGTCGTTCACAATTTGCTTCCAGTCGATATGCAACTGCAAGTGTCAACAAAAGACTTGCCCGTGGAAGTTCGATCGGTCAGAGCCGGAAAGCACGCATCGCTCTACTCCGTCAATCCCGACCGCGACGTCCGTTTGTCTGTGAGCGTCGATCCCTTCGTTCAGTCCGAAGAGGTCACTGTTCCGCTGGTGAACGACGTCTTCGTCAAGCTGAGTCTGTGGGACGGAAACAGCAGAGAGCTGTGGCTGTTTGCTAAGACGCACGTATCCGGAACAGCGCTCATCGTATAAATTTGTAGAAGTTGTAAAAGTTTCATTGGACTCGCCTTTTCTCTAGGTCTATATCGTATGCCAATTTTGGCTAGTGAATAAGACGGGATTGCCCTTGGTTTTTCGACAAGACGGCTCGACGACCGAATCAGCGGGACAAGGCACCGAACACGAAATGGCGAGGAGTATGGTGCCACTTCTGTTCTCCTTGTCTAATCCAGACTTACGTAAAAGGTATGACTTGGCTCGTTGGGGTGCTTGTCTTTCCGTTTTTTATTTGTGGATTCAGGTGCTCTCTAAGGCTCGGAGCCAGTCCAAGTCTGAAAGACGGACAGCCGTTGTGGTAAAGCCCACACGACGAGTTTAAACTCAAGACTCAAAATGGAAACGAAACGTTCTTACCTGTGTGTAGGAGTCGAGGATTTTCTCTTACGACGAGCGAGGGAGGATTTGTTCAGGCTCACGTTTCACAGGGTTATGGTAGACCCGATGCGTAAGTCTATTCTCCTTATTCGGTACACTTGCTCACTCTGCATCTCCGCAGAGTCTATGAAATAGGCTACATGGCTCGAAATGGCTCTGGCGTTTATCGCGACACCATAATCGTTACGTTCGTGACGCGCTTTCTTTTGCTGAATCGCTCGTGCCATAATTTGGCGTACGCTCAGAGACACGAAATCGACCAGGTAAATCTATTCCGCTGATAAAGAGTCAGAACGTAAACGTACGATTGCTTAGATGTCATCGTCTCCTGCTGTGGCCATGCCTAATTCGGTGACGAGCTACAGTTGGAGTCGCGTTGATTTGGATCAACTGTTGTGTATTCGGTAGAGCTTGCTTATAGTACACCATTCGCAAATCTTTTCTTGATTTTTTGCTCTCTAAGGATCGAAGAAATACCGCACTGTCGGTGGTCATCTGGATTTCACATCACTCAAGACGGCTCGTTTCACGTTATTATGAGGTTGCGTTGAAGTGCATAGCAAGTCGTCTTTTATACTTTATCAAATACGCAGGGGAGCCTCCGACATGTCTTACTTCGTTCGAGTAGAGGTCACTCTTAAGGACGCCACCTATCACGTCGTTATTTCTGGCACCGGGCAAACTCCTCCGCCTTTCAAAATTGAGAATTTATCAAAGGTTAGTTGTCTGTTCTGATGCAATCGGTCTGTACCAGGCACCTCTTCTCGTATAGTCAATACCTGTCGCGTTTTATCAGAAGCAGACGTCCGACGTCAGTCTTCGTCGCGAAATTAAGCCGTCCCAAACTGGTGCATTGTAGAAGACTACATTTTTTATTTATGATTTATTTCTTTTGTTTAAAGTTCCCTATGCTTGGGATGACACCATTCTTCCGGGAAAACTGTGCTTATCTGTCGCTGACGGGAAAGAACGGACGTACAACATTGACACGTACGGCGAAAAGGAGCCGCTCACGTACAGGAATTACGTCTACATAGCAGTGAAAAGCACTGTGCATTCGTATGGGATTTCCATTGACTCCAATCAACTTTCTATATTCGTTTCTTTTACCCAGTTCGTCTAAATTCGGCGGTCACTCTCTTGGAGCCACTCAGCGTCATTTGACTCAGTCGTCGACTGACGAGCTAGTGTTGGACGTTCCTCAAGGAAAGGCCGTGCTATTTAGGCGACGCAAAGCGAATCGGGCGTCGCAACTGTGGCGAATGACGGCGGCCGGAAACTTGGAACACATGGGATCGGCAAGAATGACGGATAGCTCGTCGTCTCGATCGCAAACTACGATGGTTTTGGATGTGACCGACGAAAAAGCGGGCAAGTCGAATATTCCGCTAATCATACGTCGGCTCGACGAGAAAAGAGTTTCGACCCAAACGTGGAAGTTCGACGCAGTGAGAACGTCGTCTGCAACTGAGTTAGTTTTTGACAATGTTTCCTGCAGGATGGACGACTTCATCCCAGTCATCTTCTAAGTGCCTACGTTCAGCCTTCTGGCTATCTTACAGATGGTCAGTAAGTACACGGTTTCTTTGCTCTTTGCGACTTTTTGTTAGGTTGTGACGCTGTGTTGGGTCCTGGGAGTAGCATCGGTGGAGAAAAGCCGCCGCCTGAGCAGGTGCTTTGCCTAATAAAACAGAAAGACGGGACCGGTGCTCTGTCAGTTCAGTAAGAAAACGAAGGGTGGAGACTAACGGTGGTGCGAGTATTGTTCTTCTTAGAGTCGTGGCTGAGGGTCCTATTCGCGTTGTCAAGATCCAAGACAAGGTATGCGGTCGTCGATATTGAGTTGTGAAGCCTTGGTGACGTACATCTTTTAGATGCCTCATCGAACGTCTGTTTCTCTTCCGAAACGACTCTCTTCTCGTTCTCTTGACAGCCAAATAGAATCGAGCACTGACGCCGAGCTGATATTTCCGCAATCAAGTTTCCAGGTTTAGTTATTTATGATTATTAATCGAGTAAGTCGACTTTGCCGATCGCCACGTTTTCGTTCTCAGTTTATAGTCAATTTGGAAAGTGGACTTGGTTTGTCAGTCATTAATTCCATTCCTGAAGAGATCGCTTACGTGACTCTGACCGGATTCGAAGTAGAGCGAGATACACTCGACATCAACATCTGTTAACCACAGTGCATTTAGACGAACTACCTCTATCTGAAAGGCGAGCAATCATTGGAAGTAGTCGTGCAGCACGTTCAGGCAATTTTTTGCGCTCCAGTGAATTATCTATGCACGCTATTGAACTCTGTTTAGATTGACAATCAGCTGGTTACAAATCGTCCACTATCGCCTCTTCTTTATCGAACACCGTCTTCTAAGCCATCAAAGGAAAAGTCAACGTTTTCCTTGCGTGTCGTCAAAGGAAGAGCAACTCAGCCAGGCGTAGAAATATTCAAGGTGTGCATTTTTTCGTAGTGCTAGAATGTTGTTTTGAAGCGTCGTTCAAAACACAGGAATTGCACGTCTTCCTGAAACCCATGAGCCTGCAGATTGACGAACGGCTTCTACTCAAATTCGCTCAATTCATCGGACTCGGTAAAGACGACAGTCAGGCAAAAGAAGAGCAGCAACTTCACTCATCGGTTTCCGAAAGGTTGTAGTGATTTTGTTACACGAACGCTTAGGCACCGTTGTTTGTTTTTGGTTCTCAGTGCCCCTGGCATTGCATCTTCTATGCCAGCTACCCATTACTACTGCAGAGACATCGTGATCAAATCGTTGAAGTTGACGTTGAGTGTGCTGACTGTCAAGCATCTGCCCGACGATTTGGCTGCAGTTAAAAAGTACTTGGCAATAACACTGATAAATTTTGAAAACGCCACCATGAAATTGGGTAAGTTACGCAACTGCATAGTACATCTGAATTTACGTCTCCTTCAAGAATCACTTAAACGCACTCATTCGTTTGAATCGCTTGGTGCCTATCTGGACATCATTCGAAAATTTTACGCAAAGGTTCGTTGTTGAGACGTCGCAGCGAGGCTGAATGATTTGTTTTTCTTAGCAATTTTCGAGTCAAGCAGCACGTATTTTAGGATCAGTTGACATGCTAGGAAATCCCTTTGGTCTACTAAATGACGTTGCATCAGGAGTTGACAATTTGACTCGTGGCAACGTCATTGGCTTCGCAAAAAATGTGACTCATGGGGTTTTGGATTCGGCTTCTAAAGTATACCCGCGTATAATCAAAACGACGCCTTTCTTTTCTTTTATCTTTTGGTTTATTAGATAACTAGTACCGTCTCGAGTGCATTCGATGTCGCATCTATGGACGACGAATACAGCGCAGAAAGAGCGCAAATTAAAGATACTGCTAGAACGAGCGGCGAGCATCTTGTCGCTGGAATACAAGGCCTCGGACACGGCATAGTTGGAGGCTTGACAAGCGTGTTTACGCGAACAGCTGAAGGAGCTGTAAATAAAGGAGTTACGGTCAGAAATTTTATGCGACCACTTGAATATTTTTCCGCATGGATTTGTTTTAGGGATTCTTCAGTGGTCTAGTGAAGGGCGTCGTGGGGACTGTGGCAAAGCCCGTGGGCGGCGTGTTGGACTTAGCTGCAAGCACGGCTGCCGCTGTGAGTGTAGGCACGACGAGTAGTAAGGCAGAAAAACCGGCGTCGATTCGACGGCCACGCTATTGCATTGGCTTGGGCGGTGTATTGCCTCCCTACTCTCCAGCGATGGCTCAAGGATGGGAATTTCTTCTTCAACTGAACGGGGGCGATTCAAGCGAACTGTAGGAGAAGACAGCGAGGCTCTTTAGCGTCGTTTCTACGCACGTTTGTCTTGCAGATTAGTTGCGTACGAGGGACTGAGTTTCGGAATGGAGAAGATGTGCATCATAGTGTCATCCGAGGAGCTATTCGTTTTCGGAAAGCGAACGGATCACCTCATCGTTCGCGCCAAAGTTTCGAACGTCAATCGATGCGAAGCGGAAGAGAAGACAGGTACGGAATCGGTCTCGCGATGGGCAAAGTCGAATTTTTTTCTCGCAGAAGGAAATAAAACCAAAGCATATATTCAACTGACGGTACTAGACCAAGAAAAGGGCTGGCGAAGGAAACAGATTCGTTGCGAATCGCTCAAGATAGCAAAGAAGGTACTGTTCCGAGCCGCTTTCTCCTTTCCAACGTGACGCTCCGAATGTCCGCAGGTCACCCAGCACATCAACTACGCACGAACGCTTCACAGACACTCTCAACTAACCGTAAGAATTTCGCCGGAGCAATTCAAGGAAATCTGGTAAATACGAAAGCATTGGTGTTTATACGCGTATGTATAATAAGAAAACTTAAATTGTCGACGATGCGCCTATACCAGGACAGGAAGATAAAAAATCGCTAGCGAGTCTCGCGAAAAGATTCCTATAGTGCAACGTCAATTCTCGATACTGAACGGCGTTCATCTCGAGCAGAGCGTCGGTCATGCACCAAGTGAGAGCGTCGTACAGGCGCGTTCGTAGCGTCAAATCAGCAGGGCAGTATTCATGTGTATTCTCCGCTCTAAACGTTCTCGGTAGTACGTGCAGGCAGACCGCATACAGAAGAGTCGTCGTCGAAGCGAACGAGCACGTGCCTCTCGTTCGATTGCACGCGCCGTGGCAATTGTCTCTGTCCAACACAATCAACTCGCAGTCGGAATCGTCTTGACAAGGCCGTTGCGAGTAGAAATCGTCGACGGCCGATCGGGAGAAGAACGAATCGGCGTCGAGCAAACGCACGCGACCGGCGCCGTCGCGTCCGAAATTCCCGTCGTGCATATCGCACACGTAAAACCGATCCGTCGTCGACAGCGCGGCGAGCCGATCGGCGAGATTCAGAACGCCGAGCCCGTAGTCGATCCGCTCCTTCCAGTCGACGGGAACGAGTCGAAATTGAACGTACTGTCGAAACATCTTCAAGACTTGAGCCAACGTCGCCCAGGACTGAATGACAAACGATCGCCAATTCAGCACAAGGAAGAAATGTTTGAGTTCGTCCATCAGAGCCGAAATCTCGCCCACAATCTCCTTTCCCGAAATCTCGACGACGTCGAGAGAATAAATCTCGCCGCAGTGACCGCGCAGCGGCACGGACAATTCCTCGTCGGCGAGAAGAACGACGACGAGAAATTCGTACTGATACGCCGCCAGTCGATAGGCGGTCGTCGCTTCGGCGACGCTCAGTCGTCCGTCGCCGTTTTCGTCGACGATAGCCAATAATTTTGACGTCAGAATATCGGTGACGTCACAGTCGAATTTTGCGCCTATTACCGTTCGGAGATGACGAATTGCGACGTCCGTGGCATTGTTGGAGTCGGTCGTTTCGAAGTCTTCGGGGACGGCGTGATGCGCTTCTATGTCTTCGTCTTCGACGATCGACTCCTGGATGACGTACTGGTATTTCAGCACGATGTCACTACCGTTGACGCGAGCGCGATAGACTTGTTTTTCTGGACGCGCCGTGAGGCAGTATAGATCGGCCGAACGGGTGCACAGGGTCTCGCACAGAGGACCTGCCGCTTTTCCTCGTCGATACCGCTCGCACTAAATCGCGGCGCGAATTCGTCGAATTTAGGTGCTAAAACCGCATTTACCTCATCTTCAATTATTTTTTCCAAGCGGCAGACATTGGATATGGCAAAATAGTACGCGAAGACGAGGAAGATAGTCACCAGAGACAGGCCAGTCCAGCAACGTCGGAAGCCGTCCATACGGGGAAAACACTCGTGTGTTCACACGTACGGGATTTGAACGCAAAAAGGACAACATGAGCTGGTTGGAAACTTCCCTGAAACGCTACGTAGCGGCCAACGCTGCCCAAGCCAAGCCTCGAAACGTCGCCGAAGAGCGCGAACACTTCTCTGTCGAATACGCGGCCCTAAAAGCACACATGCTAAAAGCGGGCCGTTCCGCGCCGTCGTCGTCGACGATAATACCCCGATTCTACTTCAAACCGCCTCGCGACGACCAAATTCTCCACCAGAAACTTCGCGAAGAGGCGCGCGCCGCCTTTCTCCAACGAAAAAGCGCCCAACTGCTCGACAACGAAGAACTCCAAGCCCTCTGGACCGTTCTCGAGGAACACAGCGGCGGAACGAGAGAACTCGGCGGCGCCGACGACGAAAAAATGACGGATTATAGCGATTTCGCGCGAGCCGCGGCGACGGCGACGCCCAAGGCGCGTCGTCACTTCACGTCGATCACATTCGCGAAATTACTCGAAAAGGACGCGCACGGTCGCGTGTCGACAATCAAATTTTTCAATTACGTCATGCGAAAGGTGTGGCTTCACCAAACCCGTATCGGTCTCAGTCTCTACGACGTCGCCGGTCTCGGCTACCTGCGCGAGTCGGACTTGGAGAATTACATATTCGAGCTCATACCGACTCTGCCCCAGCTCGACTGTCTCGAAAAGTCGTTCTATTCGTTCTACGTCTGCACGGCCGTGCGCAAGTTCTTCTTCTTTCTCGATCCGCTTCGGACGGGTCGCGTGAAAATCGTCGACATGCTCGCCTCGAGTTTTCTCGACGATCTGCTCGAACTGCGCGAGGAGGAGCTCGCCAAGGAGGCGGAGGACGCGAATTGGTTCTCGGCGCCGTCGGCGTTGCGCGTCTACGGCCAGTATCTCAACTTGGATACGGATCACAACGGAATGCTGAGTAAAGCCGAATTGGCGAAATACGGATCCGGCACGTTGACGTCGGCGTTCGTCGAACGCGTCTTTCAGGAGTGTCTCACCTACGAGGGCGAGATGGACTATAAGACGTATTTGGACTTCGTTTTGGCGATGGAGAATAAGAAGGAGCCGCAGGCCGTTCAGTATTTCTTTCGTCTGCTCGACGTTCGTGCGATGGGAAGTTTGAATGTGTACGACTTGCACTTCTTCTTTCGATCCATGCAGGAGATGATGCAGCGTAACGGGCAGGAGGTGATAGGCTTTCAGGACGTCAAGGACGAGATATTCGACATGGTGAAGCCGGCCGATCCGTTGAGAATCGCGCTGCAGGATTTGATTTCGAGTGGCCAGGGCGGAACGGTCGTCAGTATTCTGATCGATTTGAACGGATTTTGGACGTACGAGAATCGAGAAGTCATACTCGCTGAAAATGCGGCAGCGGGAGGAGACCAGCAGCAGCAACAGCAGCAACAGCCACAGGAGCCCGTGAACATCTAGACATCGACCACATGTGCATCTCTACTAGAACTTTTAGTGTCGCTTTTAGGAGAAGCCAAGGTACTGGGTTTCAAAGCTAATAAAGTAATTGGGCTGGGTCATCATATGTATACGACAGGCGGATTAAATCACGTTCAACTACTTAGATGCCATCTTTTGTGATAAGCAACAGAAGGGGGGAACAAAGACGTCCAGCTACTTACGGATTTCTTAAGGTAAGTTAATCAATTAGCTCTGCTGTGAGCCACAGGAGTGCAAGTGACGTGCAACGTAGAGGGGGGCCCCCATTGCAGCATATACCTCCTTAGCATATAAACCACCTAATATGAAAATCCCCCTCCTCCCCCATCGAGCGTACGGACGAAACACACCACTTTACGAAGTACGTACGTATGTGTATTTTTTCATGCGCAAGACTCGAGTCCGAATGACATCGTTCGTCTGCCGTAACATGCTAAACTGACTCGACAGAACGAAGGAAACTAACAAAACTAAATAAATGAAATAAATGCAACACAAGTCTTAGAGTAGGAAGAGTATAGATAGATGGGGAGGAAAGAGTCGAGGTCTCAACGCATCGCGATCGATCATTCCCTTCAGACGCCGCCGTCGCACGCCTTCGTACAACGTCGCACTCGGCGTATCATTTTAGGTCGCTTGACGCGCATTGCCGGAGACGGCGTGGGAACGTCGTGAAATAGGACGGGTTTTCGATCACACATGACTTCGGTCATGCACCCATTGTATCCGTTCTCGTCGACGGCGGTGGCAATTGTGCCGCCTACAGTAAATACAAAATGAATGGTCTGAGAAACGCGGGGGTATGTGCGTTTGATATGCACGCAACTGTTGGGCACCGACACCAAAACAATGAAGTTCCGGCTCACCCGCACTTACCTATGAACAAATTTTGGCTGGGCTGGAAGTCGTCCGCGCATTGGGGTGCAAGTGGTGCGGTGATCTCGACCGTGTCGACCTTCAATGACACCTGCGTCTCTGTACTGTAACAAAAAGAAGTGAAAACGCGAGAAGAAAAATGAACGAAATATTTACATCGTTACGGAAGAGTTGTAGCATTTGTTTGGGCTGAGAGCGAGGCTGTCGTGGCTCGAATACCTCAAGGGTTGACCACCCTGAAGGCAGCAGTTCCATCTGAAGAAAAACAAGCAGAAGATCAGGATTCATTTCTGTTTGTTGACTCTTCTCGTCTCACTGTAGTTCCAGATCGCCGTCGTTTAGAACGAGACACTGGGAACAGCCTTCAGAGGAATTCTACAAAGCGAGTATCGTGTTAAAAGTGGACACAACGTTGCACACTGACCGCTCACCTCAAGGCAATAGAGAGTTCCTGAAGTGACTGTTGACGGACAAAATTTAAAGGAGATCTCAAACGGAATCTTAGCCATCCTGAAGAGACGATTTGATGAGGAACTACGCGCGAGAGATTCCTGTAGATCTCACCTGCCACGGAGTATCATTGCATATCCGTCGCCGTACATGGTGACGCAGTTCTTCTGGCATTCAGCATTGTCAGTGACGTCGACGATCAGCGAACCAGTCGATTGATACGTGTTCGTCGTCACTTGGCATTGATACTCGTTTCTCAATTCATTCGCTTTACTGACGTCAAGTTCCGAGTCCGTTCTGTTGGCGTTTGAAGTCACCATGCCGTTTACCGGCACGTTAATCCAATCAACGACGAGGCTACTTTCGCCGTTGTACAAGGGACCGCGACAGTGCGCGGAGAAGCCGTCACCGGAGCAGACGCTGATTTGCGAAGGGATAATCTCAATTAACGGCGTGACGTCTGGGAGTAAATTTTCCAAAGGAAGTCGGCCGTTTTTACCAGGCAATGGTTCCCTCCGACGAGGTGTCCAATCGCTACATTCGGCTCTGGACACGTTCTCGACGATGCCGCACTGGAAATTGCTACCGAGACACTGACATACTCGGCATTGTTTCAACTGGGTCACGACTTCCTTGACTTTTACGGCGACAAAGGCGAGCGTGAACGCTTTCGCCGTCTTGCCGCCCTCTCGCAATTTATTCAAATCCCACGCTCCGCCCGACGTCTTCAGAGCGAGTTTCGCGTAGTCGTCGCCCGTCGTGCCGTAGCCGCTGTCGCGCACGGATTCGCCGCCCTTTTTCGCCTTGAACGTCACTTTCCTCGTGCCGTCGTCCGCCGTCGTCCGACGAGGGAAGTACGCTCGTCGCTCCGACGTGCCGTCAATGCCGAGCGCCGATCTGCCTCGGGCGGCAAAACCCTGATTGATGACGGCGTTCAGGACGATGTCCTGCGACGCGAGTGCGTCGTAGACGACGTCAAATGTGAGAGAACGGTTGAGAACGTCGCGATCTTCGTCGGTCACCAAGATGACGAGCTTCGCGGCACCGTCGCGAAACGTGTGCGCGTTCAGAGCGCGCATGATAGCGCTGTAGCCGTCCTCTAAGCGACCGACCTGCTTAAGTTCGTTCTTCGCCAACTTTTTAAACTCGTCCGCCGTTCCCATCATTCGATGATCCGTCTTGTTGAACATGAACACAGTGCCCATGTTATCCTTTCGACCGTCGCCGTTGCTCGCGTAGCCGACAAGACCGAAAAGATTGGGGCTGTTTACTTCCTTGCCGACGCCACGAGCTCGCAAAGCGGTATCCAAGTCAGGAATGACATTACGCAGCCACCTGTGCTCGCCTATCATCGACCGCGATTCGTCAACGACGACGAGAATGTCGGCCATCGGACTAAGTCCCGCTTCGTCTGTGATTGAAAAACTGATGGTATATTCTTGTTCGTCAATGTATCGGCGGCCGACTCGGCAGCGAGCCGCCGCAAAACACTGGTCAGCGCTCGTCGCTCCCTCGCGGCGTTCACAGGCCAGCTCGCCGTCGGTGCACTTGCACGTCTCGCACACTTTGAGCTGTTCGGTGATTTCGCGTCGTTTCGTGTCGACGAACGAGTTGGTGAAGGCGCGGGCAATTGCGCCGCCGCGTCGAAGTTGGTTCAAGTCCCACGCGGCTCCGACTGAGTCCAAGGCAAGCATAACGTAATCCTTGAGCGTCGATCCGTGTCCGCCGTCACTGGGTAGAACAGCTTTCGGCACGGTCGTGTAACCACTTGTCGTATCGCCGACAATGTAGCCTCTCTTTTGTGCATCAATGCCGAGCACCGGATTTCCTTCCCTATCTTCAATATTATGATTCACGACGACGTTGATGCGAAAGTCCATCTCTTCCAGAAGTTTTTTGACTTCTCCTCTTGAGAGCGACAACATCGGATCGCGATCTTCGTCGGTTACAAGAATCAGTTGCCTGGCAACGTTGCCTGAACGAAAACTGAGCTTCTGCAGTGCCGTCGATATCGCGCTGTATCCGTCTTCAACTTGACCCGACGTGAGAAGTCGATCGATTGCAGCGGCGAATTGCGTTGTATTACCCATCATATTGTCGCTGAGAACGTGCACGGCGCCGGCGAGATGGCCGTGAGTTGCAAAGCCGACGAGTCCGTATCGATTTGGCGATCTTTCGCCAATGCCGTTGTCGCGCAAAGCGTCGTCAAGTAGGTAAATCGTTTCCTGAAGCCACTTGTGCTCGCCGATCATGGAACCGGATTCGTCGACTACAAAGACGACGTCGGCAGACGGCGCATTCAAACCGAATTCGCTGCGCGAAAACACGTATCGATATCCTTGGCCGCCTTCTTTGAGAAATTGGCCGTTGAGCGTGCAAGCTACATCAGATGGGATTGTAACAAAAATTGGACTACTCATGATGTCACTGACCTGGCTGCACGACTTCTACCCCTACCCGAACCTCGCTGCCTCCCGTCCCATTGATCCTGACCTTGCACTGCTCCGGACTCTCAGCGGTGAACTCGCTGCATATCGGATCGTCTCCACCGCACCAGCGGCATACCTGGCAGGAGCGAACCTGCTTGATGGCTTCTTTTACCTTGACGGCTACAAAAGCATTCGTGAAGGCGACTGTCTTTTCGCCGCCGCTTCTCAACTGCTGAAGATTCCAAGCGGCGCCGCCCGTTTCGTGCGCCAAGCGCACGTAGTCCTCGTACGTCGTTCCAACGCCGCTGTTGACGACAATTGAGCATCCGGCCTTGGAGACGAACGTCTTTGCTGTTTCCGCCGCTTGATAGCACAAACTGTCATTGTCCATACCGAACGCGGGGACGCCGTTTAGGTGAAAGGCGTGATTGACAACGACGTTGAGAATAACTTTGTTCTTTTGGAGACTAACAAGCATTTCATCGTACGTGATGCTCACCACGGAGTCGCGATTCTCGTCCGTGATGAGAATGAATTGACGCGCGACGCTGTCGCGAAATTCGAGCGTATTCAGGGCGACGTCCATGGCACTATAACCGTCTTCGAATCGACCAGCAATGCTTAAATTCATGAAGGCGGCGCGCATTTCCGACGGACTACCGAACTGGTCTCCGCTGATGCTCCACACTTTGCCGGTCAGACTCGCTCCGCTTCGGCCGCCGAACGTTACGAGCGCAAAACGATTCGGGATCAAGACGCCGACTCGTCGCTCTTGAAACGCCTTGTCCAATTCGTCGGCGACGTCCAATAGCCACGCGTGTTCCGTAGTCATGGAGCCGGACTCGTCGACGACGAAGACGACGTCGGCCGCTTCGTCCGGCGGTCCAATAAACTCGCCTTGATGCACGAAATTGTGCGTGGTGAGGACAGGATTGTCGCAGCCTTGAAACACAGAGAAGAAAATATAAGGCAGGTGCGTGGCTTTAAACGTTTCCGGGTGTCGCGCGACATTTTCCAATGCAGCCGCGGGGCTGCGAATATTTTCGTTACACGTCATTCTTCGCATAACTTCTGCATCTTCGCCGCTAACTGAGTTAACTCTAGCGTTAGGGGAACGAGCGGATGGGCGCGTGAGGGGGACGGACCCCCGCGCCGGGCGGGGGGCCCGAGAGCTCGACCCTTCGCCATCGTACGTGCGAAGATAGTCATCACATCAGAACCCGCAAAAAAGGAAACCGGTTCTCTTTCCGCACGCGACTCGATCTGTTTTCGAGGTTGGGTCGCGGTTTGATAGGATGAAACTTACGCGAAACTAACTAGGGGGCCGGACGACCCCCTGAAAGGAAAGCGTTTTGCAGTTTAGCGCGGTTTCTTTGGTGCGACGACAGGTTAGGAAACTGTTTGCCGGAGAAGCGAGCACCGTCAGCACGAATAACTCGGAGGGGTTACCTCCCGCGGGGAGGAATCGACTATGGGCGGCGATTTGACGCCCTACTGAGCGAGAGAATGCCCGGGAGAGATGCGGGAACGCGCCAACGGCTATGCTTCTTCTGGCGTAGAATTGTACGACACAAAGACGTGATTGTTACCTAGGCTGTCCTGTGATACGACGACTGATGCGAAGGAGAGGAAGCAAAGCAGAGATAGGCACCGCATTCCGGTTATCTTTGTCTCTTGACGGGATTCGGCTTCCCTTCGTTCTCGATTCGACGACAGTTATGCGCACGACGATCGGCGGGTCTGTCCACTTATTGCCGTGGCGTCACGCCGTTGCAAGCGATTAGGCGCGGCCTCGTGAATGGTCAATTTCGATGAGGGCGTGACCGAGTCAAACGCTTCCAAGAAGGCGGTGAATCGGATTGGATTGTCTTCTGCAAACACGCTCTCCAAATCAGTCTCTCGCGAGTTGCGAGAGAGGAAGGGGTTTGCTTATCAGGAAGCCCCATTGCCTCAGGCATCAGGAATGCGCCCGGAGCCCCGTCCTCTCTATCAATATGTAGCACCGTGATGTGTGGATGACCTCCTGGCTGAACAGTGTGGAAATCATCATCTGCATAGCGCCACACAAAACCCACACTTTGTTTTACTACTGATCTGGTAGATGATACTCCAAGGACGGAAATCCTGCAGGGACGCATCTGCTTATAGCCGCTCTCGGTAAATTCGTTTAGGATAATCCAGGACGATTTCAGAAGAGATGTTTGTTATTTTCTACGATGTTCTCCAGAGTAACGCCACAATCGCAGCAAATTCTATTAGTAAGTTTGGCCTCCCAGTGGCACGTGTGGCATTCAGAGAAGTCTGACCGCACCCTCGTGGCCACGGTTTTGTTTTTTTAGCTGCTACGCACAAACCTTCCTTTGCTAACTAATTGGAGCACGAACAGTATTGATCGCTTTCACTTGCGAAATCGAGTTAGAAAAAAAGCAACCGCAACACTGAAAATTTACTAAAGAAATCAACGGCTATTTGCGTCAGGAAGGAACTTGAGATTATTTCCGTCGGATAGTACAGACTGTCAATAGTTAATGTTCCACGTGTTCCGCCGGTCCGGGACATCCGCGAAGGGGGTGACTCAGAGGTGAGGTCAATGGTCACAATGAATCTCGGCGATATAGCGACTGCAATCGGAATCCCCGAGATCGCAGTACGTCTCATTCTGACTCTGTTCGCCGCGCAGCCGCTCGCCATCGTGTATCGTCGCCTCGTCGTGGATCGACGCGCCTCGCCATACGTTCATCACGCGTACTTCACTCTCACCGGTCTCGCTCTCTCCTATTTCTGCTACGGCATTGCCGTCGTCAACTCGCTCGTCACAATATGCAGCACCTACGTTCTAATTCGTCTCGCGGCGGCGCTCAATCGTCCGACTCTCGCTCCCGCCGCCGTTTTTCTCTTCTCGATGGGCTACCTCCTCGTCGGCTACTATTTCTCGTCGACGGACAGCTACGACATCAATTGGACGACGCCCCAGTGCGTTCTCACGCTCAAACTCATCTCTATAGCGTACGACTGGTCGGACGGTCGCGCCCACGTGGACGAGCACGTGGACGACGATCTGCAGAAGCGACCCATAGGCGATCTCCCGTCGCTCGCCGAAATGTACGGCTACGGCTATCATTTCGGCTCCTTTCAAACGGGACCGCCGTTTCCATTCAAACGCTATCGAATGTTCACGAGTCGACGCGGAAAATTCGGCGTCGATATACCGTCGCCGGGTCGCCTACCGGAACGGCAACTTTTGAAAGGAATTCTCTCTTTGGGAATTCATTCCATTTTTATGATTTACGTCAATAGTCAGACTCTGCAATCCGAGCCCTTCATCTCGCTGCCCATGCCTCTCGGTTATCTCCTCTGCGGCCTCTTTGGCTTCGTTTTTGCGACCAAGTATGCGAGCATATGGCTGTTGATGGATGCGGCCAACGTTTGGTCGGGAATGTCGTATGATACGGACAAGGAGAAACACGGCTCCGTCACGTGGGATAGCATGACGAATATCTTGCCGTACAATCTGCTTTTTGGAACGAACATGATGACGCTCATTCCCTCTATCAATATTCACACGAATCAATTCGTCTTGCACTACATCTATAAGCGATTGCGATTTCTCAACAGCAAGACTTTGTCCCAACTCGGCGTGATGATGTTTCTCTCCATTTGGCACGGCTTTCACGACGGCTATTTCGTCGCGTTTTTCCTTTGCGAATTGCCTTTTGTCAGCGCCGAACGACACATGATGGAGACGTTCAGCCCCTATTTCCAGTCGTCGCCCGTGCTAAGGTACACTGCTGCGTTTATCGGCTTCACGGAGAAGTGGATAGTGTGGGGCTACGGGCTGCTCGTGTTCCAACTGCTTCACACCGAACGCGTTATGCCTATGTGGCGAAATCTCTATTATTTACCTCACATCATATGCCCCATCATATGGGTCATGGGTAGTCCCATGAAGCGAGCCGTGCGGAAATTGTGGCCGCTTCGAAGCGGCGGCGGCGGCGGCAACAAGGGCGACGAGACAAACGGTATGGTGAAGAAACGACAATAGCAGACGTAGTTCTTAGTCCTAGTAAGCATGAATGGGCGAAGTAGTGCACCCTCTTTTTCTATATACGGTATTTCAGTTCTCGAATGAGCGACTGACTCTTGTTTGACGAACGTAGTCGTTTAGCGTCTCTGCTGTTTAAATGGTCAATGGTATAGATGTCTCTTATAAGGGAACGAAGACGCAAGTTAGTTAGTTGCCCCTAAGTCTAAGCTGAGATTGACACGCTATTTGTCCTTTTTTTATGTTTCTATATTTATGCGCATGCAACTTGGGAGTATACATGTAGTATCAAGACGAGCAAGCTACCCAAAAAGTCAAAGTCATTGACTGACAACGGCTCCCGTATCGTCCTTTCCCTTGTAGCGCGTCTTTCCGTGCGAAAACGGTAAGTACCTATACTTGATCATGTGCTAGAAAAATAGACGACATTTTTAGAAGAAGGAAAAGGGAGAGAGAACGTTTGCGTACCTTGATCTGCCGCTTCATTGTTATGGTGAATAGAATGATGAAGTAGACGACCAAAATCGGCCAGAAGACGGGCACGTTGAACGCTTCGAAGAGCGTGCAGAACATGGCAATGAGAATGCCTCTCGTCACGCCATACCTAGAGAGTAAGAAACCTCAGAGCGCGAAGGAGAGACGGACATCCCCGCTACAAACCAAAATTTAAATTCCGGCAAACGTCGTATGAATGGCCTAAATTCCGCATTCGCTTGTGTGGGCAACTCAGGACCGTCATCTAGGCAATTAGAAAGGTACGTGACTAGTTTTTAGGTCTCTTTACTCTCACACTATAAATGATATCGAGATACCGTTGGTACCTCACTATACCCCCCTCCCCCAAAAACCAACGTACCATCAGTCTCGATTTCTGCAACAGCGGGATCGATTTTGGGCGACAGAAATGCAATCAAAAGATTCAAAACATAAATTCCAAGCGCATACGTAATAATGTACCAGCCCTAACAGATATATATAGAAAGACTGGGGAGAGAGACGCGTCGGTTTCTCACCTCCAAAAGGTAAACTCTAACGCTATATAATACTGCTAGAACGGTCGTCCCTATCCATCGGAGTGCCCTCTGAGGTACAAGATCGTCGAGCAACTTTTGATATCGCTATGAGAGAGAGGGGAGAGTTCCGCTAGAGTGCCCAGTGGAATTTCCGGGGTCTTTCTGCCATTACCCGACTTATTGCCGTGGCGAATCGGCTGAATATTGACGGCTGCGACAGAGGCGTTTCTTCTTCCATCTTCGTTCTGTAACAACGAAGAGTTTTTGGAAGGATTTCGTGAACGGGAAAGGTGAAAATTGTCGAAAGGCGTCCTGAAATTCTCTTACGTAGTATTTCGCTAGAAATTTGAGTTCTAGTTTTCAAAAAAAGCGAAGGAACACCTCGACGCAAAAGGTTGATGACGTGTTCTAACGCGCGTGCGTAAACAGCCCGGACTGCCTGCATTTCAGGAAGTGAGTTGCGTGAGCCGGTACAGTATCTGCACGATTTTAGCGACCACCGCTTCCTTCTCCAGGTGATTCAAAATGTCTGGTCTTATAACAAAGGTCCACGCGCGCGAGATCTTCGACAGTCGCGGCAATCCGACGGTCGAGGTCGATTTGACGACCGATAAAGGTGTGACGACAGCGAAAGAGGAGCACTTTGAGTGCCATTTTGCTTTTATAGGCGTTTTTCGGGCCGCCGTCCCCTCGGGCGCGTCGACAGGAATTTACGAAGCACTCGAACTGAGAGACAAAGATCCGAAGCGATTTCTCGGAAAAGGTAAAACGACCCCCGATTCTCACTCGTTCATGTCGATCTTTTCCTTTCCCTTTAGGAGTCTTGAAAGCCATTTCGAACGTAAATGATGTTATTGGACCCGCTCTCGTTGCCAAGGTGATCGCAGATGAATCGTTTGATTTTTTTTAATTAATTAAAGCAAATATAATTCGTACGTTTCTAGAAACTGGTCGTCACTCAGCAAGAGGAAATCGATAAGTTCATGCTAGATACGGATGGGACAGACAATAAATGTCAGTACAGTACCATCTATCGTGACGTCACAGAGCAAATGACTGTCTTTTCTCAGCTAAACTCGGTGCCAATGCAATTCTTGGCGTTTCCTTGGCCGTAGCGAAAGCGGGAGCTGCTCACAAGGCATTCGAAGCTTCCTTTGATGCAATGCAAAGCTACTCGCTCCTCATTTCCTTAGGGCGTTCCTTTGTACCGCCATCTAGCGGATTTGGCTGGAAATCCTGACGTCATACTACCGGTTCCTGTACGTTAGATACACACAAACAAAAAAAAGCCTTCTTTTTTCCCAAGTGTTATTGAATGTTTGTAGGCCTTCAACGTGATCAATGGTGGAAGTCACGCTGGCAACAAGCTGGCAATGCAGGAGTTCATGATACTGCCCGTTGGTGAGCCACAGCACCTTTTACACTGAGCGACGATCAGGATGGAAGCGTTCTTTCTCTCGCTCAAGGAGCGTCCACGTTCAAAGAAGCGATGAGAATTGGCGCCGAAGTTTATCACAATTTGAAAAAAGTGATAAAGGACAAATACGGTCAAGACGGTAATTCACATATGTATCAGTTTCCCAAAGCGTTACGTCAGAACAATTTAGCTACGAACGTGGGCGACGAAGGAGGATTCGCACCGAATATCTTGGAAAACAAAGAAGGCAAGAGAGAGAGAGCTCCCTTGTATATATGCACCAGTCAAAATCACAAAAAAATGCAGGTTTGGAGCTCTTGAAAGTGGCCATCGCTCAAGCGGGCTACACGGATCAAGTGGTCATTGGAATGGACGTCGCTGCGTCAGGTTGTCGTCTTACTGACTCCCCCTTCCCCCGTACTACTGCACATACTCCCGCGCAGAATTTCACAAGGACGGCAAATACGACTTGGATTTCAAAAACAAAGCCTCCGATCCGGCCGGTTGGGTATAAACCGCCTCTAACCTGTCTCCTCCTCCTCCTCGTCTTTTTTCATATTTGCGATTCTTTTTAGTTGACGTCGACTCAACTCAAAGACGTCTATCTCGATTTCGTCAAAAACTACCCAGGTACAGCCGACCGTCTTGTCGCTCGGCGCGATTCATTCTCGCGGTCTGCGTGTTTGTCTTGCAGTCGTCTCCATCGAGGATCCCTTCGATCAGGACGATTGGGCCGGCTGGAGCTCGTTGACCGCCGACGTTCAGGTTCAGATAGTGGCGTAAGCGAACGACAAACAAGGCGGCTATCACAACAGATTATCTTACCCGCTTCCGATTCTTCTCTTGCAGCGACGACTTGACGGTGACCAATCCCAAGAGGTAACGTAAACATCTTCTATGTCGACCGCATTGACGCTGGCTGATTGACTATTAGAATCCAGACGGGGATTGACAAAAAAGCGGCTAATTGCCTTCTCCTCAAAGTCAATCAGATTGGCTCCGTGACGGAATCCATTCAGGCGTAATTATGCACCGCCTCTCAAATCCCCATAGGCTTATCGTCCATCTCCTTCAGATGCAAACTCGCTCAAGCGAACGGTTGGGGAGTGATGGTGAGTCACAGGAGCGGCGAAACGGAGGACACGTTCATAGCCGATCTCGTCGTCGGTTTGTCGACCGGCCAGGTAGGGAGGGGGATCAGATAAAAAGAGTTAGCATTTCTTGGCGAACAATCGCGGTCTGTCAGATAAAAACGGGAGCGCCGTGCAGATCGGAACGCTTGGCGAAATACAACCAGATATTGAGGTAGGTCGATAAAGCGTTTCGAGGGGTGAGACATTTGGGCGACTTTTTCGTGGAAGGATTGAGGAGGAACTGGGCCCCAAGGCGAAGTTCGCGGGTAGGAATTTCAGGAATCCCGCCAAGTAAAGAGGACGGCAAGCGAACGTTGTCTCGCTGCATCAGACGACAAATTATGTAAGTGTCTACCCGTGTTTGCTTTGTATTCTCGTGTCTGAAGCATGTGTACTACGCGCTAAAAAAACGACTCATCGCGCGCTCGTACAACTCGTGACAAAAAATCCGACTTTTATTCTACGGAAGAACCGTGCAAAAGGAAACAAACAAAAGAAAAAACCGACGATAGCATGCGACGAAAAAAAGGAAACCACGCACTGACGCACACGCACGCACGCGTACGCACACCAACAGGTCCGGGGGGGTTCCGGGGGAGGCGAGCGCCTCAAACGACGGCCGACGACGTATCCTCCACCTTCTGATGTCGGGCTAGGATGCGACTGAAGATGAGCCCAGTCGAACGAAAGCACGGGTCGAAAAACGTGGCGATGACGGCGGCGTAAAAGCGCCCGCCGATGTCGAGAAAAATGTAGAAGAGACGCGCCGACGGATTGATAACCCAAACGGTCGTGAAAGCGATGAGAGCGAAAACGAGACCCCAAACGATGGCGAGAATGATGGAGAGAAGTACGGTGAGGACCTTGTAGACGATGTTCTTTGTCCACGTATAGGTGAGCTCGGCGATGCGGAGGACTTGCGGAACCGATTCGGTGCCTTCTGGCTCGGCGATCACTTCGGCGAATTCGACTTTCATGCGATTGCTCATCTCTTGGGGCGTTAGTATGTTGTCGGCGAGTGCGTCGACGTTTGCCGGCGCGACGTCGACTTCGTCCGTCTGCTGGCCTTTGAGATTCTCGTGGTCTGCCATTCTTCTCTGCGAATCGGTGGCGGCGTTCTCTCGCAAGTGGCAAGTGGGGCGGTTGCTCGGTTAAAGTTGAAAAGGGAGGCCGGTGCTCATTGGTCGACTGCAAATCGTATGGATGCTTTGACGAAGCGTGACGTCATTGACAACAAGGCGTCTACGATATTCGGGACCGAAGCCTGCCGCGGTCAAGCCCCGTACGCAGGAAACACATGGAGAAGAAACACAAGGAGGCTCTCCGTTCAAAGCGCGTCTTTCTCGTAGAAAATGTCGATCCAGCAACAATCATCAATCATCTCATTCAAGAGGGCCTCATCAACGACGACGAGAGCGAAGAAATAGAGGCGTTGACACGCCGCAAAGAGAAAGTGCGTCGAATCGTTCAAAAGGTTCAACTGCGCGGTCCCACCGCCTTCGACAAATTTGTCAAAGTGCTCGACGATACGGGCGCGAGCTTCGTTGCCGACGAACTTCGCGCTACGGCGAAAGAGAAAGCGAACGTGCTGGAAGGTGTAGGCGTGGCAGCACCGCCCCACGAATTCTTCAACGAGAGATACATTATTTCATCTGATAGGTCGCACTCGTGCTCCGCCCCCGTTTCAAAAAGCTCCGTCGCGGCCTCTCCTGCAGACCGACGTCTTGTCGCCTACCGTCGATTCGGTGCCGAAATTCGAGCAATTGGGTCAAGTCGAAACTGACGCTTTTCCGGTTGACCTTGACACGTCCGACTACTATCAGGATGTCGTTGTGTCGCGTCCCGTGCCCGGTCACGCGGAAACGGATTCTCATGACGATGACGACGTGTATTCGATGGATAGAAAACCGAGAGGACTGGCACTGATCATAAACAATAGGTAAATAAATAAATAAATACTAATTAAATAATTAAAATTTAATTAATTAATTAATTGCAACCATGCAGATATTGTTTATATAGACATTTTTCTTTTCTCTAAAAGGTACTTTGATCCCAAGTGCGGCATGAACGAGCGTCGAGGGACGGACGTCGACGCGAGCAATCTCGCCGAAGTCTTCAAGTACCTCGGCTTCGTCGTGAGAGAAGCCAAGAATCAGAGCGTTCGACAGATGCGCGACAACATGCGCAAAATCGCCCAGCACGATCACTCGAAGTACAACGCCGTCGTCGTCGCCATTCTCACGCACGGCGTCGAAGGCC
The DNA here is from genome assembly GCF_947507565.1 of Oscarella lobularis. NCBI lineage: Eukaryota > Metazoa > Porifera > Homoscleromorpha > Homosclerophorida > Oscarellidae > Oscarella > Oscarella lobularis. Next base: position 1,431,563 of record NC_089190.1, on the reverse strand, counting down.
AGCTCTACGGCTCCGACGGCGAACTCGTCAAAGTCCAAGATCTCGTTCAACTCTTCGCCGCCGACAACGCGCCGAAATTGGTCGGCAAGCCGAAGCTCTTCTTTCTCCAAGCGTGTCGCGGCGACGATTTCGACTACGGTCAAGACTTGCCAGACGGACGAATCAACGAGAAATCCATCGTAGACGAGGCACTGGGTGACGACGAGGGCGACGAGACGGACTCCAACTTAGCCGTTCTGCCCGTGGAAGCTGATATGCTGATCGGTTATGCAACGGTTCCTGGTTACGTTTCGTGGCGTAACAGTGCGCGGGGATCGTGGTTCATTCAGGCGCTGTGCGAGATTCTGACCGACTATTCTCACAAGGAGGATCTCGTCAGCATGATGGTTAAAGTGAATCGTCGCGTGGCGACGTCGTTCGAAGCGAAGGGACGACGAAAGCAGATGCCGGCACCTGTAGTCCAACTTTTGAAAAAGCTTTATTTTCGACCTGGGCAGTGACTGTACTAGGCAACGGTGACCGTTGAAATTTTTGGGATTTGTGAGCTGACTTGTTTTTTTTGTAACGTTTTGAATTTTTATGGGACTTTGTTGTTTTTCTACTCTTGAATAAATGTTTTTTCTAGTCTTGAGGAAATACGGGGCGTCGCCTATACGGGCCCGACACGTCAAGCTAAATATGGACAAACGCCATCGCGACGTTCTGCGTCAAAAACGCGTCTACCTTACGGAGAATCTCGATCCTGACGTGCTCATCAATCATCTCGTCGAAGAAAATCTCCTATCGGAAGATGCAGAGGAGGAAATTCGCGGCGAAAGGCGTCGCGCCGAGAAAACGCGAAAAATCATCGCTGCAATTCAGCTACGAGGTCCCACAGCCTTCGATCGCTTTATAAAATGCCTCAACGCCGCCGGGCAAGACTTCATAGCCGAGGAACTTGTCGGAGCAGCGAAAGGTACACAGAGACTCTATCCCCCGGATACTAGTACCATGAATAGTCCACCTTACTTCCTGGGATCTATTTTAATTAATGCTCACCGTAGAAATTTACTTAGAGAAATTTAACGGCACTCCGGCACCCGCTCCAGCTCCGGCTCCTGTTCCTGTGACTCAAACAGATAGTTCCAGTGGTAGCAGTTTCCCACTTTCATTTCAAGCGAAATCCTTTCCCGATTTTTCAACCAAAGCGAACGTCCAAGTGAAACCGCCGCCGGGCGTCTTGGAAACGGACTCGCTCGACGACGACAACGTCTACAAGATGACGTCGAATCCGCGCGGTCTCGCCCTCATCATCAACAACAAGCATTTCGATCCCAAGTGCGGCATGAACATGCGTCGCGGAACGGACGTCGACGCGGCCAATCTCGAACAGGTCTTCCGCTATCTCGGCTTTCTGTCACACACCCTCACCGACCAGTCGGTCAGCGAGATGCGAGCGAATCTCAAGTCGCTTGCACGCTACAATCACAAGGACTACGACGCCGTCGTCGTCGCCATACTCACGCACGGCGTCGAGGGAAAGATCTACGGATCGTGCGGCAATCTGACGCCCACGCAAGATCTCATAAATCTATTCAACGGCGAATCGGCGCCGAGTCTCGTCGGCAAGCCGAAGCTCTTTTTCCTGCAGGCGTGCCGCGGCGACAATTTTGATTATGGGAAGGACGAGCCCGACGGTCCTCCGTCGGCCGATCCCATCCTGCAGACGGGTCTCGGAAAGGGCGACGACGAGACCGATGCGAGGATGAGTGCGCTGCCCGTCGAGGCCGATATGCTCGTTGCCTATGCGACCGTTCCCGGGTACGTGTCGTGGAGGAATAGCGAGCGGGGCTCTTGGTTCATACAGGCGCTCGTCGATACGCTCGCCTCGTACTCGGCTAACGAGGATCTCGTCAGCATGCTCGTGAGGGTCAATCGCACCGTTGCGACGAATTTCGAGGCCAAGGGACGGCGAAAGCAGATGCCTTCGCCGGTCGTTCAGCTGCTGAAAAAGGTTTACTTCCGTCCTGGTGCCTGATTTTTTTGGAGGGGAGGGATTTTAGGTGTTGGACCGGCGCTGGAGACTTCTCGCTTGCTCTATGTTCTCTTTCTTAGTCTCGCACGCGAGTCACTTGATGTTTTTTTTCTTTTTTTTCTCTGGGGCTGGGCGCATGCGTTGCGCGTACGTGCTTTCAACCCGTTCGTCGTTCGCGAGTCGCGATGCAGTGGCCCGCGTATATATTTCGTCAAACGTGTGCCGGTATGTGTGGGCCGATCTGGGCATGCGTTGCGCGCGCTGAGTCGTTCCTGACGCGCCGTGTCAGCTCTATAAAAAGACCAGTTGTTGCACGATGCGTTGCAATCGCAATCTCGTTGAGTCGTTCGAGTCGGAATGCAGTGCTCGTACCACGATCGCAAATTTCGTCAAACGTTCGAATTCCTATCCAATCGTCTTCGCGCGAAGACGATTCCGCTACGACTCCTTCCCAAACTCGGCCGACTCGTCTGCTGCTGCTCCAACGGCGACGATCGCGAGATCACCGGCCCGGACTCGAGTCGTCTCTCGCTTATCGAAACCTGGCTGAAAAGCCATCGCCACGACGTCGACAACCGCGACGAACGAGTCGTGCAGAAACTCGAGCAGATCTTCGCTTCCGTTGTCGCGGAAGCGACGCCAGCGAGAGAACGCGTCGCCAAGGCGAGACTTCTCGACGTCTTGAGAAAAATTGAGAATGGAGACGATGACGTCTGTAGATGCAGCGATTCGAAAAATGAAAATGTCAGCTATGTCACTGACAGTTTCGAGATGGAAGTCGAATGGGATTTACCTTCTCTTGATCACGTCGGTCTGCTGATCGGCAAAAACGGAAAGAACATTGACGCCATTCGCAGTCGCTTCGATCAGGCGAAGACCGAAATTGTGAGTCGAAAATGGGATCCGAGGCTCAGAATGAAATTTGCTGGCGTCGAGAGAAAAAACGTCGAGGCGGCTGTAAAAGTGGTCAGAGAGGAAATGGAAAGAATCAAAGAAAATAGACGTCGACACGCGGAAGCAGTCCGACTCTGGGGCGAAAGGCAGCGTATGCAACGCAGACGTTCGACAATGCGTGCAGGACATTATCCGTCGTTGAACGACGAGCCTAGCGTAAAGGAGCTCGCTCGCGACGTATACGAGACGAAGGATCACGCTCAATATGTATACAACATGAAGGAGAAAGCTCGTTATGTATACCAAGTGAAAGCCGCGAAGAAGTCCAAGAGTTTTGAGTCTCTGACTCGAAAGAAGCTCGGCGTCTTGGAGAAGAGTGGCAGTCTGTGTTTGCACTGCACGACGCCGTTTTACAAAGGTCGAAATGGCTTGGGCGATTGTCGGTATCATTCGGGATATCTCGTTGCCGGCCAGTGGTCGTGCTGTCAGAGTGAGAGTCGCGACGACGACGAGCGTCGTGAGCACGCGAAGCACGGATGCACTCGAGGAAGGCACGTCTGGCGCTTGGGAAAGGAGGGCAAGCGAAGGAGATGTCAGAAGGGAGGGTGTGAAGTCACTATATTAGAACGGGACTATATTAGAACAGCAACGCCCAATGATGTAAGGTGCTTGCGCAGTAGCAAACTAGGTTAAGATACGTAACCACCCCTGACAACGGCCCCGTAACTCAATTAGCGATTTTCAGCAAAGGTTTACGACGTTTTACACCGGCATACATACTGCACAGTGATGAATTTTATTTTTTATTGATTGGGACGCCTTGTCATGCCGAGAAGGTGAAAATAGAACAATAACTTTCTGTTCTAATATAGTCCTGTTCTAATATAGTACCTTCTAAGATGGCACTATTTTAGAACAGGGTCTATTTTAGAACAACCTCTTATCAGTGCAGAAGCAACGAAAACTCATGCCTGTCACCGCCTGGTAGCTACCGTGCATGGCCTGCATGGCCTGCATGTGTGCACGTTGGGACCGAGTCTGTTCTAATATAGTCCTGTTCTAATATAGTTCCTTCTAAGATGGCACTATTTTAGAACAGGGTCTATTTTAGAACACACCGAACAAACGTTTTACGAATGTTTTCCTTTCATGCATGAATAACGAGAATACTTAGTTTTCGCTGAACGTTAGCGATTACTGTAAGTATGTCAAAGTAGACGTGAAAACGTCAAACGTTCGCGCTTACTAAACACCGGTAACTTACTAGCTAATTGTACCGCGTCAAAGGACGCAACTTAACTGAACGTCAACACAACTCTTCTTAAGTTAGTTTTACTTTTAGCCGCTTATTCTGTCTGGGACTACTTCTTTCTCTCCGTTCTTCCGGGCGTGGTTTTCCAATAGGGACCAGGCCGATTGTCAATGAGCTGGTCAAACTCACGATAAAGTCTTTTGAAATTGTCTTTGACATATTCCAAGTCGACATAAATTGACTGATGAAGAGTGAGTCCCTGATGTCGCGTGGTCGTGGAAACCTTCCCACGGTGCAACGCTTGGCATTGCACGTCCATTTGTTCGAATTAGTATATATTAAACATTTGTAAAACGTTTGTTCGGTGTGTTCTAAAATAGACCCTGTTCTAAAATAGTGCCATCTTAGAAGGAACTATATTAGAACAGGACTATATTAGAACAGACTTGGTCCCAACGTGCACCCATGCAGGCCATGCAGGCCATGCACGGTAGCTACCAGGCGGTGACAGGCATGAGTTTTCGTTGCTTCTGCACTGATAAGAGGTTGTTCTAAAATAGACCCTGTTCTAAAATAGTGCCATCTTAGAAGGTACTATATTAGAACAGGACTATATTAGAACAGAAAGTTATTGTTCTATTTTCACCTTCTCGGCATGACAAGGCGTCCCAATCAATAAAAAATAAAATTCATCACTGTGCAGTATGTATGCCGGTGTAAAACGTCGTAAACCTTTGCTGAAAATCGCTAATTGAGTTACGGGGCCGTTGTCAGGGGTGGTTACGTATCTTAACCTAGTTTGCTACTGCGCAAGCACCTTACATCATTGGGCGTTGCTGTTCTAATATAGTCCCGTTCTAATATAGTGACTTCACAGAGGGATCGATTTGAAGAATTTCTAAGGAACGGTTCGTCTGTAAAAGGATAAGTCTAAGACATGCATGCAGATCAGCATGTGTTTGATAGCTCATTGTAGTAGTGCTGGATATGGAGTAGCCATTGAAACCAGAACTTTATCAAGTTACGCCAGTTTCAGTTCTGGTTTATGTCTTTAGACGTTTTCGGTATGCTCTGTGTTTACATACAGCTTTTTAGTAGTTGACAAAGTCAGGACGAGTTTTTTTGCCCTTCTACGTCTTCAACTTCAAGTGTCTCGACACAAGTAGAATGTTTGTATCCGGGAATGCAGGCGAAGAAACCAGCATTCGTTTCGGCGATCGGCTTCGTTTCAGGACTCGCCTCCGTCGTCGGCTACGCGACATGGCAACGACCGATCGCCGCGGCGTCGCCGCCGACGTTAGGACTCCTCCTAATCGCCTCGCGCGTCGGTCCGACCGTTCCGACGACGACGTCGATCGCATCGTGGACCATATCGACGATTCTCGGCGTCGTATTCGCCGAAGGCCTATCGCTCGCCCTGCGTAGCCCGTCCGACTTCGCCTACGCGGGATTCTACGCGTCGGCGCTCGCCTTTTTCCACTTCTCCGAATTCCTCACGACGTCCGTCTACAACCCAACGAAACTCACCCTCGACTCGTACCTTTTGAATCACAGCAAGGAATACGTCGGCGCGGCGGTGATCAGTTGGATCGAATTCGGTCTCGAATATCTTCTCGTGCCCCGACTCAAATCCTTGACATTCGTATCCATGCTGGGCCTAATCTTTGTTGTGTTTGGCGAAGTCTTACGAAAGGTTGCCATGTGCACGGCTGGTTCCAATTTTTCGCACGTGATCGCGTACCGGAAGGCGAGGAATCACGAATTGGTGACTCACGGTGTGTATTCCCTCTGTCGTCACCCGTCCTACGTGGGTTGGTTCTATTGGAGTATTGGAACTCAGCTCGTGCTCGTGAATCCGCTCTGCGTCGTCTTCTACGCGATCGTGTCGTGGAAGTTCTTCAAGGAGCGAATCGAGGACGAGGATATGACGCTGCTCTTGTTTTTTCGAAAGGAGTACTACGACTATCAGCGACGAGTCGGAACGGGATTGCCGTTTATCGACGGTCACCGGTTGACTAGCAAGGAGATGACGGAGCTCGGAATCGACGAATAGGTGCATGAAGCATTGTACATATATATACATGTATGTACGTGTACAATACTATTGCATGTGAATCAACTGTCAGGTGTGTTTGGTTTCTCTTTTTAGTTTTCTTATTATGCAATGATTCTCGTAGATGACGACTAGTCGCTTTTTTGGTAACATTGACCGCGTGCTGGCAGCGCGTCCTGACTCGGTGGTGGTGTAGTGTACTCTGTGGAATCTCTGTGGTCGCTCAGTACATCGTGACGTAAGGTGACGTCAGTTGTACCTGGCACGCAGCGCCCCGGATAATCAACGTTCCCATCTTTATTGTATCACCGTTTCCCTTTCCTCTCATTCTGCGAAAGCGATGGCATTGAAGGACGTCGAATGGGACGTACTAGAGGCGTCGGACGACGATTTGGACGGTAAGACGGTCTTTTCTTGGAACCCCCAACGAAAAAAACCACGGGGGTCTCCTACACATGCCCGCGCTCTCGCCAATTCCCTCTCAATCGTCGACCATGTCCTTCTTCGCGCATTTAAACAGTTAGACTGTTTGTCTAATCTCGTTAGAGAGGAAGTTGTCGTCTAAACTAAAGCGTTGCGCGCGTTCGAAGTTCAGCCTGGCCGGAAATAACGCGCGACCCAAACTTGTCACTGTACGTCTTCGCTCGACAGATAGGGGGGAAAGAGATTCATTAGTATAGTGCGCGCACTCTGCGGCTCCGCGTTGGCAGCGTATCCGTTCCTATTATGACTAGTTCGATCTCGCACGGGATCGTCGATTGTCGACGTCGCATTACGGAGACGTCGAGTCGTTCGTCTCTCAAGCGCTGTCGCGCGATCGATATCGACGCCTTCGTCTCGTCGTCGGCGTCGTCGACGTCGTATCGTGAGTCGCTCGCGGGCGTGCGCCGCGAGACGTTCGACATATAAATACACGCGCGCTCGCGTACTGTAATCGCGTTGGAGGCGAGAGAGAATCGATGGCGCGCCCCCTTTGCGTTCCACTGAATCCAGCCGGCTTTCGTATATCATTCTATCGCGGAAGCAAAGCATTCCTGAACGCGATTTATCTACCGCTTCCTCCTTTACCGTTTCCTCGACGAATATTCCCCCGCAACCCCCGCAGTTCGATCTCCTAACTTGATCTTTTAGAAGACTACCACGGTAAGCGTAGCACGCTAACGACGAATCGATTTTTTTCATCGGCACGATCAGATTTCGACTACGCGGACGACGACAACGATATGCGCGGCGGCGTGGGTGCGTTCTTCTCTCGCGAAAAAACGCGTTCTATTTTTGCCTCTATGTATAGCGATTCACGAATGCCAAAATTCCCAGTGTCGAAGTGCACCGGAAAACTCGTATCCGACGCGCGTAAGTACAAAAAAGAATCAACAGCTTTTCTCTAACGTCGATCCGCATCCGGTTCGTTTCCTTTTTCGTCAGGTCTGTCATCACATCGAGTGTCAGGAGACGAACGGCGGTCGTCCCTACTGTCTCTGCACCGATTGCGACGAGCTCGTTCATCGTGCGAGCAAGTCCAGTCACGTGCGGTTTAACTTTACGCCGGCCGGTAAGCGAGACGTTGTCAGTCATTACGCCAAATTGGATTTTTCTCTAATGCGCAGACGTGATTACTCGCGATACGTCCGATTATTCGGATCTCGATTCGCTGCCGACTTCACCTCTGCCGTCGAGGCGAGCAACTCCCGAGTAAGTATTCGCGATGTCCCCCAACGTGACGAAACGGGATAGAGCGATTATCGACACGTGACATTGATTTATCGTGATAAGCAATCGAATTAATTACCGCGCGAAGATAGGGAGAGAATTCGGGATATCTAATATTTCCCCGGAAAGTTCGCTCTCTCCTTTCGTCCTTTCGTTTTCGAGTTACTAACTAGCATAACGTTATCGCGTACGTCGCGTGTTTGTGTTTAGTCGTCACATGAGCCTCGCGGATCGTCTCGGAGCCGTCGGCGGTCGACGGCTGCGAAAGAAAAAGCCGACAAGACGGCACAACACAGACGTGAGTCCAGGGATACCCTACCCCTCTAAATATGCGCACATCAAAGTCCGCGCGCGTTCAACCAATTAGTCGGTCGGGTAGAGGAAAGTGCGCGTTGGGGCGTGGTTGTATGGAGCATAATTGGCGTGGTACTGCCTGTGCCGGAACAGTCTTACGTAAATCGATGAGGAGCACAAGCACGGTCGCCGCTCCGCCGCCCGCGTCGCTACGACGCTTAAACAGACTTCGGTTTTCCGTTGCGTCTTGTTCCGTCGAGACTGAACACGTAGGAAAGCGAAGACTTACAACGCACCCTCTCCTTCGCTCTTTTCCGCGTTTTCGAGACCGTTTGTTTACGTTCGTTCTTCATCGCTTAGGACCTCGGTAAAGAATGGTTTGCGCTGAGAATCGGCGTCGACGACGAAGTGATTCCGGTGCTTCGAAGCCAAACTCTAAGGTGAGACCTCGCGCGCGCACAAACTCAGGAGACGCGGGGACGCGGTGACGTAGGCGGCACTAGCGCCTTCGCACCACTTAGATCACGAACTTCCTCGGGTTATGGGACACTCGGGCAGCCCACGCGATTTTATAGCTAGCTCCTTCGCTAGCTCGAAAGCGATTTCTTTTCGATGTCTCTTCTGATTTCGATCGCGTTCATGCATATCTTTCGTTTCGTTGACGCAAAACTTGCGCTCGTCCGCGTTGTATCACGTTACGTAAGCCACGTGCAGGCATTTGCAAACCGCCGCGCTTCTAAAAAAAAAGAGCGAAGGCGGCCGTCTATAACGCGCCCTCGTCGAATTTCGCCCACAGCGCGCGATAATGTCACTTTGTGTAGGGAGGCGGTTCAGCCTGCCTTCGAACGGCATCAAATCTCGTTCCAAACGGCTTCCGTTTACCTTCGATCGTCGACGACTCCGTTGGAGTGGAGTTTCGAGACGTATTGTCTCGGCGGACAGACTCTACGCGTCGAAGTTCGCAGTCCCAGTAAGAAAAAGTGGGGAAAGGAGGAGACTCCGCCCCTCTCGCGAGCGGAGGCGTGAAATTTTCTCTCTTTTCTTTGCGCAACGTCCAGATCTCAAGGCAAAATCTGATAAAGGACTCATGTCGACGATCGTGCGTCATCTGACGAGACCGAAATCGCCTCAAGTTAGTCAGCGAAAGGACAAAGATCGAAAATTCAAAGAGGTACTACACAAATAACAGGGTTCCTTGTTTATGAGAAGAAGGAGCGGGGGGAAAAATAGCCTCCGACAGGATGTAGTTCGTAGAGACCGTAAACACACACAGAAAAATAGTGCCTCGTGTGCGGGCCCCGCGCGCGCGGCGAGAACCGCGACCGCGACCGCGCCCGCGCCCGAACACACAATCCCCGAATTCGCGCGCGCGCGAGGCGCGTGCAGCAAACGCTACGAACGAATTCCACGCTCTCGTCTTTGTTGTTAGCAACCAACGAACGCGCGAACAAAATTAGATTGCGCTGTCTCGGGAGACGATATTTTATTTTCCTCTTCGGTGCGCGTTGGTGACGAGCGGGTCGCCGAACGGGACCCCAGCCGAATAATATACGACATTTCGTTTATTCGGGGAAAAAAATACCTGTTTGCGCGTCCTCGCCCGTCACACCCGGAAGCGCGAGGTCTGTTCCGCGCGCTCGCTGACGTAGTTAGTTCCCAAACAACCGCAAAGGACCACCTTGCTACTGCATCCTTTGAAAAATAGGGTTGCTCACCCTTGTCCCTGTCAGTTGCGACCCTGAGCTAACACCCAGAGTTCACGCACTGCGGAATCCTTACTGACTGATACTTATTGACTGACTGACTGACCGGCCGTCTTTTGCTTTTGCGGTATAGCACTTCTTCAAGAACGCGGATCGGCTCGCCGTCAAACGATCGGGCAGCTTCGACGATCTCGACATTCGCCGCAGCAATAGCATACCTGGCAGCAACGTAAGTAGAAAAGCGAATAAAAGCAAACCCGATTCCAGAAAAGCGGAGGTCGTGGGGGGGGGGGGCTACGCCCTGAATGCAAGCGCGTGCACGCGAGGGGTGGTGACCCACTTATCTCACATCCGTCCGGGCGCGTGCGTGACCTTCCGAAAAAATAGATCACTCCGCCTCCCTAATATACGCTGGATATAGACGCGACGCGGCTCGGGACGCAAAGACATACGATTACTGCTTGGCGTCGGGGTAGACGACGGGACAACGCCTCCACCGCCCGGAACTGACACGGACGAGACGACGACGACGACGCAATTAGACGAAACGGAATCGTCGTCACACACGACGACGACGACGACGACGACGACCACGACTGACGGCAAACAGAACGGCGTCGTTGGACACACGTCGTCGACGCGCCAAAAGAAGCTTCAAGCGATGCTTGGATCCGGTTTCTCGAGCCAAGTACGCTTTTTGGTGCCGTCATCGTCTCCCATGGTTATAACGTTCAATTGTGATAGGCTGGGCGAACGCTCGCCGATCAACTCGAACTCTTCTCCGTCTACGGACTTCCTGGTTACGATGGGGAGAAAATCGATTTGGGACGAAGCGAAGAGACGCGAGTGAGTCCGAGAGAGAGAGAAAGTCTTCCGGGAGAAAAGTCTTTCGAACGTCTGTCGCCTTTGTGTAGTTGGGCTCTTGGAAGGACCACGTGTTAGGCGTGGAAAGCATGTTGAAACGCGAGTGCGATCTCCAGGAGGCGATATGGGAATTGTTGTCGACCGAGGAGTCGTATATGTTGGCGTTGAAAGCCGTTCTCGAGGTCTTCTACGTGTGCTTGCAGGAGTTGAAGCGCGAGAAATTTCTGGATGTAAGATCGCCGCCTTCCTTTTTGCTTCCGAGAACTGAGGGTCACGTAATCTCGTTTTTTTTTTGTTGGGAAGATTGAGACGGAGGAATTGTTCGGCAACATTGCCTACGTCTACTCGTCGAGCAAGTCGTTTTGGGAGAAACGGCTAAAGCCCATGGTGGACGGGGTGAGAACCGGGTCGAAATAATTGAATATTCGTTTAGAAAACTTCGTTTGTCTTTGTTGTCTTAGTGTAAGGAAACGAGAGAAAGAATCGATCCCCTTCAAGTCGTCAATGCTCTCACATACGTAAGCAAACGACGGCAACGCGTACGTCGATTGCGTACACCTAAGGTTTTTTCCTCGCTTCCAGTTCGACGAAGATTTGGAGCCGTACGAGGAGTTCTGCGTGCGAGAAAAGAACTGCGTCGAATACCTGACTGCCCAGAAAAAGGAATCGGTCAACTTCAAAGCGTACTTAGAGGTTCGTACGAGCGACTCTCGAGCCTTTTTCGTCATATCGAGTTCTCTCTCTCTCTCTCTCTCTAGTGGTGCGAATCGCAACCGCGATGCAGACGAATGAAATTAGCCGATCTCCTCGTCAAGCCCATGCATCGTCTGATTCAGTATCCGCTTCTCTTGAAAGCGATACTGAAGAAGAGCGACGACGAGGAAGCGATCGACAAGCTCTTGACTGTGGCAAGTGGAATCACGTCAAAAGCGCCCACAGTTCTAGTTTCACGTTCTCCTTTTTTTTTAGGTCGAGCGCGTCGAGTGCTTTTTGAATCGCGTCAATTCGATGGTCGGTCGTAAGGGTCAAGAGGAGAGACTGTCGACCATACAGGCTATGATAAGCGGATACGTGGGCTTCGAGTGCCCGCCGGATTTGGAAAAGGTTGGTTGATCCACGGTTTTTTCCTCGAAAAAGACTCACTTCCTCTTTTCTCGTTCGTCTGCGCAGCACTTCGTGAACCTATTCACGCTCGATCTTTTGAGTCCCATGCCCGGCGTGCCGGAGTTTTACAACGGCCTGCGCGACATCTATCAGGAGGGCTCGTTGAAATTGAAAGACTCGCTTCACACGCTCAAGTCGGCTAAGGTATTGGATTAACATTGACCTTAGAGAAATGCATAACAAGCTTTATCTCGTATAGTCGGATGTTCACGCTTTCCTGTTCACCGACCTTTTCCTCCTGACGACGCGAGTAAAAAAGAATCGCGTGAAACTTCTCCAACAGGTACGCCAACGACTTGGATCTATAGATCTCATAGCAATGATAATCTGTGTATCTTTTTTTTCAGCCCATGCGCGTCGACCGTCTCGTTTGCGAAAAACTGAAAGACCCTTGTAAGTTCAGCGCGATGAAGCCACGACATGGTTAATTGACCCTTCCTATGAATTCCAGTTAGCTTCCTCCTTATCTATCTCAACGAGTACCGCTTCCCGGTGAGCTGGTACTTATTCCAAGTTGCGACCGCCGAACAGGCCAAACAATGGATGGAAGCGTTGCAAGACGCACAGGTGAGCATCCTTGTGAATAAATATCTCCGAGACCCGCCGCGTCACCGTCGGCATTCTCCCCTCTCCCCGCAGCTCGCCTACGCGAACGCGTGTCGCGGTTTGCGACTCCGCTCCCCGCCTAACGGACGTCGCAATCGCCTGCCGTCCGTTTCGTCGACGGGAAGTTGGACGTCGCGCGCCCAGTCGTTCAGTCGAACGCCGTCGCCGGGCGCGTCGCCGTCGCCGTGCCGTCGCTGCGCGACGATGCCGCTATCGAATGCGGTGCGACAAGGCTGGAGCGCATCGCCGTCGTCGTCGCCGTTGCCGACGCATCGGACGACGTCGCACGCGCTTCCGTCGCTACTCGTCACCGAGTCGGCGGCGGGATCGACGACGTTGACGGAGATCAAGGAGAACGAGGTCGTCGCCTCGATGTCGAATCGTCGAAGTAACGGCGAGGGAAGTGGAACGTCGGAGACTAGTCTCGATCGGCTGCTCGACGCGTTGCCGGATTCGTCGTGCGACGAGAACGAGTCGTTGTCGGATGCGAGTTCGTTGGCGAGCGATCGTCGGAGTCTCACTTTGCCTATGGATTATGTTGCGTCGCCGTTGGTCGGACGACGACCCGCGTCGCTGTCGTCGGATCGGAGTGCCGGCGGCGGCGGTGACGCGGCCGCTCGGTTGTCGACTGTGCGCACTTGCGGCAGTTGCAATGAGTTGGATCGGTTTGGGAAGAACGGCAGTAGGAGACGCGATATTTCGTCGACAAAGTTCATATGGCAGAATCGGGAGATTTCGTAAGTTGGGAGCAGTACGTACGTGTCTTCAGTGTCTAATGTTGTTGGTTTGTTTTAGAAACGTTTGAATGAAAGGAGAAATTAATGCTTAAAATTTTTTGGTACATGTATATGTAGGGATTTTAGTTTCGTTTATATATTGATTGTTACAGGGAGCACTGCTCGCTTTTTTGGGTTTGCTTTGGCTTGACGCATTAATACTGTGAATCGTTGAATTCTGGGCGTAGATAGAAATATTTACTAATGATTGAATGGAAAGAAGAAGTCCCGCCTACTGTGCCGCGCCTACATGATTAGAAGGTTCTCACGTGATGGGAAGTCTACTCGACGAATCACCGTCGATCAATCAGTCAAAACAAGGACAGCCGAACAATGGATCGGCTTGTCTTCGTTCTCCTTCTCGCGATCGCCGCGATCGTCGAGAGCGCTCATCAATGCCCGCCCAACTTCCAATTCGCCTCGATGACCGTGGAGGAGCGAACCGCGCTCGCCCAGTACGTTCTCATGGGCCGCGTGACGCGCATCGTTCCCTCGCGCGAGGATCCATCGCACTACGGCGCGATGGTCAGCGTCAGCTACATATTCAAGGGCGTCTTCACCAACGAAGTCAACTTTCCCGTCGAAACATTCATCGCCGGATTCGGCGACGACTGTCGAAGCAGCGTGCGCGTGCGCGACACGAAAATCTTCTTCGTCGAACGCGATGCGAGCGGCGGATTGGCGGCGTTCTACGCTCCCGCCGCCGCCGGCGATGGCGGCATGGGCGAAGCGATCGCTCGTATTCGACTCGACGACTTGCGGGCATCTCAGAGCAGAGTCGAGGGTACGATACAGGAAAATGGTGAGGAACGCAGTTTATAATACTTCTCTCGTTAGAATTGCAGACGAGCTGTTCGACTTCTCAATTCGGGTGTTGCAACGACGGCGTGACGACGGCGACTGGCGTCGATTTCGCTGGATGTCCAGGTTAGGATTTAGAAAATGTATGATCTTTTTTTTGAACTCAACGTTTTTTCTTCCTAAGTTCCCGCCGAGGCGAAGAATCAACCGGACGCCGAAATTTTCGACGTTCGCGAGCCGACGGCCGAGAAGACGACAATCGACGTCATGGCCAGCTTGAAACTTCATCTCTTCAGCACGGTCGCCTTCGCCGAGGAACACTGGTGCCCGGATCGAAATCAAGTCGACTTCGAATTGGAACCGGGAGCGCCGATTGGTCGACCCATGGCGACCGTTTTCGCCGACTATCCCTCGTCGTCGTTCCCAATAACCAATTTCTCCTTTGTTCTCGTGACGAAGCAATCGGCGTCGGAGAACGCGTATCTGTTTTCCATTCATCAAAACGGACAGACGCAGTTTGGCCTTCGCTTCGACAGCGGTCGTCTCGTCGTTCGCTTTTCCGCCGGCGACGAGGTCGTCTTCGATAATCCCGGCATCTCGGACGACGAATTCCATCGCTACGCCGTCGGCGTCGGCGAGCGCACCGTCGCGCTTTACGTCGACTGCAATCTCGTCGGCAGCGTAGCGACGGCGACGAATCGTCCGCCAATGCGAACCCAAGTCGGCAATTTTGTTGTCGGGCATGGCATCGGCGGAATCAGCGCGCAGTACGGCGGAATACTCGAGTCGATCGTCTTCACGAACGATCACACCGACGCCGGACGATTGTGCACTATTATTCCGGACTGTCCGCCGCCGCCTCCGACCGATCCGCCGCCGACGACGCCGTCTCCGACGACGCCGCCTCCGCCAACGACTCCGGGTCCCCCGTCGACGCCGCCGCCGCCAACGACTCCGGGTCCTCCGTTCGTCTCGGACACTCCAATGGGTTCATCTCCGGCTCCAACGGCGATTTCGACTTCTGCTCCCCCGACGACGACGACGACGACGATGCCGCCGCCCGAGTGCGGTCCGTCGAAACCGTGTCCGTTTCACGGCGTCTGTAACGCGGCGTTGGGTCGATGCGAATGCGTCACTTGTCACGGCGACGTCGAGATGAATTTGGTGTGCGTCAACGGTACGACGTACGACAACGAATGCCTCGCTCGTCGTTCCATGTGCGAGAACTCGTTCATTGGCGAGATAATCCCTGGAATATGTGATGGTAAGAAAGGGGGGTGCGATTACGTGTACGAGTAAACGAGACGATTTTTTTTTCGAAGACGAGACGACGACGATGAGCAGTTCTTCCGGCTCCGGCGATCCGTGCGAGGGATATGTCTGCGAGTTCAGCGCCGTGTGCGAAGTGACGGTCGAGGGTGCGTTGTGCACGTGCAATTTCGACTGTTCGGGCGTCGTCGCGAATCGGCTCTGCGGAAGCGACGGTCAGGACTACAATAGCACGTGCCATCTGAACAAGACGCGATGCATGAAGATGGAGAATATCGTCGCGATGAGCAAGGGACGGTGCGACGAGAGATCCGGTGAGAGCGTATATACACGTTGCGTCGTCGCCCGACCTCGAAGCCAACGTTTCGTATAGGGACTCCCTGCAATGGGGACGATCCGTTGGAGACGCCCGCGAGCTGCGAGAGCAATTCGGATTGTCCGTCCGCTTCCTATTGTCACGTCGGCATGACGTTCAGTCGGTGTTGTCCGGGTGAGACAAGCGTCGCCACCACAAAAAACGAACATCTTTTTGCATTTGTTTTTTTTTAGTTGCTCCGATTCCGACTCCGACTCCGACGCTGCCTCCCGACTGCTCAGTCTTAGCGTTCGGTTGTTGTCCGGATAGGGTTACGCCAGCGCAGGGAAACGCTGCAGAGGGATGCCCAGGTAAACAGAAAGACTTCTCCGTGTAGCCGATTCTTAGTCACTAGGGTTTTGGATGGACCCCTAAATCTAAATGATATTTTTATTTTTACACAGCCGAAGTGGATTTGCTCGAGGACGTGGCCGACGGCTCTGGGATCGAAGTCGATCCCGTCGATCCCTATTGCGGCAAATTGAACATGGCCTACGGAATCACGCAAGACAGCGGCGTCACCATGGCTCTCATCGAAGCCTTTCGGCCGTACTTCCCGCGCGACTTCTCCATCTTGACGACGTTTCAAACGAGCCAGCAAGCGAACGCTCACCTTCTCACGATCTACTCGTCGACCGGCGCCATACAATTTGCGTTGACAATCGATAGCAATATGTTGATCGTCGACTACGCGGGCGACAAAAGCGGGCAGCGCAATCAATTGACGTTCGACGCCAATCTGAACGACGGGATGTATCATCGATTGGCCGTCGCCGTCCAGCGATCCGTCGTGACGGTGATCGTTGATTGCTCGACGCTCGAACCTCAGTCCATGTCGCGAGATCCCATGTCGCTTTTTGACGCCATGGGATCGGTGATGGTCGGAAGTCGGCTCTTGGGAGCGAAGTCGTTTGAGGTAAAGTCGGGCGTTAGTCAGAAAACGAATCGGCGTTTTATAGTGCATGGGGGCTAGGCGGACGTACAGCATCTGTTCATCAATCCGGATCCGTCAGCTGCGTTTGCGTATTGCTCGCGACTTGAAGACCTGTGCGGGCCCACACCCACGCCAACGACGGCTCCAACAACGACGGCTCCGACAACGACGGCTCCGACAACGACGGCTCCGACAACGACGGCTCCAACAACGACGGCTCCAACAACGACGGCTCCAACAACGACGGCTCCCACAACGACGGCTCCCACAACGACGGCTCCAACAACGACGGCTCCAACAACGACGGCTCCAACAACGACGGCTCCAACAACGACGACTCCAACAACGACGACTCCAAGTACGACTTTTTTCGTTCTCATGGCTAATAATTATTTAGGTCATCGACCACTTTTAGGTGCTCCTTCGAAGCCCTCTGTTCCCCAGTTTTCCGGAATGAATTCCTATGTTGCCATGGCGTCCTTTGAACGTCGTCCGGATTTTGCTCTCAAAATGGAATTCAACGCTCGTTCAGGAGATGGAACTTTGCTTTACGCGGCCAATGCGGATGGCGGCACCTATATATCTATAACGTTGTCGAATCAAGTCGTGCATTTCCGTTTTAACAGCGGTTCGGGCGACGTTGCCATAGAGTAAGTTTTTGCAGACGCCTACGTTTTCATACTCGCTATTATATTATTATTATATATAGCTCTGGAAGTGAACTAGTCAGTTTGAATGAAGCGCACACGATTACGATTTCTCTTTCCAAGCTTGTGGGCAAGCTTCAACTTGACGATGGGACCGAGGCGAAAGGAAAGCGAGTATGTTCTTCAATTTTTGTCTTCATTTCTTCTGCCAACGTCGGTGTGATCTTTCTTTTAGACGAAGAAGTCTGATCGGTTTGATTTTGCTGACAATCTGATGTACTACGGAGGCATTCCGGAGACACTGGAGCCAATTCCGGCGGCGGGGATTACCAGTGGATTTACTGGATGCATCACATCCGTGAGCTCATCTCTTGCCCTCTCCTTCTCGTCTATTTCCGATTTTCAGGTCACTCTACTTGGGACTGCTGTTGACTTTACGGCGGCAGTAGACATGAACAATGCTGTGGCCTGCGGTGAGGTTCTATACGAGTTTTGAATTACGAGTTAGGACGTTTTTTTTTGTTACGGTTAGCTGCCGTGCCGCAGCCGCCGGAAATCATTACATCCATGCCGCCACCAGCAAACACAGCAGCATCCACGCCGCCAACAGGCCCCACGACGCTTCCGTTCATCCCAAAATTTTCGGGATCAAATTCTTACTTGGCTCAAGCGCCTTTCGGCGTTCAGCCAGAATTTTCTATGGATATAACCTTCGACGCGGGAGATGCAGAAGGAACGTTGTTTTACGCTGGGAATCCGGCCAATGGGGACTTCATTTCGATAACGATAAAGAAACGGGAGGTGTTCTTTCGATTCAATAGTGGCTCGGGAGTCGTTTCACTCCTGTATGATAGCTGTAGATCAGAAAGGTAACAATGACTCACTGAACTCTCGTGTGCTTTTAGAGCCGGAGGCAAAGTGGGCAAGAGCAAAGTGCACACCGTCAAGGCGTCGGTAGTTAAGCAGAAGGTCGTCTTTCAGCTTGACGGAAGAAGTAAAGTGAATGGCGAAAGAGTGAGCATTGCAAAGCTAGCCTTTTTGCTTCGTTTGAGTGCCTATTTTTTAGAAGAAGAAGTCTGACAGATTTGAGTTTGAAGCCGACATGTACTATGGCGGTTATCCTGATGATCTGGAAGTTGTACCAGATGCCCAAGTTGTGACCGGTTTTACCGGATGCATTCAATCGGTACGTGCAGTTATTGTCTGTCTTTAGCTGCTTTTACTTTAGCGATCACTTTTTTTTCAATTTAGGTTATGCTGAACAACGCTGAGGTGGACCTTGGGACTTCTACTGCCACCAGCAATATCTCTTCGTGTGACTTGTAGTAAGCTTTGAGATTTGTTGATGTTTTTTTCTGTGAAGTTTCTATGAGCCAAAAATGTTCTGTCTTTTTTTTGTTGGAGAAGACTCTGCTCCATCTACTTTCACTAACTACACGTAAGAATGCCCGATTCGTGGGAAAATTTTTTCATTGCAAGTTCGCGCATGCGCTCTTTGACTGTCAATGGCGTTTTCGTTGGTTTCGCCGTTTGAACTTCTTTTTCTCGTCTCTGAATCTCGTGCGGCTAGAAACGAAGTCCGATCGGTTTGAATTTATCAGAGGTAAGAGCTACGTGTCGTTTTATCTTCGCATCATTGTTATTTCTGTCGCTTCTTAGACTCTTGGCACTGTGGAGGTTTGGGAAGGTAAAAAAAAAGGTAAATATAACCCAAATAGAGCGACCGCTACTAATGCGAGCTAATTTGAGCTCCGCTAAGTTTGTTGTAAGTGCGTAACCTCAATGGGGGCCCTTCTCCCGAATCGGGCCTCTCCACGCATTCCAATCGCTACCGCTGCGTCGCTGCACTACAGTTCGACTAACGACAAGCCGTGGCTTGACGTTTTGTACAAAAAAACGATGTCATTACTCATACTAAAACGCGTGCCGGAAAAGTTTTTTTGAGGAGCGAAATTTAGCCTGCATTGACTGTTCGACCCCATAGCCATGTTAGACTGGTAAAGTACAATAGATCTAGCACGTTTATTTGGCAATCGGCGAGTTGAGGTCTTTTGGCATCCCTGAACTATAGCACATGGTTTTTGGTCAAAAACCGCGTCTCTCAGAACTCCGAATTTTCTACGTCAAACGATAGGGCTTTAGTACCTAGTTAACTCCACGGTCTTAAAAAATTGTTCATCGCACCGATTTTTTGCTTTTTCGAGAGGCGTGGCTAATATTAATGTGTACCGGAAGGGGTCTTTTTTCGTGTGAAATTTGACCCGTACGAACAGTTTCACCTTGTATGGTTGTTCTACTACTAAAGTAGAGTAGATCTAGCGCGTTTATTTGGAAATCCGTGAGTTGAGGTTTTTAGGCAACCGTGAACTATAGCACACGGTTTTTGGTCATTTTGGCGACCTCTACAATTCCTGAAATTTCTTTATAGAACGATGCGTATTGGTTGCCTGTTTGACCTCGCGGTGCCAAATTGACCTCACACCTCAAATTTTGGCTGAAATTGGCATTTTTAGTGATATCAACACGTGGATCAAGTCCCTCCTCCTCCACGGTGTTCCTTCAACCTTTCAAGGTAAATAAGACAATGAATTTGATTGGAATTCAATGCGCTAATTCATTTTCGTTTCAGTTCTCTCCTCTCCCCAACGAATCGATCAATCTGACGATTTTTAGATGCAGAAAGAAGAAGACGTAGACGAAGACATCACCCTGGGGACTTGGGTTAAAGTCTCCCTCCCTGGCAGCCGGAGGTTAATCAGCTGTCCCCCTGTGGACTTGGGTTAAAGTTCACCCTGGTGACTTGGGTTAAAGTCTCCCTCCTTGTGGGCTGGAGGCTAATGTGCTCTCCCCTGGGGACTTGGGTTAAAGTCTCCCTCCTTGGTGGCTGGAGGTTAATGTGCCTACCCCCTGTGGACTTGGGTTAAAGTTCACTGTGGGGACTGCAGTCTCAGTCCCACCGCTTGGCCAGGAAGTCAAGCGGCAGCGCAGGAGCGACGGCCCAGGGACTACCAAAGAAGGAGGAGGAGGAGGAGGAGGAGGAGGAGGAGGAGGAGGAGGAAGGGGAGGCGAGAGGACTTTTAATTTTTTTTATTTGTACATCCGGGATATTCTCAATAAAAATTTGACCATAGTTTCTCCTACTTTTCCATGCGGAAATGGCACGCGACGTAAAATGACGTGCATTTTACGTCACGCGCAGTTCAGTTCAGCCTTAGCGCGCTTTTATGGACGCGCGTCTAAGGCTAAACTATGCTCTCGTCTCCATACCCTGGAGAACAAGAGCAAACACGCAACTACTCATGCAACTAATCATGCGATAAACATGCAAAAGAATTCTTCTTTCGACATGCAAAGTCTTTCTTCTTTTCCATGAGCCACCGTTCTCCTCAGAGAATCTAAAAGCGAGCGACGAGATACTGCAGGGCTCTCAGTCTCCG
Source organism: Oscarella lobularis (assembly GCF_947507565.1). Lineage (NCBI taxonomy): Eukaryota > Metazoa > Porifera > Homoscleromorpha > Homosclerophorida > Oscarellidae > Oscarella > Oscarella lobularis. The sequence continues at coordinate 1,410,790 of NC_089190.1, read as the reverse complement.
CAATAAGCTTTTGATGTCCAATCGGGAGCGACTTGTTCAATTTTATCCAGAATGCCATTTACTAAATGGCACAGGCGCTGTATCTGCTTGTCCCACGGTCGGAAGACTCACCTTCGCCTCAAACTGCACGATGCGATCAATCGGATCAATCATCCCATTCATTCGCCCTTCTGCTATCATCTGTGAAGCAACTCTCTCAGCCTAAAAAACGATAAAAATAAACGCGATTTTTCTTAACGTTTCCCATACTAAATATAGACTATCTATGATTTAAATTTGCCCACTGTCTTGACTGTACTATGGGGTCCCCAAGCTAGCACGTGCATACTAAAAATTGGCTCAGTTTCACCTATTTTTTTCCAACTAAAGTATGTGGCATTTATGTGTATATACTCACAATACAGTGTCATTATAAGATCAATTCTACTACCTACCTTTTCCGCTAATATCTCCAGAAGCCTTCCCAGCTCCTCAAACGTAATATTATTATACAGCTTGCTCGCCGGCACGATCCAAAATGCTCGTCCCGTCCGACGTCAACGCCTTCTGATGCGGCAAACTGCAGCCCGCGAATAATCCGCTCCAAATACATCTGCATGCGCGAACGCCGTTGCCCGGCCAACGCGAGTACTGTATAGCGCAGTGGAGCGCGGTGATCTGCTCGTCCGGATGGACGACCGATCGGTAGGAGAGCTCGCTGTAGCGTTGCGCCGCTTTGATGAATAGAGACGAGCGATTTTGAGATACAATTCCATTTTGTATTCGACTGGATATTGTTTTTGAGGGGAATTCCCGAGAGGACTTTCGCCGCTTCGCGCCACTCTTGTTCCTTTTCGTAGATGCTCGAAAGATGCTGGCGGAAGCGTTGCGACCTGAAATAATAAACGATTATTGATTATTTCGCCTTCCACGTGTTCTAACACGTGCCTGTTCTTCGATATACGCGCGGCTGGAGACGTTCGAGAGCGAAGTGAGCGACTTCTTTGGCGACGGCGTCCGGCATCGACGTCAGGCCGGCGCAGAAGTCCTGGAGAATCGGGCGCGAGACAACGAGATAGACGTTTTCCTGCACCATCGCTTCGGCGAACGCTTTCAGCGCCTCGGCGAGGCTCGTTTTCGACTTGAGAATGTTTCGGAGGACGCCGCGATACTTTTCGGCCATGTCCTTGTGACCGACGCCCTTGTCCGCGGCGGCGGCGAGCTTCTTTTCCACAGGTTCGGCCGTTGGAAATCGAATACAACGGCTAATGACCCGTATACTCCTTATATGGACAACGACTAATGACCCGTATACTCCTTATATGGGGATCCTTCAACAGACTGACTCTCTATGAAAAATAACAACAAAAAACAAACAGATTCAAAAGCCATCTACAAAGGCACGTTTTCAGGATCCGGACTGGCGAGCGCATCATCACATATCGTCGACGTGTACGGTATGCAGTTGACGTACTTACAGTTCGGACAGAACGTCTGCGTATTCTGGACGTGATAGAAAATGACCAGCGAGATGACGAACATGACGAACAGTGCGGGCACGGCAATGATGACGAGTATCTTCTTGCGTCGGGCGTCCCACTTACCGAACGTAATGTAGGGCAGGAAAATGATGCCGGCGACGAGGCCGAAGCAGAAGCCGCCGAGCTGGGCGAAATTGTCGACGTAGGGCAGCGTGCCGATCATGAGAAAGAGAAGGACGATGACGAAAAGCTTGATCAGTTCGAACGCTTTTCGTTTGACGATTTGCCACGTTTGAAAGAGCTCGATGACGAGCACGGCGAGAAGACCGAAGGCGGCGGGCGACGCGCCAGCCACGGGCATGTACGGAATAAAAATCCCACTAATCTATAGACAAAAAAAAGATAACGTAAATTCTCTCTGAGTCTCTCCCTCTATTTCTCACTATGTATCCGCCGATTCCGCTGATGAAATAGATCAAAAAGACGCGAAGCCAACCGGCCGTCTTTTCGATGCTCCATCCGACGAAGAGCTGAAAGACGACGACGAGCGTCAGATGAATGAAACCCAAGTGAAAGACGAGCGGCGTAATGAAACGCCACCACTGATTCGGATTGTCCGGTTGATACGTATTGTTCACGTCCGCTTTCAGTCCGCCCATGCCGCAAACGTCGCTCAGGCAATTGACCTTGGGGGAGAAAAGTGAATGTAGATAATCTATTTATTAGTATCTATACCTCTTTGCAGCTTTCCGCGTCGGCGTGGTACTTCCCTTCGTAGAACTCGCACAAGTCTGGACTGGTCAGGAGACAGTCGCCGGTGATTGTCGCGCAGCACGGTCGAAATTCAATGAGAATGTTGTCGCCCGTGCGCAGGATATATTCGCTGCATTTTTCGCCAATCTGAAAGGTGCCCTTGTAGTCGTTGTTGCATCGGTCTGACGTCGTGTAGCCGCCCGCACGATAGCTCTCGCGTTCAATGATACAGCATCCGTACCCACCTAAATTTAGAGAAAAAAAACGCATAGATGCATGGTTCGGTGCACGGGGGGTTTCTATAGCGACACAGAACGTGAAGAGGACCCTTGCTGTGAAACGTCTTCTCCTAATCTACGCTTACCTTCTCCACTTTCCTCTTCAAACTTCCTCGCGTAACCCGCGTAGATCTTCGAGTCTTCTCGCATGCACGGCGTGAATTTCGCTCCGACGTGAATGAGATAGCGACCGTCGGGACCGATCCACATGTTCTTCGCGACGGTGTGCGTGTAATTGGCCGTGTAGGGCGGCACGAGCGACGAGAACGTTTCGTTCTTCACGTCGACGCCGAGACCGATCGGCGCAAATCCGCCCAAATAGGCGGTGACGCCCATGGCAACGACTTGACCGACGCTGATGAGAATGATGAAGATGGGAAAGAATTGAGGCAGCGATTCGAGTTGCATTCGAACGAACGTATCGACTTCGTCCTTTCCCTTCTTCTTCTTTGCATCATTGTCATGCGAATCCGATCTCAAGAGAGCTAAATAAAGATAGAGCCTCTTTATTCCCTCAACGACTCCTTCCTCTTTCTCTCTGTACCGTACCTGCTTGATCGAAACCGAACCATTCCTCCTTCTTCGCCTCCTCCTCGGCTTCCTCCTTCACGCGTCGCCTATAGTAGGCCAACGCTTCATTGGGATCGCGTATAAATTCGCCTGAAGTCGACGACGACGCCAACGCGCCCGCCTGGGGCTTCTGAGCTAAAAACCAAACGAATTATTAATTAACATCCACAAGAGACGAGACTTTAGGATACCACGTTGCTGCCTCTTTTTCTTCGGCGGCAATTGAGGCTTAATATCTTCGCCATCGGAATGATATTCGTCAGACGACGAATTGCTATCTGGAGACGTCGAACGTCTCGGTCTGTTATCGTACGCGGGATCCATCATCTGAAGCTGGACGTCATCGATACGAAAAGCCCCGCGCTGACTCGGCCTTCGTCTAAAACTCGGCCCAATACCGCTCTCCTTTAATTAATAATTAGAAAATTATTAATTAGTTAAATATAAATTTTTTTTCTTACCGAGACGCGCTCCTTGGTCTTGTATTCCCACAATTGCATGTTGCTTGGAGCTCCTTCCGCTCTCTCGTCCGTCAAGCCGAAAAATCGGCCGACTTTTTTCATCGTCGTAACGCTGCCTCGTTTCAATGTCGATCTCCAGTTGCCGCCGTCGCCCGCTTGTCCGCTCGAAGAGACGTTTCGCTTCAGCGTTTGAAGAAGCTAGAGGAGAGAGGGGGCGTGGTAGGGCGTGGTGGTTTTTCGCGTTTCTTTCGATCGACGGCTTTCTTACCGATACGAATTGGCTCACTGTGACTTTGTTGCCATTTTGAATGTAGTCGAATACGGCGCGTACTTCGTCGACGGTCGGTTGGCGAGGTAGGCCGGCGATTCGCCACGAAGCGTTCACGGCGTTCGTCGTTTGATCGACGTTCAGCTCGTTCTTGCGAGGCGAGTCGAATCGTTGGAATTGGCTGCGAAAGAAGTCGATCTCGGTGCGAGAAAATCCCGACATGGTCGAACTTCGACGCGCACGCGCAAATAGTCTTCGAATTTCCGGCAGACGGTGTATATATTCCGGCAGACGGTGTATATATTCCGACAGGCGGTGTATATATTCCGGCAGGCGGTGTACGTACTCCGCCGGCAGGCGGTGTATATATTCCGGCAGGCGGTGTACGTACTCCGCCGGCAGGCGGTGTATATATTCCGGCAAGCGGTGTATATATTCCGGCAGACGGTGTACGTACTCCGCAGGCAGGCGGTGTATATATTCCGGCAGGCGGTGTACGTACTCCGCCGGCAGGCGGTGTATATATTCCGGCAAGCGGTGTATATATTCCGGCAGGCGGTGTACGTACTCCGCAGGCAGGCGGTGTATATATTCCGGCAGGCGGTGTATATATTCAGGCAGGCAGTGTATATATTCCGGCAAGCGGTGTACGTACTCCGCCGGCAGACGGTGTATATATTCCGGCAAGCGGTGTACGTACTCCGCCGGCAGGCGGTGTATATATTCTGGCAAGCGGTGTACGTACTCCGCCCGCAGGCGGTGTATATATTCCGGCAGGCGGTGTACGTACTCCGCCGGCAGGCGGTGTATATATTCCGGCAGGCGGTGTACGTACTCCGCCGGCAGGCGGTGTATATATTCCGGCAGGCGGTGTATATATTCCGGCATGCGGTGTACGTACTCCGCCGGCAGGCGGTGTATATATTCCGGCAGGCGGTGTACGTACTCCGCCGGCAGGCGGTGTATATATTCCGGCAGGCGGTGTATATATTCCGGCAAGCGGTGTACGTACTCCGCCCGCAGGCGGTGTATATATTCCGGCAGGCGGTGTATATATTCCGGCAGGCGGTGTACGTACTCCGCCGGGTGGCGGTGTATATATTCCGGCAGGCGGTGTACGTACTCCGCCGGCAGGCGGTGTATATATTCCGGCAGGCGATGTATATATTCCGGAAGGCGGTGTACGTACTCCGCCGGCAGGCGGTGTATATATTCCGGCAGGCGGTGTACGTACTCCGCCGGCAGGCGGTGTATATATTCCGGCAAGCGGTGTACGTACTCCGCCGGCAGGCGGTGTATATATTCCGGCAGGCGGTGTACGTACTCCGCCGGCAGGCGGTATATATATTCCGGCAGGCGGTGTATATATTCCGGCAGGCGGTGTATATATTCCGGCAAGCGGTGTACGTACTCCGCCGGTAGGCGGTGTATATATTCCGGCAAGCGGTTTACGTACTCCGCCGGCAGGCGGTGTATATATTCCGGCAGGCGGTGTATATATTCCGGCAAGCGCTGTACGTAATCCGCCCGCAGGCGGTGTATATATTCCGGCAGGCGGTGTATATATTCCGGCAGGCGGTGTATATATTCCGGCAAGCGGTGTACGTACTCCACCGGCAGGCGGTGTATATATTCCGGCAGGCGGTGTACGTACTCCGCCGACAGGCGGTGTATATATTCCGGCAGGCGGTGTACGTACTCCGCCGGCAGGCGGTGTATATATTCCGGCAGGCGGTGTACGTACTCCGCCGGCAGGCGGTGTATATATTCCGGCAGGCGGTGTATATATTCCGGCAGGCGGTGTATATATTCTGGCAAGCGGTGTACGTACTCCGCCCGCAGGCGGTGTATAAATTCCGGCAAGTGGTGTACCTACTCCGCCAGCAGGCGGTGTATATATTCTGGCAGGCGGTGTAAGTACTCCGCCAGCAGGCGGTGTATGTATTCCGGCAGGCGGTGTAGATATTCCGGCAGGCGGTGAATATATTCCACCAGGCGGTGTATATATTCTGGCAGGCGGTGTACGTACTCCGCCGGCAGGCGGTTTTATATATTCTCGCAGGCGGTGTACGTACTCCGCCAGCAGGCGGTGTAGATATTCTGGCGGGCGGTGCACGTACTCCACCAGCAGGCGGTGTAAGTACTCCGCCAGCAGGCGGTGTATATATTCCGGAAAGCGGTGTACGTACTCCGCCAGCAGGCGGTGTAAGTACTCCGCCGGCAGGCGGTGTATATATTCCGGCAGGCGTGTATATATTCCGGCAGGCGGTGTATATATTCCGGCAGGCGGTGTACGTACTCCGCGGGCGACGAACGCTCTAAACTGCTTCGTAACTATCTACTACTTACCTTTTGACGTCGCTCGGACCTTCGCATCGTCGAGAACGAGCCAGAAACCGTGTTTCTTCGAAACGAGACGCGCGCGCTAACATAAGCACGTGACCTCACCGGTTTAACATTGTGACGTCATAAATAAACTATTAAAAATCGCGGATTCACATTGCTACGCCTATAGAATGGCACGGCAACACGTACAGAGCGGTTTCGCGAATATTGGAAGAGGGACAATTTGTGACCAGGACAAATTGTCCCAGGACAAATTGTCCCAGGACAAATTGTCCAAGGACAAATTGTGCCAGGACCAATTGTCCCCAGGACAAATTCACCAAGGACAAATTGTCCCCAGGACAAATTGTCCCAGGATAAATTGTCCCCAGGACAAATTGTCCCTGGATAAATTGTCCCCAGAACAAATTGTCCCAGGACAAATTGTCTTTAGGACAAATTGTCCCCAGGACAAATTGTCCCAGGACAAATTCTCCCAAAAAATACATCGAAATTACACGGGGTTAGCCAACGGGTATCTCCTGTAATAAATTACAGCGAAATTACAGAGGGTTAGCCAACGGGTTTCTCCTGTAATAAATTACAGCGAACTTACACGGGCTAGCTAAGGCCCTGAAGATAAAGTTGAGAGCCTAAACTTTCATTCCAAGGACCTGAAGATAAAGTTGAGGGCCTAAACTTTGATTCTAAGGTCCTGAAGATAAAGTTGAGGACCTAAACTTTGATTCTAAGGGCCTGAAGATAAAGTTGAGGGCCTAAATTTTGATTCTAAGGACATGAAGATAAAGTTGAGGGCCTAAACTCTGATTCTAAGGCCCTGAAAATAAAGTTGAGGGCCTAGACTTTGATTCCAAGGCCCTGAAGATAAAGTTGAAGGCCTAAACTTTGATTCTAAGGCCCTGAAGAGAAATTTGAAGGCCCAAACTTTGATTCTAAGGGTCTGAAGTAAAGTTCAGGGCCAAAACTCTGATTCTAAGAACCTGAAGATAAAGTTGAAGGTCTAAACTTTGATTCTAACGGTCTGAAGTTAAAGTTCAGGGTCAAAACTCTGATTCTAAGGACCTAAGATAAAGTTGATGGCCTAAACTTTGATTATAAGAGCCTGAAGATAAAGTTGAGGGCCTAAACTTTTATTCTAAGGGCCTGAAGATAAAGTTGAGGGCCTAGACTTTGATTCTAAGGACCTGAAGATAAAGTTGAGGGCCTAGACTTTGATTCTAAGGCCCTGAAGATAAAGTTGAGAGACTAAACTTTGATTCTAAGGACCTGAAGATAAAGTTGAGAGACTAAACTTTGATTCTAAGGGCCCGAAGATAAAGTTGAGGGCCTAAACTCCGATTCTAAGGACCTGAAGATAAAGTTGAGGGCCTAAACTCCGATTCTAAGGACCTGAAGATAAAGTTGAGGGCCTAAACTCTGATTCTAAGGACCTGAAGATAAAGTTGAGGGCCTAAACTTTGATTCTAAGGCCCTGAAGATAAAGTTGAGGGCATAAACTTCGATTCTAAGGCCCTGAAGATAAAGATGAGGGCCTAAACTTTGATTCTAAGGCCCTGAAGATAAAGTTGAGGGCATAAACTTCGATTTTAAGGTTCTGAAGATAAAGATGAGGGCCTAAACTTTGATTCTAAGGTCCTAAAGATAAAGTTAAGGGCTTAAACTTTGATTCTAAGGAGCTAAAGATAAAGTTGCGGGCCTAAACTCTGTTTCTAAAGCATTGAAGATAAAGTTGAGAGCCCAACGGGTCTCTCCTGTAATAAATTACAGCGAAATTACAGGGGCTAGCCAAAGGGTCTCTCCTGTAATAAACTACAGCGAAATTACAGGAGGTTAGCCAACGGGTCTCTCCTGTAATAAACTACAGCGAAAGTACAGGGGCTAGCCGAAGGGTCTCTCCTGTAATAAATTACAGCGAAATTACAGGGGCTAGCCAAAGGGTCTCTCTTGTAATAAACTACAGCGAAATTACAGGGGGTTAGCAAACGGGTCTCTCTTGTAATAAACTACAGCGAAATTACAGGAGGCTAGCCAACGGGTGTCTCCTGTAATAAATTACAGCGAAATTACAGGGGGTTAGCCAACGGGTCTCTCCTGTAATAAATTACAGCCAAATTAAAGAGGCTAGCCAACGGGTCACTCCTGTAATAAACTACAGCGAAATTACAGGGGCTAGCCAACGGGTCTCTCCTGTAATAAATTACAGCGAATTTACAGGGGGTTAGTAAACGGGTCTCTCCTGTAATAAATTACAGCGAATTTACAGGAGGTTAGCCATCGGGTATCTCCTGTAATAAATTACAGCGAATTTACAGGGGGTTAGCCAACGGGTATCTCCTGTAATAAACTACAGCGAAATTACAGGGGCTAGCCAACGGGTCTCTACTGTAATAAATTACAGCAAAATTACAGGAGGTTAGCCAACGGGTCTCTCCTGTAATAAATTACAGCGAAATTAAAGAGGGTTAGCAAACAAGTCTCTCCTGTAATAAATTACAGCGAACTTACAGGGGCTAGCCAACGGGTCTTTCCTGCAATAAATTAAGCCGAAGTTACAGGGGGCTAGCCAACGGGTCTCTCATGTAATAAATTACAGCGAATTTACAGGGGCTAGCCAACGGGTCTCTTCTGTAATAAATTACAGCGAAATTACCGGGGGTTAGCCAACGGGTCTCTCCTGTAATAAATTACAGCGAAATTACAGGGGGTTAGCAAACGGGTATCTCCTGTAATAAATTACAGCGAATTTACAGGAGGCTAGCCAACGGGTCTCTCCTGTAATAAACTACAGCGAAATTACAGGGGGTTAGCCAACGGGTCTCTCCTGTAATAAATTACAGCGAAAATATAGAGGCTAGCTAACGGGTATCTCCTGTAATAAATTACAGCGAATTTATAGGGGCTAGCCAATGGGTCTCTCCTGTAATAAACTTTGATTCTAAGGGCCTGAAGATAAACTTGAAGGCCCAAACTTTGATTCTAAGGCCCTGAAGAGAAATTTGAAGGCCCAAACTTTGATTCTAAGGGTCTGAAGTTAAAGTTCAGGGCCAAAACTCTGATTCTAAGAACCTGAAGATAAAGTTGAAGGTCTAAACTTTGATTCTAACGGTCTGAAGTTAAAGTTCAGGGTCAAAACTCTGATTCTAAGGACCTAAGATAAAGTTGATGGCCTAAACTTTGATTCTCAGAGCCTGAAGATAAAGTTGAGGGCCTAAACTTTTATTCTAAGGGCCTGAAGATAAAGTTGAGGGCCTAGACTTTGATTCTAAGGACCTGAAGATAAAGTTGAGGGCCTAGACTTTGATTCTAAGGCCCTGAAGATAAAGTTGAGAGACTAAACTTTGATTCTAAGGACCTGAAGATAAAGTTGAAGGCCTAAACTTTGATTCTAAGGACCTGAAGATAAAGTTGAGAGACTAAACTTTGATTCTAAGGACCTGAAGATAAAGTTGAGGGCCTAAACTTTGATTCTAAGGCCCTGAAGATAAAGTTGAACGCCTAAACTTTGATTCTAAGGGCCCGAAGATAAAGTTGAGGGCCTAAACTCCGATTCTAAGGACCTGAAGATAAAGTTGAGGGCCTAAACTCCGATTATAAGGACCTGAAGATAAAGTTGAGGGCCTAAAGTCTGATTCTAAGGACCTGAAGATAAAGTTGAGGGCCTAAACTTTGATTCTAAGGCCCTGAAGATAAAGTTGAGGGCATAAACTTCGATTCTAAGGCCCTGAAGATAAAGTTGAGGGCATAAACTTCGATTTTAAGGTTCTGAAGATAAAGATGAGGGCCTAAACTTTAATTCTAAGGTCCTAAAGATAAAGTTAAGGGCTTAAACTTTGATTCTAAGGAGCTAAAGATAAAGTTGAGGGCCTAAACTCTGTTTCTAAGGCCCTGGAGATAAAGTTGAGAGCCTAAACTTCGATTCTAAGGCATTGAAGATAAAGTTGAGGGCCCAACGGGTCTCTCCTGTAATAAATTACAGCGAAATTACAGGGGCTAGCCAAAGGGTCTCTCCTGTAATAAACTACAGCGAAAGTACAGGGGCTAGCCAATGGGTCTCTCCTGTAATAAACTACAGCGAAATTACAGGGGGTTAGTCAACGGGTCTCTCCTGGAATAAATTACAGCCAACTTACAGGGGGCTAGCCAACGGGTCTCTCCTGTAAAAAGTTAAAGCCAAATTACAGGGGGCTAGCCAACGGGTCTCTCCTGGAATAAATTACAGCGAAATTACAGGGGGTTAGCCAACGGGTCTCTCCTGTAATAAATTACAGCGAACTTACACGGGCTAGCTAAGGCCCTGAAGATAAAGTTGAGAGCCTAAACTTTCATTCTAAGGACCTGAAGATAAAGTTGAGGGCCTAAACTTTGATTCTAAGGCCCTGAAGATAAAGTTGACGACCTAAACTTTGATTCTAAGGGCCTGAAGATAAAGTTGAGGTCCTAAACTTTGATTCTAAGGGCCTGAAGATAAAGTTGAGGGCCTAAACTTTGATTCTAAGACCCTGAAGATAAAGTTGAAGGCCCAAACATTGATTCTAAGGGCCTGAAGATAAAGTTGAGGGCCTAAACTCTGATTCTAAGGACCTGAGGATAAAGTTGAGGGCCTAAACTTTGATTCTAAGGACCTGAAGATAAAGTTGAGAGACTAAACTTTGATTCTAAGGACCTGAAGATAAAGTTGAGGGCCTAAACTTTGATTCTAAGGCCCTGAAGATAAAGTTGAACGCCTAAACTTTGATTCTAAGGGCCTGAAGATAAAGTTGAGGGCCTAAACTCCGATTCTAAGGACCTGAAGATAAAGTTGAGAGACTAAACTTTGATTCTAAGGACCTGAAGATAAAGTTGAGGGCCTAAACTTTGATTCCGGCAGGCGGTGTACGTACTCCGCCGGCAGGCGGTGTATATATTCCGGCAGTCGGTGTATATATTCCGGCATGCGGTGTACTTACTCCGCCGGCAGGCGGTGTATATATTCCGGCAGACGGTGTACGTACTCCGCCGGCAGGCGGTGTATATATTCCGGCAAGCGGTGTAAATATTCCGGAAGGCGGTGTACCTACTCCGCCGGCAGGCGGTGTATATATTCCGGCAAACGGTGTATATATTCCGGCAGGCGGTGTATATATTCTGGCAAGCGGTGTACGTACTCCGCCTGCAGGCGGTGTATATATTCCGGCAGGCGGTGTACGTACTCCGCCGACAGGCGGTGTTTATATTCCGGCAGGCGGTGTACGTACTCCGCCGGCAGGCGGTGTATATATTCTGGCAAGCGGTGTACGTACTCCGCCGGCAGGCGGTGTATATATTCCGGCAGGCGCTGTACGTACTCCGCCGGCAGGCGGTGTATATATTCCGGCAGGCGGTGTATATATTCCGGCAGGCGGTGTACGTACTCCGAAGGCAGGCGGTGTATATATTCCGGCAAGCGCTGTATATATTCCGGCAAGCGGTGTACGTACTCCGCCGGCAGGTGGTGTATATATTCCGGCAGGCGGTGTACGTACTCCGCCGGCAGGCGGTGTATATATTCCGGCAGACGGTGTATATATTCCGGCATGCGGTGTACGTACTCCGCCGGCAGGCGGTGTATATATTCCGGCAGGCGGTGTATGTACTCCGCCGGCAGGCGGTGTATATATTCCGGCAAGCGGTGTACGTACTCCGCCGGAAGGCGGTGTATATATTCCGGCAGGCAGTGTATATATTTCGGTAAGCGGTGTACGTACTCCGCCGGAGGGCGGTGTATATATTCCGGCAGGCGGTGTACGTACTCCGCCGGAAGGCGGTGTATATATTCCGGCAGGCGGTGTATATATTCCGGCAGACGGTGTATATATTCCGGCAGACGGTGTATATATTCCGGCATGCGGTGTACGTACTCCGCCCGCAGACGGTGTATATATTCCGGCAGGCGGTGTACGTACTCCGCCGTTAGGCGGTGTACATATTCCGGCAAGCGGTGTACGTACTCCGCCGGCAGGCGGTGTATATATTCCGGCAAGCGGTGTACGTATTCCGCCGGCAGGCGGTGTATATATTCCGGCAGGCGGTGTATATATTCCGGCAGGCGGTGTATATATTTCGGTAAGCGGTGTACGTACTCCGCCTGGAGGCGGTGTATATATTTCGGTAAGCGGTGTACGTACTCCGCCGGCAGGCGGTGTATATATTCCGGCAGGCGGTGTACGTACTCCGCCGGCAGGCGGTGTATATATTCCTGCAGGCGGTGTATATATTCCGGCAGGCGGTGTATATATTTCGGTAAGCGGTGTACGTACTCCGCCTGCAGGCGGTGTATATATTCCGGCAGGCGGTGTACGTACTCCGCCGGCAGGCGGTGTATATATTCCGGAAGGCGGTGTATATATTCCGGCAGGCGGTGTACGTACTCTGCCGGCAGGCGGTGTATATATTCCGGCAGGCGGTGTATATATTTCGGTAAGCGGTGTACGTACTCCGCCGGCAGGCGGTGTATATATTCCTGCAGGCGGTGTATATATTCCGGCAGGCGGTGTATATATTTCGGTAATCGGTGTACGTACTCCGCCTGCAGGCGGTGTATATATTTCGGTAAGCGGTGTACGAAACGAGACGCGCGCGCTAACATAAGCACGTGACCTCACCGGTTTAACATTGTGACGTCATAAATAAACTATTAAAAATCGCGGATTCACATTGCTACGCCTATAGAATGGCACGGCAACACGTACAGAGCGGTTTCGCGAATATTGGAAGAGGGACAATTTGTGACCAGGACAAATTGTCCCAGGACAAATTGTCCCAGGACAAATTGTCAAAGGACAAATTGTGCCAGGACCAATTGTCCCCAGGACAAATTCACCAAGGACAAATTGTCCCCAGGACAAATTGTCCCAGGATAAATTGTCCCCAGGACAAATTGTCCCTGGATAAATTGTCCCCAGAACAAATTGTCCGAGGACAAATTGTCTTTAGGACAAATTCTCCCCAGGACAAATTGTCCCAGGACAAATTGCCCCAGGAGAAATTGTCCCCAGGACAAATTGTCCCAGGACAAATTCTCCCAAAAAATACATCGAAATTACACGGGGTTAGCCAACGGGTATCTCCTGTAATAAATTACAGCGAAATTACAGGGGGTTAGCCAACGGGTCTCTCCTGTAATAAATTACAGCGAACTTACACGGGCTAGCTAAGGCCCTGAAGATAAACTTGAGAGCCTAAACTTTGATTCTAAGGTCCTGAAGATAAAGTTGAGGTCCTAAACTTTGATTCTAAGGACCTGAAGATAAAGTTGAGGGCCTAAACTTTGATTCTTAGGCCCTGAAGATAAAGTTGAATGCCTAAACTTTGATTCTAAGGGCCTGAAGATAAAGTTGAGGGCCTAAACTCCGATTCTAAGGACCTGAAGATAAAGTTGAGAGACTAAACTTTTATTCTAAGGGCCTGAAGATAAAGTTGAGAGACTAAACTTTGATTCTAAGGACCTGAAGATAAAGTTGAGGGCCTAAAAATTGATTCTAAGGCCCTGAAGATAAAGATGAGGGCATAAACTTCGATTGTAAGGCCCTGAAGATAAAGATGAGGGCCTAAACTTTGATTCTAAGGCCCTGAAGATAAAGTTGAGGGCATAAACTTCGATTTTAAGGTTCTGAAGATAAAGATGAGGGCCTAAACTTTGATTCTAAGGTCATAAAGATAAAGTTGAGGGCCCAAAGGGTCTCTCCTGTAATAAATTACAGCGAAATTACAGGGGCTAGCCAAAGGGTCTCTCCTGTAATAAACTACAGCGAAATTACAGGGGGTTAGCCAACTGGTCTCTCCTGTAATAAACTACAGCGAAAGTACAGGGGCTAGCCAAAGGGTCTCTCCTGTAATAAACTACAGCGAAATTACACGGGGTTAGCCAACGGGTATCTCCTGTAATAAATTGCAGCGAAATTACAGGGGGTTAGCCAACGGGTCTCTCCTGTAATAAATTACAGCGAACTTACACGGGCTAGCTAAGGCCCTGAAGATAAAGTTGAGAGCCAAAACTTTCATTCTAAGGACCTGAAGATAAAGTTGAGGGCCTAAACTTTGATTCTAAGGCCATGAAGATAAAGTTGAGGTCCTAAACTTTGATTCTAAGGACCTGAAGATAAAGTTGAGGGCCTAAACTTTGATTCTAAGGAGCTAAAGATAAAGTTGAGGGCCTAAACTCTAATTCTAAGACCCTGAAGATAAAGTTGAAGGCCCAAACATTGATTCTAAGGGCCTGAAGGTAAAGGTCATGGCCAAAACTCTGATTCTAAGAACCTGAAGATAAAGTTGAGGGCCTAAATTTTGATTCTAAGAGCCTGAAGATAAAGTTGATGGCCTAAACATTGATTCTAAGGTCCTGAAGATAAAGTTGAGGGCCTAAACTTTGATTCTAAGGCAATGAAGATAAAGTTGAACGCCTAAACTTTGATTCTAAGGGCCTGAAGATAAAGTTAAGGGCCTAAACTCCGATTCTAAGGACCTGAAGATAAAGTTCAGAGACTAAACTTTGATTCTAAGGACCTGAAGATAAAGTTGAGGGCCTAAACTTTGATTCTAGGGACCTGAAGATGAAGTTGAGGGCCTAAATTTTGATTCTAAGGCCCTGAAGATAAAGTTGAGGGCCTAGACTTTGATTCTAAGGCCCTGAAGATACAGTTGAAGGCCTAAACTTTGATTCTAAGGCCTTGAAGAGAAATTTGAAGGCCCAAACTTTGATTCTAAGGGTCTGAAGATAAAGTTCAGGGCCAAAACTCTGATTATAAGGACCTGAAGATAAAGTTGAGAGACTAAACTTTGATTCTAAGGACCTGAAGATAAAGTTGAGGGCCTAGACTTTGATTCTAAGGCCCTGAAGATAAAGTTGATGGCCTAAACTTTGATTCTAAGGCCGTGAAGATAAAGTTGAGGGCCTAGACTTTGATTCTAAGGCCCTGAAGATAAAGTTGAAGGCCTAAACTTTGATTCTAAGGCCCTGAAGAGAAATTTGAAGGCCCAAACTTTGATTCTAAGGGTCTGAAGTTAAAGTTCAGAGCCAAAACTCTGATTCTAAGGACCTGAAGATAAAGTTGAGGGCCCAAACTTCGATTTTAAGGTTCTGAAGATAAAGATGAGGGCCTAAACTTTGATTCTAAGGTCCTAAAGATAAAGTTAAGGGCTTAAACTTTGATTCTAAAGAGCTAAAGATAAAGTTGAGGGCCTAAACTCTGTTTCTAAGGCCCTGAAGATAAAGTTGAGGGCCTAAACTTCGATTCTAAGGCATTGAAGATAAAGTTGAGGGCCCAACGGGTCTCTCCTGTAATAAATTACAGCGAAATTCCAGGGGTTAGCCAAAGGGTCTCTCCTGTAATAAATTAGAGCGAAACTACAGGGGCTAGCCAAAGGGTCTCTCCTGTAATAAATTACAGCGAAATTACAGGGGCTAGCCAAAGTGTATCTCCTGTAATAAACTACAGCGAAATTACAGGGGGTTAGCCAACGGGTCTCTCCTGTAATAAACTACAGCGAAAGTACAGGGGCTAGCCAAAGGGTCTCTCCTGTAATAAATTAGAGCGAAATTACAGGGGCTAGCTAAAGGGTCTCTCCTGTAATAAACTACAGCGAAATTACAGGAGGCTAGCCAACGGGTGTCTCCTGTAATAAATTACAGCGAAATTACAGGGGGTTAGCCAACGGGTCTCTCCTGTAATAAATTACAGCGAATTAACAGGGGGTTAGCCAACGGGTCTCTCCTGTAATAAATTACAGCCAAATTAAAGAGGCTAGCCAACGGGTCTCTCCTGTAATAAATTACAGCGAAAATACAGGGGGTTAGTAAACGGGTCTCTCCTGTAATAAATTACAGCGAAATTACTGGGGCTAGCCAAAGGGTCTCTCCTGTAATAAATTACAGCGAAATTACAGGGGGTTAGTAAACGGGTATATCCTGTAATAAATTACAGCGAATTTACAGGGGGTTAGCCAACGGGTCTTTCCTGTAATAAATTACAGCGAAATTACAGGGGCTAGCAAAAGGGTCTCTCCTGTAATAAATTACAGCGAACTGACAGGGGCTAGCCAACGGGTCTCTCCTGCAATAAATTACAGCGAAGTTACAGGGGGCTAGCCAACGGGTCTCTCATGTAATAAATTACAGCGAATTTAAAGGGGCTAGCCAAAGGGTCTCTTCTGTAATAAATTACAGCGAAATTAAAGGGGGTTAGCCAACGGGTCTCTCCTGTAATAAATTACAGCGAAATTACAGGGGGTTAGCAAACGGGTATTTTCTGTAATAAATTACAGCGAATTCACAGGGGGCTAGCCAACGGGTCTCTCCTGTAATAAACTACAGCGAAATTACAGGGGGTTAGCAAACGGGTCACTCCTGTAATAAACTACAGCGAAATTACAGGAGGCTAGCCAACGGGTGTCTCCTGTAATAAATTACAGCGAAATTACAGGGGGTTAGCCAACGGGTCTCTCCTGTAATAAACTACAGCGAAATTACAGGGGGTTAGCCAACGGGTCTCTCCTGTAATAAACTACAGCGAAATTACAGGGGCTAGCCAACGGGTCTCTCCTGTAATAAATTACAGCGAATTTACAGGGGGTTAGTAAACGGGTCTCTCCTGTAATAAATTACAGCGAAATTACAGGGGTTAGCAAACGGGTCTCTCCTGTAATAAATTACAGCGAAAAAACTGGGGCTAGCCAAAGGGTCTCTCCTGTAATAAAATACAGCGAATTTACAGGGGCTAGCAAAAGGGTCTCTCCTGTAATAAATTACAGCGAACTTACAGGGGCTAGCTAAAGGGTCTGTCCTGTAAAAAACTACAGCGAAATTACAGGAGGCTAGCCAACGGGTGTCTCCTGCAATAAATTACAGCGAAATTACAGGGGGTTAGCCAACGGGTCTCTGCTGTAATAAATTACAGCGAATTAACAGGGGGTTAGCCAACGGGTCTCCCCTGTAATAAATTACAGCCAAATTAAAGAGGCTAGCCAACGGGTCTCTCCTGTAATAAACTACAGCGAAATTACAGGGGCTAGCCAACGGGTCTCTCCTGTAATAAATTACAGCGAATTTACAGGGGGTTAGTAAACGGGTCTCTCTTGTAATAAATTACAGCGAAATTACAGGGGGTTAGCAAACGGGTCTCTCCTGTAATAAATTACAGCGAAATTACTGGGGCTAGCCAAAGGGTCTCTCCTGTAATAAATTACAGCGAATTTACAGGGGGTTAGTAAACGGGTATCTCCTGTAATAAATTACAGCGAATTTACAGGGGGTTAGCCAACGGGTCTTTCCTGTAATAAATTACAGCGAAATTACAGGGGCTAGCCAACGGGTCTCTCCTGGAATAAATTACAGCGAAATTACAGGGGCTAGCAAAAGGGTCTCTCCTGTAATAAATTACAGCGAACTTACAGGGGCTAGCCAACGGGTCTCCCCTGCAATAAATTACAGCGAAGTTACAGGGGGCTAGCCAACGGGTCTCTCATGTAATAAATTACAGCGAATTTACAGGGGCTAGCCAACGGGTCTCTTCTGTAATAAATTACAGCGAAATTAAAGGGGGTTAGCCAACGGGTCTCTCCTGTAATAAATTACAGCGAAATTACAGGGGGTTAGCAAACGGGTCTCTCCTGTAATAAATTACAGCCAAATTAAAGAGGCTAGCCAACGGGTCTCTCCTGTAATAAACTACAACGAAATTACAGGGGGTTAGCCAACTGGTCTCTCCTGTAATAAACTACAGCGAAAGTACAGGGGCTAGCCAAAGGGTCTCTCCTGTAATAAACTACAGCGAAATTACAGGAGGTTAGCCAACGGGTCTCTCCTGTAATAAATTACAGCGAACTTACACGGGCTAGCTAAGGCCCTGAAGATAAAGTTGAGAGCCAAAACTTTCATTCTAAGGACCTGAAGATAAAGTTGAGGGCCTAAACTTTGATTCTAAGGCCATGAAGATAAAGTTGAGGTCCTAAACTTTGATTCTAAGGACCTGAAGATAAAGTTGAGGGCCTAAACTTTGATTCTAAGGAGCTAAAGATAAAGTTGAGGGCCTAAACTCTAATTCTAAGACCCTGAAGATAAAGTTGAAGGCCCAAACATCGATTCTAAGGGCATGAAGATAAAGGTCATGGCCAAAACTCTGATTCTAAGAACCTGAAGATAAAGTTGAGGGCCTAAATTTTGATTCTAAGAGCCTGAAGATAAAGTTGATGGCCTAAACATTGATTCTAAGGTCCTGAAGATAAAGTTGAGGGCCTAAACTTTGATTCTAAGGCCCTGAAGATAAAGTTGAACGACTAAACTTTGATTCTAAGGGCCTGAAGATAAAGTTAAGGGCCTAAACTCCGATTCTAAGGACCTGAAGATAAAGTTGAGAGACTAAACTTTAATTCTAGGGACCTGAAGATGAAGTTGAGGGCCTAAATTTTGATTCTAAGGCCCTGAAGATAAAGTTGAGGGCCTAGACTTTGATTCTAAGGCCCTGAAGATACAGTTGAAGGCCTAAACTTTGATTCTAAGGCCTTGAAGAGAAATTTGAAGGCCCAAACTTTGATTCTAAGGGTCTGAAGATAAAGTTCAGGGCCAAAACTCTGATTATAAGGACCTGAAGATAAAGTTGAGAGACTAAACTTTGATTCTAATGACCTGAAGATAAAGTTGAAGGCCTAGACTTTGATTCTAAGGCCCTGAAGATAAAGTTGATGGCCTAAACTTTGATTCTAAGAGCCTGAAGATAAAGTTGAGGGCCTAAACTTTTATTCTAAGGGCCTGAAGATAAAGTTGAGGGCCTTGACTTTGATTCTAAGGGCCTGAAGATAAAGTTGAGGGCCTAAACTCTGATTCTAAGGCCCTGAAGATAAAGTTGAGAGACTAAACTTTGATTCTAAAAACCTCAAGATAAAGTTGAGGGCCTAAACTTTGATTCTAAGGACCTGAAGATAAAGTTGATGGCCTAAACTTTGATTCTAAGAGCCTGAAGATAAAGTTGAGGGCCTAAACTTTTATTCTAAGAGCCTGAAGATAAAGTTGAGGGCCTAGACTTTGATTCTAAGGACCTGAAGATAAAGTTGAGGGCCTAAACTCTGATTCTAAGGCCCTGAAGATAAAGTTGAACGCCTAAACTTTTATTCTAAGGGCCTGAAGATAAAGTTGAGGGCCTAGACTTTGATTCTAAGGCCCTGAAGATAAAGTTGAGGGCCTAAACTTTTATTCTAAGGGCCTGAAGATAAAGTTGAGGGCCTAGACTTTGATTCTAAGGACCTGAAGATAAAGTTGAGGGCCTAAACTCTGATTCTAAGGCCCTGAAGATAGAGTTGAACGCCTAAACTTTGATTCTAAGGGCCTGAAGATAAAGTTGAGGGCCTAAACTCCGATTCTAAGGACATGAAGATAAAGTTGAGAGACTAAACTTTGATTCTAAGGACCTGAAGATAAAGTTGAGGGCCTAAACTTTATTCTAAGGGCCTGAAGATAAAGTTGAGGGCCTAGACTTTGATTCTAAGGCCCTGAAGATAAAGTTGAGGGCCTAGACTTTGATTCTAAGGCCCTGAAGATAAAGTTGAAGGCCCAAACTTTGATTCTAAGGGTCTGAAGTTAAAGTTCAGGGCCAAAACTCTGATTCTAAGAACCTGAAGATAAAGTTGAAGGTCTAAACTTTGATTCTAACGGTCTGAAGTTAAAGTTGAGGGTCAAAACTCTGATTCTAAGGACCTGAAGATAAAGTTGAGGGCCTAAACTTTGATTCTAAGGATTTGAAGATAAAGTTGAGGGCCTAAACTTTGATTCTAGGGACATGAAGATAAAGTTGAGGGCCTAAATTTTGATTCTAAGGCATTGAAGATAAAGTTGAGGGCCTAAACTTTGATTCCGGCAGTCGGTGTATATATTCCGGCAGGCGGTGTATATATTCCGGCAGGCGGTGTATATATTCCGGCAGGCGGTGTACGTACTCCGCCGGCAGGCGGTGTATATATTCCGGCAGGCGGTGTATATATTCCGGCAGGCGGTGTACGTACTCCGCCGGCAGGCGGTGTATATATTCCGGCAAGCGGTGTATATATTCCGGCAGGCGGTGTACCTACTCCGCCGGCAGGCGGTGTATATATTCCGGCAAGCGGTGTATATATTCCGGCAGGCGGTGTACGTACTCCGCCGGCAGGCGGTGTATATATTCCGGCAGGCGGTGTATATATTCCGGCAGGCGGTGTACGTACTCCGCCGGCAGGCGGTGTATATATTCCGGCAGGCGGTGTACGTACTCCGCCGGCAGGCGGTGTATATATTCCGGCAGGAGGTGTATATATTCCGGCAGGCGGTGAACGTACTCCGCCGGCAGGCGGTGTATATATTCTGGCAAGCGGTGTACGTACTCCGCCGGCAGGCGGTGTATATATTCCGGCAAGCGGTGTACGTACTCCGCCGGCAGGCGCTGTATATATTCCGGCATGCGGTGTACGTACTCCGCCGGCAGGCGGTGTATATATTCCGGCAAGCGGTGTACGTACTCCGCCGGCAGGCGGTGTATATATTCCGGCAGACGGTGTATATATTCCGGCATGCGGTGTACGTACTCCGCCGGCAGGCGGTGTATATATTCCGGCATGCGGTGTACGTACTCCGCCGGCAGGCGGTGTATATATTCCGGCAAGCGGTGTACGTACTCCGCCGGCAGGCGGTGTATATATTCCGGCAAGCGGTGTACGTACTCCGCCGGCAGGCGGTGTATATATTCCGGCAGGCGGTGTATATATTCCGGCAAGTGGTGTACGTACTCCGCCGGCAGGCGGTGTATATATTCCGGCAAGCGGTGTACGTACTCCGCCGGCAGGCGGTGTATATATTCCGGCAGGCGGTGTATATATTCCGGCAAGCGGTGTACGTACTCCGCCTGTAGGCGGTGAGCGGTGTACGTACTCCGCCGGAAGGCGGTGTATATATTCCGGCAGGCGGTGTATATATTTCGGTAAGCGGTGTACGTACTCCGCCGGCAGGCGGTGTATATATTCTGGCAAGCGGTGTACGTACTCCGCCCGCAGGCGGTGTATATATTCCGGCAAGTGGTGTACGTACTCCGCCAGCAGGCGGTGTATATATTCTGGCAGGCAGTGTACGTACTCCGCCAGCAGGCGGTGTATATATTCCGGAAAGCGGTGTACGTACTCCGCCAGCAGGCGGTGTAAGTACTCCGCCGACAGGCGGTGTATATATTCCGGCAGGCGTGTATATATTCCGGCAGGCGGTGTACGTACTCCGCGGGCGACGAACGCTCTAAACTGCTTCGTAACTATCTACTACTTACCTTTTGACGTCGCTCGGACCTTCGCATCGTCGAGAACGAGCCAGAAACCGTGTTTCTTCGAAACGAGACGCGCGCGCTAACATAAGCACGTGACCTCACCGGTTTAACATTGTGACGTCATAAATAAACTATTAAAAATCGCGGATTCACATTGCTACGCCTATAGAATGGCACGGCAACACGTACAGAGCGGTTTCGCGAATATTGGAAGAGGGACAATTTGTGACAAGGACAAATTGTCCCAGGACAAATTGTCCCAGGACAAATTGTCCCAGGACAAATTGTGCCAGGACCAATTGTCCCCAGGACAAATTCACCAAGGACAAATTGTCCCCAGGACAAATTGTCCCAGGATAAATTGTCCCCAGGACAAATTGTCCCTGGATAAATTGTCCCCAGAACAAATTGTCCCAGGACAAATTGTCTTTAGGACAAATTGTCCCCAGGACAAATTGTCCCAGGACAAATTGCCCCAGGAGAAATTGTCCCCAGGACAAATTGTCCCAGGACAAATTCTCCAAAAAATTACATCCAAATTACACGGGGTTAGCCAACGGGTATCTCCTGTAATAAATTACAGCGAAATTACAGGGGGTTAGCCAACGGGTCTCTCCTGTAATAAATTACAGCGAACTTACACGGGCTAGCTAAGGCCCTGAAGATAAAGTTGAGAGCCTAAACTTTCATTCTAAGGACCTGAAGATAAAGTTGAGAGCCTAAACTTTGATTCTAAGGACCTGAAGATAAAGTTGAGGGCCTAAACTTTGATTCTAAGACCCTTAAGATAAAGTTGAAGGCCTAAACTTTGATTCTAAGGCCCTGAAGAGAAATTTGAAGGCCCAAACTTTGATTCTAAGGGTCTGAAGTTAAAGTTCAGAGCCAAAACTCTGATTCTAAGGACCTGAAGATAAAGTTGAGGGCCTAGACTTTGATTCTAAGGACCTGAAGATAAAGTTGAGGGCCTAAACTTTGATTCTAAGGCCCTGAAGATAAAGTTGAGGACCTAAACTTTGATTCTAAGGGCCTGAAGATAAAGCTGAGGTCCTAAACTTTGATTCTAAGGACCTGAAGATAAAGTTGAGGGCCTAAACTTTGATTCTAAGGAGCTAAAGATAAAGTTGAGGGCCTAAACTCTAATTCTAAGACCCTGAAGATAAAGTTGAAGGCCCAAACATTGATTCTAAGGGCCTGAAGATAAAGGTCATGGCCAAAACTCTGATTCTAAGGGACTGAAGATAAAGCTGAGGTCCTAAATTTTGATTCTAAGAGCCTGAAGATAAAGTTGAGGGCCTAAACTTTGATTCTAAGGACCTGAAGATAAGGTTGAGAGACTAAACTTTGATTCTAAGGGCCTGAAGATAAAGTTGAGGGCCTAAACTCCGATTCTAAGGACATGAAGATAAAGTTGAGAGGCTAAACTTTGATTCTAAGGACCTGAAGATAAAGTTGAGGGCCTAAACTTTGATTCTAAGGAGCTAAAGATAAAGTTGAGGGCCTAAACTCTAATTCTAAGACCCTGAAGATAAAGTTGAAGGCCCAAACATTGATTCTAAGGGCCTGAAGATAAAGGTCATGGCCAAAACTCTGATTCTAAGAACCTGAAGATAAAGTTGAGGGCCTAAATTTTGATTCTAAGAGCCTGAAGATAAAGTTGATGGCCTAAACATTGATTCTAAGGTCCTGAAGATAAAGTTGAGGGCCTAAACTTTGATTCCAAGGCCCTGAAGATAAAGTTGAACGCCTAAACTTTGATTCTAAGGGCCTGAAGATAAAGTTGAGGGCCTAAACTCCGATTCTAAGGACCTGAAGATAAAGTTGAGTGACTAAACTTTGATTCTAAGGACCTGAAGATAAAGTTGAGGGCCTAAACTTTGATTCTAGGGACCTGAAGATGAAGTTGAGGGCCTAAATTTTTGATTCTAAGGGCCTGAAGATAAAGTTGAGAGACTAAACTTTGATTCTAAGGACCTGAAGATAAAGTTGAGGGGCTAAACTTTGATTCTAAGGCCCTGAAGATAAAGTTGAACGCCTAAACTTTGATTCTAAGGCCCTGAAGATAAAGTTGAGGGCCTAAACTCCGATTCTAAGAACCTGAAGATAAAGTTGAGAGACTAAACTTTGATTCTAAGGACCTGAAGATAAAGTTGAGAGACTAAACTTTGATTCTAAGGACCTGAAGATAAAGTTGAGAGACTAAACTTATATTCTAAGGGCCTGAAGATAAAGTTGAGGGCCTAGACTTTGATTCTAAGGGCCTGAAGATAAAGTTGAGGGCCTAAACTCTGATTCTAAGGCCCTGAAGATAAAGTTGAACGCCTAAACTTTGATTCTAAGGGCCTGAAGATAAAGTTGAGGGCCTAAACTTTTATTCTAAGGGCCTGAAGATAAAGTTGAGGGCCTAGACTTTGATTCTAAGGACCTGAAGATAAAGTTGAGGGCCTAAACTCTGATTCTAAGGCCCTGAAGATAAAGTTGAGGGCCTAGACTTTGATTCTAAGGCCCTGAAGATAAAGTTGAAAGCCTAAACTTTGATTCTAAGGCCCTGAAAAGAAATTTGAAGGCCCAAACTTTAATTCTAACGGTCTGAAGTTAAAGTTCAGGGTCAAAACTCTGATTCTAAGGACCTGAAGATAAAGTTGAGGGCCTAAACTCTGATTCTAAGGACCTGAAGATAAAGTTGAGGGCCTAAAGTTTGATTCTAAGGATTTGAAGATAAAGTTGAGGGCCTAAACTTTGATTCTAGGGACATGAAGATAAAGTTGAGGGCCTAAACTTTGATTCCAAGGACCTGAAGATAAGTTGAGGGCCTAAAAATTGATTCTAAGGCCCTGAAGATAAAGTTGAGGGCATAAACTTCGATTCTAAGGCCCAGAAGATAAAGATGAGGGCCTAAACTTTGATTCTAAGGCCCTGAAGATAAAGTTGAGGGCATAAACTTCGATTTTAAGGTTCTGAAGATAAAGATGAGGGCATAAACTTTGATTCTAAGGTCCTAAAGATAAAGTTAAGGGCTTAAACTTTGATTCTAAGGAGCTAAAGATAAAGTTGAGGGCCTAAACTCTGTTTCTAAGGCCCTGAAGATAAAGTTGAGGGCCTAAACTTCGATTATAAGGATTTGAAGATAAAGTTGAGGGCCTAAACTTTGATTCTAGGGACATGAAGATAAAGTTGAGGGCCTAAACTTTGATTCCAAGGACCTGAAGATAAGTTGAGGGCCTAAAAATTGATTCTAAGGCCCTGAAGATAAAGTTGAGGGCATAAACTTCGATTCTAAGGCCCAGAAGATAAAGATGAGGGCCTAAACTTTGATTCTAAGGCCCTGAAGATAAAGTTGAGGGCATAAACTTCGATTTTAAGGTTCTGAAGATAAAGATGAGGGCCTAAACTTTGATTCTAAGGTCCTAAAGATAAAGTTAAGGGCTTAAACTTTGATTCTAAGGAGCTAAAGATAAAGTTGAGGGCCTAAACTCTGTTTCTAAGGCCCTGAAGATAAAGTTGAGGGCCTAAACTTCGATTCTAAGGCATTGAAGATAAAGTTGAGGGCCCAACGGGTCTCTCCTGTAATAAATTACAGTGAAATTACAGGGGTTAGCCAAAGGGTCTCTCCTGTAATAAATTAGAGCGAAACTACAGGGGCTAGCCAAAGGGTCTCTCCTGTAATAAATTACAGCGAAATTACAGGGGCTAGCCAAAGTGTATCTCCTGTAATAAACTACAGCGAAATTACAGGGGGTTAGCCAACGGGTCTCTCCTGTAATAAACTACAGCGAAAGTACAGGGGCTAGCCAAAGGGTCTCTCCTGTAATAAATTACAGCGAAATTACAGGGGCTAGCAAAAGGGTCTCTCCTGTAACAAATTACAGCGAACTTACAGGGGCTAGCTAAAGGGTCTCTCCTGTAATAAACTACAGCGAAATTACAGGGGGTTAGCAAACGGGTCTCTCCTGTAATAAACTACAGCGAAATTACAGGAGGATAGCCAACGGGTGTCTCCTGTAATAAATTACAGCGAAATTACAGGGGGCTAGCCAACGGGTCTTTCCTGTAATAAATTACAGCGAAATTACAGGGGCTAGCCAACGGGTCTCTCCTGTAATAAATTACAGCGAAATTACAGGGGCTAGCAAAAGGGTCTCTCCTGTAATAAATTACAGCGAACTTACAGGGGCTAGCTAAAGGGTCTCTCCTGTAATAAACTACAGCGAAATTACAGGGGGTTAGCAAACGGGTCTCTCCTGTAATAAACTACAGCGAAATTACAGGGGCTAGCTAAGGCCCTGAAGATAAACTTGAGAGCCTAAACTTTCATTCTAAGGACCTGAAGATAAAGTTGAGGGCCTAAACTTTGATTCTAAGGCCCTGAAGATAAAGTTGACGACTTAAACTTTGATTCTAAAGACCTGAAGAAAAAGTTGAGGGCCTAAACTCTAATTCTAAGACCCTGAAGATAAAGTTGAGGGCCTAAACTTTGATTCTAAGGGCCTGAAGATAAAGTTGAGGTCCTAAACTTTGATTCTAAGGACCTGAAGATAAAGTTGAGGGCCTAAACTTTGATTCTAAGGAGCTAAAGATAAAGTTGAGGGCCTAAACTCTAATTCTAAGACCCTGAAGATAAAGTTGAGGTCCTAAACTTTGATTCTAAGGACCTGAAGATAAAGTTGAGGGCCTAAACTTTGATTCTAAGGAGCTAAAGATAAAGTTGAAAGCCTAAACTTTGATTCTAGGGACCTGAAGATGAAGTTGAGGGCCTAAATTTTTGATTCTAAGGGCCTGAAGATAAAGTTGAGAGACTAAACTTTGATTCTAAGGACCTGAAGATAAAGTTGAGGGGCTAAACTTTGATTCTAAGGCCCTGAAGATAAAGTTGAACGCCTAAACTTTGATTCTAAGGCCCTGAAGATAAAGTTGAGGGCCTAAACTCCGATTCTAAGAACCTGAAGATAAAGTTGAGAGACTAAACTTTGATTCTAAGGACCTGAAGATAAAGTTGAGAGACTAAACTTTGATTCTAAGGACCTGAAGATAAAGTTGAGAGACTAAACTTATATTCTAAGGGCCTGAAGATAAAGTTGAGGGCCTAGACTTTGATTCTAAGGGCCTGAAGATAAAGTTGAGGGCCTAAACTCTGATTCTAAGGCCCTGAAGATAAAGTTGAACGCCTAAACTTTGATTCTAAGGGCCTGAAGATAAAGTTGAGGGCCTAAACTTTTATTCTAAGGGCCTGAAGATAAAGTTGAGGGCCTAGACTTTGATTCTAAGGACCTGAAGATAAAGTTGAGGGCCTAAACTCTGATTCTAAGGCCCTGAAGATAAAGTTGAGGGCCTAGACTTTGATTCTAAGGCCCTGAAGATAAAGTTGAAAGCCTAAACTTTGATTCTAAGGCCCTGAAAAGAAATTTGAAGGCCCAAACTTTAATTCTAACGGTCTGAAGTTAAAGTTCAGGGTCAAAACTCTGATTCTAAGGACCTGAAGATAAAGTTGAGGGCCTAAACTCTGATTCTAAGGACCTGAAGATAAAGTTGAGGGCCTAAAGTTTGATTCTAAGGATTTGAAGATAAAGTTGAGGGCCTAAACTTTGATTCTAGGGACATGAAGATAAAGTTGAGGGCCTAAACTTTGATTCCAAGGACCTGAAGATAAGTTGAGGGCCTAAAAATTGATTCTAAGGCCCTGAAGATAAAGTTGAGGGCATAAACTTCGATTCTAAGGCCCAGAAGATAAAGATGAGGGCCTAAACTTTGATTCTAAGGCCCTGAAGATAAAGTTGAGGGCATAAACTTCGATTTTAAGGTTCTGAAGATAAAGATGAGGGCATAAACTTTGATTCTAAGGTCTTAAAGATAAAGTTAAGGGCTTAAACTTTGATTCTAAGGAGCTAAAGATAAAGTTGAGGGCCTAAACTCTGTTTCTAAGGCCCTGAAGATAAAGTTGAGGGCCTAAACTTCGATTCTAAGGATTTGAAGATAAAGTTGAGGGCCTAAACTTTGATTCTAGGGACATGAAGATAAAGTTGAGGGCCTAAACTTTGATTCCAAGGACCTGAAGATAAGTTGAGGGCCTAAAAATTGATTCTAAGGCCCTGAAGATAAAGTTGAGGGCATAAACTTCGATTCTAAGGCCCAGAAGATAAAGATGAGGGCCTAAACTTTGATTCTAAGGCCCTGAAGATAAAGTTGAGGGCATAAACTTCGATTTTAAGGTTCTGAAGATAAAGATGAGGGCCTAAACTTTGATTCTAAGGTCCTAAAGATAAAGTTAAGGGCTTAAACTTTGATTCTAAGGAGCTAAAGATAAAGTTGAGGGCCTAAACTCTGTTTCTAAGGCCCTGAAGATAAAGTTGAGGGCCTAAACTTCGATTCTAAGGCATTGAAGATAAAGTTGAGGGCCCAACGGGTCTCTCCTGTAATAAATTACAGTGAAATTACAGGGGTTAGCCAAAGGGTCTCTCCTGTAATAAATTACAGCGAAATTACAGGGGCTAGCCAAAGTGTATCTCCTGTAATAAACTACAGCGAAATTACAGGGGGTTAGCCAACGGGTCTCTCCTGTAATAAACTACAGCGAAAGTACAGGGGCTAGCCAAAGGGTCTCTCCTGTAATAAATTACAGCGAAATTACAGGAACTAGCTAAAGGGTCTCTCCTGTAATAAACTACAGCGAAATTACAGGGGGTTAGCAAACGGGTCTCTCCTGTAATAAACTACAGCGAAATTACAGGAGGATAGCCAACGGGTGTCTCCTGTAATAAATTACAGCGAAATTACAGGGGGCTAGCCAACGGGTCTTTCCTGTAATAAATTACAGCGAAATTACAGGGGCTAGCCAACGGGTCTCTCCTGTAATAAATTACAGCGAAATTACAGGGGCTAGCAAAAGGGTCTCTCCTGTAATAAATTACAGCGAACTTACAGGGGCTAGCTAAAGGGTCTCTCCTGTAATAAACTACAGCGAAATTACAGGGGGTTAGCAAACGGGTCTCTCCTGTAATAAACTACAGCGAAATTACAGGAGGATAGCCAACGGGTGTCTCCTGTAATAAATTACAGCGAAATTACAGGGGGCTAGCCAACGGGTCTTTCCTGTAATAAATTACAGCGAAATTACAGGGGCTAGCCAACGGGTCTCTCCTGTAATAAATTACAGCGAAATTACAGGGGCTAGCAAAAGGGTCTCTCCTGTAATAAATTACAGCGAACTTACAGGGGCTAGCTAAAGGGTCTCTCCTGTAATAAACTACAGCGAAATTACAGGGGGTTAGCAAACGGGTCTCTCCTGTAATAAACTACAGCGAAATTACAGGGGCTAGCTAAGGCCCTGAAGATAAAGTTGAGAGCCTAAACTTTCATTCTAAGGACCTGAAGATAAAGTTGAGGGCCTAAACTTTGATTCTAAGGCCCTGAAGATAAAGTTGACGACCTAAACTTTGATTCTAAGGACCTGAAGAAAAAGTTGAGGGCCTAAACTCTAATTCTAAGACCCTGAAGATAAAGTTGAGGGCCTAAACTTTGATTCTAAGGGCCTGAAGATAAAGTTGAGGTCCTAAACTTTGATTCTAAGGACCTGAAGATAAAGTTGAGGGCCTAAACTTTGATTCTAAGGAGCTAAAGATAAAGTTGAGGGCCTAAACTCTAATTCTAAGACCCTGAAGATAAAGTTGAAGGCCTAAACATTGATTCTAAGGGCCTGAAGATAAAGGTCATGGCCAAAACTCTGATTCTAAGGACCTGAAGATAAAGTTGAGGGCCTAAACTTTGATTCTAAGGACCTGAAGATAAAGTTGAGGGCATAAACTTCGATTCTAAGGCCCAGAAGATAAAGATGAGGGCCTAAACTTTGATTCTAAGGCCCTGAAGATAAAGTTGAGGGCATAAACTTCGATTTTAAGGTTCTGAAGATAAAGATGAGGGCCTAAACTTTGATTCTAAGGTCCTAAAGATAAAGTTAAGGGCTTAAACTTTGATTCTAAGGAGCTAAAGATAAAGTTGCGGGCCTAAACTCTGTTTCTAAGGCCCTGAAGATAAAGTTGAGGGCCTAAACTTCGATTCTAAGGCATTGAAGATAAAGTTGAGGGCCCAACGGGTCTCTCCTGTAATAAATTACAGCGAAATTACAGGGGCTAGCCAAAGGGTCTCTCCTGTAATAAACTACAGCGAAATTACAGGGGGTTAGCAAACGGGTCTCTCCTGTAATAAATTACAGCAAAATTACTGGGGCTAGCCAAAGGGTCTCTCCTGTAATAAATTACAGCGAATTTACAGGGGGTTAGTAAACGGGTATCTCCTGTAATAAATTACAGCGAATTTACAGGGGGTTAGCCAACGGGTCTCTCCTGTAATAAATTACAGCGAAATTACAGGGGGTTAGCAAACAAGTCTCTCCTGTAATAAATTACAGCGAAATTACAGGGGGCTAGCCAACGGGTATCTCCTGTAATAAATTACAGCGAAATTACAGAGGCTAGCTAACGGGTATCTCCTGTAATAAATTACAGCGAATTTATAGGGGCTAGCCAATGGGTCTCTCCTGTAATAAACTACAGCGAAATTGCAGGGGGTTAGTCAACGGGTCTCTCCTGGAATAAATTACAGCCAACTTACAGGGGGCTAGCCAACGGGTCTCTCCTGTAAAAAGTTACAGCCAAATTACAGGGGGCTAGCCAACGGGTCTCTCCTGGAATAAATTACAGCGAAATTACAGGGGCTAGACAACGAGTCTATCCTAATAATAAATTACAGCGAAATTACACGGGGTTAGCCAACGGGTATCTCCTGTAATAAATTACAGCGAAATTACAGAGGCTAGCTAACGGGTATCTCCTGTAATAAATTACAGCGAATTTATAGGGGCTAGCCAATGGGTCTCTCCTGTAATAAACTACAGCGATATTGCAGGGGGTTAGTCAACGGGTCTCTCCTGGAATAAATTACAGCCAACTTACAGGGGGCTAGCCAACGGGTCTCTCCTGTAAAAAGTTACAGCCAAATTACAGGGGGCTAGCCAACGGGTCTCTCCTGGAATAAATTACAGCGAAATTACAGGGGCTAGACAACGGGTCTATCCTAATAATAAATTACAGCGAAATTACAGGGGGCTAGCTAACGGGTCTCTCCTGTAAGGACAAATTTTCCCAGGAAAAATTGTCCCAGGACAAATTGTCCCAGGACAAATTGTCCCTGGACAAATTGTCCCAGGACCAAATGTCCCAGGACAATTGTCCCCAAGACAACTCTACCTACATCACATACCTTTGCCCCCTCGATAGTCATCCTCCCTTCTGATTGCCTTCCCTTCCAATCCTCCTCTTCTCACTCGCATCCGTTGCTCGTATCATTCTTCCTTACGCTCTTACACATCTATAAAACGAATTAGAGACCCCTCAATAACTAAAACTCTACCTACATCACATACCATCGATCCCTTGATATTCCTTCTCCTCCCTGCCTGCTTGTTCCTCTTCTCCCTCGCGCCCCATCTCCTTGTCATTGTTCCTCCCATCCCTATGCCCCTAAGAAAACTAATTAGAAATATGTAACACAATTAGGAACCATTATATACCTATCAGTTTTGACTCTGCCCTAACATTGCCCCTATACACATTAACAAAGCCGCACAACTCATAAACAATTGCACGGCACTTATCTGACATCCTCCAGGAACACCCTGTTTACAAAAAGGGAGAAGGCAAAAGGCACAGGAGAAGGCAAAAGGCAAAGGGAGAAGGCAAAGGCAAAGGGAGAAGGCAAAAGGCAAAGGAAAAGGAAAAGGCAAAAGGCAAAGGGAGAAGGCAAAAGGCGAAGGGAGAAGGCAAAAGGCAAAGGGAGAAGGCATAAGGCAAAGGGAGAAGGAAAAAGGCAAAGGGAGAAGGCAAAAGGCAAAGGGAGAAGGCAAAAGGCAAAGGAGAAGGCAAAAGGCAAAGGAGAAAGCAAAAGGCAAAGGGAGAAGGCAAAAGGCATAGGAGAAGGACAAATTGTCCTAGGACAAATTGACCCCAGGACAAATTGTCCCCAGGACAAGTTGTCCCCACGACAAATTGTCCCCAGGACAAATTGTCGCAGGACAAATTGTCCCAAGACAAATTGTCCCAGGACAAATTGTCCCAGGACAAATTGTCCCAGGACAAAATCTCCCAGGACAAATTGTCCCCAAGACAAATTGTCCCAAAGACAAATTGTCCCAGGACAAATTGTCCCAGGACAAATTGTCCCAAGGACAAATTGTCCCAGGACAAATTGTTCAAGGACAAACTGTCCCCAGGACAAATTGTCCGCAGGACAAATTGTCCCAGGACAAATTGTCCCAAGACAAATTGTCCCAGGACAATTTGTCCTGGGGACAAATTGTACCCAGGACAAATTCTGAATAAATGCAGAATTAATTCTGAATAAATGCAGAATTAATTCTGAATTAATGCAGAATAAATGCGGAATTTATTCTGAATTAATGAAGAATTTATTCCGAATAAATGTAAAATTTATTCTGAATTAATGCAGAATTTATTAAGAATTAATTCAGAATTTATTCTGAATTAATGCAGAATTTATTCTGAATTAATTTAGAATTTATTCTGAATTAATGCAGAATTTATTCGGAACTAATGCCGAATTTATTCTGAATAAATGCGGAATTTAAACTAAATTAATGCAGAATTTATTCTGAATTAATGCAGAATTTATTCTGAATTAATGCAGAATTTATTCTGAATTAATGCAGAATTAATTCTGAATAAAAACAGAATTAATTCTGAATTAATGGAGAATAAAAGATCGTGAACTTACGTAGACAAGGTGCTTCAGCTTTCTTTTCAACATTCTATATTCTTTACGAGAGCTACGCTGCCATGAAGCATCCATGATCGTATGTAAGGTGAAGAAAACGACAGGCGCTCCGTCGTGAGTCGACGATACGTCGGCGATCGTTCTAAAAGATCGCTCGTACACCCCGAAACGCCATGACGACGAAAAACTTAGCAATAACCGTTCAGAACGTGAAGGAACACGACAAGAAGTCGATCAAGAACCTCAAACTCGCTCGCTAAGCGATGCACAGGAGACAAACGACGAGAAGGGCTTTTCGAGTGTAACGCGCGCTAAAACATCGCGAAAAAATCTCACATTCTCTGAATAAATAGAGAATTTATTCTGAATTAATTCAGAATTTATTCTGAATTAATTCAGAATTTATACTGAATTAATGTAGAATTAATGAAGAATTAATGAAGAATCTATTCTGCATTAATTCAGAATAAAATTCAGCATTAATTCAGAATAAAATCTGCATTAATTCAGAATAAATTCTGCATTAATTCAGAATAAATTCTGCATTAATTCAGAATAAATTCTGCATTAATTCAGAATTAATTCTGAATTAATGCAGATTTTATTCTGAATTATTGCAGAATTAATTCGGATAAAATGCAAAATAAATTCTAAATTAATGCAGAATAAATGCGGAATTTATTCTGAATAAATGCAAAATTTATTCTGAATTAATGCAGAATTTATTCTCAATTATTGAAGAATAAATGCGAAATTTATTCTCAATCAATTCAGAATTTATTCTGAATTAATGCATAAATTATTCTAGATTAATGCAGAATTTATTCTGAAATAATGCAGAATTTATTTTCAATTATTGCAGAATTATTTCTGAATAAATGCAGAATTAATTCTTAATTAATGCAGAATAAATCGGGAATTTATTCTGCATTAATGCAGAATTTATTCTGACTTAATGCAGAATTTATTCTGAATTAATGCAGAATTTATTCTAAATTAATGCAGAATTTATTCTCAATTAATGGAGAAATTATTCTAGATTAATGCAGAATTTATTCTGAATTAATGCAGAATTTATTCTCAATTAATGTAGAATTAATTCTGAATAACGGATATCTCATGCAATAAATTACAGCGAAATTACAGGGGTTAGCCAACGGGTCTCTCCTGTAATAAATTACAGCGAAATTACAGGGGGTTAGCCACCGGGTTTCTCCTGTAATAAATTACAGCGAAATTACAAAGGGGTTAGCCAACGGGTCTCTACTGTAATAAATTACAGCGAAATTACAGGGGCTAGACAACGGGTCTCTCCTGTAATAAATTACAGCGAAATTACAGGGGGTTAGCCAACGGGTTTCTCCTGTAATAAATTACAGCGAAATTACAGGGGGTTAGCCAACGGGTCTCTCCTGTAATAAATTACAGCGAAATTACAGGGGTTAGCTAACGGGTTTCTCCTGTAATAAATTAAGGCGAAATTAAAGGGGGTTAGCCAACGGGTCTCTCCTGTAATAAATTACAGCGAAATTACAGGGGGTTAGCCAACGCGTATCTCCTGTAATAAATTACAGCGAAATTACAGGGGGCTAGCAAACGGGTATCTCCTGTAATAAATTACAGCGAAATTACAGGGGGTTAGCCAACGGGTTTCTCCTGTAATAAATTACAGCGAAATTACAGGGGCTAGCCAACGGGTCTCTTCTGTAATAAATTACAGCGAATTTACAGGGGGCTAGCCAGTGGGTCTCTCCTGGAATAAATTACAGCCAACTTACAGGGGGCTAGCCAACGGGTCTCTCCTGTAAAAAGTTACAGCCAAATTACACGGGGCTAGCCAACGGGTCTCTCCTGGAATAAATTACAGCGAAATTACAGGGGCTAGACAGCGGGTCTATCCTAATAATAAATTACAGCGAAATTACACGGGGTTAGCCAACGGGTATCTCCTGTAATAAATTGCAGCGAAATTACAGGGGGTTAGCCAACGGGTCTCTCCTTTAATAAATTACAGCGAACTTACACGGGCTAGCTAAGGCCCTGAAGATAAAGTTGAGAGCCTAAACTTTTATTCTAAGGACCTGAAGATAAAGCTGAGGGCCTAAACTTTGATTCTAAGGGCCTGAAGATAAAGTTGAGGTCCTAAACTTTGCTTCTAAGGACCTGAAGATAAAGTTGAGGGCCTAAACTCTAATTCTAAGACCCTGAAGATAAAGTTGAAGGCCCAAACATTGATTCTAAGGGCCTGAAGATAAAGGTCATGGCCAAAACTCTGATTCTAAGGACCTTAAGATAAAGTTGAGGGCCTAAATTTTGATTCTAAGAGCCTGAAGATAAAGTTGACGGCCTAAACTTTGATTCTAAGGAGCTGAAGATAAAGTTGAGAGACTAAACTTTGATTCTAAGGGCCTGAAGATAAAGTTGAGGTCCTAAACTTTGATTCTAAGGACCTGAAGATAAAGTTGAGGGCCTAAACTTTGATTCCGGCAGGCGGTGTACGTACTCCGCCGCCAGGCGGTGTATATATTCCGGCAGTCGGTGTATATATTCCGGCAGGCGGTGTATGTACTCCGCCGGCAGGCGGTGTATATATTCTGGCAAGCGGTGTACGTACTCCGCCGGCAGGCGGTGTATATATTCCGGCAGGCGGTGTATATATTCCGGCAGGCGGTGTATATATTCCGGTAAGCGGTGTACGTACTCCGCCGGCAGGCGGTGTATATATTCCGGCATGCGGTGTACGTACTACGCCGGCAGACGGTGTATATATTCCGGCAAGCGGTGTACGTACTCCGCCGGCAGGCGGTGTATATATTCCGGCATGCGGTGTACGTACTCCGCCGGCAGGCGGTGTACATATTCCGGCAGACGGTGTATATATTCCGGCATGCGGTGTACGTACTCCGCAGGCAGGCGGTGTATATATTCCGGCATGCGGTGTACGTACTCCGCCGGCAGGCGGTGTATATATTCCGGCAAGCGGTGTACGTACTCCGCCGGCAGGCGGTGTATATATTCCGGCAAGCGGTGTACGTACTCCGCCGGCAGGCGGTGTATATATTCCGGCAGGCGGTGTACGTACTCCGCCGGAAGCCGGTGTATATATTCCGGCAGGCGGTGTACGTACTCCGCCGGCAGGCGGTGTATATATTCCGGCAAGCGGTGTACGTACTCCGCCGGCAGGCGGTGTATATATTCCGGCAAGCGGTGTACGTACTCCGCCGGCAGGCGGTGTATATATTCCGGCAGGCGGTGTACGTACTCCGCCGGCAGGCGGTGTATATATTCCGGCAAGCGGTGTACGTACTCCGCCCGCAGGCGGTGTATATATTCCGGCAGGCGGTGTACGTACTCCGCCGGTAGGCGGTGTATATATTCCGGCAAGCGGTGTACGTACTCCGCCGGCAGGCGGTCTATATATTCCGGCAAGCGGTGTACGTATTCCGCCGGCAGGCGGTGTATATATTCCGGCAGGCGGTGTACGTACTCCGCCGGCAGGCGGTGTATATATTCCTGCAGGCGGTGTATATATTCCGGCAGGCGGTGTATATATTTCGGTAAGCGGTGTACGTACTCCGCCGGCAGGCGGTATATATATTCCGGCAGACGGCGTACGTACTCCGCCGGCAGACGGTGTAACTACTCCGCCGGCAGGCGGTGTATATATTCCGGCAAGAGGTGTATATATTCCGGCAGGCGGCGTACGTACTCCGCCGGCAGGCGGTGTATATATTCCGGCAGGCGGTGTATATATTCCGGCAGGCGGTGTATATATTCCGGCAGACGGTGTACGTACTCCGCCGGCAGACGGTGTACGTACTCCGGCAAGTTGAGGGCCTAAATTTTGATTCTAAGGACCTGAAGATAAAGTTGAGGGCCTAAACTCAGATTCTAAGGCCCTGAAGATAAATGTTGAAGGCCTAAACTTTGATTCTAAGGCCCTGAAGAGAAATTTGAAGGCCCAAACTTTGATTCTAAGGGTCTGAAGTTAAAGTTCAGGGCCAAAACTCTGATTCTAAGAACCTGAAGATAAAGTTGAAGGTCTAAACTTTGATTCTAAGGTCCTAAAGATAAAGTTAAGGGCTTAAACTTTGATTCTAAGGAGCTAAAGATAAAGTTGAGGGCCTAAACTCTGTTTCTAAGGCCCTGAAGATAAAGTTGAGGGCTTAAACTTCGATTCTAAGGCATTGAAGATAAAGTTGAGGGCCCAACGGGTCTCTCCTGTAATAAATTACAGCGAAATTACAGGGGTTAGCCAAAGGGTATCTCCTGTAATAAATTAGAGCGAAACTACAGGGGCTAGCCAAAGGGTCTCTCCTGTAATAAATTACAGCGAACTTACAGGGGCTAGCAAAAGGGTCTCTCCTGTAATAAATTACAGCGAAATTACAGGGGGTTAGCAAACGGGTCTCTCCTGTAATAAATTACAGCGAAATTACAGGGGCTAGCAAAAGGGTCTCTCCTGTAATAAATTACAGCGAACTTACAGGGGCTAGCTAAAGGGTCTGTCCTGTAATAAACTACAGCGAAATTACAGGGGGTTAGCAAACGGGTTTCTCCTGTAATAAACTACAGCGAAATTACAGGAGGCTAGCCAACGGGTGTCTCCTGTAATAAATTACAGCGAAATTACAGGGGGTTAGCCAACGGGTCTCTCCTGTAATAAATTACAGCGAATTAACAGGGGGTTAGCCAACGGGTCTCTCCTGTAATAAATTACAGCCAAATTAAAGAGGCTAGCCAACGGGTCTCTCCTGTAATAAATTACAGCGAATTTACAGGGGGTTAGCCAAAGGGTCTCTCCTGTAATAAATTAGAGCGAAACTACAGGGGCTAGCCAAAGGGTCTCTCCTGTAATAAATTACAGCGAAATTACAGGGGCTAGCCAAAGTGTCTCTCTTGTAATAAACTACAGCGAAATTACAGGGGGTTAGCCAACGGGTCTCTCCTGTAATAAACTACAGCAAAAGTACAGGGTCTAGCCAAAGGGTCTCTCCTGTAATAAATTACAGCGAA
The DNA here is from genome assembly GCF_947507565.1 of Oscarella lobularis. Lineage (NCBI taxonomy): Eukaryota > Metazoa > Porifera > Homoscleromorpha > Homosclerophorida > Oscarellidae > Oscarella > Oscarella lobularis. The sequence continues at coordinate 1,373,572 of NC_089190.1, read as the reverse complement.
ATTACAGGGGCTAGCAAAAGGGTCTCTCCTGTAATAAATTACAGCGAACTTACAGGGGCTAGCTAAAGGGTCTCTCCTGTAATAAACTACAGCGAAATTACAGGGGGTTAGCAAACGGGTCTCTCCTGTAATAAATTACAGCGAAATTACAGGAGGCTAGCCAACGGGTGTCTCCTGTAATAAATTACAGCGAAATTACAGGGGGCTAGCAAACGGGTCTTTCCTGTAATAAATTACAGCGAAATTACAGGGGCTAGCCAACGGGTCTCTCCTGTAATAAATTACAGCGAAATTACAGAGGCTAGCTAACGGGTCTCTCCTGGAATAAATTACAGCCAACTTACAGGGGGCTAGCCAACGGGTCTCTCCTGTAAAAAGTTACAGCCAAATTACAGGGGGCTAGCCAACGGGTCTCTCCTGGAATAAATTACAGCGAAATTACAGGGGCTAGACAACGGGTCTATCCTAATAATAAATTACAGCGAAATTACACGGGGTTAGCCAACGGGTATCTCCTGTAATAATTTACAGCGAAATTACAGGGGATTTGCCAACGGGTCTCTCCTGTAATAAATTACAGCGAACTTACACGGGCTAGCTAAGGCCCTGAAGATAAAGTTGAGAGCCTAAACTTTCATTCTAAGGACCTGAAGATAAAGTTGAGGGCCTAAACTTTGATTCTAAGGAGCTAAAGATAAAGTTGAGGGCCTAAACTCTAATTCTAAGACCCTGAAGATAAAGTTGAGGGCCTAAACTTTGATTCTAAGGGCCTGAAGATAAAGTTGAGGTCCTAAACTTTGATTCTAAGGACCTGAAGATAAAGTTGAAGGTCTAAACTTTGATTCTAACGGTCTGAAGTTAAAGTTCAGGGTCAAAACTCTGATTCTAAGGACCTGAAGATAAAGTTGAGGGCCTAAACTCTGATTCTAAGGACCTGAAGATAAAGTTGAGGGCCTAAACTTTGATTCTAAGGATTTGAAGATAAAGTTGAGGGCCTAAACTTTGATTCTAGGGAAATGAAGATAAAGTTGAGGGCCTAAACTTTGATTCCAAGGACCTGAGGATAAGTTGAGGGCCTAAAAATTGATTCTAAGGCCCTGAAGATAAAGTTGAGGGCATAAACTTCGATTCTAAGGCCCAGAAGATAAAGATGAGGGCCTAAACTTTGATTCTAAGGCCCTGAAGATAAAGTTGAGGGCATAAACTTCGATTTTAAGGTTCTGAAGATAAAGATGAGGGCCTAAACTTTGATTCTAAGGTCCTAAAGATAAAGTTAAGGGCTTAAACTTTGATTCTAAGGAGCTAAAGATAAAGTTGAGGGCCTAAACTCTGTTTCTAAGGCCCTGAAGATAAAGTTGAGGGCCTAAACTTCGATTCTAAGGCATTGAAGATAAAGTTGAGGGCCCAACGGGTCTCTCCTGTAATAAATTACAGCGAAATTACAGGGGTTAGCCAAAGGGTCTCTCCTGTAATAAATTAGAGCGAAACTACAGGGGCTAGCCAAAGGGTCTCTCCTGTAATAAATTACAGCGAAATTACAGGGGCTAGCCAAAGTGTCTCTCCTGTAATAAACTACAGCGAAATTACAGGGGGTTAGCCAACGGGTCTCTCCTGTAATAAACTACAGCGAAAGTACAGGGGCTAGCCAAAGGGTCTCTCCTGTAATAAATTACAGCGAAATTACAGGGGCTAGCAAAAGGGTCTCTCCTGTAATAAATTACAGCGAACTTACAGGGGCTAGCTAAAGGGTCTCTCCTGTAATAAATTACAGCGAACTTACAGGGGGTTAGCAAACGGGTCTCTCCTGTAATAAACTACAGCGAAATTACAGGAGGCTAGCCAACGGGTGTCTCCTGTAATAAATTACAGCGAAATTACAGGGGGCTAGCCAACGGGTCTTTCCTGTAATAAACTACAGCGAAATTACAGGGGGTTAGTCAACGGGTCTCTCCTGGAATAAATTACAGCGAAATTACAGGGGGCTAGCCAACGGGTCTCTCCTGGAATAAATGACAGCGAAATTACAGGGGCTAGACAACGGATCTATCCTAATAATAAATTACAGCGAAATTACACGGGGTTAGCCAACGGGTATCTCCTGTAATAAATTACAGCGAAATTATGGGGGGTTAGCCAACGGGTCTCTCCTGTAATAAATTACAGCGAACTTACACGGGCTAGCTAAGGCCCTGAAGATAAAGTTGAGAGCCTAAACTTTCATTCTAAGGACTTGAAGATAAAGTTGAGGGTCTAAACTTTGATTCTAAGGCCCTGAAGATAAAGTTGACGACCTAAACTTTGATTCTAAGGGCCTGAAGATAAAGTTGAAGGCCTAGACTTTGATTCTAAGGCCCTGAAGATAAAGTTGAGGGCCTAAACTTCGATTCTAAGGCATTGAAGATAAAGTTGAGGGCCCAACGGGTCTCTCCTGTAATAAATTACAGCGAAATTACAGGGGCTAGCCAAAGGGTCTCTCCTGTAATAAATTACAGCGAAATTACAGGGGGTTAGCAAACGGATCTCTCCTGTAATAAACTACAGCGAAATTACAGGAGGCTAGTTAACGGGTGTCTCCTGTAATAAATTACAGCGAAATTACAGGGGGTTAGCCAACGGGTCTCTCCTGTAATAAATTACAGCGAATTAACAGGGGGTTAGCCAACGGGTCTCTCCTGTAATAAATTACAGCCAAATTAAAGAGGCTAGCAATCGGGTCACTCCTGTAATAAACTACAGCGAAATTACAGGGGCTAGCCAACGGGTCTCTCCTGTAATAAATTACAGCGAATTTACAGGGGGTTAGTAAACGGGTCTCTCCTGTAATAAATTACAGCGAAATTACAGAGGGTTAGCAAACGGGTCTCTCCTGTAATAAATTACAGCGAATTAACAGGGGGTTAGCCAACGGGTCTCTCCTGTAATAAACTACAGCCAAATTAAAGAGGCTAGCCAACGGGTCACTCCTGTAATAAACTACAGCGAAATTACAGGGGCTAGCCAACGGGTCTCTCCTGTAATAAATTACAGCGAATTTACAGGGGGTTAGTAAACGGGTCTCTCCTGTAATAAATTACAGCGAAATTACAGGGGGTTAGCAAACGGGTCTCTCATGTAATAAATTACAGCGAATTTACAGGGGCTAGCCAACGGGTCTCTTCTGTAATAAATTACAGCGAAATTACAAAGGGTTAGCCACTCCTGTAATAAATTACAGCGAAATTACAGGGGGTTAGCAAACGGGTATCTCCTGTAATAAATTACAGCGAAATTACAGAGGCTAGCTAACGGGTATCTCCTGTAATAAATTACAGCGAAATTACAGGGGGTTAGCAAACGGGTATCTCCTGTAATAAATTACAGCGAATTTACAGGAGGCTAGCTAACGGGTATCTCCTGTAATAAATTACAGCGAATTTATAGGGGCTAGCCAATGGGTCTCTCCTTTAATAAACTACAGCGAAATTACAGGGGGTTAGTCAACGGGTCTCTCCTGGAATAAATTACAGCGAAATTACAGGGGGTTAGCCAACGGGTCTCTCCTGTAATAAATTACAGCGAACTTACACGGGCTAGCTAAGGCCCTGAAGATAAAGTTGAGAGCCTAAACTTTGATTCTAAGGACTTGAAGATAAAGTTGAGGGTCTAAACTTTGATTCTAAGGCCCTGAAGATAAAGTTGACGACCTAAACTTTGATTCTAAGGGCCTGAAGATAAAGTTGAGGTCCTAAACTTTGATTCTAAGGACCTGAAGATAAAGTTGAGGGCCTAAACTTTGATTCTAAGGAGCTAAAGATAAAGTTGAGGGCCTAAACTCTAATTCTAAGACCCTGAAGATAAAGTTGAAGGCCCAAACATTGATTCTAAGGGCCTGAAGATAAAGGTCATGGCCAAAACTCTGATTCTAAGGACCTGAAGATAAAGTTGAGGGCCTAAACTTTGATTCTAAGGCCCTGAAGGTAAAGTTGAACGCCTAAACTTTGATTCTAAGGGCCTGAAGATAAAGTTGAGGGCCTAAACTCCGATTCTAAGGACCTGAAGATAAAGTTGAGGGCCTAAACTTTGATTCCAGCAGGCGGTGTACGTACTCCGCCGGCAGGCGGTGTATATATTCCGGCAGTCGGTGTATATATTCCGGCAGGCGGTGTATATATTCCGGTAAGCGGTGTACGTACTCCGCCGGCAGACGGTGTATATATTCCGGCAAGCGGTGTACGTACTCCGCCGGAAGACGGTGTATATATTCCGGCAAGCGGTGTACGTACTCCGCCGGCAGGCGGTGTATATATTCCGGCAGGCGGTGTATATATTCCGGTAAGCGGTGTACGTACTCCGCCGGCAGACGGTGTATATATTCCGGCAAGCGGTGTACGTACTCCGCCGGAAGACGGTGTATATATTCCGGCAAGCGGTGTACGTACTCCGCCGGCAGGCGGTGTATATATTCCGGCAGGCGGTGTATATATTCCGGTAAGCGGTGTACGTACTCCGCCGGCAGACGGTGTATATATTCCGGCAGTCGGTGTATATATTCCGGCAGGCGGTGTATATATTCCGGCAGGCGGTGTATATATTCCGGCAAGCGGTGTACGTACTCCGCCGGCAGGCGGTGTATATATTCCGGCAAGCGGTGTACGTACTCCGCCGGCAGACGGTGTATATATTCCGGCAAGCGGTGTACGTACTCCGCCGGCAGGCGGTGTATATATTCCGGCAGGCGGTGTACGTACTCCGCCGGCAGGCGGTGTATATATTCCGGCAGGCGGTGTATATATTCCGGCAGGCGGTGTACGTACTCCGCCGGCAGGCGGTGTATATATTCCGGCAGGCGGTGTATATATTCCGGCAGGCGGTGTACGTACTCCGCCGGCAGGCGGTGTATATATTCCGGCAAGCGGTGTACGTACTCCGCCGGCAGACGGTGTATATATTCCGGCAAGCGGTGTACGTACTCCGCCGGCAAGCGAAGGACTATGGCCCCATGGGTCGCGGTGCAACGAGGTCGGGGGGACGGTGTGGGAGAGCCGTTCTGATCCTAGGCCGCACCGTCGTGGTTGAGCCTATGATGCCACGGCTCGCTCTCAAAAATTTTTCGGCTACCATGCGTTCGAACCTCCACGCGGTGTAGCCTGGATTACGCCAATACGAACGCAGGACTACAAGGTACGTACGCGGACAGATTGAACAGAGACTAATCTTTTGTTTTTTTTAGGTAGAAAAGCGCCGATCGCGGAATCGAAGAGCACAGCGTTTTTTCTCGTTTTTGAGGTACTTCGTTCAAGAAAAAGCGTCGATATCTCGCGATCGAGCAGCGTCGACGCTTTTTTCTTGTTTTTACGCTAATCTTTCGAGAAAAAGCGTCGATCTCGCGATCGAACAGCGTCAGCGTTTTTTTTTCATACGCTGACGCGAGAAAAGGATGGCCAGTGGTAAGGTAGGCCTATGGTCGTAGAGGAACACTGCATGGTATTTGGGACGTTCGTTTCGTGATTGCATGTGAGTGCAAAGCGATTTTTTTTCATTCGAACCTCAAATCTAACGTACGTTCGCTTTCACCCGCTTTTTGCCACCATCCAGTCGTCGAGGTCCTCGTTTCGCTCTTCTCGGTGTCGTGCGAGCGTCAGTTGGGCATATTCGTTCGTCAAAAACAAACGACGTCCGCTGTAGCGCGCTTCCAGCCACTTTCAGTAGAGTTTAGGATAACTCTTCGATCCACAAGCAACGCTAGCTCTTGCATTCGTCGTTTTCCACGAGCCTAACGCTACTGTACAGAAAAGAAAAGCAACAAATAGCAATCCCGTATGCATTTTCAACGTGATTGCAATCTAAAAATTATATAATCAGCTGCTCTAAAAATTCAATTTACAGTCCTAGTTGTCTGCATCAAATGAAAATGCGTCGTAGATGACGTTCTCCCTCTCTCTTGGAAGTGAAGGATGTCTGAATAAGAGACGATCACATTGTATTAAATATTTTTACACTACAACATACGTATTTTCTGCTGTGTCGTATATGTCGTTCTCCCGTCTTCTACTGAGCCAAACAATAATTATTTTAAACCTAGAAAGCTACAGTACTCTAATTACCTTTTCTTCTTGCTCTTGTCAGGTACGGCATAGACAGGCTCATCTTCAACCGAAGGATTTTTCCTAAGAGAAAACAGTAGTGTAGTGCTAGTTAGATTATAAATCTCTTACAATGTTGTGCTTGTTGTCAGAGGATCAGCGTAGATGTCCTGCTCCTCATAAATATTCTGATCCCTCGGAACATAGTCTGATTGCAGACTATGGACAAGTGACACGGTGAGGAAAATACATACTGTATATATCTTGTGCTTACCATCTTTTAGATTTCTTTTTTCTGCGACAGTACGCCAGTAAAACTACTATGGCTATCAGTATAGCAGTGCCCCCAACTGCAGCTCCAGCGGCAATGATTCCTACAGGTATTCCGTCGTCATTTCGTTCTTCCTGAGCACGACTAAAACACGCAATTAGTTAGTATATAAACCAACAGGCAAAACCAACTTTTCCTGAACAGCTACAGCATTAACAAAAGTAGACCCGACTGACGACGACGACGACGACGACGACGACTCTGAAGTAGTAGCAGACATTGCAGCACTGTGATCAGCACTGGCTGACATAGGACGGAAACTACTAGTAGGAAATACGAGAATTCTCTGCCTAAACACAAGCCATCAATCAACGCAAACGCACGGTGATGCCGTCTGTACTGTACCCATCTGAAGGCGGGAGAACAGAGTCGTTTGTAGGAGCCATTGATGCTGCTATTGGAAGCGTTGCTGAGGACTCTGTCCGTATCGTTGAGCCAATTGCGTTGCATTGAACGTAGGATAGCCTTTTCAGCGCCACGACAAAAGACCTCGTCGCTTTTCCGCGAAATTCAATGCTGACAGTCTCGTTGACTAGAACTCGAACTCGAACGCGACGCCAAAACCCAGACGTCTCCTCGGCAATCCATACAATTTCCTCATCGATGGACGAACGCACTAAAACAACTCGAAGCCAGTCGGTTACCGGCGAGCCGTCAAAAAGATAATAGAAATCGACGGCACAAATTTCCGACTGCGGACCGAGAGGAAGGCTTTTGAAGACACCCTCAAACGGTGCCATCAGCACCAAGCGGTAGCTCGACGACGCGTCCTTCTCTTTCCACCGTATCCACGACGTCGCGTCGTTTGGAGCGGTCGCCGTCCATCCGCACAGGCCGCGTTCAAAAGAACATACTTCCCAATCAGGACAACCAGTCAAGGTAATATCGTCAATCGACAGAGACGATCCTTGTGATCCGGACGCTTCGAACTCAAAGATAGGAGAGAGACCTTCCGCGCTCAGAGCGACTTCTCTGCATAGCCACGCGTTGGATTTGTCTATGTGAATCGATGCGTTTGCCTGCGACGTGGCTACCCTAAGCGACACTCCGACATCTAAAGACGACGACGACGACAACGACGACGACGGCGTATAATACAGCCAGAAGCGAACGCCGCACACGCGGGAATTCTCCGTGTTCGTTAGAAGTCGAATTACATCGTTAGGAGAGTAGAAGTCGACTTCGGCGAATTTACCCGATCCGTACGTGTGATCATCGTGCGAGCAGCCAGACCAATCGTAGCAGTGCGACTTGATCCACCAATGGTTTTTCGTCATCGAGTGAGTCATCCACCTCAGGGGAGAGGAGACGTCAAACGAAGTATCTACGCAGAGAAAAACAAACGTTCAACGACGAGATGAGAACGCCGCGCGATTTCCTTACAGAGGCACGACAGATATTGGAGACTGCGAATGGTGACCGAGCCGTGCTCGAAATGCCAAGGTACGGCAAGAACAGAAACGTACCGAGCTGATTCTGGAAGGGCAATCTGCTTCCGCTGATACAGACCGTTCACGGCTGTAATCTTTGTCCGTGTGCCATGCGCTTTGACGAGAACAAAGGACGAGTAAAGGGAATTTGAGAATTCGACACTTATTGCCAGTGAGCAAGCTCCAACGAGTCTACTTCCCACCAGTTGTTTGCTTTGAGTTGACGATATCGTCGAAGGAAAATAGGCGACCAAGCCGGAGCGGTTCACCTTCCAAGGAACGTAGCGAGTCTCCTGAATTGGAATGGGACTTTGCGTCCATTCGCATGGACCCCGAACGAAGGAGCAGCCTTCGAAATCTAGAAAGACATAGAGAGTCAAACTGAGAACTTGATGCATATCTCTCGATGGACTCACTTGGACACGGGTAGTACTCGATATCGTCTAAAGCAAACACGCTCCCGTAGCGAGAGTAGAATACGTAGCGATATAGCACGGAATCGTTTCGTTTTAACGCGGAAAACCGCCTGAATCGCCACATCTTGCTTTCCCGAAGAGGTTCACTGTATAGTTGCTGTCCGTCTACCGTTTCAAAAGCAACAGACGAACGTCCTCCAAGGGCATAGTAGCTGAAGCCAATGGAGCAGATATTATCAGCAGCAGCGATAGCCCTACTAGCAAAAGAAGCAACGTTGTTGCTGAAACCACCATGAGCGTAGACAAAATGTCCAGATGAGCTGTTTAACGTTACGTCCACCAGAGGTCCAAACTGTTCGCCCCCGCGAGCTAACTTCCACTCAGACGAAACCCAATCACAGAAGCCCCGTTCAAAAGTGCACCCTTTATATAACCGTAATACATATACGTACGTATGTATAAGCTTTTTCTCACTTGTGCACGGAATGAATTCGATGCTATCCAAAGCCGCGTAGTCTTCCAATGACGTTTGATAATATACGAACTGTAATATTGTGTTTGAGTGCGACGCATTCACGCGCACGACGCGACGCGTCCAGTCGTCGACGGCGTCAATCTGCACGAGACTAGTCACGTGCCCGTCATCGCCGCCGTCGTCAAGACAACGAAGTTGAAATCCGCTCGACGACGACAATTTAGCGACGTAGTGGAAACCGAGTGCGCAAACGTTGTCGCCCGGCGAGAATCGCGTCTCGAGAATCGACGGGGATGCGGAGATGGGGGCGTTGCTGTTGATGTTGGCAGGCGATTCTGTTGTCATATACTTTCCGTATTCGTTTCCATACGTGACGTCCGTCGACGGACGAAAACCGTCGCGAGCTGAAACGCGCTTCCAGACGTTGAACGAGATGTTTGACGCACTTGGAGGACCCCATTGGCACGAGTCCGCGTCGAAGCTGCACGGCTCGAAGTCTATACGTTCAGAAAGGTATTGAAATGCAAATAAGATCTGCGCGTTCGTTTGCTAAGTTACGTCGCACCTATAGGCCACGAAGCGCTAGGACCAGCAAGGAGGAAGATCGTGAAAAGGAGGAGGGACAGCATTGTGACCTTGGGTCGGTATGAAATAAGCCGGAAGAGGTAGAAATCAACCTGGGAGAAAAAACGGAAGTTGTCTTAATTAACTATTGCTAAATATGTTTCTTACGTCCTAAGGTGACCCAGCTAGGTGACCCACAAGAAGCGGGAAACGGTTCCGGGTGAATAAAGATCCCGGCAGTGTTTCTATAGAGACGGTGTTATAAACATGGACGAGTGGGCATCAGCTCGAGCCGATCAGCAGAAATGGCACCAGCCGGGTTGGAGAATAGAACAACGATATACCAAAGGGGTTCTAATCGGCAACTGGTTCGAAGATCAGCAAAACGTACGCCCAAGTCCGTTTGCCAAATAACGTCGGATTTGACATCTGAGAATTCTAGTTTCAAAAGGGAAATCACGCGTCAAATAGCACCCATCGCGAGGACTACAGAAGCTACAAGGGCGAGCACTTTCCCGACGCGACGTTTCGACGCAACGCGCTAGCTAGAAGCGACGTAAGGCGTGCGAAAAAGGAGTTTTGGCACGCGCGTCGAAGCGTGCGTTTTAGGGAATAGGACGGAAGCATCTGTTCGTTCATCACGGAACGCGATATTCGAACAACATGCTGCCGCTCTACCGCGATACCTTTACGAGATCGTTAGATCCTCGCTACGCGCCGACGGTGCGACAGTGGGATCGGAATAAGATGTCGTGGCAGCCGGAACCAATTGATCAATTGCCGGCGTCGGAGGGAGGTCAACGATACGGCCTATACACCAAACTGCAAGTAAGAAACGACATATGTGTAGATACACAGTGGAGAACTTCGTTTATAACATCTTATGGCATACATAAAACGAGAAAATGAAAGGGTCGTTATCACTGCATAGAGAACACAGAGAATGACTCTTTGTACTGCCACCTGGCCGCAGGAAATAACAACATACGACCTCAAATAAATTTATGTGTTTAGGAGAAATGGAAGAAACAGGCCGAAATAGAGGCAAAGGGGGACTACATGTCAAGCTACGGACTCAGCTATCTACCCCACGCTCCCGACGCCCTAGTCACTCACCACCACGCTGCACCGCGACACCTATCAACTCGTCTCCATCCCCACCGAGCCAATAAAGATCTCCAGCTACGCAGCAGCTTGGCTATCCCCTGCATTGAACGCCCGGTGAATAGCAGCCTCTTCTGCAGATCAGCACCGTCATGAGACGGGACAAGATACGTATCTGTTAGCAACGCATGCGAGTAGAATTTCGTCTATAAATACCGCGAAGAGATGCAGTGTACCAGTAGAAGTTCTTACCCGTGAAATCATCGCATCCTCTATTTCATTATAATTCAACGAGAGATCTAGGTTTTAAATAACAGAAGTGCTCTAAAAAAATTAATCCGTGCCTATTGCCCTTATTATCATCATCCAAAGAGTTCCGACAGTCGGGATTTCTTTCGAACGCTAACCTGATTGGATTGAGGCTCGAGAAAGCTTTCGGTCGCCGCCGTCAAGAGTTGATAACGCTTCTTCAAATTTCGCGCTCGCGAGTGCTCGCTTTCGATTTCTTCGACGTACGTCGACGGAAACCAACCGTACTCGCCGTCGCTGAGCCTCTGCCCTTCGTGCCATCCTACACAAAGACGAGATGAGTCGCGCATCGAAAACGAAATATCTAATCACTCGCCGTCGATCATTTTTCGCAGAACTTTAATGATGTCGCCTTCTCGAAGACTCAACTCGTCCTCCTGTCGCGCTTTGTAATCGAACGTCGCCTTCACGTAGGGACAGTCTATTCCAAAAGACACGGTCCTCGTATGCGACGCACCGCGACGTATAAATAATTATATACCGAATTCTCCGTAGACGGTTTCGCCTGCTGACGCTTCGTTCTGACCCGAAGCCTCGATGACGTGCATCCAACGAGCCTTATCGGTTCTACAACGCAATTTTTACACGAGAACGAAGTCGACGACGCTCGATCCTTACTGCGATTCCGCGCTGAGCAGAAAGGAAAGCGTCTTCTTTTTCGAATTTTCCAGCAAAACGACTTTGAACACGTTCTTGCGTCCAGTCGCCGCCAGAGCGTATCCTTCCTCCGGCGTGACGCCGCCGCGACTGCCGCCGCCCGACGATTCCGTGTACGGCGGATCGACGATGTCTTCGACTTGAACGAACGGACGCTGGGCGTAGTCGAGAACGTTGTACCACTCTTCCCTGCGAAGAGAACGTATCAGTTAGTAGAACGTGGATGAACGATTCCACTGACGAGAGTTGCTTCTTCGATTTCGTTACGAGAAGGAGATCCGTGAAGACGAAGAGGTAGATGTTGTGGAGGCTCGTTTTGATTCGAGCGAAGCCTTTTTCCACTTGACAATGGACGAGAGGACCGCGTTTCAGCAGCCAACGCTTGGGAGAAATGAGAGGAACGGCCTACATCAGAGAAAGAAATTGATTATTAATTAATTAATTAATTAATTAAACGAGTGCGGTGGGGCGTTTCACTTTTATCTTAGGAAATCGTATCAGTTTGCTGATTGCGATCATTTGCTCCATTCTTTCCATCGTCTTTGCTCCTTCGTTGCACTCTTTCACCAACTGCTCAGGAGACAAAACATTGCTCTTTAATTAATTAATCAAAACAACGTCTCTGTCTTGCCTTTCGAACGGTAACGAGCGTTTCTTGAATCACTGGATAATGCGGAGACTCTTCGGCAGTGCGCTCGAGTATGGCCTAAAGAGAAAACGTCGTGAATTCCCGACCCCCCTAAAAAATCAATCATCAATTGGACTCACAACGACGAGCAGAGGAAATCGAGTAATGCGTTGCATAGGCAACAATAGATACGAGTGCAACGCCAACGACTGGCAAATGGGATCGCTCTCTAGTTTCTGTATGATAGAGTAAAACTTCGCGTCAGTCGCTCTATTAACGAAAGAACGTGTTCGGACACAGTAACCAAAGCTTTATATTCACATACAGAAGTTTTTCGAGGAGTCGATGTTGATAGGCCTGATTGGAGCAGTACTTCACGTACACGTCGAAATCCTTGCGCGTCTGAAGAGAAAACTGACCTGGGCTCCACAATAGAACAGACTACTTACGTAATCCATTATTATGTCACACATATTTTCCACTTTGCAATTCTCCTTCCAACGATTCTGTAGACTCTCGTTGAACCTAAAAGTCGACAGTATTGTTCTCTCTCTCTCATTGCCGTTGTCTCTTTCTCCTCACCGTGTCGCCACGTCGAATACCGAAGGCAGGTTCGAAAAGAGAACGTGACGCTGCTGCTTGTCGAGAACTCGTCGCTCCTCCGGCAACGAGTCCAACAAGTCCGGCGCGTTCATAAAATGATCCATCAAAATCTTCAAACTACTCAAATACGTCATCTCGGACGAAATCAATTCAAACTGAGCCTAAGAGAAAACGAAGAGACCGGCTATATCGCCGTAAAATAAGAACTAAAACATTTTCACCTCTTGATATTTTCTTTCCGGTTCGTCGAGCGTATCCAAAACACCGCTCTTGATCACCTAAACAAACACTTGGTTCATCGTTGCAAGCAACGTTTTCCCCCCCTCCCCCGTCAACTTCACCTCGGGTTGTTCCACCCACAAAGTCCGTCGTCTCGACGGCGCTCTCATCGCCGGAGCTTTCAAAGGAGCTGCACCTCCTGAACGAAAGTCCGCTCCCCTTCGACGATGTCGACATGGAAACGAGAAGAGCATGTCAACGTTTTTTCCTACGAAATCCAAGCTCGTCACGCTGCTGTCGGACGCGGCGGCTTGCGCCGCCGCACAAAACGGACAACTCTGATTCGGATCGAGAACGTGGTAGAGAGCCTCTCCCGCGACGTCTAAAAGCAAGAAGAGCTATAGAAAAAAAATCAAAGATACTATACGAGATTGTTGCACCTAGTCTTTCTCCAACGTCGTCGTCGTCGTCGTCGTAGTCGCCGTCTCTCGTCACTTCGACCATTCCCAAATGCAGCGAATAGGATCGACTGAGCGTGGACGCGCGCGACTCGGACGCGTCCGGTCGCGGCGAGGCGATGTCTTCGAGACTGACGGAGAGCTTTCGCGTGAGAGCGAGCTTTCTCGGCTTGGGCTTCGGCGGCGTCGCACGCGCGGGAGGCAGGCAATAGCCGCCGCCGTCGTCGGGATCGCGATCCTTTTTTTTATTCGCCAACTGGACTTTTTTCAAGCTCTCCAAGACGGATCGAAGTTCGTCGGGACGCACGAGCATAGGTCGCGGCTTCGAGGGAATCGGCGGCTTCTTCGACTTCGCCGCCGCCTTCTTCTCCTTCTCCTTAATCGGCGCCGATTCGCGCGGCTTGGGCGGCTTTCGTCGCTGCTTCGGCTGGGGCCGACTCGGCGACGACGGCACGGAACGCGACGCGCCGCTCGCGACGCTGCCCGTCTGACTGATGCTTCGCGATCGATGGATGAGCGGTTCGTTGTACAATCGTTCGGACTCGGGAACGTTGAAGCTGATGCTACGCTGCGTTCGTCGCCCGTTGATTTCGTCGTCGTTATCCCATTCCGGTCGCCAACGCGAGTTCGGTCTAAAGGGGGTTTGATCGACGGGCGGCGGCGGAAGGGGACGCTGCGCGAGCGGATTCGACGCTCGGCGTTTGGAGTTGACGATCGCGACGTCGCTGTAGACGTTGTCGTCGTCTTTTTCGTCGACCGTTCCAGTCGTTTGCCCGTCTTCTCCTCCTCCTCCTTCTTGATCGTCGCTGCTGATGCTCTCGAGAAGAGTTGCCGCTCGGCCGAACGAGTCCGGTTTGCGAGGCGGTTTTCGAGGCGGTCTCGGTTTTCTTCTCAAACTCCCTCTCTTGCGCACAGTAGACGGACGAATGCTATGAGAAGAGAGGATACAGTACATGTATAAGGGACTAAAGACATCTGAATTAATTAATGGGACCTCTTTATAAGCAAACATATGAGCAGTTAAGCTAAGTTAAGCAATAATTAATTAATTACGACTATAAAAACAAACAGGCGTTTTAATTAAGCAATTAATTATTTTAATTAATTAATTACAGAGCTTACCTTCGACGAAAAAAATTCTTCTTTTTATCGCCGCCTACCCACCAAAAAATTTTAATTAATAATTCGAAATATTTTTCTCTTCCGACTGACTTCCACTGTCCGAATCGACGTCTTCCCATTCGTCCGACTCGCTCCCTTTCTCCTTCTCCCTCGTCAACGCAAGCGGCGTCGACGGCGTCGACACGCGACTCGAACTCGCGCTGCTGCTCTCGCCCGATCGCGATCGCGTACGAACGATTCTCACCCGATTCTTTCGCGGCGCCGGAACTGGTCGAGGACGTCGATCCGACGACGCTTCGGACGCGTTCTGCTTCGGTCGCGGCTTCGGCTTCGGCTTCGGCTTCGGCGTCGGCTCGGACCGAGTCGAATCGCTAAGAGCGAAAAGGGGAGTAAACGCGGCGTCGCGTGACATATTGGGACTTCCTCCTTACTGGATTTCTTCGATAGTCGTCGCGTTCATGCCGCAACCGCGCCGGAGATAAAGCGCCTATTAGGTACATGTACAAGACAAATTATCGCGCGAGCGGAACGTCTGCACGAGGTCGTGAGAATCTTTGCGAAGTCGATATACAATGAAAGGGAATGGAGAAAAAAAGCCGCAGAGCGGTAAAAAAGCGGATAAGTCGCACGCGTCGACTTGGGGTGGAACGAAAGTGAGACGCCACGCGTTTTCGACGCCACGCGTTGCTCAATTTACCCGTTCGATTCGACGTCTTCGATTTCTCGGTGTCTCTTTCGCTCGTTTCGCGCTCCGTGGCGCGACGACCGCCTGCTCGCTATTGTCGACGATTCGAGGAGAGCGTCAACGGGGCGTAGTCGTCACCAGCGATGCAAAAGAACGCTGAAATCAGTTATCCGGGAAACGAATCAAATTATACGGGAAGGCGACGCGCTAATCATTGCTAATCACTTTATCTTTATTTATTGATTACATTCTCCATTGGAGGCGTTTGATGTTACTTGCTGGTTAATGTTAGACACTGTTAATTCCGGTTTCCACGGTTTTCTTTACTGCTCTGCCACACAGTTTGGTCACGAACGTCATACCTGTTACTCCACCAGGAACATAACTAATAACATACCTAGAAGACATTGGATGTCAACAGATAATCCACTTCAGAGAGAAACTAACCAAAGAAGCGCTCCAGCTTCCAGAAAACTGAAAACGATTGTGAGCAACGTTGAATGAACCTTGTATGTCAGTTAGCGAGCAAATCTTTATTTCTTCTCTCTCTAAAGGTGGACTCACCCACAACGCAAAGTAGAGCGTAAGCACCATGCAACCCAAATAAGATGCAGTAAACGGTAGCCTTTCCATTGAGAACAAATGCTTCGCCTGCTTCCATGGACCCCATAATACAGAAAAACTACAGAAACAAATTCAAAAAGACTTAGACGTTTGTAGGCCAAGTACCCACCTCCCTAAGATAAACAGACTGCCGAGAGTGAAAAGAGCAGAGAATTTTCGAGCTTTCAGAACGACGACAGGCAACAAAAGAAAAGCCTGCGTACCAATGAAAAGAAGTCAAGATTGGCCGACTACTTAGTCTACTGTATCGTACCATGCCGAAGCAAAACGCGCCTGCAGCTAAGAGAGTTATGAATCCAATTATTCTCTGTTTTCTAGACTAAGACGCGAGTGACTCGATGTTTTTGGGGGCCCCCTAGACTCGTTCTACCAGCGAAGGACACGAGCAGTCGCCACTCGCGTCCTCTTCCTTGAACCACGAGTCCCAGTACGATTTCGCCGTCTCCGTCATTTCTTGCCGTAGATACTAGATACGACTGCGCACGCATGAAGACACATACTGTACATATTTATCCGTGATTCATACGTGTGTGCAGTACGACACCTTAGAAAAAAGTTTTCAGCGACTAGGAAAGATTAGATCGTGAAAGTAGCTATTGACAAGCAAATTTTTATTGTCGCTGGCGGAAGTAGAGCAGACTTTGGCTAAGTCTTTCTTGTTTACCTTTCCCATTGCATTTCGTGGAAGCGCTTTCATTTGGAGCACATTTCGAGGCAGAGCATAGGATGCCAGATGATCCCTTGCCCATTCTCGCAAGCCAGGCAGATCAATCTGCAAGGTAGGATTAAATGGAGTAGAAAGAAAAAACAAAAGAATGAGCGTCACTTCTCTCTTGGTAACGACAATCGCTGTTACAGCCTGTCCCCACACGTCGTCCGGCAGTCCAATGACGGCACAGTCCGCAATATCAGGATGACTGAGAAAGACTCGCTCAATATCTAAAGCGCTAAGACACAGTAGACTATAGGAGGAGTGCACGAACACTGAATTTCAAACCGACCTTATCTTGTATCCGCCACTTTTGATTATATCCACAGACGTCCTACCGAGGATCTGATAGACCCCGTCTTTGTAGCCTGCACAACGATGGTAATGAAATTACGAGGAATAGGATCGAGACGTACAGGCTGTGTCGCCGGTTTTGAACCAACCGTCGTCGGTAAACGCTTCAGCCGTTGCTTCAGGACGATTCCAGTACCTAAGGAAGACTACTAAGGAAGAAGAACGCGCAGGGTCTTAGATCATATTACTCTGTAAAAACTGCTGGTCCCTTCACTTCAAGACAGCCGCCTTCGTCGCTATCTGAATCAGCGTAGACGGTACTCAGCGTCTCATTGCCCTCGACCATCACAGAACCATCCTTCACGTAAACGGAGGACGTTTAGCCAGGAGAAACCAGAGACAAAATACAGAGCAAACCTTTTCACTAGTAATTCTCACTTTGACACCTGGCAAAGGAGTTCCGACAGTTCCCTATATCACAAATCTACACCCTTTCTTTTTTTTGTCAATAGAATGCGTACAGGTTTTCGTTCTCCGTTAAGCGGATTTGACAAGGCCATGCCAATTTCAGTCATTCCATACCGCTCCAATAACCAATGGCCTGAAAATATAGGAAATCTCTAAGACCCAATGCGAATCAGAGGCTTTTGGATTGCCTGTTATGTCGTGCCACTTCTTCATTATAGGTGTTGGAAGAGGAGCTGAGCCAGACATCATTAGTCTTAGCGAGAAAAGACGTCAGACTATTAGTTAGGTTCTTACTGTGCATCATACACACCTAATATTTTCCTTTACACGATGCCGAATTCTTTCCTTCTCGCCAGCTGAATACTGAGCGTCTTCATAGTGTTTGATCAACTTGACGTAGATCGTAGGAACAGCCGTGAACAAATTCACTTTCAGTCCAGCCTCGTCGCCAATCAAAGCACTCCACACCTAAGCAACACGTACAAAAATAAATAATTTCAAAAACCCCGAAGTTCTACCAATACCTTTTCTTCGTCGAACTCTGGAAGCATGAGACACGTGGCGCCGCACCAGAGCGGACAAAGAAGCCCATTGACGATGCCGTGAACGTGGTGCAGAGGCAACACGTGCAGCTGTCGATCTCGCGAAGAAAAACCCCACGCTTTAATCAAAGCATTAACCGACGCTCTGCAAGAGCAATCTTAAAAAATTCCGTCGTCGATTTCCAGCTCAGATGCATACTGACTCAATGTTTCCGTGCGTTGCCAGGACGCCTTTCGGTCTTCCCGTCGTTCCACTCGTGTAGAGAAGCTGAGCTCCTTGACTAGCAGGAAAAGTCACGCCCCCATCCTCCTCCTCCTCTTTCGTTTCCGCCACCGGCATCATCCATTCCTTTTCCACTCGTACGTGAGCCACGCCCAATTTCTCGCAAAGGGGCCCCACGCGATCGTGATAGATCGGCTCCGACGAAACGACGACGTTCGCCTGCGAATCGGCGATGACGTACTCCAATTCGGCGAGCGGATGGCTCTTGGCGAGCGGCACGGCGACGGCGGCGCGTCGCCACGTCGCCCATTGAACGAGCGCGTAACTCGCGTCGTTTCCGCAGAGAAAGGCGACGCGAGACGCCGATGTCGGCAGTCGGGCGGCGAGACGGCGACTGGCGCGCGCGAGATCGCCGTACGTGTGAACGCCGTGCTTGTCGGCGATGGCCGCGCGCTCGGCGAAGCGTTGCGCGCGCGCGAAGAGCGGCGCGACGGCGTGCTGCCATCGGCGCGCGATCGTTCGTTCGATGAGCATTATTTGAGCTGTTTTTCGGTGCACGTACGCAAGACGAACGCCCACGCTATCACGACGACTGCTAACAAAGCCTAATGCACGTTGATTAGGAAATGCAGGATGACGTTTTGGATTTCTTACGAGATTTACAACAAAATTCACGTAGTTCATACTGGACTTTAATCTTGCACATGACCAATTAGATAACTTTATTCTAATCAGCGGCGTGCTTGATTAAAAGTTCCATCAATTATCTAAGAAGCGGGGTGTGTGAGCCAGTCATTCTTCTTCTGAACTCTCCTCTGTGTCCGGTTCTTTCTTCTTTTTCTTCTTCTTCTTTTTGTGTTTCTTTGATTTTGTTTCGGCGTCCTCGGTCTAAAGAAAACCTCTAATGAGAAAACGGTGCCCCGCCTTTCTTCAGTCCTCACCTCCTCCTCCTGAGACTCTTCTTCTTGCGACGAAACGTCTTCCTTCTTGTGTTTTTTCTTCTTCTTTTTCTTCTTCTTTTTCTCGCTCTCTGCTTCTGCCTCTTCTTCTTCTTCTTCTTCTGAGACGACCTCCTCCTTCTCCCGTTTCTTTTTCTTCTTCTTCTTCTTTATCTCGCTGTCTTCGCTCTCGTCCCGTTTACGTTTACGCTGCAAAGAGCAGATCAAGACAATTCAGCTCACGTCCTCGAATCAATATCACCTCAGGCTCAGCCTCAGAGACACTCATCTCTCCCTCTTCTTTTTCAACGTCCGCTGCTTTTTCGACCTTTCCTCTAAACAGAACGATAGCAAAAACGAGCGCACAGACCAGAGGTCACACGCACTCCAGAGGAAACATTTTCCTCCAAAGTTCAGGCGTCTCATCAGTGGGTCGCCCGCGCTTGTCCAGTTTTCCGGCAGCAATGAGCTTCTTCTTGACAACAGCCTAAAAACGAGTAACGGCTCCTATCACTAAGAACGCGCAACTACGCTAAAAGAAGACCTTGGGACCGAGACCCCATTTCCTAGGATACGTATCTCTTTCCATGATGACTCGTTTGATTTTAGCCACAATGCCGTGATCGCAGCTAGCAATTTCAGCGGTGGTCATCTGCGCTATGCCTAGACGCTCCAAAAAGTCAAACACCAAGTCCACGAGCCCAACGAACGTCTGTTTACCGAGTGCTATTGCTTCTCCCTTCGCTGTCATCATCACAATCTCCGCGTTCACTTCTATGCCGTCGTCGTAGCGTAGAAGACCCGGAATCATCAGCTGGGCCCCGTAGCAGATGGCGTTCACCTGAAGCCGCCAGGATCGCTCACGCGTACGCACGAGCACTCGATACTTACAGTACTATCCTTCACCATCAATCGCTTGTGACCGACCAGCAGAGCCTCTAACGGCTTAATGACTCGTCTAAGGTAAGATTCTACACGAGAGAAAAACGTGAGACGGGTCGACTAGGCTTTAATTAACCAACTAACCCTCCTTGGTTGTATCGAACACGTGCTGGGCGTCGAGAACGTCGTGCATTGTCACAATGTTGTCCTAAAGACGAAGATTCTTTCGATTGGGAATAATAATAATAATAACTCGTCGATTGCGTGCCTTCTCTGATTGGATTCCCGATCGAACGCGTCTCAGCTCCTGCATGTGAGCGCCGACGCCGAGGAGAAGACCCATGTGCACGCACAACGTTCGAATGTACGTTCCCGCTTCGCAGCTGACCCAGAACACGGCTACGTTTGCGAAGATAAACTACGCTAAGGTCTAATATCACGTCTTATGACTTGCCTAGATTTCGCTCCTTTTCAAATTCTATTAATTTGCTTTCGTAGACGGTTCGAACGCGCAGCTGCCGTTTGACGGCTGATATTAGGGGCGGACGCTGAAAGAGGGCACCCGTCAACGTTTCCATCATCTAGAAATAAGCCAATAATAAATACTATATATATCTTCGACGGTATTTCTTTCTCTCTACCTTAGCTACTTTGGTCTCGTCTTCGATTGGGTTGTGAAAGCGTACGACGCCGACGTACTCCTTGCCGGCTCCCTGCTGCGATTTCACAAGACGAGTCGCTCGTTCGATGCAAACGATCAAGCAACCGGTGACTTTGGGATCGAGGGTGCCGCTGTGGCCGGTCTTTTCGACGCGCAATATACGACGAACCCAAGCCACAACCTAGGGGCAGAAAGAAATGACCAAGGATGTAGCAGAATCTCTCATAGGCAGTGACATAGCATAAGAGAGGTGTGACACGGTCTCCGAGGGAGGAGAACGATCGAATAGATAAACGAAAGTTCTTTAGACAGGAAAAACCACGCGGCCAATTTTATAACGAAAATTCCAAACTATTCACTAACTTGTTTATCCAGGTGACTCAGAGTGTCTACTTACTTGTCCTATCTATCTATCTTCTGTATCGCGTACCTCGTGAGATGAAGGATTAGCCGGCTTGTCGAGATTAATAAATCCGCTCCTAAAGAAACAAAAGGCAATTAGCAGCAGAAGTATCAAGGAGTCGAGACACCTTACCTTATGTACTCCCTAATGGGTCTCTGCAAGGGAGAGCAGCCGCAGACGAGAGGAGTATAGTGAGAAGTACGAGTGTTGAGCAAATCATAGTTCTAAACGATCAGTAACATCGTAAAAGTTCGATGTTCGCGTCGAGGAGGTGGAGCACCTTGAGGAGCAAAGGCCACTGGGACGTCTCCAATTTGGGTTTCAGCGATTCGGGTTGGACTTGGAATTCGGTGCTTTGCTGCTCTTCCTGAGAAAAAACGCGCTCGGCCGCAAGTTCGCGCGATTGGCGCGTCTCTACTCACCCCGACGTCCGTCGAAGGCTCCTTCGCCTTCTTCTTTTTCTTCTTCACCACGCCCAACGCTTGAGCTGAAAACGACTTCGAATGCAAGACGAGAACGAGCGCGCGTGAGGTCTATTGTACCTTCGGGGGAGATGTCGGCCATTTTTTTCTCTGCGAGGCCACGTGGAACAGTTTCCCGTACAGTACATCGGATATTCGTTCGTTCTCTCGTTCTCACATGAATCTTTTTCGATAAAACAGATTCATCTGTTCGAGAAATATAAACGTTAAGACGGTGTGCGGGCCGAGTCGGGCGTAGTAGGGAGTAAAGCCCTTCCAGAGACTGAAGAGACCCTCGCTGCGAATTGTCTTCGCATAAACATCCTATGCAATAATAAAACACACACACACGAGTTATTAGTAGACGAGACTCTGCATTTATTCGTACCAAAACGCCACTGTATTCGCCGTGCTTCATATTCTGAATTCTCGTTTTTGCTATATCGACTGGCATCGAGACAATCGTTGTCACTAGACCGCTTATCATGCTAGCGCAAAAGTGACAGAAGATATTGTCTCGGAAGCGCTCTTCTAAGAAGACAATACAGTGAAACTCCTAATTTATCTGACTGCATTATACAAGGGACCTCCTTATAATATCATCTATTTACCAAAAGAAAGAAGAAACTGCTTTGCTTGCGAGTACGATGCCAGCTGAGCGGCATTGACGACCATAGCGCGAAAGACCGTTGGGCCACAGCCCTGAAATCAAGTCTCAAAATACCAATACCAATTAATTTCTCGCGTTACCCTCCACAGTGTCACTAAGCCCTCCTCTTTGGTAATTCTATAGAGAGCATTGAATACGCTGCTGTAATTTCGTCTCTCGTTGACGGGAAGTCTAGAGCCGAGCATTCATAAAAGAAAGCAAATGCCAAGAAAAACGACCTTCCATCTGCCGTCATTCGAATGAGAGAAATCTCAGCCGGCGTTCCAACAAAGGCTCCTATTCCGCCAGCAGTAATACCTAGAGCAACTTAGTCTGCGAGGGACAGACGCGCGGACTTGGCGTGGTTGTACCAATAGCAGCTTTTTTAATAAAAGAAGGCGGCGTTCCATCGGCACTACACACAATAGAATAAGCCTGTTATAAGATAGTGCCATCTCTCTCTCTCTCAACGAAAATATTCAACCTAGTGAATTTATCAAAAAGCATTTGATATATTCCTAGTCTCGTCGTTGTATAAGTCGCCTGTCTCAACAGACCAGCAGACAACCTGAAGAAGAAAATTTGACTTCGAAAAAAAAACTTGGATGCAAAGTCCTACCCAGAATAGACGCCTATGAACCCTTCGCTTCGCATTATCTTCGCAATAGCGTGAAACGACGTTCGATGTTCCTTTACTTTGCCGCCTTCGCCTGCAAATGTAAAGCGAAATTACATGTTTACTTACATTAGGTCACGTGCGTACAACATGCTCAATGCGCGTGTTATCTGCGGTCTCCGCGCCGCTACGATTTCTCGTACAAACGTCTTACCGCTTAGCTGCATTCGATTCTTGACCAAGTCCAGTGGCTGGACAAAGAGAGTCGCAGCCATTCTAAATTTAGAGAGCGCGATGTAGTCTACGTGACGTCGCGCGTAAACTGAACGAAAAAACGTACCCCGATAGACCACCAAATAAGAATCGAATGGGCTTCGGTAGCGGCTGCGACGCCTGAGACATCCTTTCGGGTTCGTTTGTCTTTCCTTAGCGCACTGTCGTTTCACTTTCCCGGACAACATCGATCGAAAGTGAACGATTTTCGAGCTTCTTTTCGGCGATGCAAGGATCGTTTGTATTTGGACGATCTCCCATGTTCAATCTGCCAATGGGCGGATCGTTTAAGCAGCAGTATCGCGCCTTTTCCGTGTCCATGATGCCCGGACAGGAGCGACATGACGTCGAAAAGGGAGGAAAGAGTAAGAAAAGAAGACAGAAATGCAACGTACCGATTCTCTGCTCTAGTCATCATGCCACCTTCGGCTCTGGATCAACTGAGTATGCCGCAATTGACGATTTGATTGATTTATTGATTGATGCTGATGCATTCGACGTAGCGAGGCTAAACATCGTCTATCCGATGCTGTTTCGTCTGACAAACGAGCCCGTGTGTCGGACAACGCACTGCGGCGTTTTGGAATTCGTCGCCGAGGAGGGACGACTCTACTTGCCCAATTGGGTAAAAAAAAGGATGTCATGGGACTTTTGTCGCATCGACCGTTTTCCTCGCAGATGATGAGAAATTTGTTCTTGGAGGAGGGCGGACTGATTCGTTTGGAGAGCACGTCGCTGCCCATCGCGACGTACTCAAAATTTCGGCCGCAGCAAGTCGAATTCTTGGAGATAACCGATCCGAAAGCCGTGTACGTCTACGTTAAAAAAAAGAAAGAGCATAGCGTTAGGGGAGGATTTTAATTTTGTTTAGGCTAGAGAATGCGTTGAGATCGTTTGCCTGTCTCACGGAAAATGACACGATACTGATTCGTTACAACAAGAAGGTAAGTGTACCTTTTTTTCATTCGCTTGCCTCTTGACGTTTCTAAGGGCTACGAGCTCTCCGTTCTGGAAGTGAAACCGGGAAATGCGGTCTCCATCATTGAATGCGATATGAATGTTGAGTTCGCTGCTCCTGTCGGATACAAGGAGCCGACACGGCAGCCGGAACCCGAACCTGAGGAGATGATGAACGAAGATGTTGTGGACGGCTACGATGCGGGATTTATGGTGAGCCGCACATGATCCTAGAGAGAGAGTATAAGTACGGCGTTCCTCTTTCTACGCAGCCTTTCTCTGGTTCTGGAGTTCGATTAGATGGGAGAAAAGGCAAAGAGAAGCAGTCGAGTAAAGAGAAGAACGCGCCCACCAATCTCGCATCGCAGAGGTTCTAAACCCGATCGATTTTAGCAATAAATAAAAAGTGTTTCTTACTTAGAATTCGCGGCATTCCAAATTACAATTACAAGCGAGGAAAGCTGACGTTTCCCAAGGCAGTCAATCGACCAAAAGTAGACGAGAAGAACGCGACGGCTGGCAAAGACGAAGACGAAGGCGAAGTAAAGTGCAATTCTTACTCGAATAAATTCGATCTTCTTCCCCCCCCCCCCCCCCCCCCCCCCCCCAAGGCATCCTCGTTTCAGCCCTTCTCCGGCTCGGGCAAGCAGCTCAAACCGAGACGAAATCCGAAGAAGTAAAAAAGCGAGTGCAGCGCCCCGAACTCGATAGTCAAGTTTCACCTATAAACTTTCCCCTCCCCCGACTATATATTTATAGGAACTTAAATTTCGGGTGTAGAACGCGACAGTCAATCAATCAATCACCCCTCTATGCGTATGATACTTTCATTAAATAGCTCTGTTACATACTTAGATCCAGTGTGCCACGACGACCTCCAGCACCGTCCTCGGCCGATTCTTGCTTCTTCTCCTTTAGAGACATGAAGAAGGTGCGGAGTTTACCTTTACCCTTGACGTCAATCAGCCCGCGCTCGGACACTCGCTTGAATCCGCCCGCTATTAGTATGTCGGCAGTTGCTTCGGTCATCTGAAAAAAAAGACGATTTAGAAGGGAAAGGCGCGTGCGTCGATTACCTGAATCGTTTCGATCTTGGCTGTGCTGTCCATACGACTAGCGACGTTGACTGTGTTGCCCCAGATGTCGTACTGAGGCTTCGTGGCTCCTATTACGCCCGCTATGACCGGGCCGTGATTGATTCCTATACCCAATACAAGCCAACTGATTATTTGATTGACGAATTTATTGCCGCAACGTACCTATTCGTAGCTTGAAACTCTGGAACGAATGCTTGTTAATCGCCTGCAATCTATCTTGCATCATCGACGCGAATTCAACGAGAGCATAGAGATGCTGCCAATCGTTTTCTTTCCGTTTCTATGAACGGAGATAAAAACTCGCACATTTATAATATCGTCAGCATAGTTTCCCTAACTCACCATTCCTCTCCTGCCTGTATGAAGCCCAGATCCCGCCATGTACGTGCTCCCTATCGTCTTAATTTTTTCGACCGCGCTCAGCTTGGGCTTCAGTAGAAGCTAAGCGAGGCAAAAGGATCGTTGCGTGCGCAACGAGCCGCGCGTGCTAACATGCGAAAATACCTCGTCAAAGTCTCCTATGATTTCATTGAGAAGTCGTATGCACTCGATGCCCTCTTTGCTCGCAATGTCCTCGTTGTAGAACTCGGAAAAATTAGGAATCGAGGCAAACATGACGGCGACGTTGTCGTGCTGTTCCGCATAGAGCTCCTAGACCGCGTTAGAAATAGAGACGTCGACTCGATTATCAAGAAAGAGGGGGGCCCCACTCACATTACTGCTAATCATTCCCGTCTGCAATAGCTCGGTGAAATGTTGGGCAACGTGCTGGGGAAGCATGTTCTGTAGGAGCCAGACGTTCACGTCTTCCAACGTATCCATCTCTTCCTTTTCGATATACGACTGCAGGAGAGGTGACTACTGTACTGTATAATTTCGGGGTGGTGGGGCAACGTACTTTAGTTCTCCACAATTGATCGATCTTGAGATTATACTCGACCTAAAACGATCGATACGCATCAGCCAAATCGGGGACTCAAGACGTTTCTCTCGCGCTCACCAGTCTCGCTAAAATGTACAGAACTGCAAACGAAATGACGAGCCATACACTCGTCAGAACGTTGTCGTCTTCCAAGAAGCAACTACCAAGCAGACAATAAAAAAAAAACAAAGAAAGCTACCTTCCTTTTTGTACTTTTTTCCGCTGAAGAACGCGCACGGCTTGGCGTGGAGAAAAATCACCGGATAAACGATGACTGCACTCAGAAGAATAAAGCTCTTAACGAGAGAGTGAAGTCGAATGAAGACGACTGTGGATATCATGGCCAACATGGCTGTAAAGATAAAATACTAAACCAGAGAGGGCTTGTGTTGAATGCACCGCATTCGAAATTGAGAGAAGAGTATTAGTACTTGAGGAAAATGGCATTCCTGCGTATCGTGGCTGTGATGGTGTTCGGTGAAATTGGCAGAGGTGCAGTTTGTCTACATAGAGACAACGTGATCAGCACTGAAGGCCCAATCGATTACGTTCACTAACAGGACAGTGGTCTTCGTCGACGTCCGTGCAATGAGGCGCCGTCGTATTGAGAAACGAAACGACGAGAAGAACGCCGATGACAGCAGAGGAAATGACGCTGCGAACGATCTTATTTTTGCTGACGTAGTCCGCTGCGCGACGTACAAACGAAGGAGGATCCTTCTGCGGGAAGAGGTGGGAAAAAAAGATCGCTCTCGCACAAACGCGCCGTTTCAGACTCACAAGAATCGAATCGGCAAAAAGAAGGCACAAGAGAACGATCATCAACGCTGCGACGATGAGAAAGCTGCCCAGCAACATAGGCGTCCTGAGAATGAAAAGAGAATGCGCGTCGAGACAGGGTTGTTTCTCATGCCATTATTGATACCTGGGCAGCATCATTGCTTGTACGATATATATGCAGACCATCACGGCAAAAGCGCTACCAACGCTGTACTTGAAATGAAGTGTATCCTGACTTTCTTCCACTTTTCTATACTGGATAGACTGTGCAAAAAAAAATCAGCGAAGGAAGGTCCCTCCCCCAAAAAGACGAACCTGATCAGCTCTCGGATCGCAACAGCAAAAGAAAATCGCCCAAAATCGGTTCCATCCGCTCCATCGTCTAGAAAAAAAAAAAGAAGACTCGCTGACAGTGGGAAAGAGATTATTGCCACCAAAGTAAGCCCCCAACCCACCCGCTTCTTATTTTCTGACTGTGCAACGTCTCCTGCATGCGAGACGCCACTTCGCGCGCGAGCGCGTCCTCCTCCTCGCGAGTCACCGTATAGGAATCGCTAGCAAACCGGCTACCACTACAGAGAGAATCAATACAGCTGAAACACTCATATAAACAGTCTCGCGCACGCACTTCTGGTGCGAGTTCGTCTTCGTAGGAGACGGCATGTCCGAGCCAGACAATCCCATCGACATCATGAACAAACTCTAGAGAGGAAGATCCTCTGCTTCGAGGGGGGGGGGGGGGGGGGGGAGTTCATCTCACCACTTTTCCTAATTCCGTCTTCGAGCCGGGCATCACGGACGAAAACGGCGCCTGGGCCGTGCTCGAGAACACCTGCGAAAGTCTCGGCATGATTTTGTACGGCTTCGGCGGCATTCCTGAGTGCGTCGACAATCCGTCCATGGACGTCGTGCCCGACAACGACATCGATCTCCCGCCCGAAAACGTCTTCGGCGGCCGGACGATGCCGAACGAATTTCGTCCGGCTCGTCGACCGCGCTCCTCCGGCTTCGCGTCGTTCACGGGCGTTTTTTTCTGAAGAACGCGGGGGGGGGGGGGGGGGGGGAATAACAGAGTGGCAGAATCATCGCCTTTGTTACTTGATCGTGACGACGCGAACAGATCAGGTACGTGGAGATGCCCAGCTTCTTGATGTACTCGTCGCGACTTCCTCCGTCGCCCTTTTCGGTTTCGTAGTCGTCGCCGAGACAGTCGAGAGTGGCCTTCGACACGTGAACATACCTAGAATATAGATAGAAGATCAAACTAAATTTTAGACTATATGGTTCATATCTTACCCTGGTTTTCCGCCCGATTCCATGTGATTTGCCAGAGTGACGGCATTGGACCAGACGTCAAACTGCCACTTGCGCTGGCCCAGGACGCCGCAGAGGACGGCGCCCGAATGCACGCCGACGCGCATGTCGACGTTGACTTTGAGCGCCTCGCGAACTTTCCTACACACACACACACACACACACACACACACACACACACACAAAAGGATGATCTCTTCCTTTCGCTTGCCATTATTATTATTTTACTTTATCGCTTGAACCATAGCGAGACCCATTTCGACGCAATTTCTCGCGTGATTCGGATTCGGCTCGGGCAAGCCGGAAACGCAGTAGTAGCAGTCGCCAAGCAACTTGATACGAAGACACTCGTTTTCCTAAAAAAATATTGAAAATCGATACGACGAATAATCGATCCGGTCGCCAGGCCAACCTCGGCCAATTCGTCGAATCGCGCAAAGAGTTCATTGAGCATCTTGACGAGCTCCTTTGCCGTCGAATTGCTCGATAGGTTGGTGAAGCCGACGATGTCGGCAAATACAATGCTAATTTTTCGTCGTGAGATAGAGCGACGTGAACCAGTTCGAATTCATACCTGACGTTCTCGTAACGCTGCACGTACATCTTGTGAAAGCGTTCGAGTTTGTTCGAACTCAGACTCGCTATGTCTTGCGTCATCTCTCGGGCAACGTAATCGGGAAGAACCGATTTGAGAAGCATTTCCTAGAAGCAAATAAATACCATAAAAGAGAAAAGAAATATTCTAAGAGCAAGAACCTTCTCCCGTTTCTTTCCCTCGAGCATGATTCGCGCTTCGATCGACTGTCGCGTCTGATTGAACGCTCCCCGGTGAACGCTTCTCACGGAGAAGTGATAGAAGATGCCGATAAAGTTGACGGCAAAGAGAAGTACAAAATTGGCGGCCACCTGCAAACAAAAAATAAAATAAATTATAATAATAATCATAATCATAATCATAATAATTCTAAACGAACTTGAAGTGCCAACGTATTTAGGTCCTCATTGGCGAGACTTCCGAAGACGGACAGGTAACAAATCGTCGTGACGACGCCAGTCAGAATGGCGGCGCGCGTCGAGAACGGCACCATGGTGTAGGTGACGAACGTGACGAAGAGCACCTGGGGCATGAAAAGCCACGAGGCAAAATGATGATCGACGAAAAACGCGGACGGAACGAAAATCTGGGCGACGAGCGCAAGCCAAACGCATATGGAAATCCACTTGCGCGTGGCGTCGGTGAAGCGGAGCAGCGTCGCGGGAAGACAGAGAATTAGAATAAAGGTCGACACGCCAAAGACGATAGCGGGACCGACGTGCGGTTCATTGTCCGGCTAGGAAATAATATTTAGATAGAACGAAGTCTCTGCGTCCGATCTATTTTATTAGGAGAGCTCGCCTATCGAAGGACTTTGATATCCTTAATTATATCTATGTCTCCCAATCGATTATTAATCTCGAGCTCACTACATCTACTCTCTCGAACAGAGCCGTCGACGTCTGGTTGATGTAATCCAGACGAAGCTTTAGCTCTTCTCAATCAACCCCCAAGGCTATATATATATATTACCCCCCTAGGGAAGACTACTATAGGGGGACGACACCTCTCGTAGAGACGCAAGACGTCTTCGAACATCTCCCCATCGCATTACCGTGAACAGGTCAGGTGC
The DNA here is from genome assembly GCF_947507565.1 of Oscarella lobularis. Classification (NCBI taxonomy): domain Eukaryota; kingdom Metazoa; phylum Porifera; class Homoscleromorpha; order Homosclerophorida; family Oscarellidae; genus Oscarella; species Oscarella lobularis. Next base: position 1,344,029 of record NC_089190.1, on the reverse strand, counting down.
AACTTAACAGCCGAGCGGAGAAACGCAACGGCGGCCCATCTGCCCATGGCGACGGGCCGAGTTTGAGGCACGCCCACCCTTCCCCCGCCCACACCCGCCCCCCTTTTCGTTTCTTTCCCTCCCTCACCACAAATCTCGCGTAAAGGCCGATGACTATGCTGCCGGCGAAGACCATGACGCAGAGAAACGCGAGAAGCGTCGTTCGATTCTGCTTGAGGATGTAGTGGCGATAGAACTGCTCCGTTTCCTCGTTGTAGAACTCCGTTTTCAATTTCGCGAACGAGAATCGACGTTTCGCCGTCTCGGACGATCGCGACGACTGGGAAAGAAACGATTTGGGCGGCGGGAAGACAAGCGCGAGCGGAAGCGTTACCTTTAGCGAGCCTCTCTCGTCGAGTTCGATCTCGATCGTCTCGTTGCGATTCGTCATTTCGAGCCGTTCCCTCTGGTCGACGCGCCGCCTGTTCTTTTCTTTCACTCCTGACTCTACTGTAGTTCGTTCGTGAGTAGAATACCGCTGCGCACGACTGCGTAGAAGGTGCGGTCTATTTATTATTTGTCATTGCACCACGTAGTGTTATGGCCGTTCCACTCGATCGGCGCCACGAACTGCGAAAGAATCCTATCACTGGACTGATGGAGGATATGCCTGATTTGGTAATCGCAAGCTTTCGATCGCTGTCCCTATGAACATTCTTGAAAAAAGCATCCGTCCCTCATCGAAACGATTCATTTCGTTCTCTACACTCCGCTTCCGTCTGATCCATCCGATCAGGCAGCGCTCGGAGAATGGATAGAGCTGCTAGAGATCATCGATGACGATCTTCGGTGGCTGCTAACGAGAGATCACTCCAAATTCTGGTGTCAGGTGCAATGAGTAGACGAATCCATCATCCCGCAATCATCAGACAACAAATGCTGTCCGTTTACTCATTTTAGCTCATATTTGACGATTCTCTAAAAACGTTTCTAAGTTCGTATCTGCGACATTCACCTAGGTAGACATCACTGACCTTTCTGACAGACGATATCCGAACATTTTTTTCAGATCTCTTAGTGCCGTGCCTGTAGCTGCTAGGGACATTCACCGGAGCGTTCATCGACGAGTTTTCTTCACTTTTGTCAGGCTCTCCACTAGCAAAGAGAGCCCAGTTAGTAGTCATCGTTGATTTCTCCTCTGACTTGAATTGCGTACTAGGACAACTTCTTATCTGACGACGCGTTCGCGGAAATTGTCTATAACCACTTTCTGCTCGACGTGCCCAAAATGATGGACCTGTGCGTTCTCTACGGGGACGCAGTCAACAGTCCGTTGCTGACGAAAATGCTGACGAACGTGTTTTCTAAACAGAAACTGTAAGCGTAGAACGAACACAGCACTCATATGTAGAGACATTCCTTTCTAATTAGATACTTTGATGATTTGAATTCTGCGTGTGATGGCATTGTCGACGTAAGTAGCACAGAGCCCAAGCGAAGCAATCACTCCTTGTATTCTGTGTCAGGCTTTTGCTAAGCTCAAGGATAGAGTTGAAGCCAAAGCCGACGAAACGTAACAGTATTTTATACTATTCATATCCTTAATAGCGTCGTCGCAGATGGTCTGTATCAGAAGTTGACGATGTTTTGCACTACGCGAACGACATTGGTCAAACGCTCTCGTCGTTCGTGAGACTGTGCAGTGTGGCTGCACCGGCGCTCGCAAAGCATTTGATTGCAAAAGAGTAGACGTGATTCAATGAGGCGCATTGCTTTCTAATCCTTTCTCTTGGGGGGGGCCGCCTAGGGTCGTTAGTCTCTTTGAGAATCTTGTGCCGCTTTTGCGTCCGCTAGTTTGGCGGTAGGTGCACGCAGAAAAAAATTTCATTCGAGGGGAAATGTAGTTTCGTTTTAGGTCGGAGAATTTGAGAGAGGCCTTCCTACGTTCGAAAGCGTCCTTGCTTTCCTTGGTTCACAGTCTCGTCGAGGAAGCGTATCTGAAACCCATTGATGCTGAAAGGTATATTGCATCCTCCGACTCAACTATATGACCTTATGCCCCCTTCCTTCTAGAACTCCGAGGCGACGAGAAGAGTTGGCAGACAAGCTCCTAGAATTGATAGCATTTATGCTGGCGTCTTCTGAGTATTTTTAACTGATACACCTCTTGTCTCTTTGATCAATGAAAATTTTGGAAGATTTCTGAAGAATTACAACGCGGTGTTCTCCATTGAGGAAGATTGGCGTCGAGTAGAAGTTGCTCTTCCATCGCTGTACGTATAAATCAATAGTCACATTTAAAAGTGAACTTGTTTGTTGCACAGTGATTCCAATCAAGCCCTGTACATTAGAGATACAATGAAAGCACTTGACTTCGGACGGAGACACGACTCCGAGGAAAACGAGCTAACTAAAGAAGATCATATGGTATGCTATAATTGCTATCTCAGGTGCTGAGCCCCTGTTCTTAGATTGCTAAAGTAAAGGAGGTCTTTCCTCATTTGGAGGAGGCGTTTATCAGGGTATTAATTAACTCGCTCGCTGGGAAATGGTATTATTCAATATGTATATAAACGCGTGTAGACGTGCCTGGAAGGATGCGCTTGGGACGCTGAGAAAACAATCGGTTCTCTCTTAGAAGATCAAGGAGCTCAAGCGTCAGAAACCCAAGAAAAGAAAACAGAGATTAGGTATACCAGACAGGATGTACACTTACATAACAGCACCTTTTTCGGAAACAGGCCTGATAAAGTCGAGAAGACAGAAGGCGTTTTGTCGAAGCGAAGAAATGTGTTCGACGACGACGAAATGGACGTTTTTCGTTCGCAAGAGCTCGATTATTCCAAAATACGATATAAAGAGAGGCACTGCTCTTTGCTTTTGATGCCTCGACTGGCTTCTCATCTTAACTCTTGCACAGAAACCGTGATATCAGCAGCAAGAGCGTGCTGGACGATAAGTCGTTTGTTTCTTCGATGCGGGATCGCTTTTTGAATACTCAGTTTGACGACTATGATGTCCGTTTATCTCCCTTTCTTTTTCTGCGCGACCAATTACTTTTCTTGAGTAGGACGAATACGATGATACTCACGATTCCACCGTTGGAGCGCCAGATTTCGTGAGCGTCGAAGATTTTCGCATCAAAAGGTGCACACTCGACTCAATGTCAAACTCTCAATCGACTTTTTTTTTGTCAGGCTCAACGAAAAGTTGCCTTTGTTCAAACTGCAGACAAGTGACGACGAAGAAGACGAGGAGGAGGATGGAAATGACGAGAGCGACAAAACAAAAGCTACAACTGAAAATCCTCGGCCCCAGGTAAAGACTACGTGCAGCCCTAGGGAACTCTATCTAACTTCGGATGACTAGATGGAGCATAGAAGGCAAGGCAAAGGGGGTGCGTTCAAAAAGGGTTATTCAGACAACACGGGCGACGAAAAGAAAGGCCCCATGAAGCGTCAAGATCAGCTAAAGGCGAGAGCGGCGAAGGAGCGTTACAAGGGCAGTTACGGCAATCACAACAGAAAGATGGGCGCTCAGAAAAAGCAAGGCCGAGCAATGGGATCATTTCGTTGAACCATAGAAAATAATATACTGTACCTGTTGGTTTCTTCTTGAATCTCGAAAACAGACTTTTTGCCGTACTTTCGACTTTCTAGAGAGGATAGAGCTGATGCAGCAAGTAGTTACCTTTGGTCAGCTGAGGCTCACGAAGAGCTGAGTCGTCAATACAACTTTGAGACATCGATGCCTTCGGTGAGAAGTTTACACTGTAGTCATTCGTTCTTTCCAGTTAAGTCAATATTAGTATGACTTGCCTAAGAGAACATTGACGCTAGCCCCCTGCCGTGAAAGAGGCCTAATGTAATCCGTTGTCTTCATGGCGTTTCTGCTACTCACCATGTCCATGCTGTTTATGCAATCCGCCTCGAACTTGAAAACGAAACTCGGATTTCGGTTCTCAATAGCCACAAACTTTTTCATTTACACGCAACGATTGAACTCGTAATGCTAGACCAAAAGAAAAGACATTCAGAACTCTACCTTAGTGTAGTAGAGTTGCAAATCGAAAATCAGTTTCATTTTTCTCCAGTCCGCCTCGTCCGTTTAGTTGACTTCCTTTTTCTCTTTCGTGATGGTTCAGGTTCTGTTATGAAGTCTGCAGGACGCCCAATCGTTACATCATGGTCTGGCATTTCCTCCTTACGGACGGTAAAGGTCTTCTTGTGATAGTCCTTGAGTGCAGAGTAATGTTGCTTCCATTTGCGACTTTCTGCCAATTCCAAAAATCCACTCTTGCCTTCTCCAGCCGTTCCGTCAGGAAGTTTTAGTCGATTCAAAAACATTGAATGGTGTAATATCACCCAAAGATAAGCGATGGAGAGCAATTTGAATTGACCCGTCTTGTTCAAAAACGGGACATCATCAGTGAGTTCCAGAAAAACGTCATGCACACAGTCATACATAACGAAACGAAATGAGCGCATGTTGATTAAGATCGCTGGAACAAGCGGATTTTCGTCCGGATGCCGGTTATGCTGAACAAATGACCAGACTACAACCTGGGTACTAACCTGGGGCAAATGAATCGAGATATCTAAATACACGGTTGCAGTTATTGAAACCAAAGGTGTAATTTGTACATACCGGTACTCCCTTTTTGAAACTTCACTTCTGATGCTACTGCTGACTCCAAGTCATCTTCACTACTAGTAAAGCTACTAGTAAAGCTGTTGTTAGGTGACGGTGAAGCTACTGTCACTGGCGTCACATAAGAACCATCCTCTTGATCATCATCATCTTCAGTATCATCCCCTTCATTTTCATCATCTTGATCATCTTCAATTGTGACTTTTGATATCATATCCAATGACCCGTGCCAGGTCTTTTCGTCTCCCAATCCGGTGTTGCACAGCTTAACGTTGCTGTACTTTTGCGGGTATTTTTCCTTTGCCTTCTCATGATCATGCTTTGAAAGCCAACAGCAGCCCGTCAATGGGTAGATGACCTCATTTGCCAGGAAACGATGCACGTCAAATTTATTTTCAATTTTGGGGATGCTGATGCATTTCTTCTCGTATTTACTAGCAAAATTGGACAGACGCCTCCTTGCTTTTGGATGTTCCTTCTCGTTGTCAAAGCCGGAAAAGAGGCCGAAGGTGAAGCGGGAATCTGGAATGCCAAAGGAGGGGATGACATAATTTGAAATAAAGCTTGAGCCCAGGGTACAGTTGTCAATTTTCGAGAAAGAGTCACCAGCAATATGGGTGTGCTCCCCGAACTTCTTGTAACGAAGCATATAATTCCGCTGATGACGCATGATATTAAGCAGATCCACAGTAGAATCTGTCAATTATTTAGCTAGTCAAAATCTGGAGGAGTGAGGGGAGGGGGCAACTTCGCCAAGGTCTGCATGCACGATGCAATACTCAATATAGCCAGAGCCGTACGGCTCTGAATATAGCATGTTCATGACGATTCGGGTGTGGGCCCCCAAATTAGACTAAGTACGAACCAGGCGATGATATACCGCTAGCCGCGCTAGCGGCGGTCGAATCCATCGCCGGTCCAGACGCGTCTTTCGTCGCAGTGGTATTTCTATGAGACAACGATCGGTGCAGGCCGGGGGTTCAAAAGAGCGACTTACTGCTCCGACATTATCATTTCGTTTCCTGTAGTCCCGTGACAGCTGCCCGTGACACGTGTACTTACGCATGCGTGCAAAGGACAAATACGACGATACCATGATTCTATCCTGGAGCGCCAGATTTTGTGACCGTCGAAGATTTTCGCATCAAAAGGTGCACACTCGACTCAATGTCTGATACTGATACTGATACTGAATGTCCCTTCTCTAAGATCCGTGGTCAAAAATTCAATCAATTTTTTCTGTCTTAGGCTCAACGAAAAGTTGCCTTTGTTCAAACCGTGACGACGAAGACGACGACGACGACGACGACGGAAACGACGAGAGCGACAAAACAAAAGCTGCCTGAAAATCCTCGGCCCCAGGTAAAGACTACGTGTAGCCCTAGGGAACTCTATCTAACTTCGGATGACTAGATGAAGCATAGAAGGCAAGGCAAAGGGGGTGAGCTCAAAAAGGGTTATTCAGACAACACGGGCGACGAAAAGAAAGGCCCCATGAAGCGTCAAAATCAGCTAAAGGCGAGAGCGGCGAAGGAGCGTTACAAGGGCAGTTACGGCAATCACAACAGAAAGATGGGCGCTCAGAAAAAGCAAGGCCGAGCAATGGGATCATTTCGTTGAACCGTAGAAAAATAATATATGTACCTGTTAGTTTCTTCTTGAACACAGACGTTTTGCCGTAGTTTCAACTTTCTAGAGAGGATAGGGCTGATGCAGCAAGCAGTTACCTTCGGTCAGCTGAGGCTCGTGAAGAGCTGAGTCGACAATACGACGTTGAGACATCGATGCCTTTCGTGAGAAGCTTATGCTGTAGCTATTCGTTCTTTCCAGCTGAGTCAATATCAGTATGACTTGCCTAAAAAAGAGAATCGACGCCAGGCCTTGGGGCGCGCTTAGTTATGTACCATGAAAGAGGCCTAATGTAATCCGTTGTCTTCATGGCGTTTCTGCTACTCACCATATTCATGCTGTTTGTGCAATCCGCTTCAAATTTGAGAGCGTAACTCGGATTTCGGTTCTCAATAGCCACAATCAGGCCAGCAGTCATTAGCGAATACATTGTCACGCCGGTGAACAACTAAAGAGGTGTATTGCGAATTTCTTCAGTAGAGATACATACATACCAGGTATATATAAATTTTACCTCGCTTCTCTTCCCAGACTTGGTCAGCATCAAGTAGACGGAACTGCTAAGCAGAGTCGATTGCGGAACAAATGAATCGACTTCGATTGGACGAGCAGTGTGTATAGCAAGAAGACACGGCTTCTGTTCCACCGTCGAGTTGAAGTGATTGAAGGCCATGGGAACAACTAGGTAATCGCCCTCTCGTAGAAACGCCGAGCACGTCACGCAAGCCTTGACGGCACGTTGGCTGTGGGAAACAGCTGACGTGGGAACCTGACCTACTGGAGGCACGGCCAAAATTGCAACGCATAAATCAATTGACGAGTCGGCCGCATCAAAGTGCCTTAGGGGGAAGAAGACTCGTACATAGACAATGCACGGAAGGATTTTAGAATACCGGTTGTGTGGCTGATAAAGACAGGCGTCTATTTCGGTGTCGGCAAGTACTCTGATTCTCGCCACGCGCGTCGGTCCCCGGCCATCCGATTGCAAACTCGTATCGATTCGAGTCTCGCACCAATCAGGACGCACTTTGCACACGTCGACGCGATCGAAATATCTGAGGAGGAGAGAAAAGCCGTTGCCGACACACTAGGGAATGATTTGTACTACTGACTTCATCAAATCCTTTAGTGCTATCCAGAAGACTCCCTCCTTAGCCGTCTTGCGAGCGTGCAATTTCTTTCGGAGCTCGGCTGTCCACAGCGGAGACGCGTCTCCCCAGTCGCCGCGCCACGAGTGCGATCCCCACGGATTGCGAAGTTGAATTAGCCTGAATGAGGAAGGCTAGATTACACGTAGCTCTACCTAAAACGTCTCCGCCCTACCTGCCCTGGGGAACCTGCTGCACGTCGAGAACGGAGTACGCGTGCTGCGATACGAGACCGACGTGTCGAAACTCTTCTTCGCTGATTGAATTGTTCGACGATCCACATGAGGCGCCCATTAGAAAACTGCATTCGAGTCCGTGTGTATTAGAAGACCGAGGTCGTCAAATCTCTTACCCTGCGTCTTTTACACTGAGAAGTCTCGCCCAGATGAGATCAGAGTCCAAAGCGTCGTCCGGACGATTAGGATTTGCTATGTATGTGTGTGTGTGTATGTGTATGTATGGAAAATGGTAATATCCATAGTTTTTACTTTGAAGGCGAATTTTCTCGCATGGTGCTCCGGTGAGAAGAGATAGACCTTCGATGCAGGCGCCCCCTTTCATTGCCTCGTAGCAGCCTAGCTGCTTGGCGAGCGCCTTCTCTATGAGCGGAACCCACAGCTGACCTCGGCTAGCCTATACAGCAGCGGAATTGAAATGATCTCGTGTTACAGCACCGTTCAAAAGCTTTAGGCACCCATGAGGTGTGCAGTACAGTGTAGTAGTACAGTGTAGTCTTAATTCTGGAATGAAGAGGGGGGCCCCTCTTGACTAAACTTCGGCTGTCAAATGACCGCCTCAACGGTAATCGTAAAAACGGTAATGGTTTGGTAGGGATGCTCTGAGACGTTGTCTTCATTTACTGACGCAAAGTTTGCAACTGAGGCCCCCTAAGCTATAAATCGGTCGCAAAACGTTCAAAACGCGTCGTTTGACCGCTAGAAGGTCAAAAAACGCGTTCCTTCGATTTGGAGACCTTTTTAAAAAAATAAAAAACTCGACACCCGATATCAAACCACACAGAAGACGGTGCTATGGAGGTTTATCCGATATCAGAATGCCTTGCTCTCGTCATTGCTAGGAAGGCAATCCATGCCCTTGTCAAGTGAGGAAATTGACCAGCCACCGGGCTATTAATGGTCACACCTTGGGGAGAGTTACCTGCTCCCTTCTATCCTAGCTCTGAGAACTCTGATAGTTGATGTACGAGCTGGCTATTTATACTCGAGAGGGCGGAGCCTCGTTTGTACCGCAACTTTACAGCACGAAAACGCTCGTCGTTTCGACTCGGAAACCGATGCCAATCGGTCGCGAATACAATTCTTCGATCGTTTCGAGCAAAATTTCGCCGCGATTCGCTGTCTATATGCGAGAAAACGGTGAACGGAGGAGGGGCCAACGTAGTATGACATAATCGTATGACATCATTGTATGCTGCAACGCGTATGACGCAATTGCTACGAACGACCGAACGCGTCGTAGAAGAAACGTGAATGAAGAGTAGATCATAAAATACAGTAAATCCGTGCCAATGAGAGACGTTCGCTCGCTCTTCGGACGCAAAAAGCGAACGAACAAGTTGCACGTGTTGTCCACGCTGTTCTAAATATATCTACTGCGGTAATCGAACGTTCGATCGAGAATTAGACAAAAGCGGTAGCTTTGCGATTCGACTATTTGACGTACGACGCGAGAGCCTAGCGATTGTCGCATCGGGGGACCCGGAAGGTCGGCGGACACTTTCTGTCGCGTTTTCTCTAACTTTCGCGAAGCGCTGGCTCGATTTCGAGACCACTACGCATTCGCAAACCGATATTGAAGCAAGGACGCGCAAATATCGCTCGAACTCTACGAAAACGAACGACATTATGGCCGCAAAGGAAAGGGCCCCCCCCCCCCCCCCAAAGCCGATAGGCTACAGTGTACGCGCACAGATGCCGAAAACTTTCCAACAGAACTAGTACATTCTGTATACGACTTTGCCTGTGAATAGACCAGCATTCCGTAGTTGTTGCAAGGAAGAACGTCGTCAATGAGAACGACCTCCCATATACCGTTTCTGCAAAGACGAACTTGGTAGGCTCCCTCCTGGCATATCTATGAGAATAACTAAGGATCATTGAAATGACTGTCACACCTAATTTGCTAACATTCTTCGTGATAATGATATTCTGAAGAAGTTTGGGTTTTTCAGCGAGTACAGCCAAAGCACTTAGAAACCTAAATATTGTTTTATAATAATAATAAACGTTATTTCTAATTTTCTAACCAGCAGTTTCCTACAATGCCTTGAATTATATCGCTCGGTTTGGGCGTGCTAAAGACGACCCAAGACGAACGAATCAGTTCCTTCTGCCGAATGTGCTGTGGTCGCAACCAGCAAGCCACGCGCGGATTGTCCGAGTGACGCGGCTCGAGGTAAAGCGACTTGGGACAGGGCGGAAACATTGGATCCACAAAAGGAAGTCGGTTCTATACGAACACAAAACATTGTCACCTTATTCTAATCAGAGATACCTCCGTGCTCACCGATTTGCAAAATGCCACTATATCGTTCCACAGTCGCAGCGCGTTCTCCTCGTCGCGCTGCCGTCGCACGTCGACGCACGTGCTCTCCTGTCGACCCAAGGTGAATCGATGCCTGCTTTCGATTTCTACCTGATCTCTATTCGCTCTGCAAACGCGACATTGCTTGGCTTCGACTGAATTGAGGAAAGTGCACGCTTGACACGACCAACGTGAATCGACTTCGATTGCTCCTCCTTTCGCCTCGCAGCCGCAAACTTCACATCGATCTCGACTAGGTGGATTTTTCATCGTGCACTTTGGGCACGACCACGACTTTGACTCGTTGCTAGGCACCAAATCGACTGATCCTATTTTCCACGGGTTTGATTCGCCGCACATTTTGCAGACGAAATTCTCCGCGTCGTCGTTGGAGAATGTGCATATTGGACAAGACCACCCGTGGCTTTCCTCCCTTCGCTTGTTTGCTCGTTTCGGTGCGATTTCGCTTTCTGGGAGTCTTTGCTTGCCGCGGAACGGTTTCGATATCCATTGGGTGAATTTTTCGATTGGCGACGGGCTCTGGGAGCGGAAGGAGAGAGTTCGCTTGACTTGGCACGCCGAACAGCGTTCGCAATCGTAGCCGTTTTCGAGCGTGCATCGTCCACACTTCCACGAGCCCTTTCGAGGCGTTTTGCAGGCGTGACATCGCGCCATCAGCACGGAATTGGTTGTCGTGCATTCGCTGCATTGCCACGTTCCCGTTTCAGCCATTCGTCTCTCAAGAGCTTTTCTGGGTGTCATGTGATTAGATCTTCTGAGTGCGTTAGACTTCACAGTTTCCCCGGCCTCGCGCTATTGAAAGCTGAAGTTATGAGCAGTTTCTCAGATCCGAATCCGGCTGAGGAATGGAAACCAGTTGAGCAAAACATCCTTTACCTCTCTCAAAATCTAAAAATTGATTGTACCCTGCTGTATGGTCTGATGGAGGAAACTCTTTTGACAATCGATGAGAAAAAGGAATGTGATTCTATTGAGTCTTCTTCAAAACAAGTTGAATGGCTGTTGTTCGATATCTTGAGGAAAAAAGGACCTGGCTCCTTTGCCAAATTTTGCAAAGTTCTGCGCAGCAATAAAAAAGAGTTCATTGCCGACAGACTTTGTCGCTCAGAGTCCGAATCAAAAACAGTTTCTACTGCTCCGCCTTCCACAAGCTCACGTGACTTACTTAGAACAACTCTACCTTGCACTGTCTGGATCTTTATCGATGAAACCCTTAAACACGCCTACAAAGTTTCAATTCACCCCATTAGAGCTGCCATTGCGCGAATACTTCAAACAAACAAAGAAAACATAAACTATTTTGAAGAATTTGTGGAAGCTGTCGAAGACTCGCACCACCAACTGAGCGTCTCATTAAAAGACAGAACGGTTGTTAAAATGGTATTTCCCTTGAGCAGTTGTGAGGAGTACGAAGAGCGCAAGAAAGAATTATCTCAAGCATTGTCTGGTTTGTTGAACTGTAAAATGAAGCAAATCGTGTTGACCAAAGCAGAAGAAGGCAGCCTACAATTGAGTTTTGAAATCCCAGGAATGTCTGCTATTTGGCTACTTGCAAATTTGGAGCCTGTGAATACTATATCTATTTTGACCGGGCCATGTCATGTTCAAATTGGAACGCTGCCTTTGTACCCACCTCCAATGCAAGCTTTGTCCGGAAAATATCTTTCACATAGGACAGAAGGTCTGCAACAGTTGCTCAGAAACGTTGATCAGTCGGCTCTTGATTTTCTTTATTACCACGGCCTAATAACTTCTAAACAATATGACGTCGTTGTTTCTTCTCATCCACATCATCGTCAAAAACACTTACTAGCAGCTCTCAAAGCAAAGCAGGATGAAGCCATGCTGATTATAAAACACGGACATAACCGTGATGATGTCTTTTCTAGCGAAGAGCAACTATTTTTTTTCTACTCTTTGATCAAACCTTCAGATAAAATTTATCAAAGTGTCCTTCTCTCTCTAAAACGGTTATGGGGGTTCACTGATGCTAAAGGAACTATTTGCATGCGAGAACTTGACTGGATCAAAAGACCGTGCAAGCATCAACTAGTTATTCTCGAAACAACTCTTATTGAAATATTGCTTGACGTCGAACATCCTCGTCAACTTGATTTTAACCTATTCAGAAAGGGACTTTTGAAGGCATGTCGTTTGGAAGAAAACTTGCTTGACAGCATCTGTTTGGATTGCGATTGGAGCTGCAACAGAAAGATGAAGTTGTTATTACGAATTCCTGGCAAAATTGCTCTATCTATTATATTGGCGTTTTCAAAACCTTTAAAGCAGATGCAGTTCGCCCAAATGCTGAGGGCTAGCATTCCAAATGCGTCAAAACCAACTTTCTTTTTTGGGTCTTTTCCTGCACTAAACATTGGACTGCCTAAAATTAACACCAGTGAGATCGAGAGGGAAGAAACATCAAACTCGTCAGTGAAACAAAACAACGAGAACGTCCGCGGTAATCTAAATTTGAAGACATTTAGAAAAATAGACCGCAGGCAAACAGAATCCTTGCAAGTCATACTTGATAATCTAGATGACGGATTTCAAGAACTAAATTCTGCTGTGCTCTTATGTCAGGTGTGATGATGATGACTAAATATAGACGGTATACTTATTGGCTGCTTTTAGGAAACTACAGAAGACATCAACAAGAAGACAAGATACGTCAACTTTTGGCTAAACAATTACGTTGTATCAGACCATTTACGTCTGGAAAAAATCGGCGAGCTAAAGGAGGCCAGGAGACGGACATACAAGTTATTGCAAGCTTATCACGCAAGATATCAAGGAAAGCTAAGTAGAGTACTTGAAATACCAAAAGAATTCCTCGATTTTGTTTTCGCAACCCGAATGACTAAAAAGATTCAATCCAAGTGTCATGGTGTCATTGTTCAACAAATACCTAGTGTGGGATTCGAAATTGTTGGGCAACCACAAAACGTCTTCACTGCTGTGAACACAATTAGAATGGAAATCGTAAGTCTCAATTTTGTTGGTATTATGCTAATTTTGTGAATACAGAAGTGGGAGAAACACTCTCGGAAAGGATATCATTCTTCAGTGAGACCTCTAATAGTCATTCTGGCTAACGAGAAGCTTCAGTTCACTTGGCGGCAAGATGCCCACTACCGCCGATACGATCGCCTAACAGTTGAACAGGTTGCATGGGCTATCTGCTGGTAGTCTGGCACGTAGATACACCTTGATCTTTGTGTAGAATGAGACGACATCTACAGTCGGTGTTGGAGGCTTCAGAAAAATTAGCCCTATACTAACCGACGTGTTAGCTGCCGTGAAACGCGGGAGGCCTTACAGAGTAAAGTTTGATTCTTGGTTTCATCTAGGTCGATGTCTCGTTCCACAAAAAGGTTGGTGCATTATGAAAATTAGTAGCCTAGAGTAACGCCAATTGTAATTTTAGAGACAATTCGAACAGGTTCAACATTGTTCTACCGCAATGCTCTGTCAACATTGAAAAGGGCTCGAACTGACTTTAAGTCAGGACTTCAGTTTGACAGTAGCCGTGTGGGACTTGAAATGAAAGTTCGTGAGCTCGAGTCCTACCTGGAAAGCCTATCAGCACGTCACTGTTATTCCTCTGTTCGTCACGATCTGACAGTACTTACTCCTTCATGCAATCCTCGGCGATTTCTTGCTGTTCTTGAAAAATCACAGGCGAGACCTGAGCTCTATGAAGTAGTGTCGTTACCACCCTCATTTGACTTTATTGCTAAAGCTGGGCCATGGAATTTTTGCTTGAAACCTCACAATAACAGTCGCGTTGACATTTTGTTTCCCGATCTTAAATTTGACTGCAGGCTTCTTATCAGAACAGGTTCTCTCAATAGTTTGAGTTGCTTGGCTGTCTCACGTATTTTTCTTAGCACATTTTGATCGATCTGATGAAGAAAAAGTCGAAGACGATTTATTGATCAAGAACTTTTGCGCCGCCGTTTCTTTCGACGACGAAAACCTCGTCTTACCCATTAACGGCCGTCTTCCTGGGAACTTCGACATTGAATACAAACGAAAGTGCAAGAGAAGTATGTACGAATTGGAAAACTACGAAATATGCTTAAGTTACGAAGAAGAAAGCGATGTTAGGTCACCATCAACGACCGACGAAGTCGTTAGAAAAGTATCAGAGTCCTCTAGAAATGTTTAGTTGTAATTAGTAAAGCTCTTTTGTTTTCAGATTGATGTTCATGTCAAAAGCAAAACAATTGACAAGAAACTTCGTGGTGAGTGGAATCCTACTGAAATTGTTAGTGACATAGAAGGGTGCCTGCCCTTTGTTCGTCGAATATTTGAAATGCTCGATGCACTGTGACTTTAGTGACTTTGACTTTCTAATCTTTTTTATACTTTAACGATGTGCATGGTTAGAATCACGTTCATTTACTTTACGTACTGCACATCAGGGGCGCACCAATCGGTGTGGCACAACAGGGTGAAGCGTGACTAAGTGAAAAGCCGGACGAAGTTAGTCGCGCCGGCTACTGTGCCCGATCGAGCCTGACGATCGAACTGCATGGCCTGGCTATACACCCCTGCTGCAAGTTCTGAAACACAGAACTCAATGAAACGGTGAATTGTGCATGTGACCAGCGCGATCTGTATGCAGGCTGGGGTCCTTCATGAACTCTCTCCGCGTCATCGGTGCAAATTGGACACGGCTTTCCTCCCTTCGCTTGTTTGCTCGTTTGGGGGAGATTTCGCTTTCTGGGAGTCTTTGCTTGCCTCGGAACGGTTTCGATATCCATTTAGTGAATTTTTCGATTGGGCACGGTCTCTGGCGGCGAAAGGAGAGCGTTCGCAATCGTAGCCGTTTTCGAGCATGCATCGTTCACTCTTCCTGAATCCCCACGCTCTTTCGAGCACGATACTAGTTCCGCTTCGAACAGAGCGCGGCACAAAGCTTTTCGAGTGGCTTCGTGCCTCGATTCCTCTCAATCCACGTCCGAAGCGTTTTGCAGGCATATCGCGCAATCAGGCACGGAACTGGTCGTCATGCATTTTCTGCATTGCCACGTTCCAGTTGGAGCCATTCGCAGACGTCGTTGGCCGCAGTCCCAACCGCTGGGACAGCTTTTTTCGCTTAGGCTACTTTCGTCATGTGATTTGGAACTCCCGTAGATGGTGTACAAAATTATTTCCGAAAAAATATTCAATCGCCTGAGTGCAACTTTGTCAAGACTGTGCTATAATAAACTACAAAAGTCGATTATAATAAGTAAAATATTCAGCCTGGGCCAGCAGAAGTTCGGCACCGAAAATTTGCAACTACATGTGTAGACTGTTACTGTGATCAGCGTTTGCTGCCTTCGTCTGATTCCTTAATTCTAGTCAATTCTTCAACCACAATCCAGGGACAGCTAAGTAGCCTTTGATCTTCAGCGTATGTGGCGTGGTAAAGAGCTGAAGCTTTAGCAGAGGCCTCAGCAGAAAAGGGCGTTATCCCATTATAAAATTTTTGGCGATACGCTCTAAAAACGCCTTGCATTTTTTCTCGTATTTCAATGCGCACAGCGGACACCTCCTTGCGTCGCACAAATCTTCCTAACTTTCTAACGTTTCCTGTAATCATTGTCCATTCGTCTTGAACGCCATACTTACGCATAATGTCAAGTAAAGCACTGTTGTAGTCTTTCAGCAGTGCTCTTGCTTCTTTCAGGTAGCCTTCGTATCCTTTAGAGTCAAGACGGCTGTCTTTGGAAAGTGGTGGGCTTGTCTTGGTTTGCTGAGAGGCTTCTAGTACTTGGCAAAAGAGCTTGTTTAAAATTCCCCGAGAAAGGTACGAAATTTTATCTGTTTTTTGCATAAAATCAGGATAGGCCTTTGGACGCAATTCATCTGGCAGCTCTGACAAAACACCCGTTTTGGGAAAATCAACGGCTTCTGAGTGCATTTCAGCTAGCCTTATGCAATCTGGATCTTTTGCTCTTGACAAGCGCGAGTCCGCGTGCGCAAGATGAGCATGATCAATTCGACCCAGCTGGTCACTTCTAATAATAACATCAATGAAAAAGTTCTTGACATCGTCTAGCGTGATAGGAGACTTTTTTTGGGGGGCTGACGGTTCGTAGTCCATCGGTTTGAAATGTCTTTCTGCCTCTGGCGGTAGTAGATCGGGATCCCAGGTAACAAAGTACTTGTCACCATCCAGGTCAGATCCAGATATCTCGTCGGTGTGCGGACGACAGCCTTTAGCAGGAAATACTACCACGTTTACGAGATGAGAAAGCTTGTCAACTTTAACTGCTTCGAGGACTCGAATATCGCCCGGGTGAAAACAAGGATTTTTTGTAACTGCAACGTGACCGGAGACCACAAAAGGCTCTATTCCCGCCTTTTGACGGTCTATTCGGACAAATATTTGACCGTACTCCAATGAATTCGTTTCGTCGATAACTCCCATCAGAAGTGCAGCGGACTCGACAAAAATTCGAGCTTTTTGGCGCAAATTGTCAAGCTGAACAGCCTGATAGGATTGCAGTACACCATGAACAAATGGTTCCTTATTTGGTTGAAACCCAGCTTCCATCATCTTGACGGCAGCAGTCAAGGCGTCGTCAGGCTGAAGTGCGGCTGTGAGCTTCAAATACTTTACAGCAATCTAAAATTGACTGAGAAGGCAAGCACTGAGAAAGAAAGCAACAGTTACCTTTGTATCCTGTGACATCTGGTCCAACGTCTGTAGCATCTCGCGTTGTTTCTTTAGTAGATTTTGATCCTTTACGCCGAGAGTAGACAGAAGCAAAATAATCTGCCGATTAAGAAACCCAGAATCAAATGAACTCAGATTGCATACTTCGACTTGATTGTGATCCGACTCAAATTTAAGCATACTCTTGCGTAACTGCAATTTAATTTTTTTTTTGCCGCCTGAGAGATGTGGATCAACAGCAACGACACCCTTGCATCCAGCAAAGCGAATTTGAAATGCAGATGGAGTGCTTTGCAGTCCCCCTTGGGTGCTTCTGTACACGATTTCTGCAAACTACAGAAACAGTGGTTAGAAAATACGTACATTAACTTCCACGGTGCCAACCTCAGGTGATATTTTTCCTATTCCATCGGCAAAATTGTACTCTTTCTTCTTTAGATAGAAAGCGTCTCGTTCTTCTACTGTGCGTAGTGTGTCTTCAATTATTCCAAATTCTTCCTTGTTAACCTGACATTCCTTGGTTGATACAGTAGTAGTAAAACACTGCCCCATTCTAGCGGCGTATTTGGCTACGACGTCAATAGCGCTGAAGTCGCCCATCCATTTTTGTATGGAATCTACGGTGACTAAAGTGCCAGTTTTTGGATCGTTCGTCTTGGCAAAAAACCAGCAGGAGTGCTTTCTCATTTGGCTGCTCGACATGCCAAGAAAGTCAAAAGATCTATCTGCTATAACGATGCCCTTCTTGAGAATTTGTTTTAAACGGTCAATAATAGCGGTTTTGTTACCCTCCCTTAGAAAGAGCTCAGTTCCGTCTTCGTCAGTAAAAGAGAGTCGAACAAAGTGATCCAGAATATAATCATATTCACGTAAAACACGATTCGAAGGGTGATGTTCGAGACCCCATGGCTGCACCGTCAGAGGCGTTACCAGCACATGATAGACTTTCATAGCGCTATGTGACTCCTCGTTTACCCGGCAGGCTTTTGTTTTTCTTAAAAATGCAACTGGGTCACTAATAGGACGGCAATTCACATAGTCGTTCCCGTTCTCTAACTCTTGAGCAGATCGCCGTAGATCATCCAGAGCGGCCAACGCTACCTCTTCCGATTTCGGAACTCTGGTAGAATCGAGTTCATCATAAAACTCTTCAGGAAGCAAGTCTTTGTAGAGAATTCTTTCGGAAAACAAAGTCTCCAATAGAAATTTGATCCTGAATGAAACGCGTCCTAAAGATGCCGAAGACACTTGAGAGCGTTGAAGAGGACTTTCCGTTACCCTCCAAGGTTCACCGTCACCGTCACACTTCCATCCTGCTTCGGTGCATTCACGAATAAAAGGATCGTTGAGGGGAGCATCGTGCAAGAGTAGTAGATCGCGATAAACGCTCAGAGTTCTATTTGGTGAAAAGTCTAATGACCTCCTAGCGTTGCCACTCATCCTATCAGTTGCTGCTAGTTCCCAGAGAAATTGATGATCGACTGACGAGCTTGAATTCTGGTCTTCTTCAAACAACTTGGGCGCCATGGTCGTTCTCAGAAGATACGCAGGCCGCTGCAAAAATTCCGAACTGCTGACACTGACGTTGTATATACCGTCGACGTCGTGGGCATGGTACTCGATATGACGCTTCATCTTCGTTTGCTTGTCGTGATAAGAGATCTTGACGCATTTCGATTGGAAGTCTACCACTACGCGCGGTGGCGAAGAGGAACTTTCGCTGATGTTCCAAGCCAACAAGAACTCGTCATGACCGCGGAAAACTCCAATTCGCACTTCTGCGTCAAATGAGAAAACCTTCTTCGAATCTTTAGGAGAAGAGCCGCTCGACTTGAATGAAGGCTCGATGTTCAGCGTACGACCGCTAAACGTGAACGACTCGTTAGTTCTGCCGCTGGTTCGTCTCTTTCCCTGAGTCATTGCTCTTTCAATGAATTTCTCGTACTCCACCACGCTGGACAGCGTGAGAATCGCATTGCCTAAATTTTGACGCGCGTCAGAACCGTATGGCCTCATTTGGCATCTAACAACAGGCACGTCCTTTTCGTCACGAAAATACAGCGCTAGGTCTTTAGCCGTTGCATCGTAGTCAACATTGTGAACCCACACTTCGACCTGAGGAGGAGGAGTCGCCATGGCTTGATTTCGTACACTGCTGTAGTCAACACACAATTAAGGTGGCAAGGGGCGTGGTCGACGTTGCTAGGGGTAGGCGGTCCGTTTGGCCTATGGAATGAGAGAACGCGCGTTCCTTAGGGATGGAGCTAAAGCTTAGTGAACGGACTATCTCAGGATTCTGACAGCAGAATCGAAGGCGTTCGATATGCCGAAGGTAAGCGACGCGTCGGGAAGGGCCTTTAATCGCGTTTTTTGACTTTCGACGTCCGATTTTGACGAAGCGACCGCTTCGAAGGCGATCGTCTGAGCTTTTTCGAAACAATAACGAAGCGATTTTTTCGATAAACTACATAGTGAACCAAATCGCGCCGTTTTCATGTAAAAAGTGGTCGCCGCAAGCGAAAAACTGCCAGTATTTCAGATAGGAAACCGATATTCGAAAAACGGCTCTCGTTATTGTTTCGAAAAATCTCTGCTGGCCCAAATCTGTGTAGCGCGTTCGCCAAAAAAGGACGTCGAAAAGACAAAAACTGCTCTCGAAGTCCGAAATACGTACTGTAGCTACTTAGGGGGCCCCTGAAGATCGAGGAGTAAGACTTACGCCTAGCTAGTACGCAAATTGATCTACGCGTGCTACCACTTTTCTTACTCAGTTTGAGGGACCTTTTCTGTCGATACAGTAGCTGGATTGTATCCCTTTCGCCGAATTTATGGTGCTAACCGTTCAATGTGCACCTAAAACGAAAAGTGACCGCAAACTAAACCGAAACCGCGTGTGTGGTACCCCGAACCAAAGTACGATCACGCAACTTTCGATTTGGCTAACTAGATTATATAATTAAGCACACCCGCGTAGAAGAGCGAGCGTTGAGCTATGACGACGAGGCGTTTTTTCGACGACATCAACGGCGCAGTGGAGCGATCCGGCCCGCGAGATGAACCCTTTGCACTGTGGATTGATCGGCAGCAGCGACCGACCGTCGGAGCCACCGTTCGAGGTCGGCCCGAGCGGAGACGGCGAAGGGAACTAAGCGACGCGGTGTTTATGAGAATGATCAAGAGTATTGGCAAGATGCTGGATGACCTTCCCAAGCCGTATCTCACTTACTCGTTCGGGACGTGGCAAAGGGCACGACAGTTTCACGTCAAGGCTCATCTGTTGACGGAGACGTTTCTTGCGCTCACAAAAAGAATCTGCCGCGAGCACGGGATTCTTGAGAACGAATTCGAATCTGAAAAGATCAAATCAGAATTAGAAACGAGACAGAAGAAAGACTACTACTATCCTAAGCTAGAGGAAATGTTTAAAATTGAGGAAGACGGTCTCCAAAATGTGGCTGAAATCGACGACTACAAGATCGTTACTACTAAGGAGATATTTTATCCCGTTGCCGTCCTCTATAACAGAAAACTCGAGACGAGCATGATACCAGCAGACCAATTGCCTCATGCACTAGCTATCCTCGAAAATTTTGTTACGAAAAAGTGGCGCGTGCCGGGTTGCGCATTTGGAATGCTGAGCCACAAAAAAGGAACGAAGTTTCAACTGGCAATCATTTTTGACGAAGACGATTACGTACATCATTTCGGTTGCGGCGGCAAAGCTGATCTTCAGAAAAATTGGGGTTGGAAAGAGCCGAGCAGAAAGTATCACCGCGACAAATGAACGACCAAAACAAAGTAAATTCTGTTTACGATTTTTATCCATACCGTTTGCTGCTGTAATTGCATAACCCAATTTAAGTAATAAAATTACCTGACTCCCGTGACAATTATGTGTGCGTCACGGTTTGCTGGTGAGGCAGAGATGGCGATGAAAGCGTTCTACAACAGACTGGACAAGGAAGCAGCTAAATTCACGCCCATCGATACGTCCTTTTCGTTGTGGACTGACAGGCAGCGCTGGCGCCCGACCATGGGCGCGACGCTTTGCATGCATGAAAGCATCCATGATGAAAGCTATCTCCGGCGTCGCGACGTTGAAGATGAGCTTTTTGTCATAATGATTCAGTCTCAGCAAACTATTAGGCTGGGTTGAAAAGCCATATCTGACGTATAACGTTGGTACGTGGGTACGGCAAAAAAAACAATTTGCGATAAAAGGACACCTCACAGCCGATTCGTTTCTGTCATTGACAGACAGAATCTGCGAAGATGCTGGTATCCCGAAAAACGAATTCAATTCCAGAACAAGAAAAGAAGAATTGTGCAAGAGGCAAGAAATTGATTATCGCTATACAAAAATTGAAGACGTTTACGAAAAACCACCTGATCAATTTCAATTTCTTACGGGAAAAGTCGGAAGAGGACAATATCGAATTTTTACTACCACGGAGCCCCTTTATCCAGTCGTGCTTTTAACTAGTGACGACGCTAAAAGCACGTTTTTTGCTCGGAACGACCTTCCTAAAGCTCTCAACTTGCTCGAAGATTTTCTCTCAGACGAGTGGAACGTAAAGGGGTATGCCATCGGAATGCTCAGCTACAGAAAAGGAAATAGCTTTCGATTGGCTGCCGTATTAAATGAAAAAGACTTCTCTAAGAACGTTTTTGATGGCCACCACGTAGAAACCCTAAAAGACAATTGGGAGTGGAAAGACCCAGAACGAATATACTACCGAGAAGTCAAGTGACTAACTAGTATGATGATGACTCGGTTGCATGCTTGCAGGCGTTTTTTCTCCTATTGCCTCTCTCTTGGCCATCAGCACGACTTTATGAGATTCGTGACGACACCGCTGCTGAGCAGAGTTGCTTTTGCTGCGTAGGAGTTTGACTGCTGTTGAGAGAAGCTGCAGCATAGGTATGGCTTCAGCTGCCTGGCGAGTATCCAACCTCAGAGCCCCCTCAGAGCTCCTCAGAGCAGCTCAGCTCAGATGCTGTCCTTAGCGTGCGCTGGAGCGCGAAATCTCAGCCTTAACCAAATGATTTCTTGTCCTGTTTTATTGAATACTGTCATTAGGAAAAGGAAAGGTACCAATGCAGTACTGTAATATGCAGTCGATCTATCAAGCAATCATTTGTTCTTGCCTTTCAGCAACATCTTGAGGCCTGCTAAGAAGTATAGATCGTGCATTTTCTCTATTTTGTCGTTCTTGCTGCAAGGCCACCTGACAGTGTCATTCAAGTGAACCGGGTACACAGCATCCACTGATTCCTCACAAACCCAGTCAAAATCGACGATTTTCACCAAGCCATCATCTGTGATTAGAATGTTCCACTCTCTGAAGTCCCCGTGAGCAAAACCTTTTTTGTGTAAATATTCTAAAGCCTTTTCAACATTGGAGCACACTTTCGCCACGTGATCTGGATGATGCTGTTCCTTTTCCTCGAGAAACTTGTTGAGAGTGACGCCTTCGACTTTTTCCATGACAACCATTGTATACAACCTCGTATTATTCATTGCAAACACTTTCGGAGCACAACCTTCATCTCTAGCGCATTGATTCTGAATGTCTCGTGAATAGGACGGCCCTTTGATAAATTTAACGACAACTGGGATGACACGTTTGGTTTCATTCACTAAAGCAAGTGCCTCATAGGCCTTATTGCTCAAGACTTTTGTGTAAGAATTGATGTACACAGAATCGGTGCACGTTTCAACAACTGGGAACAGATCTTCCTACACGTAAAAATAAAAAACCATAGAAGTAATCTTAGAAAGATACACATTCGACTTACTCCTTGCCACTCTTTGACTAGTTCTTCCAGTTTCTTCAGACCACTGTAAAGCCCTTTCAAGATGATTGCGCCAACCTTCTTGGCTTTATCCAAGTTGCCCAGCTTGCTTCTGTAGAGGTCTGAAACAGCAATTTCTCCTCCCTCAATCCGAACCAGTCCGTAGACACCGACGTTATCAGACGTATTGCTCATGAGAAAACACGGATGAAATTTCAGAAACGAGTGCTCCGATTGTTGTACTTCTACAGTCTCGTGGTAATATGAATAGTAGCCCACTCCTTGAGCAAATCCCTGATCAACATCACCCGGTTTGCTCTCCTGCTCTTGCCAAAACAATGGAACAGGAACGCCATCAATTGTACAAAAGATGACCAGATCAGCTGCAGAGTGGTCAAAGTTATAATCAGCGTCTTTGCATATCGGTATGACAGGAAACTGGCGTTGAATGGTAAGTGAAGAGAATCCAGCTGCTTTGATGAACTTCCGAAAGACGCAAAACTGTTCCTCAACTGTGTTCTTGAGTAAAGCTCGGCCAAGATCATAAGCATAGGAATTGGTACGCTTTTCTGCGAAAGGATCTTTATTTTCAACGAAATCAAACCCTTTCAAAAAAATTGCTGCCGGCACAGACTGTGAAACCGTTGCATTTAGAAACAGCTCTCTTTTTTCAGTATTTTTGGCCAATTCTGAGGGACTCACACCTTTTAATAACTGCAACAAATCCTATTGATTTTACGATTATAAGAAATAATTTCTGCCTACTTTCAAAGGAGATGGTGCAACTGGTCTGGTAGACATGGGCCAACTGGCCAGTTCACTTACCCTCTCTGCACGGAAGAGAAATTAGAAAACTGCTTGCCTAACAAACGAATTTAATTAATAATACTTGGGTATGGGTTAAATTCAAAAAGTCGTGACGTCCTTGTTTGCTTCTTCCCCTGTGCGGTTTCGCAAAACCACAGCCCCGCATGGAAATCCTCTGCTACGTCCAGGCATCGTGACGTAGAAGCGACGTCGAGCAACCCCAGGTCACGGCTGAAATACCACTTCGTGTTGTCATCGTCGCTCACAATACGATCAAAGGACATCTGACGACCGAGTCGTTTCTGTCGTTGACGGACAGAATCTGCGATGATGCTGGTATCCGCAAAAATGAATTCGATTCGGGAAGAATAAAGAAAGATTTGCGCAAGAGGCAAGCAATCGATTATCACTATACAAAAATTGAAGAAGTCTATGAAAAACCACCCGATCAATTTCAATTTCTTACTACGGGAAGAATCGGAAGAGGAGGATATCGAATTTTTACTACCAAAATGCCACTTTATCCAGTCGTGCTTTTAGCTAGTGACACCGCTAAAAGCACGTTTATTGCTCTGGACAACCTTCCTGAAGCCCTCAACGTGCTCGAAGATTTTCTCTCAGACGAGTGGGGCGTAGAGGGGTACGCCATCGGAATGCTCAGCCAAAGAAAAGGAAATAGCTTTCGATTGGCTGCCGTATTAGATGAAAAAGACTTCTCGGAGCACGTTGATGGCCACGACGTAAAAACCTTAAAAAAGAATTGGGAGTGGGAAGAGCCAAAGCGAAAATACTACCGAGAAGTCAAGTGACCATGCAAGATTACTAGTGTGATGATGACGACTCGGTTGCATGCTTGTATAGACGTTCTTGTAGTCTAGCAACTTTATGACGACCACCGCTGCTGAGCAGAGTTGCTTTTGCTACGCAGGAGTTTAAGCTGCAGCATACGTACAGTACATGGCTTCAGCTGCCTGGCAGACTGCAGGAGTATCCGTCTCCAAGGGCTCTCGATCAGCTCCGGGCTATCCTTAGCGTGCGCTGGAGCGCGGAATCTCGGCCTAACCAATGATTTCTTGTCCTGTTTTATTGAATACTGTCATTAGGAAAAGGAAAGGTACCAATACAGTACTGTAATATGCTGTCGATCTATCAAGCAATCTTTTGCTCTTGCCTTTCAGCAACATCGGCACAGACTTCGAAACTGCTTCGCTTAGAAACGTCTCTTTTTCAGAATTTCTGTCAATTTCTATGGGATTCATACTTGTTACAAACTGCAAAAATTGTCATTTTTAAGAAGGAGTTATATCTGCAAAGGAGATGGGCAACACTTTGATGTAGACTTGCGCCAACTGGCAAGTTCACTTACGCCTCCTGCTCAGAAAGAGAAATTAGAAAATTGCTTGCTTAATTAACTGACAAACGAATTCAATCTTATCGGGTTTGAGTTCAAAAAGCCGTTATCATCGCGATGAACCACACTCTCTTTTGGATATTATGTATATAATTCCATTGCACGTCCATGCACTGGCATGCCAGGCATCACGACGATACCACTCCGTATTGTCATTGTTTCAGTACAACGATTCCCGCTAAAAACAGCGTATTAGCCTTGATTCCGCTTTTGTTCACAAAAGGATCCTTTTTCGACAAACCCGATGCATTTTTCTTCGCCTTCTTTTCCTATCACAGTTCGAGGTTTTGGAATTGGACAACGAAAAATTATATGCAGCATGCATGCCAGCAGGAGGTTTTTGCGTTACTGTGGGCAGTGCTAAAAACTAAGCCTGTGACCGCGATCGGAGTTAGTAGACAAGAGATCCATCTCCCCGAACTAGACTCTTTCACAGCGATGCCATGGACTCCGAAGATGAGAAAAGCGCATGTGCACAGCGCGTCGTATATTCAAAAGTTTAAATAAAAATGCTGTTTTTCTCTCAGACGAGTGGGACGTGAAGTTATCGGAATTCAGTCAAAGAAAAGGAAATAGCTTTCGATAATTGGCATTGTTAGATGAAAAGACTTTTCTCAAGTGACCAGCGAAATCTCAGGCGACATTTTCTAGTCCTGTTGTATTGAATAGAAAACTCAATAAGGAAAAGGGAAATTACGGAAAATTACTACTGGTAATTAGTAATACTATACAATAAGGGAAAAGGGAAATTACTAATACTATAATATACGTACAATCAATCAATCTATCAAACAGTCAATTGCTCTCGCCTTTCAGCAACATCTTGTGGCCTGCTAAGAAATAGAGATCATGCATTTTCTCTATTTTTGCGCCCTTTTCGCAAGGCCACCTGAGATGGCCATTCAACTCAACCGGGTATTTAGCATCCACTGATTCATGACAAGCCCAGTCAAAATCAATGATTTTCACTGAGCCATCATCTGCGACTAGAATGTTCCAGTCTCTGAAGTCCCCGTGAGCAAAACCTTTTTTGTGTAAATATGCTAAAGCCTTTTCAAGATTGGAGCATACTTTTGTCACGAGATCTGGATGATGCTGTTCCTTTTCTTCGAGAAACTTGTTGAGAGTGACGCCTTCGACTTTTTCCATGACAACCATTGTATACAACTTCGTATTATTCATTGCAAATACTTTCGGAGCACAACCTTCATCTCTAGCGCATTGATTCTGAATATCTCGTGGATAGGACGGCCCTTTGATAAATTTAACGACAACTGGGATGACAGGTTTGGTTTCATTCACTAAAGCAAGTGCTTCATAGGCCTTATTGCTCAAGACTTTTGTGTAAGAATTGATGTACACAGAATCAGTGCATGTTTCAACAACTGGGAACAGATCTTCCTACACGTAAAAAACCATAGAAGTAATCTTAAAAGATACACATTCGACTTACTTCTTGCCACTCTTTGACTAGTTCTTCCAGTTTCTTCAGACCATTGTAAAGCCCTTTCAAGATGATTGCGCCAACCTTCTTGGCTTTATCCAAGTTACCCAGCTTGCTTTTGTAGAGATCTGAAACAGCAATTTCTCCTCCCTTAATCCGCACCAGTCCGTAGACACCGACGTTATCAGACGTATTGCTCATGAGAAAACACGGATGAGATTTCAGAAACGAGTGCTCCGATTGTTGTACTTCTACAGTATCATGGTAATATGAATAGTAGCCCACTCCTTGAGCAAATCCCTGCTCAACATCACCCAGTTTGCTCTTTTGCTCTTGCCAAAACAATGGAACAGCAACGCCATCAATTGTACAAAAGATGGCCAGATCAGCTGCATAGTGCCCAAAGTTAGAATCTGTGTCTTTGCATATTGGTATGACAGGAAACTGGCGTTGAACGGTAAGTGAAGAGAATCCAGCTGCTTTGATGAACTTTCGAAAGACGCAAAACTGTTTCTCAACTGTGTTCTTGAGTAAAGCTCGGCCAAGATCATAAGCATAGGAATTGGCAAGCTTTTCTGCAAAAGGATCTTCATTTTCAACAAAATCAAACCCTTTGAAAAAAATTGCTGCTGGCACAGACTGTGAAAGCGTTGCATTTAAAAACAGCTTTCTTTTTTCAGTTTTGGCCAATTCTGAGGGACTCACACCTTTCAAAAACTGCAACAAATCCTATAGATTTTATGATTATAAAGAAACAATTTCTGCCTACTTTCCAAGGAGATGGTGCAGCTGGTATGGTAGACATGGGCCAACTGTCCAGTTCACTTACCCTCTCTGCACGGAAGAGAAATTAGAAAACTGCTTGCCTAACAAACAAATTTAATAATTACTTGGGTATGGGTTGAATTCAAAAAGTCGTGACGTCCGTGTTTGCTTCTTCCCCTGTGCGGTTTCGCAAAACCACAGCCCCGCATGGAAATCCTCTGCTACGTCCAGGCATCGTGACGTAGAAGCGACGTCGAGCAACCCCAGGTCACGGCTGAAATACCACTTCGTGTTGTCATCGTCGCTCACAATACGACATGGACGGCGAATAATTCCCATCGCCTCAGCTAAAAACAGCGCATTAGCCATGATTCCGCTTCTGTTCACAAAGGGACCCCTCTTGAGGAAACCCAGCGCATTTTTTCTCTGCCTTGCGCTGCCTTTCTTTTGAGTTCGGGGTTTTGGTATTGGACAACGGAAAAGGGTGAAAAATACATGCAGCATGCCAGGACTGTGCCGCTGTGCTAAAACTAAGCCTGTGGCCGCGATCGGAGTTAGTAGACTAGAAATCCATCTCCCGACCTTCGCAAAGTTTCAGCGTCGGCAGTGTCGACCGTTTCCGCGTGAAGCGTTTCGATGCCATCGACTCCAAAGCGGTGAGGTCAAGTGGCGAAGAATTTGAAGTTTGAGCCTGCCAAAGGGGAAGAGCGCACGCGCAGGGCCCATGCGCACGTGGCAAAGAGCGGATCAATAAAAGCTACGTTTTCATCTGTTCATTTTTATTAAAATAATATTACGTACGTCGTCAAACGTTATTTCAGACAACTGCCACGAGAGTATCGACGTTTCTGCAAAAAAATCAACGCTTCTTTATTGGCATTGATGCAAGCTGAAATTTCGAGAGTTGCACGGTCACTACGTACTACTACTTTAGTCCGACTTTTCTCTGCTTCCTCTCCACAAACCAACTAGAAGAAGCAAATGGCACAAGTGTAGGACTGCCGAGCTCAACGTAGTAGACGGGTAGGTGATCCAGCAAAGTTCAATCACAAAGAGAATCAAAATCCTAGACACACCGTTTTATGCCGTCGAAATTTCTTTATCTACGAGCAGTTAAAAAAATTAAAAGCTTACTTGGCGATTTTTGGAAGCCCTGTAGACCACAATAAGAATGGCAGAGTGTGGTAATACCATACACAGAACTGGTAATGCAACGATCGAGCGAAGCACATTCCAATGAAGTTGCTTTCAAACAGCAACGTTAGCACTCGTACGCGGCGGACTTAAGGAAGAAAGAAGAAAAAGACATTTCATATCAAAACTAATAGCATATTTGTAAAAGGATATTATTTGACGAAATAGGTTGATCAGAAGGCTTCGCTGTAGCCTTGGCAAGTACTCCCTTTCTGCGAGAGGATTTGAATAAAAAAAGCAATTATTATTACCAGTGCTCCTCTTACACATTCCACTTCTTTAAAGCAAATGCCGCTAAAACTAGCACTTGAAGTAGCAGCAACACGGCGTGAAACCCTCGATGAAAAAAGATGTCCATTGGCAAGAAACGCCAGTTGACTGTCCACTTGTATATAAACTGGCGTCCCAAATTGAATGCGCAGATCACGTATCCTACGAAGTTTTCATACATAAAAGGAGCTCCAAGAGAAAACTACACAACATTAAGATTTTATAGATTTACAGTGACTGAGATGATAACCTGGATCAGAGCACATAAAGTCAGATTCTTGATGGTCCCAATCCAACCGCAGGCCTCAATCAGCAAAAGCAGGAGACCAGGAGCCGACAAAAGAATGTTCATTTTTACCGAGACGGCCAAACTAACAAAGTACGCAAAATAGAGACGCCTTGAAAACGAATACTTTACCTGTAAAAGACGCAACCCACTGTCCACTTGTTGTGCATAAAAAAGATAACGGATATGTAAAAGAACTGCATAGCAACGGGATCATTGAAGAGACGCAGTGCAAAAATAGAATGAACCCGATAGGCAAAACAGGAGAGAAACAAGAGCAGATAGGGAGGCGTCTAAGACAGAAACAGTGACCCCAATTTCCATTTCGTAGAACAGACACGGTACCTTAGCCTTGGAATATATGTAGACGACAGTGGCAATAGTAATCAAATACAGGACGACGAATATGTACTGAGCCAAGCGAATGTTGGTTCCGTGCGACGTGACGTAGTACAATCCAGAAAAGATGTAGACAAATCCAGCGGGATAACTAAAGAAACAATCAGTAGAACCAAATTAATACATCTTTGTCTACTCTACGGGTAATTGAAAAAATAGTTTCTCTAATTTTTCTCGCTTCCTACACTAGTGGTCCTGTATCGCCTTTGAGTTGGGTGTAGTCCCATGTCCCATTGAGAAAGCCTTCGACTTCCTGCATGTACGCTTTCCAGTCGATTTCTGTGTCTACATTGCAAAAACGAGATTCGCGACGAGGTCGCTAAAGTTTCTGATGGGTTCAGATGCTGCTAAGGGGCATATTGCTGCAGCATTCGAGCCCTCGACTTCGCGTGCAATGAGTAGGCTTCTTACATTCGACTTTCCAGACCATGAGAAGGTTTCCAAGCAACTCAAGAAATAGGAGAAGACAAGCAAGGTATAGGGACTTTTCTGTGTTGAAGAGAAGCGCTTTTGTCCACGTCCAAAGAGAAAGTAGGCGACGATCCATGTTTACCGAACGTGCGTTAGCGTTAGTTGCCCGTGCACATTTTCCCGCCACCCCGCCCCACGGCTGTTACAGATGTTTTCATTTGGAACACATTGAAGACAACGACTGACAGCAGATTTGGACTGCAAACGAGAGTCAGCTGCAAACGTAGCCCAGCTCACGTGAGTGCGAGGCGCCGTCATCGCCGTGACTCGGACTCGGACTCATCGAAACGATTGCGAGACTGTTGGGGGTTTTTACAGCGTATGCAGATCTTTTACGCGATAATACCTGCTAAAACGTGTACTGTGTGGTGCAACCGCAAAACAACAGCTGCAAAACATTCGCGTATCTTGTTTCCTATTATTCCCGCCCCTCATCGAATGCACGTGCAAGACTAAGTAGTGCGCCCCGCTACATAGCGGGGCGCAGTCTCCTGCATCGAATCCACCGAGTGCAGTGCAGATTATGACTCGAACGCGTGGAGAACGCCTATCGCAGTCACGTGCGAGATTGTGTCGAATATCATCGCCTTTGTTCTTCGCAGTAATCACAAACAGATGTCTATCAGACTGATAATAAAGGTGCCGATAACGACTCGGATACCTTGCTACAGTACTATGTAGACTAATGACTTGACACTCGAACGAGCAAGCAGTTTCAGTCTGCCTCTGGCATCTGCGACTGCGACTGCACAGTGCAAGGCTATCTGCGTCTGCGATTCTGCATAGCCTCGAAAAATGGAAGGTAAACGAGATCGTGCTTGGAACGCCGACTGGGACGCCGCCAGTCACCGCGGACTCGACTGACAGTGGCAGTTCCGCCAGTTCGCGAGTCAGCGTACGTTGCGGTCGCGTTTCGTGTGCGTCTCTCGCCGCGACTCGTCGCTGTTCCAACTGAAAGTGCGCGGAGTGTACAGTAACGCGGAGCGCCGACTGACTTGTCAACGTAATACAGTATTGAACCTCAGGCTTTCTTGGTGATGCAGAGGCGGGCCTATTTCTTCTCCGACAGCTGCATGTCGCGTCATCAGATAAAAAACGAGGTCTAATTTTGTTTTTTTTCTCGCCAGACGGAAATTTATATCGCATCGAATACACCGGCTTTGAAGGGCAAGTTGCACAAGCCGCTCAAGCCCAGTATGGCAATCCCTTTTGCCTGCCTCCAACGCCTGAAGAGTAAGTTTTCTAAAGCGAAGGTCTCGGACTATGTGATCATGTTCAATTTTAGTCATTTCACTGGCGCCGAGACGTCGGACTTGGGGCTATCGTTTGCACTCGAAATGCAGTCTCACTGTGCAATGCAACCAGTTCAAGCCGGAGCGGTCATCGATTCCTACGGTCGACCAGCGGCGCCAGCTCCTTACCCGTCGTCTTACTGGTGAGAACGAGCACGTGGGTTCAAAGAGACTACGAATTTCTTTCTGGCTTGTCCTAGCTATCCTAGCTGTGCTTACGGACACAGTCAGGTCAATAGTCTTTCAATGGGGCCTACAGCTCATGCCATTGCGTCCGAGTCCTCGCCTCTGGCGCTGACTGTTGGTACGAGCACGCAAATTGCAGGCAATACTGTACGATTCTTTGCGTGTCGCTTTAGAACCGTCGAACCCGAGTAGCAAGAGTAGATCTCATGCGGGGCCCATACTAAGCGGGCCTCGACGTTCAAAGAGAAGGACAATTGTACGCATTATGGTGGCTCAATTTTTTTTGCTGAGTGCTTACGTTTTTTTTGCAGAACACGAAAGAGATTAAGAATGAAAAGCAGAAGTTGGCAGACAGTTATCTCGCACGTCGTCTTGAGTGCTGTCTGTGTAGAGTGAGAGACGCAAAATTGCGCGAATGCGAGCAGGAAGCATTCGGCAAAGCAAAGGAGCTGCTCGGAACGAATTTCGGATCTCTTGAACTGACGAAAGTGAGAAAAACAAATAAAATATGCTTTATAGCGAGCTGAGATGTCACCAATAGTGCGAACAGCTCGAATTCGTCAAGAACGCTCTGGACTGCATGACTGAAAGTACTGGACGCCGCCTGTCTACAGCCTGTAGTTAGATTTCTGCGTAGGACGAGACCAACTTTCAAGTCGAGAAGCACTCATAGTGAACTCGTTCCTTCGCGACGTCCACGAAATGGTTCAGCACAAAGTCAATGACCAAATTACGAGGTAAGTCCTACAGAGCTACTCCACGTGAGAAATGAAGACACAGCATTTTATATGAAAGAAAAGTGAGAACAGAAACGTGCAGGAAAGTTTTGCCCCCGGCCGAATGGTGCGGAAACTGCCTGTAAGCCCTAACAAATCCCCACGTAAAGCCACGAACGCCAACGCGTACTCCCTAGAACCGTCGCTCGCAAGAAAGGCTGCCTGAAGCGAGGAAGAGACAGCCCCGCAATGTGAAGCACGGTAAATCAGAGAGATTTCGAAAACGCGCACAGCGCTGTTTCAAAATTTTTTTTCGTTCATCTTTATTTCACAAAAAAATCGGCAACAGCTGAAAAGAACGCAAAGCGCCGCGGACGGCGGGCACTTCACACAAATATGGTATAACAAAAAGGTTCGGTCGAGGGGTAAGTGCAGCACAAGGGAACTATATTGTCAACGCGACGACGACGACGACACAAATCTCATTGTCACGCGTCGCGAAAGAGTTAAGCGCAACGCGTTTCGTACAGTCCGCTCTTGCCAATGTATCTCACCCATTTCACCGTGTCGTGATCGCTGTAGTTCAACTTGGGCTCGAACACCTTGAGATAGCGCACCTTGAGACCGGAGCAGGCAAATGGAACTTCGAAATTCATCGATATAGGAGCTTTGGCACTCTGCGAGGCGCGCTCCGACGAACTGGACGGCAATAGATCGACTTCGGCGCTCAGTTGCGTATCCCTCATGCCTGACATGCGTTTTATTCTGAAGAGAATAACAGGTCACAGAGGCTGGAGTCAAGGGAAAGGGAGACTCACTTCCACACAATAGCGTTATCTGATGCCTTGAACTTTGCCCGTCCCTTCTGGCACAGAAGCGAAACTCCAGACGTATTTCTGGGCGTGGGAACGCGAACCTGAAACGAGAACAATCTCCAAATCCCTATCACTAATCCCCCCCGTTCAGCCGCACCTCGATTTTCTGACCAAATATGGTCGGCTTGTAGTTCGACTTCAAAACGACTTTCACCTCCAATTTCGTTCGAGCGACTTCGCGAATGAGCGGTATGATTCGAAACGGTAAGCTTATGTCACTAGTCGTCCTATACCTAAAAGCAAGAACACGAAGCCTCTCGTTAGAATACAACAAAATTTTCAAATTTTGAATAACCTACTTCATTAATTCAAATTCGCCGTCAGGAGGGATAAAACTAATGCTGCGCTCGCTTTCGAACTTGCTAAGTTTGACGCACTGGTGAAACGTGCAGTCGTCGATAGCGATTCCACTCGATCGACCAGTCCTGGGACACAGAGAAAGAAAAAATGAGGCAACCGTGGATATTTTATATATTGTCTTATACTTTCTTGCTTGATACGAGTCCATGCTCGCCGCTTCTTGCGTCGACGGCTTGGCGTTCTTTTCGACCATCAACTTGTCGTTCATGCCGAACTTGCACTCAGGCATGCCGGAGAGATAGCTCTTCATGACGATGCGACCGCTAACGTGAGCACTCAAAACTTGGCCTAGACAAAACAGAAAATATTTTAAAAGGAGAAGTTCTCTCTCTCTCTCTCTCTCTCTCTCTTCTCTTTCTAAATGACCTTGAGGCGACATGAGAAGATTGACGGACTCCAGTACGTCGAGAAACAATTCATTCTTCCTATATTTTATTCCTTCTCGTCGCCAGCCGATGTGCCCGGTCACTTGACTCGTTATCTGCTTCTGCTCTTCCTGAGTCTATGGCAACGACGTCACGGCAACGGTGCAAGAATTAGATTATTAATTACAGCAGATTTGATTCCCTGTTGAGTGATGACGGCCTTGAGAGCGCTCGTCTCCGTTCGCTGGGGATACCCAAAGTCGAGAATCTCTATAGAAGAAAATTATAATTAAAATTAATTAATTATTCAATTTTGCATTTTTTCTCTCTTCTCACCGTCCACGAGTTCGTAGATGAGAACGAAATTGTTCTTGATGCTCTCCTCGGTCAGAGCGGTGAAATAGGTCTGAAGAATTGCGACGAATTTGCCGAGAAACTCGAAGACGAGCGCCGCGTTGACGTTCTGCTTCGTCACGGCGGCGATCCACAGCGATCCGCGTCGAACGTGAAAGAAACTCGTTCGCGCGATGTTCGTCACCGGCGAGCGCACTTGCTGGCGAGCGTGAATGACGCTGACGCGAAAGGCGTCCAGTGCGCTTCGCCTGCGAGAGAGATTCCGGGAGCGGTGAGAATCGGGTTCCCCGAAAGGGGCCCCGCCACTTCGCGCGCGAGATCGAACGATGCGAGCTAGTGCAGCTAAATGTTTGCGACTGGGAAGCTTTTTCCGTCGTTCGTTGGGTGTAAGACGGTGAGGGGTCCCCTCCCCTCCCTCTCTCCTTACCCGACGTTGTCGCGAAAGACGCGCGAGATTAGCGCTTCGCCTTTGTGATTGTAGATGAATATGCCACCGATCATGCTCGCCCAGAGCGCCTCGGCTTTTGTAGTGAGGAGAAAAACAAGGGGTCAACGGTTTCTAAAAGAGGTATGTGCAGGGGTTCCCGGATACACCGGGTTGTCTACTACACGTATTAAATTAATCCAAGAAATGTTAAGATTTTCATTTTCATGTGATACCTTCTGTTAGCTTTCTCGCCTCTGAATATTTTTGTTTGGAAGGCTATGACACGTGATGTAAAACGCCCGGATCGCATCCATGCCGCCGAAGAAACCGTCGGGAAAGAAGTCGGAACCGAGCAAAAAGACGGTAGAAAAGCAAAAGGAAAAGGTCATAGAAGTAAGACGCACTTTCGATTCGCTTCGTCGATTCGTGAGGCGCCCCCTTTCGGGGTGTCACGACAGGACAAGACTTTCGGATTGAAAAACAAGAAAGGCAGAAAGCAGCAACAGTTCGTAAAAAGCGTAACGCATCAGGTACTCGTTCGACAAATGAAACTCGGCTCGTACGAAACGACAAAGTTTAGATAAAATATGGAAACAAAAGCGCACAAAAGGTTCGCGCCAAAAAATGAGACTAGAAAAAAAAACACAATTTGATTACTCGTCTATAGATCGAACAGGAGAAGGCCGAAGCAAAGGTGGAGACCTTTGATTAATTAAATAATTAATTAAATAAATGATAATGTAGGCCAAAAAATCGGCTGCAAGAAAAGAGCTGGATGAGATAAATTCTCTGTTCCGGCCATCTCAGAGTGTGTCAAAAGGTTATTGATTATATTATAGTTATTTTCGTTACAAGAGCGATCTCTCCCCCAATCAGGTGCCGATCCCAAGTCGGTGTTGTGCGCGTTTTTCAAACAAGGAACGTGCACGAAAGGCGACAAGTGCAAGTTCTCGCACGATCTCACTCAAGAGCGAAAGGCGGAGAAGCGGAGTCTGTACATTGATAGGCGCGACGATGAGCTGGAAAGCGATACCATGGACACGTGGGATCAGGCGAAACTAGAAGAAGTCGTCGAGAGAAAACACGGCAAAGGCCAACCGACTCGAACGGAAATAGTATTGATATCGGATACGTAACTTCTCCTTCGGTTCAATAAATAATCGTTTTAGATTTGTAAATACTTTTTGGACGCCGTAGAAAAAGGTAATCATTTCATTTTTGACGACTTAGCATAATAGCCTTGGTTTTTCCTGTGTAGGTCTTTATGGATGGTTTTGGAATTGCCCGAATGGAGACAAGTGTATTTATCGGCATGCTCTGCCGCCGGGTTTTGTGCTAAAACGCGAAAAGAAGGCAATGGACGAACAGGCTCGGGAAGAAATATCGCTCGAGGAGTTGATCGAAGAAGAGGTACGGTAATCCGTTTACACTGGGGACTACGCGTAATAAAGCTATAAGTACGGGGTTGAGCTTGGAAAGTCTCTAGTGTAAACGGGCTAAGAGAACGCTTGAGTTTATTAATTAATAATCAATTATATCTGTTGCCGAGCGCAGAGAGCCAAGTTGTCTGCAAAGGCGAAGCTGACTCCAGTCACTCTCCAATCGTTCGTCGACTGGAAGAAGAGAAAGGTTTAGTCAATAGTATTATATACAGGGAAGAAGATCTATTGTGGGGCGCAGATGTCAGAGAAGAAGCAGAAGGCGGCGAAGATTCTCGCCAAAAAGAAAATGGATTTCAAACAGGGACGAATGTTCGGCGTGAGCGGTCGCGAAGTGTTCGCCTTCAATCCGGAATTGGTCGACGAGGGCGAGACGGACGGCGACGACGACGTCATCTATTACCGTAAAGAAGACAGCGATGACGAGAGGGTAAGAGACGTAATAACCCCCGAGGGGAGAAAAAGTAGACGGTGACGCGCGCGCGGTGCGCACCCCCGCGACGCGCGCATTATTTGACCGAACGCACGCGGGACGTCGCGTGTTGACTCGCGCCCGGTTTTTCGCACGCAGGATGAGAGAGATCTCACCGAGATGGAATTTTCGCTTCCCGCGCTCGACGAGATGGCGAGTCGTTCCGTCTTCGCCGACGGCGTTCTCGAAATCGACGGCATCGAAATCGACGCGTCTCTCTTCGCTTCGGAAGCCGATTTCGACTTGGACGAAGACGATGACGACGAGAACAGCGACGACAGCGATGTGGGATAGACTATACCGCGTCTCGAATGACATAGCGATCTCATATTTTGCTTCCTTTTGTTTAGTTTCTAATTATTACTAGGAGGTGGAGCTTCTTGATTTATTCCCTTGTCCCTCCTCCCTGCCACCCGAAGTTTATCCTCGAACTGCAGTCGCTTAGTAGGGGTGCAGGGTTTCACCAGGGAACCGAGCTTATCTGCCGACACACGAGACCTACTCAACGTGCAATGGCATCTATAGTTCGAATCCTTATGATCGTGTCACTGAGTCGGGGGGTAAGGAATGCTACGGCGGGAGACGAGTCACATGATCTGTTTTCGAGCTGTCGTCGTGTTCTGCGCGTCTAGACGATCGCTCGCTGAGAGCCCGGGAGTTCGGAGCTCGTGTCGTGCACGTGACGCTGTTCTCCCACGCTCACCGCAAAATCGACCACATTGGAGCACTGAGCGCTCGAGCGACGCCACTCGAAACGATTATCGACTAGTCTTTCGTTCGAATCAACAAACAAAGCCGTCTCCGCCCTCCCCCCTCGCCCGCAATTGATATTCCTGTTTTCGCTATCGCTGCAAATTAGTTTTATCTGATCGATTGGTACGTAGGCCTGCGGCCCACCTGCAATGAATGTGCGCAGTCTTGCGGGGAACTCTCAGTCGCTCCTATAAAAGGACAGGCGCCTCTACCGGACCTCGCTCGAGCTTCTCGTGTTAGACGGCACCCTTCTCCAAACGTATTAGCATTCAAATGACGACGACGATGCATCGTATTGCCGCAATTCTTCTTCTCGTCGTTCCGATTCTACAGGCGGCCGAAAACTCCGTAAGTGACGAGCAAGAGTGCGTTTCGAGAACGTCGTTTAGCGGTCGACGTATAATCACGGGGCGCCGCGACGCAAGTGCAGAGCAGGCGTTAGATCGAAGCTGCCTCCTCCTCACGCTGTCGCCGCCTATGTCATTCGACAGTAGATTTTTAACGGCTTCGATCCGCTTATAGCCAGTTCTCGTCGTGCGCGAGGATTTCCTCCGCCCTTTTTGACAGCTTCTTTTGTTTCGCGTGTCTAGTCGAACGTCGATGGGAATTTTCAGCAGTTCTTCGAAATGTGGCAAAAATGGCAAAAAGAGCAGAAGCGGGGAAAGGCAAAGGAAACGGAACCGACTTCTTGCACGCCTTGCGGCTCGGTCAGTGAGGGTCTCTCGATCGCCATGGAGCCCCCACCTCCGCGCGAGAGCCCGACGAAAAAAAAAATATCTCCCATTGACTCCCGTGCGCGAATTCTCGACCGATCTCCGTTCGAGATAGGCGAGATCGAATTAGAAAATTACTGTACCGTCTCACAATTCGGTCGCTTTCTATTTATAGGGTCCGCCGGGTCCGCCCGGACCGGGCGTGACGGAGCAAGGCATTCGGCGAATAGTGACGATCATGTTCAACACGAGTACGGTCGACCACCACCACTGTGCCAGCGAAAAAAAATCGATATTCTTTTTTAGCCTGTGTAGGCGCAGAGCCCAAGTGTAAGGTAAGGAAGAGTTACGACATGCGAACACTTATTTTAACTAATAAAGATTGATATATGACGCCTCTCTAATTATTTATTGTCTAATAGGCGGGTAATGATAAAGGCTCGCTCAGCATTCCCGTAATAGATGATGCACACTGTCTGGCAGCGAATCCTCACACGTGTATATATCTCTTGTAGATAAACGGAAGCGTTGGACCTCAAGGACCGAGGGTACGATATAGGCTCTCGCCTCCAGTTGTGGGAACCGTATTGGCACCGTCCCCAGCGTGTTTCGAGCGTCATATCTAAGTGAATTAGTCTCCCCCGAGAATGAGTTGCGTCCGGATCTGCTTCATTATCCAAACCTCGTCGTCTGCACGTCTGATTAATATATTATGTTTGCTTTCTCTCCCGAGCGCAGGGACCACGAGGTCATCAAGGACCGCCGGGACCACCGGGACCACCGGTCAGCTTCCGTGCCTGGCGCCTTCTTTATTGTCTATTATGAAGTGTGTCTCTTAATACAGGGTGTTGGGTTCACCACTGACGAAGAACCGACGGTGCGCACCATTTGTCATACTAATTAATTCCATAACATAACCGAATTCATTTGTCTTGACAGAGTCCGGACGATCCTACTGTAAGACCGGTTTGCCAAACGCCGCCGAACGCCAATTGAATATTAGCCTGTCTAGATTGTTCGTGCCGTCAATCGTGTTCTAGCCGGATTCCATGCCCAGGTGACGACCAACATTGTGGTACCTCGACGCAACGTTGTATCGATTAGCAATTTTAGTACAGTGAGTCGGATAGAAATTTTGTGTGTTTTTGAGAATATACGTCGTGCGTGTCTAGGATAAATTAGGGCTGTTTTCGCGCGGTGGCGCGTTTCGAAACGGACATTTTTACGCGTCCGTAGCGGGGATCTACGAAGTGTCGGCGACGGTGCACCTGAATACAACAACCAGACGGCAACGACATCACGAGAAACCGACGAGCGAGCTATTGGACGCAAATTTAGGCAAAATGATTCGAATCATTATTTGCATCAATGGCCAGTGCAAGCGAAATGGGTGAGTCTTAACTTATAAGGCGATTCGTTGGATGTGATGACTACGGAAGGATTCTAGACGCGTCGCTGCCTTTCAGTCAGTGTCGACAGATGTACCCCTGATGAGTCTTACAGCCAGTGGGCTGCTGTACTTAGAAGTGAGTATTTGTTGAAGGAGCGGAATTGTACAAACTACTCTCACCAATAGAAAGAGCAATTCGTCTCGCTTCACGTGGAAAACACGTATAGTCAAGCGGTGACCGTGGTGAAATTCAGCTCGTTTTCCGGCATACTGATAGGAGCGTAAGTAACTCGACTAAGCAAGGTTCGTTTCTTTCTATTTATCTATATGGTTGAGGTGGACCGTTAGCGCGTACGGTTTATAAGTCACACGTTCATGAATTTTAGCAGACCGCTAGGCAACTGATAAGAATACTCGTAGGTAAAGATTCTCGCGCGTAACGAGACAAAAAAAAGCCAGTACATTTGTTTTAAACATCGTTCAGAGACTAAAACTGTAACTACAGCTTTGCAGAGAAAACTGTCATTGAGAGCCTGCTACAAGTACCAAGCAAACACAACAGACTGTACAAAGAGAAAAAAAAGGAAAAACGCAAATGCAAGTAGTAGTAGTCTACCTACTTAGTATAACAACGACCTCCAAACCCTATTCACTTACTTACATTATCGTCGACCAATCAAAGTCGTCGACGACCTCGTCGTCGAGAAGATCCGACGCGGCCGACTGAATGCGAAGCGGCGACGCGTCGCCGACGCTATTGCTGCTCAAGCTGTTCCCCGACGCCGCGTGATAGTGCGTCAACGGCTGCCCGGGTATCTGACCGCAGTACGAGTGACCAGGAACG
Source organism: Oscarella lobularis (assembly GCF_947507565.1). NCBI lineage: Eukaryota > Metazoa > Porifera > Homoscleromorpha > Homosclerophorida > Oscarellidae > Oscarella > Oscarella lobularis. The sequence continues at coordinate 1,304,356 of NC_089190.1, read as the reverse complement.
GGAACGTGAGGCTGCGGTGATCGCGCCATCGGGATGGGACTTCGACTCGGCGAACGCGATTGATGATGATGATGATGATGATGATGCGAATGCGGATGATGGTGATGTGGATGATGAGTCGGCTGCGTCGGCGACGAATGACTCAAAAGCGACGACGAGCTGTTTCCCAGCGTCGACGACGCCACCGACGGCGGCGGTTGAAGATTCACCGACACTGAAGGACTGGTGAGCGTCGATGAGCAACTGCTTCGCGCCGCCAAACCCTGTTGAAGGCAGAACTGGTTGAACGACATGGCGAGATCTTGATACTGCGACAAATCGATGCCGTAGTGACCGCCCTCGTCGCGCAGCTCGTCCATGAGTCGTTGAAATTGAACGACGTCGACGCCGTCCCAATTGCCGCTCGACGCCGCGTCGGTGAAACTGTCCATAAACGAGCGCATTTCGTGTTGGAGATACTGCGGCGAGCGTCCGACGAGCTGAGACGATGCCGGCGCGGGCGGTTGCATGGTCAGCGGTGGCGGCGGTGGCGGCTGGAGTCCACCCGACATAGCGACGGGATCGTAAGCCAGCGGCGGAGGCGCAGCGAAGTGCACGTCGCCGAAAGGATTCCCCGTCGACGCGCCGCCGCTATTCGTCGCCGCCGGATTAGCGCGTTGATTCGACTCGAAGACGGTCTTATAAAGAGCCTTGAAGGAGGCACTCAGATCCTCGAAAACGGCGCTTTCCATGAATGACGTCGACGATCCCTGCTTGGATCTTTCGCTTGCACTAGCCGTTGCCAACGACGATTCGCCGCCGCCGACGTAACCGTTTCCCATGTCCCTGCGATAACTATTCGACGGCGATCCGTGAGCGTTTATAGCGGCAAGTGTCGGTGATCCGGGAATCGCCGGCGAGCCGACGGAGGCGTGCGGGCTATAGGGCGTCGGCGAGAGCTACGTGGAATACATCATTGGAGGGGCGGCGGAAAGGATGGAATGAGGCGGTGCCCCCGCCGGGGGCCCCCCCACCCTCCCGAGAACCTACCCGATCGTTGGGCTTTCGTCGGCGTTGTCGCGACGGCGATAGATCGTCGCCCGGATGCACTTCGATGCTCCAGTACGATCCCTGAATGCGTACGAAACGAGAGGTGGGGGCCCCCGCGGGGAGAAGACGCGCAAACGCTCACCTTTCCGGGATCGTCCTTCGGTCGAGGTATCTTAACGAAGCACTTATTCAACGACAAATTGTGCCGAATCGAGTTCTACGGCCAGAGTCTCGCTGAAACGACGAAACGAAAAAAAAAAGCGTCGACTTACTTTCCAACCGTTTCCAGCGTCCTTATAGAAAGGAAACTTGTCGCATATCCACGCGTAGATCTCGCTGAGCGTCATTTTTCGACCGGCGTTGCTGTTGATCGCATACGTAATGAGCATCGCGTAGGAGAAGGGAGGTTTGCCGTCTTGGTAGCGTTCGATGTCGATTTGAGCGATCGTCGCGTGAGGATCGATCGGTTCCGGCGGCTTGCGCATCGCCGTCGTGCGAATCGGCGACGGTTCCTGCGTCGACGACTCGACTTTGAGCGTCGATTGCGATTTTCCGTCGGCGGCGGCGCTGGGCATCGCTCCTTTGTGAAGCCAGTCCATTGCCGTCAGGCTGCTGTTTAGTGTGTCGTCTCCTTGCGTCGTAGTCATTTTTCGCCCGTAAGCGAACAGCGGAACACAAAAATATACGGGGCACTTCCGTCCCGGATGTTATCGGCCGCTGTTGCCGATTTTGATAATCCGTCGATATTAGACCGATCTGGTGCCGAATCGACGGTATGGATTCTGCGTAGGATCGAGATTTGCTTTTCGAATTGATCTTCCGCAGAATGGAAGTCTTTCTATGGAAAATACTCGTGATCAGTTTAGCGGCACCTGTCGCGAGCCTCTACGAAGACCAAGCGGGACAGTTCGACTGGTAGACGAGGTAAAAAATCGCGAAAATCTTTCTCACCTTTCCCTTTTCTCAGGAGAACAAGCCAACTGGGCCGAATTCGCCACGTACGCTTCGACCTATCGACGTACAGCTCGAAACGAGTCATACTGGCAACAGAATCGAACGCACTCGCATCTATAAACGCTCGTACGGGTCAAATCGGTGAGTCATTCTGACCCGGCCAGCCCAGGGGCAGGGCGGCTTCAGAAAAGAATGTAAACTAATTCTGAATCTATTTTCGTAGTTTGGCGTAGAGTGCTCGACGCCATCGTCGATAGACTTTTACACCACAGCGGAAGTGATTATTATTATTAGACTCCACACCTGCAAATTTTTTACATATGTTAAATTAATTAAACTAGTTCTGGTCACCGTGTCACGCGGCGGATCATTGGTACGAAGTTGGGATCCGTCGTCTGGACAGTTGCTATGGGAAACCAGCGGAACAGGCCCGAGGTAGAAGAAATTTTAATTAATTAGCAAAAATCATTTCTTGTATATATAGCAATGGAGTGGCTGAGGCTTGCCTGGTTACTCACTCGCAAGGTAGAACAACTGGCCACGTTTTCACATAGAGGAACTCTCCTCTTCTAGGAAGAGGAGGATATCTCGTACTGGTGTGGAGCAGTGGTTGGTTGCGCGCGTACGGACATGCCAAGGGTAAAGAGGCTTGGTCAAAAGACTTAAGTGCTAGGTCGGGTGGTCCACGACATCTTGCCTCAATCAAACGCTATTTTGGCGTCGTCTAGGCGGAGCCCGCGCGAGAATGACGACGAATGGTTGTTGGTCATGATCGGCGACGAGGACGACGCGATGACGTGCGTTGTTGTTACGGCAGATGCTTCCTCTTCCGTTGTTTTGCATTGGGTAAACGTTTCCAACGGCGACGACGTTCGGCCGAGCGAAAGAATCCCCGTCGTCTGGCCGTCGCGAGAGAGATCTAGGTTGGTTGACGTGGAAAGATCCGAGAGGGCTTTGGGTTAATTAATACTAATAGTCTTCTTGTACTAGATGCATAATTACGAGTCGACGCTACTTGGTTTGTGTCGACGGGCAGCTGGGAGTCATGCATTGGCTTTCCGTTGACGCCGAAAAGCCGCAGTTTGATACGTTGCTCCTCGACGTAGGCTGTTATTCAACTCTTATAATATAACGGTTTTTTTTAGACTTTGAATGTCCGTCTTTCGTCGGATGCTCCGTTTTCTCTCGAATCATTCGATTCTGACTTCTTGTTGACCGTGTCGTCGACGTCAGTACTGTTGACGTTGGATGCTCCGTCAAATAAGCCCACAGTACGAATGCGATTTTCTCCTGGAAAGCAAATATACCGCGGGAGCCTCGCTGATGCGGCTGTTTTGTTTCTTCTCGAGCAAAATCAGAACGTACGTGCGGGCGGGACTCTCTCTCTTTAATTAATTAAGTTCGCGTGTCAAATGCTTTCTATCTCGTAGTCTTTGGAAGTGACTGGAGTGGATGCGAAGACGTTGGAGGAACTACCCGGAATAGGACAAAGCGTGACCGTCCCTTCGGATCTCGGGCAACCAGAAATGGTTCGATTAGGACTTATAGAGTAGTCTTTACCTTGGAATGAATGCCTTATATACAGGCTCACGTTTACATGTTTCACAAAAAGGACAAGAGTCTGGCATATAGAATGCTCTTGATTACCAGCGACGACGCACTCTCTCTCGTCCAACAAAACGGTAATATTCAAAAAATCAATTTAGCTGGCACGTCATCTTCGTTCCTTTTACCAGGACGAGTGACGTGGACGAGAGAAGAGTCCTTAGCCAAGGTTAGCAGCGTTCAAATGATTGACTTGCCAGTTTCGGAAGGAAAAACGTATTTGGAAGGGTTATATAAGGATCTGGTTTCTCAGTCGGGTAAGCAATCTTTTTAAAAAATATCAAAGTATTCACATTTTATTTCTATTTCTAGCGGGGAATCCGTTTACGCTGTTCGCTCAACGAATTTCGGTGCAACTGGCTCAATTTCAGGTTGCTATGGGCCACTTCACGTGTGCAGACGTTCTCATTCTCTCGTAGGCTCTCACTTCATCGTCTAACGGAGTTAACGCCGCCGCCGCCGCCGCCGCCGCCGCCGCCGCTGCCGCAGATGACGAATCGCTTTCAACGGAGAGCCTGACCAGAGACAGATTTAATCTAAGGAAGCTCATAGTCGTATTGACGTCTGTAGGAAAAGTACGTACAGGAATTTTTATCGTAAGGGGGGGTCCTTACGTTGTTTGAATTTCAAAGCTCTTTGGCATTGATTCCGAATCAGGAAAATTCTTGTGGAAGCTCTCTTTTCCTGATTTGGTTCCTCTGACGACAACAGAAAAGGGCTTTCTAATGGCGGTTCAAAGGACGGCGCATTCTCATCCTTTGCCACCGCAAGTTGTCGTTATCGGATCGTCGAAAGTAATATAGTCGAAAACGGATGCTATTATTTTGTCTAACGCAAATTCTACTAGTCGAAATGTCGAGGTTCCGTTCTCTATACAGTCAATCCGCTCACGGGCAAACTCAGTCCCGACGAACAAGATCATTGCCTTGGCTACGGTATCAAACACTCGTTTCTTCTTCCCGTAGAGGATAGCCACTCTACGGGCGTCATGATGTTGATTGACACCGAGAAAAGAGTAGGCACCCCAAGACAAAAAATCCACTACCTCAAGTTATTCATAAAAGGCGCACGTTTTCCCGTCAACCGAATCGGCGATTGAGTCAGTCAAGAATCATCACCAAGCGATACACGTTCACGCCGTCGATGTGAATTTGTCAACAGTTGTCGGTTACAAGGCCGTATTCGAACCGCAGGTACATACGTCGTCGATCATGAGCATTTGTACACTAAAGGGGTTTTCTCTCTCAGGATAGTTCTAATCTTCGTTTAGTCGACGCGTGGACCGTTCAACTGCCTTCAGATAGGAAAATAGTCGGTTACGCGACGAGACCCTCTCACGGTAGGTATCGTATTCAATAATTGACTGGTTGGTATACCAATGGGACTGTACTCCTCGATTTTTTTCTTTCAGAGAGAGTCAATGATCAAGCTCGAATTTTGGGAGATCGTAGTGCAATGTATAAATATCTTAACCCGAATTTAATTGCTCTAGCCACGGAATTCGACGAAGAGAAAGGTGACTAACCCCTCTTACGCACTGTATTAGTCCGCATAGTCAAAGTCTTTCTCTTGAAGGCGTGGTCGAAGTGTTGATTATTGATGGAGTCACCGGCTCCATTATATATCGCGTAAAGCAGCGACAAGCCAAGGGTCCGGTCAACATCGTTCACTCGGAGAACTGGATCGTCTACACCCTCTGGAACGCTCGATCGAGACGACACGAGGTGACCGTTCTCGAAATGTTCGAGAGCGGTTCGAGGACGCGAAATGAAACGCACGTGTCGTCGTTGGACGCGAACGGTTATCCTCAAGTGCTGCGAAAATCGTTCGTTTTTCCGACGGCCATCAGCACGATGGGAGTGACGCTGACCGAGAAGGGCATAACGTCAAAGAGTGTCTTATGTATGATAGGATAATTTTTGTCTACATAGAGACAAAGGACTGACGTGAGTTCTTTTGATAGCGCTAATTGGGTTTTTGTTTAGTCGGTCTTCACAATGGGACCATTTTCGCCGTTTCTAAGGTCTTGCTTGATCCGAGAAGGCCCCTAGTGCTCAGACCCGTGGACAGGTGAGCGTGCACGCTCGTTTTCTTGGCTCTCCCTCATTTTCTTCTCCTCTATCAGTGAGGAAGAACTAATACCGTACATTCCAATCCTATTTATGGGCGCGCGAGATTTTGTCAACTATAATCAGACGGCGAGTTTAATTAATTGATTTTGCTTTAATATTTTGAATAACTATTCCAATTCAGGTGTCCAACATCGCTGGACTGGTCACAGTTCCTGCTGGACTAGAATCGACGTGTTTACTATTTGCTTATGGCTTAGGTAAGATAGTTTTTTTGGATGAGTACTACAACTCAAGTACTTCTTCTTAGATCTGTATTTCACTCGGCTGACTCCTTCAAGAAAATTTGACGTTTTGGCTGATGACTTTGATTCCAAGTTGATTATCACAGTTCTGCTCGGCCTCACGTTGGCCGCTTTCTTGTCGGCTAAGCTGGCGAGGCGAAAACAATCACAATCGGCTTGGAAATAAAATTAATAGGAAAAAAATGAACGTCAACAGCCTCGGGGTCCGCGCACGCTCCCTAGTTCCGCTTCTTACCATATACGGTCTTACTGGTAATTCGATCTAACGCAGCGACAGCGTACCCAGAGCGCATGCTAAAAGTGTTTCGCGGCCTTCGCTCGCTCGTACCGGCGCCGTCCGGCAGCATGAAAACCGTCGATGGCTTTCTTGCGCCGCGGCTTCATTCGTACGCCGCCCTACTCCCCTTTATCGTTCTAACTCTTTGCGTTGGCGACGCGATCGGCACGATACAAGGTTACTGTAGTTTTTTTTGACAAACGGTTGTACGCGTTCGTCTAAAACCTCGCGCCTCTTTCAGAATTCAGTCTTCCGAGCGCGAATTCGCCCGTGTCGTCGTCGTTGCTGGTAAGTATCATTCGAAGCGAATCCACGTTGTTGCATCTTTGGGGCCCCCGCACGCGCGAATCTCTCTCTCCAACGTCGCGTTTCCCGCCGAGTCGACCGGCGGCGAGCCGGACAGCGACTGACGGCCGTGGAGCCGGAAACGTTCGAACGTACGCAGCGATTTGCGTAACCAGACATCGCGGCGACGCGTTCTTTTCGACGAGTCGTATGTCGAAGCGAACGCGCTATCGTTTCTTTTGTTTTTAGGAATCGGCTTCTGGCGGCGAGACGCTACGGTGAGTCGCAACGGCGAAGATGATGTAATCGTGGGCGATTTCTCTCGTCTTTAGGCGACCGCCTCTATGGAAAGAGCTTCGCATTCGTCTCGATCCGCCCTATCTCGACTTCAAAGACCAGTGGGTCTCCCCCTTTTCGTCGAGCGCGATCTCCTTTCTCACTCCGTTTCTTTTCTAGGCCGGTCGGCATGCCGAAGATCGAAACGGTCGTCATTCACAATCTCAACGAACGTCAGAGTCTCCATTTGAATTCGATATCGGGCAGCACACTCCATTTTCACTCGTCCTTCTTCGAAGCGACGGTGAGAGAGGGGGCGTAAAGGGGGAGGGGGGTATTTATCTTACTACTACTTGGCCGCGCAGATAGTTCCGCCGGGAGAAAAGACAACATTTCAGGTCGTTTTTCTCGCACGCATGGTCGGAAACGCCGAGAACAGTCTCTTTATACACACGTCGCAAGGAATCATACCCTATCAGGTTCTATTATTTTGACGAAGTCTTGTTGTGGAATATTTTTTTTGATTTTTTTTGATTTTTAGGTTTTCGGTTCTGGATTGGCGAATCCGTACCGTTTGAGACCGTTTCTCGGCGCTCGCGTTCCCGTCAATTCGTCCTATTCGCCTGTAATCAATATGCACAATCCTCACAGTTCGACATTACAGGTGTACATTGCGACTCAAAAACGTCGCTCTGTCTATTTTTTTAAAAATCAATACGTTGTCTATTCAACAAGGTCTTGGAGATGTATACGAGCAACGGCGATCTTCACCTCGAATTGCCGTCGGGAGAGGACGAGGGACTGAAACAACTTTGGGTATTAGCTTATTGGGAAACAGACTTATTTTCTCGGTGGGCGAACGTCTCTCGAAAGGAAATTCCTCCGTATGAGACTAAGGCTGTGATGCGTGCCAATTTCATTGGACGCGTCATTAACAATCACACTGCTTTCATTCGAATTAAGACGAATATCGAGAAGGAGAAGAAAACGAACATGTTGATACTTCCCGTTGAAATAGAAGTTACAGGCGGTAAGCCGCGCGAAGTTGTCGCGGATACGTGGGGAAACGTCGAATTTGTGGCGTTCCATTAGACGGTGGCCTCTTTTCGAATCTGGACACATTCGATTTTGGCACTCTGAGGACGATTGGTATGGGAGGATATTTGTTTAGCAGCTAAGAGCCGATAACCGAACGCGTTTAGACGAGCCCAAGACGTTGCAACTGCAACTCCTGAGCACGATTTCTGGTCACTCGATCTACGTCAATGTAAGTATAGACACGCACAGAACGTCTCGTCTCACTGACGTACCTTTAGGAACTCAGAATTGAACCGCCAAACGAAGCTATAGAAATTCACTTTGAGGTAGTAGTAGAGAGAGAGAGGGAGAGAGATTATTCTTTCATTTATATTTTGGGGTGAGTGCAGCCGATGCAGTTGACGAAAACGCAAGCGCCGATACCAGTAGCGCGAATTGCCTTCGATCCGTCCAAAGCGAATCCCCGTCGGCAGCAGAACGGTCACGTCATAGCGATTACGACCGACAAGAAACAACGTCGACTTCAGTTTCCCTACCAAGCGAGAGTCCTCCACGGGTGAGGAGAAGGACGAGAGCCAATACGGTTTTTTATAATCTCATATTGATTTTTCAGGGGACTATATGCGACGGCAAGTCAAACCGCTTTCTTATTGAAACCGCCTCCGTTTGTTCCCGTTCGACACGACATTGAGCTGACGAGTTCTTTCAACGTTCCTTTGACTATCTATAGGGCCGAGTTTCCTCCCACAGTCGCTACCCTCTTCGAGGTTTCTTAGTTCCGTTCTTTTTTTCCTGTCATTGAGATTGTGTTTCTCAAAGGTTGTCGGTTTTAGTCAGCCGCGGATTGTTTATCCCGGCCAGGCGACGTCGCCCGTGTCCGTCTCCTTCACGCAGAATTCGTCCGATCGCGAGATCGACACCATTCTCCGACTTTTCACGAACGCCTCCGTCTTCACCGTACCCATTCACGCGTACAACGGAAAATTGAAGGTGAGTATCGCGCGCGAAACAGCCCCTCGTCGAATAAGTAGACGTTTTCTCCGACTAGTACTCTGTGGACGGTTCAAATGAAAGTGTTCTGGACTTTGGTGCTGTCAGCAGTACGGAACCGAAAGATATGATACTGAGAGTTATGAACAAGAATCCCGTGGAAGTACGTAGGAGAAATTTTCCTCCCTCCTCCTCTCTCTCTCTATCTATCTTCGTTCTTTGTCTCTAGGTTACCATAAATGACTACAGCTGTGCGTTGAATTTTATACAGATTTCGTTCCTTGGCGTCCGACCATCCATTCAAGATGGACGAGACCTTCCAGGCTCGAACAGAGGAAAGGCGCCGGAAAAATTGAAGTCGCCTAACGTAAGTTTTTGAATAACAAACTTTTTTCTTCACTCTGAAGTTGTCCTTTGTGTACTATAGATATCTATTCCGTCTGGTTTTACCGCTGTTTTTGAAGTCAAACTAAATCCTCCATCGAAAGATGAATCGCACAGCTCTAGTGTTGTAATAAAGACGCCGAACGCGGTAAGCCGTCTCTCGCTCTCGCGTTCGATCTAAATAAGAATTCTCTCTCTTTTTCTTAGGTTCTCTCGGTACGTCTCAAGTTCAAGACCATCTTTGGTGTCGTCGAAGCTCAGCCGAAAAAATTTAAATTTAGGAATTGTTTTCCGGTGCGCCGACTAATGTCGCCTGCTGTATCCCTTGGCTTATGAGCCGTCTTCTGTTATAGGGCCGTGTTGAAGCCAAGTCGCTCTTTCTTGAAAGTACGTATTCGAAACTGCTGAAAGTCACGTCGATCGAGCCGAGACCGGCCGACGCTCGCTTCGTTTTTTCCCCGCAAAATAAGAGCAGCACGACACTGAAACCGGGTGTCAAAACCAAAGTAAATAAATGAGTGAATTCGTAAATAAATTCAATGTGTTCCTTGTTCTTTTCTTTTCCCTAGGTTGGCTGGTTGAAATTTGATCCTTTTCTCGGAAAGAAAGAGCCGTATCTTGGCTTGTCGGCAAAAAGCAAGATGCCTCGTTAAAACGAATTTTTTTATATTGGTTAACATTTTGCGTCTGTGCGCAGAGATGAGTCGTCCGGAACAGTGGACGTCTCGTTTGACTCTGGATTCGCACGTGTCTCTCGCCGATTCGCGAGACCACGAGATACTTTTTCAACTATGGGAAGACCTGAAACAGACAAAGTACGTAGAAGACGCGATCGTCCCCCTCCTGCAGGCAGGCAATGCTGCACTACTTTTCTCTTTAGCATCGAAACCGTTTTTCACGTCAACGTCGACTTCGGAACGGGAGCGTTGATCAGCGCTCAGGCAGCGCTCATTTGGCCGTCGGTCGTGCCCGACGATCCCATCCGATTTCCCCTCACTCACATTGGGAATACTTCGGTGAGTTGGGGTGGAACCCTCGTAGCGTTACCGTGGTTCTCTTATGATCCAGTGAGCTCTCCGCCTCGCTGGATCCTCTCGACCACGTAGAGTAAATTAAGTTCTTCTTTGCGTTGATTACCAGTTGATTGTATCTTGAGCTCCTGGTAGTGTGATCGAAGCCCTTGGACACGTCCGTTATTTTCGTTTCAGGTGCATCGCATGCGAGTGGATAATCCAAGCGATCAGCCTCTCGTCGTGCAAGTGCTGATGCTCGCCTGTTATCCAAATCCCGAGTCGGCGTTAGATCTTCTCAGCGAACGGTGAGAATTCGCGCGATATTCGTCGATTTCTAACTGAAGGTGTGGGTCGTAGAATTGGAACCGATTCTTTTATCATGAACACGGACGACAAAGACGTCTTTCGCGTCGTCGGCACCAAAATCGTTCAGGTACCAACGGAAACGTCAGTTTATTTATTTATTTATTTTTGTCTTAGTCCTCTGGTTTGATTCCACCGTCGTCCTACGTACTGCCTTTGCACAAGGAGCTCAAGGTGCAGGTCAGCGAAGCAGCGCAGACTCTACTGCTCAAGCCTCGCTCTCACGAGTTCGTGGAGCTCGCCTTTACGCCGAAGTCACCGAAAACCGAAACGACGTTAGTATTACTGAGGTCAGGACGAATGTGCGTACGCGAGAAACGTTGTTTATCGTCGTTTTTCCTTTAGGAACAACTTGACAATTATGGACGCAGTAATTGTTCAAGGTCAGGGCGTACTGAGCATGTTCACGCTCGACGGTCGCGAGCCCGGAAAGAGTCACACTCCGTTGCAATTCAATTTGACCGCCGTCTTCTTGGCTAAATGCAACGGTAAGAAAACAGCTTCACGGGATTCGATTAATGAAAACTAAGGCCTTGACTTTCAGATTCTGGTCATCATAATTTCACCATGAAACGAACGTTCACCGCGAAAAATTCCGGACAGCTTCCCATTCACGTCCAACGCATGGAAATCAGCGGAAAACCGTGCGAAGGGTACGGTTTTCTAATCAAAAATTGCGAATCATTCGTCCTGTATCCGAACCGAACGCGCAAGATAAACATAGAGTAAGGAAGAAATCGCCTCTTCTCTTATTAGACTAAAACGGTTTTTTTCCCCTCCCCAGCTTCACGCCCGACTTCAAACTGTCGCGAATCCAACGAGAGCTTCACATCATCACCGCCGAAGGACTGCGTCTCGACTTTCACGTCGTCGCCAGTCTGCCTCATCATCTGCTCTCGCTCTACATGGCCGCGTCGCCGCGACCGGACTGGGAACCGCTTCTGATTCGCAGTCTCTTCTTTTCGATGCTCGCCGTCGTCGTCGGCGTCTTGTGGCAAGCGTACGTGTCCGGGTCGAAATACGTGGCGGCGATACCGCGATTGGGAAACGAGATCAACGAGAAGTTCGCTCAAGTGAGCGGGAAGAAATTCGACTTGAAAGAAGCCGAGAAACCGGTCGGTAAGGAGAAGGAGAAGGAAGACGCGCAGTTGCGGCGTACACCTCCGCGTGCTGTCGAGGAACTCGGCGTCAAAGAACCGTTGATAGAGACGCCAAGCGATGTCCGAGCGATTTCCAAAGAGTCGTCTTCCGTTGAGGAATTGGCGGTGCGGGAGAAGGAAGCGCCTGTAGCTGACGTCAAAGAAAAGAAAGAAATTGCGAAGTCGGTCGAGGAACCGCCTCAGAAGGACTCCTCTCGTCTGAAACGAAAGCCGTTGACGAAAAGCGCTCCATCAGTTGATACGACGACCGTCATCAATCCTCCTGAAAAAGATTCCGTTGAAAACGATGATAAGGACGCCAAATTTGATACTCCGGCACCAGAAGACGAAATGTCGAGTAAGGACGAGTTTCAAGATGCTATCAATGACGAGGAAATCCTTGCCGGAAGAGTACCCCGTAACGACGACGAGACGGCGGCGGCGGCGGCGGCGACCAAGACTGCTCCAGCGACCAACGCAGGAGGGAGACTTTCCCCAATTGCAAAGCCGACACGAGGTGATAATAGCGACGCGTGCTCGAAGGCAGAACTGGACGGTCACGGTTCATCAACTGATGATCTACTCAACGACGATAGCATAGTGAAGGTGATTACGGCGACAGGCGGCGACAGCTGCGAGACAACAGCTGGCGGCGAGTACCCAAAGAGAGACGATACTACTACTAGTAGGAAAGCGAAACCGAGCGATAAAAAGGAAGCAAAAGGAACGGCTGGAGCGAAACAGCACAAAGGGCCAAAGGGTTCTCAAGCGAAGGCTCCTCTGCGCGATCCTCACGTTATCGCCAACACGATTGCCTCGTCGTTGGCACCGTCTAAACGATCTCGCCCAGCCGACTCGGACTCAGCAGATCAGCCCGGATGGAACAAAACGAAAGACGGTGCGAAGTCGGCGTCAACGGCACCGCCGCCTCTTGATACGACGACGACAACGACGAAATCACGCTCAGTTGAAGCGAAGTCAAAGAAATCGTCGTCGACGAAGCTCTCGCCAACGAAGCAATCCAAGACGACGGCGACGAAAAGGAAGGACGATCGACGTTCGCGCAAAGGCGAAAAAGCCGACGCCGACTCCGCTGCGTCTCCCAAGCCGAGTATCGAAAGGTTTCAACGTTTCTTAGCCAACCAGAAGCCGGAGTTCAAACCGCGCTCGACGCGCGTCGGATCCGATACGAAGGAGCCGTCGGACAAAGGCGACGTTTCGTCGTCCGAAAACGGCAGCGTGTCGTCGCCGACGGAATTGGACGTTTTTCAACCGCTCTTCCCCACGCCAGCGCATTCGGCCGGCCCTGGAGCAGCGTCGTCGCCGCCCCAGCCACCGAAACGAGCAACTGACGATTCTCATCCCCTCAATCGCAGACTCGGACCGCTCGACGATCTTCCGGGATTGCCGTCGCCCGACGATCCCGAACTGGCGTCGATCGATCCGCTCTCGCTCGCGTTTCCCGGCGACTCGCCGGCAATGTTTTCCTTCTTGGCTCAGCAGTCGCGACGTCAAAGTCGCGGCGGCAGCGGCGGCGGCGGCGGCGGCGGCGGCGGCGGCGGCGGAAACAGATACAACGATCAAGTCCAATCTCCCTCTTCTCCCGACTTCGATCTCATGGGCGGCGGCGATCTTCCCTACGATCCTCTTCTCGACAATCGGGCCGTGTTGTCTCGAATGAATTATCTTCGTCGTCAAACGAGCGGACCCGATCCTTTTCTGGACATCGATCCCGTGCCGCCCGTGCCGTCCTCTTCTCGTCTGTCGCTTCGTTCGCCGTCGCCGCCTCTCGACGACGACGACGGCGGCGGCGGCGACGGCGACGTTCCGCTCTTTCACCACGGCAGTCGAGTCTTTCCTCGTCGCATGCGGAACACAATCTGGGCTCAGCGCGTCGGTCGAAGTGGACGCGGACTCGTCAGTCGTCCTCTCGTCGACGACGATCCGTTCGACGGGCTTCCTCCTCTTGACGTGGGTCGTCGGTTTCCCTATCGTTCGCACAGCGGCCCGTACGATTGGCTGGAGAGCGATTTTGCCGGCACGGGCGGCGGCGCCGGCGGCGGCGGAGACGATCACTGGGATCTTGACGGCGGTTTTCAACCGGATTCCGATCGCGATCGGTACGAATTGTTGAGACGACAACGTCAGCAGCAGCAGTTGCTACAGGCGACGAGAAGAGCGAGGGAACGCGATCCGGACGACGTCTTGTTTGGACGTCGTCGCGGGTCGTCGCCGCCTCCTTTGTTGAACGAATACTATCAGCGATCCGTGATGGCGAGAATGGACAGCGGCGGCGGAAGCCGCGGGGATCGGAGTGCGTGGACAGCGGCGCTGCAAAAGCACAGACGAGAACAGGTAGTAAGTTCAAAAAAAAAAAGGTGAGATATTCTTGGGAGTTGACTTTGTTTGTCTTTCTCAGACTATGGCACTGGGCTACAGTACTAGTGTGAGCGAAAATCTTCTCTCTCGTCCAGCGTTTCCCAGATCGAGCACTCTCGACTCTGATCTGGGATCACCGTTTTGGGACGCCAGCACTCTGCAGGCGGATTCACCTCAGGTCTTTCTAGCCAAGACCCGTCCTCGTACTTTTTTTTATTCCTTTTCTTTAGGAGAGAAATTGGAATTCGGTTTGGCCGACGGCAAATAAGAGCGGCAGCACGGCTAGTCCCGTTGGCGCGATAGGCGATGATCTCAATGCCATGGGCGACGCTAAGAAAAGTACCAAGGCAACTCCGTCTTTTGACGACGAAACGGGAAAAGTGGACTCGACGTCTTTCTCGCCTCCGCCGTCTCTCCCCACTTCCTCCGCTTACAATCCGTTCGGAAGCACGAACATATGGGAACCTCCTCCTCCTCTTGGAACGAGCGGCGGCGGGCCCTGGATTCAACCTTCTGGCGGTCAAAAAAGCGCTAAATTTGACTGACGTGTGTGCACTTTTCCTCGCTTTGACGTTTCGTTTGTGTTGCCCGGTACTTTTATAGTGGAGCTGCAGCGGATCATTTAGGCTTTCATTTGTGTGGATGGCGTAGTCTGATTTGGAGTGGGCTTTTTACATGTGTTACACTTATCACTACACAGATGACAAAATAAAGGACTGCATCGACGAAAGGAGTGAAGGGCAAACAGGATGATGGAACACATGACAGTAAGACTAAGTTTACTAATTTTATTATTATTTAATTTTATGCACAATTCAGCGCACGGGCTCCCCCTCCACTACTACGCTATGAACGGAGGTAAAATGTGCATAACCTGACGTAATGACGAACTTCAGATGACAAGCAGAAGTGCCGTCCGCTTGAAATTGCTCCATCTGCAATCGCCCGTCGGTACTTTCCAATTCTAAGAGGAATGTTCATAGCACATAGGTAAGTGATACAATACCCAATGACCAAAAGAGAAACATTCTTTGCAAATAAGTTTGTCTCTCTTTTAGGGAGACAGTGATTCGGTTCTAACTGACCTTTGTCAAAAATAGCTTCAAAGTCGACTGGATCGGCTTTGACGCTCCTTTCAACGACGAGACATCGCACTGACGGATACAGAGATACGTTATTATGGGGAGAATCACGTGGTCGCCAAACCGTTTGAACACCACACTTGTACGGTCGAGATTGTCATGAGCGATTGAAACGAAATAATGAATTCCTGCGGGAACAATCCGGTCGACGTCCAAAACGTCGACTTGTCGCTGTGGAAACGAAAATAGAGAGTCGGTTTGAGCTGTCCGAGCTGTTTCACCCATCGATGATGTACTGAGACGGATGCTTTGGATCACTGGATGTCGCTAAGATGACTTGACCTCCGTTGCTGTGATGCGCTATGTCGTACATGGGAGAGAAAAGTAGTTCGCCGAAAGTTTTCTCAACTACGCGCACGCTAAGCGCCTAGGCAACCATGCCCTTTAGCCGTTTTGCTTCTCAAGCTCCGGGTCAGTCGCGCTACGAGACTGTTAGAAAGAGTAAAGAGAAGGAAAAGAAGCAAGCGTGATCATCAGAAAGGGCGAGGACCCCGAACGGGGCCAAGAAAGAGCGAGTTCTTCGGCGCACGCTTCAAGGTCATCACGTGACTGAAAAAACGTGGACGAGCGGACGGAGGACGGCGGTGGGCGGCAGCGCAACTCCTTTCGAAGCCTTTGTGCCCTCCCAAGAGATCGGACGGCTTGTGAAAAGGACTTCGAGCACGTGCGACATCGACGAATGGCCTTCACGCCAAAATTAGCGACGATCATCGAGATCTTCGAACGGAATGCAGTGTTTAGAAGGTAAATCTCACGTGCACGAGTCATTATCCAACTAATAATGATGTTTCCGAAAGTGGGGGCCCCCTTTGCGAACGGCGTTTCAACGGGATCATCCCTCCGCATTGAAAGAAGACATCTACGTTCTGTTGTTCACCTTGGGTGCCAATGCGTCTATATTCAAAGATACTCCATTTGATATTCCCCGCATGAGTTGTTTTGTCGTGTAGTTGTTCTCTCAATCCGACGAGGCAGACGCAGCCATCCCTCTGGGCCGAGAGCGAAAAGAGGCCGCACCTCTGCCGGGGCGATAGAGCGGCCCTACTCTTGGTGGTATGAGTGATAACTACCATCCCCCACTTGGGCAAGACGCTGTGGGCAAAATCGCGGTCCTCCCGGGTCTTGGGTTAATGACTCCCCCCGTGCCCCGGTGGCGAGGGTACCCCCTTTGGGCCTTAAAGGGGTATACTGAAGGCCTCAACCTGCGGGATGAATGGGTGATCCCACCTCCTTGGGAGCTGGAGGTTAACTCATCTAATGCGCTCTCCCCCTTGCGGCTTGGGTGAAAGTCGGCTCTGGATGACATGGGAGTATGTCACACCCCTTGGACCTGGGGGGAAGTTAGGTCCCTCTCACTCCGCTCAATCGGAGTGAGATGAGAAGAGGACAAGGAGCGCCTAAGAAGACGCCGATGGACAAGGAGCGCCGGATCCACCTTCTCCCTATTGGGGGAAGGTGGGCAAGGGCTCGCCTCCTCTATCTGGAGGAGGCGAGCAACTTGGGGAGGGGGAGCATTGCTCCTCTCTCCCCGCATCAACGAAGAAGGCTAGACTCTTTTGTTCAATTTTTGTATATCCGGGACTTTATTAAATAAAAATTTGCACATAGCCTCCCCTACAATTACTCCTGATGGCCCTATCTAGAAACTTGCAACTCTAGCGTGCTAGAGCGTAAGTGACGCCGCGGAAAGGGCTCAGTCTCGAGGCGCGCTATCCAGCCTTTACGTAGATAGCGCGCGATCGAGAGACTAAGCCACGCGAGACTCCCGCTGCATGCTGCAGCAAGAGCCCATCGCGTAATTGTGTTGTGCGCCTACAACTAGTTACGCAAGACTGAACTAAATAAGTCTAAATAAGTCATCTTCGTCTTCATCATCTTCATTCAATCTTCGTCTTCATGCTAACCGATCAGACACAGGTTAATTACCACACGCTCTCCATCAATGCAGTAGTTCATGACGTTAAAACAGCTGCCGTTTGGTGGACACTCACGAAAACCAAACAGAGGTCGGCTTTCAGTCCAATCATCGAGCAGAGCATCTAAGCACTGTGGCATTCAACGAAGCCTATCATGATGGCATCAGCAGCGATACTCCACCTTCCCACTCCAATGACCACTAGCATCCAGATCTCTCCAGATCTCTCTCAGTGGTAAGTCTCCCAGTCATGAATAGTCGCTGCTGACGTCCAGCCGTGCACGAGCTACAAGAGCAACGGATGCCTATAGAAATGGTGTCATTTACGATGTATCGCGTTCCGCAACGGAGTGCGAATCACCACAACACTACAGGGTATGAAGAACCTTTAAAGATCCGGTCCAGGCAAAGCCGAACGATACCAAAGGGGGTCGCGTGCACGACTCCACGTGCGATTAAAATTGAGGAAACGGGGGACCCCGCTACGCGACGAGAGCTAGTTTAGTCGGTCAATGCGCGTTATTGTGGGTAAGAAATCACAAAGAAAGCGAAGCAAAGACGCGAGGAGTCCAAATCGGTTGCGATATGCCCTACGAATCGAGTCCTTCGTCCGTTCAAGAGAAATGCAATCGAAGGGAGTAGAAAAACCGCTTTTGAAGGAGCGGCGGACACTTACCGGCGCGAAGGGCCATGTAGAGCGAGTACAATCGGCTTCAGAAAGCGTCGATGGTCGCCGAAAAAATTGCGCAAACGCCACGTGGAAGAGCTTCCCGTATTCAAATTAGCGGTGCACGCTAAACTTCGGTAAACGAGAGTAAATGATTTATACACACACAGAACACCCATTATCCCTACCGTACGAAAAAATGAGACATTTCAGCGCGCCTATTTTAGAAAATATCACATAGATGCATGAAAAATGCTACAGTATTCGGGGGAGTCAATGAACCCAAAGTTTTTCCATCGAAGATCCGAGAAAAATAAGAGGAAGCCTCCTTTTCCTACCTCCCATAGACGCTCTCGTCGCTGTACGAGACGTAGAGAAAGAAGTCCTCTTCGTGATGCTCCTGATACAGCTGACCGATCGTCGCGCTCGTTGACGGAATCGAATTGTTGACGAAAAAGAAGAGAGCGTCTTCGGGTCGCAGTTGAATTCGCTTGCGAATCAAAAAGTAGAACTGGCCAACTGAGAGATATAGAGAAAGAGAGAGAAGATGGTGAGATGAGAGATGAGAAGGGTGATAAGAACGCTGTGGCAGCTGTCGGCTTTGAGGTCTTTTTTCTCTCACTCTCCCGACGCGTAATCGCTGTCATGCCCAAGCGGTTTGCGTAGCAGAATTCAAAAAAAAAAGAAGAAAACGGAAAAAAAAAAAGAGGAGCAATGCGAGGCTCGAACTCGCGTCCGCGCGATCGGATCGCGAGATTTCGCCTGACTCTTCGTCGTTTTTCAAGCGACGTACACGGCCTAGCTCGACTCGAGTCGACCGGTTATAGCCACAGCGTTCTTGTTGTCAACCGCGTCCCCCCCGCTTACCCGTTAGATCGCTCGGCACCAGGTACTTTTTCTTGTCGAGGTCGCCGATGCGAGCCTTGGGTGACTTCTCGACGATCACCTTGAAAGGGGATTCGCGATTCATGACGAAACTGAAGCGGGGAGGCCCCCCCTTCGACTTACTGGAACTCTGTCGGGGTACTTTTTTCGAATCTTTTCGCCTTCCGCTCGACGTTTCTCAAAGTCGTGCTGCTCTTTGTACTGAAATTTCATCGCTCTGGGACGCTCCGACGCTTAGCGACTGTCGCGTTTCAGGGTTCACAGAGAGTGCGTTATCTGCGCAGGATCACGTGTCATCTGGATGATGATGAAAGAAGCCCAAAATAGAGCCTTCTCAATGCACGTCCCTGACGTCATACATACGTGTTGGGGTCAGTAAATCGCGTGACGAATGAGTAATAAGAGAATCTTTTATACCCACTTGTGTAAGCACAAAAGATGCAGTGACATCCCTACATCTGAGATTGATCAAATTAGTCAATTTTTTTTGAACCTTACCAAAATTGCTTTCGTTTCTATCTAAGTACTTGTTTCATAAACAAGTCCGTCAACTGAAATAGTCTCTGCTCGGAATCTTCGTCGGAAAACGCGCTGCTGGTCAAGATTCTATCTTGAGCTGGCGACTTCTTGCTCGGAGTGCTCGGTCCACTTCTTCGTGAAAAAAACTTCAACATGTAGCTGAGAATATTGCCCTAGACAAATATGGCTAAATAATCATCAGAAAATCGTACTTCGTGGTATTACCAAGTCGCTGCCCAATTCACGTTTCAAAAGTTGCTTCACGCGAAATTCGACTCCTGAACTTCGCAGACACATGACGGCTTCGGTTAGGAGAATCCACAGCGAATGTTCAATGACCAGCATAACAAGAAACCTAGCCAAAGAGCGTGCAAGAGCTAATGAAACCCGCGCCAACGACCTGTATACCTGTCCTCCTCTGCTGGGCTAGCAGTCCTAATAGGAGACCGAGTAGGAGTTGCTATCCTCGAAGGCTGCTCAGAGAATTCGAGGTCATACGCTGTCTGATTCATTACATCGTATACCTTTGGCAGTATTCCGAGGCATGCGTTTATAGCTGCGATTAACGTTCCGAACGAAGGCGGTGTCACTGTCTCCATTGCTGGGCTATCGAAACGAAGAAGCAACAGAGGCGGATAGTCAGCCAAATCAAACGCCTATGCATCGATACGCATTATTACGTAGATGTAGATGCTCTTAGGTTCATTTTTGTTACCGTGTCATTCATCAATTTGTACAGATTCGGCTCCAAATTTCGCACGAACGTCAGACAGTGAGTCATAATGCTTAAAAGTCTAAAAGTAAAGGGAAAAACAACTCTCTCGACGAATTCAATAGCTGCGAAGAAAACTCACTTTCTCTGTATCTTGAGGAAGAGTGGGCTAGACGACGACAATTCAATAGACGACGACGTCGACGGAACCCTCTTTCGACCAGACGACGACGACGACTGCGTTTGAACGTCGCCGCTAAAACGCACGTGTTTCGCCACGGCGCCTTCTCTCGTGCGCGGTAGACTCTCGCTTTCGTGGCTCGACTTCGACGGCACGGCGAGTCGTTCCGAGGCAACCTGAGAAAGAAAGGACGCGTACGAGAGAGGTCCCGCGTAGAACGTTCTATACCTCTACGAGATGAGAAAGAAACTGTGGTCTGCTGAGTAAGGCGCAGCAAGCCTGGCAGAGAAAGCCCATACGTTCCTAATAATCAATTATTTGATTAAGTAGTCAGAATTGGTACATCATGATTCACGTACGTTGAGATCGGTGAAGACGCGAGGTATACTAAATTGCCATTGACGACGAAAGAGAGATAGATTAGCCAATAGGGCTGCGATGTGATCTGCCTCTTCCAGGCAAGCACGACTTAGATTTCCACGCACAGCATCGAGAGACTAAAAAGAATAGATGACCTTTTTCTCTAGAAAATCGCAACCTGCTTCCCCCAACCTTGGCCAATTTTTCGTGATGCGCACCGACGAAATCCAATGCCTCGTCCACAAACTCGTGACGAAGAGTTTTCAGAAGAGACGATATAAATGCGACAGACAAACACCAGATTCGCGTCCACGTGGGCTTCTGAACGCCACTATCTAAAGCAGACGTCTAAAAAAACAGTCAAAAGAAACTAACATCTAATAAATACTCAATAAAATTAAAAAACCTCGAGCGAGCCATTAGCGACTGCTGCATCGGGCTCGTCTTGCCAGTTCAGATAGAGGCACAATGAACGATGAACGCCAAGGAGTGCAAGTTGGCGAGCAGGCTAACATATAACGCGTATCGTATGGCATATTACCACACATTTCATTACCTACCTCGAGACGGAGAGCGAGGACTACGAAGAAGTGCATCACTGCGTCTACTAACGCAACGTCTTTGCCGGTCTAGAAGACAGAGCTAATGAGAAGCTGCGAAGGAGTATACTATATAGGCTAGACTTTTAGGTTGAAGTCCAAGGCTTGAACGAGATGCAAGAAAGTGGCGTTGGATTCCAAGGTGAAAAGCCATCGGGATGGATCGGGCATGACTTGAACTGCTTCGCACATGACAAGAAGTTGTACTATGGTAGACTGGAAAAGAGAAACGTACCGTCACGTAAGTGAAATGGGAGTATGTAAACCTTTTTGGAAGATGAATCTCCGGCGAGAGTCGGCTGCTGAAGAGACAGCGACGCCAAACGTATTATTTCAACGACGTGATCGAGGTCGTGAATTTCGTTGGGTCCTTTGCAAAGATTATCGCATGAATTCTATACATTGACACCAATTTTGTACCCGATTGCGATTTACTTCGTTGAAGAATGACGATTGTGGAAGAATACAGAGGCGTTTCGATTGCGGTTGAGAGCTCCGTGCTCTTCGACTTCGCTTCCCGGAGAATGGAAGTGATTTTCTCCAGGAGAGACAGACGCGGCTGCACAGCACTAAACCAAAGTGAAATATGCTAAGATGGGTGTGGTGGGCGGTGGCGGTGGCGGGGAGGATGGCGGTTAGTTTTTTTCGCGATTTTCTCGGCCAAAACTAAAGATTGGTCGATCCCTAGATTGTTGGGTTATAGAACTTTTTTGATTCATGGGACCCATGAATCAAAAAAGTTCTATAACCCAAATATCTACTAGAATAGAAAGAGAAACGGTCGAATCGAGTCGAAAGCACAAAAATAGCGCGATTTTCCGATCGCATCGCGGTTTTCTCGCCCAAAACGAACGATCCGTCGAATCGACGCGATCGAAACGCTTTAGAATTGCATTTTCGTTTTAAATAGTAGAAGAAACGACTAAATTGCGCGAAAAAGAACCAAAATATCGCGATTCTTAGTCTCCCACGCACAAAATGTCGTTCTTCTCACACCTAGTTCACCGCTAGTACGAGATCGCCGCTCTCATGGCTTTTCTAGACACGCTTAGCCCCTCGAATTCTACGGAGATCGATGCTGGAGCGACGAGCTTCGAAAAATCTCGAAAATTTCGAGCAAAAGCATCGATTTCGATTTTCTACGAACTACCCGTTCGAAGTTCACGAACGTAGTTCTATATTAGTTAGGATCTTAGCATATTTCACTTGGCGCCGGCGCGCAGCGCGCCGGTGCCCAGTGAAATATGCTAAGATGGGTGTGGTGGGTGGGGGCGGCGGCGGGGAGGATGGCGGTTAGTTTTTTTTGCGATTTTCTCGGCCAAAACTAAAGATTGGTCGATCCCATGAATCAAAAAAGTTCTATAACCCAACAATCTACTAGAACAGAAAGAGAAACGGTCGAATCGAGTCGAAAGCACAAAAATAGCGCGATTTTCCGATCGCATTGCGGTTTTCTCGCGTAAAACGAACGATCCGTCAAATCGACGCGATAGAAACGCTTTAGAATTGCAATTTCACTTCAACTAGTGGAAGAAACGACTGAATCGCGTGAAAAAGGACCAAAATATCGCCATTCTTGGTCTCCCACGCACATAATGTCGTTCTTCTAACATCTAGTTCACCGCTAGTACGAGATCGCCGCTCTAATGGCTTTTCTAGACACGCTTAGCCCCTCGAATTCTACGGAGATCGATGCTGGAGCGACGAGCTTCGAAAAAATCTCGAAAATTTCGAGCATAAGCATCGATTTCGATTTTTCTACAAACTACCCGTTCGAAGTTCACGAACGTAGTTCTATATTAGTTAGGATCTTAGCATATTTCACTTGGCGCCGGCGCAGCGCGCCGGTGCCCAGTGAAATATGCTAAGATGGGTGTGGTGGGCGGGGGCGGCGGCGGGGAGGATGGCGGTTAGTTTTTTTGCGATTTTCTCGGCCAAAACTAAAGATTGGTCGATCCCATGAATCAAAAAAGTTCTATAACCCAACAATCTACTAGACTAGAAAGAGAAACGGCCAAATCGAGTCGAAAGCATCAGAATAGCGCGGTTTTCCTATCGCATCGCGGTTTTCTCGCCTAAAACGAACGATCCGTCGAATCAACGCGATCGAAACGCTTTAGAATTGCATTTTAGTTTGAAATAGCAGAAGAAACGACTGAATCGCGTGAAAAAGACCAAAATATATCGCCATTCTTGCTCTCCCACGCACAAAAATGTCGTTCTTCTCACAAGTACTTTTTATGCGCGAATGGCGTTCCTTGCGCCTGAACCGCAAGCGCCGCTCGCGCGCAACGAACGGGAGACATTGAGTTGAGACTGTTAACACTACAAATGCGGTATCTAGTCAAGGTATTCAACTACAACTACGAAAGTCTCGCTCCTGTTCTTCTCTAAACTTTGTTTTGGACGATTTATCCAGCTGTAATTATTGCAAGTTACGGGCTTTCATAACGTTTTAGTAGTATGGGTCGGCGATAGGGGAGTGAGGGTCGGGCAGACCCATGCCGACCCATGTGGGCAGAACCCTGCGCTAGTACGAGATCGCCGCTCTAATGGCTTTTCTAGACACGCTAGCCCCTCGAATTCTACGGAGATCGATGCTGGAGCGACGAGCTTCGAGAAATCTCGAAAATGTCGAGCAAAAGCATCGATTTCGAACTACCCGTTCGAACTTCACGAACGTAGTTCTATATTAGTTAGGATCTTAGCATATTTCACTTGGCGCCGGCGCAGCGCGCCGGTGCCCAGTGAAATATGCTAAGATGGGTGTGGTGGGCGGGGGCGGCGGCGGGGAGGATGGCGGTTAGTTTTTTTGCGATTTTCTCGGCCAAAACTAAAGATTGGTCGATCCCATAATCAAAAAAGTTCTATAACCCAACAATCTACTAGAATAGAAAGAGAAACGGTCGAATCGAGTCGAAAGCACCAAAATAGCGAGATTTTCCAATCGCATTGCGATTTTCTCACCAAAAGCGAACGATCCGTCGAATCGACGCGATCAAAACGCTTTAGAATTGCATTTTAACTTCAACTAGTGGAAGAAACGACTGAATCACGCGAAAAAGGACAAAAATATCGCCATTCTTTGTCTCCCACGGACAAAATGTAGTTCGCTGCTAGTACGAGATCGGCCGCTCTAATGGCTTTTCTAGGCACGCTTAGTCCCTCGAATACTACGGAGATCGATGTTGGAACGACTAGCTTCGAGAAATCTCGAAACTTCCAATAAAAGTACCGATTTTCTACGAACTGCGCGTTCGAAGTTCACGAACGTAGTTCTATATTAGTTTGGATCTTAGCATATTTCACTTGGCACCGGGCGCCGGTGCCCAGTGAAATATGCTAAGATGGGGGCGGGGAGGACCAAGTGCATAAAAACGTTAACGTCAAAGAAAACTCTTACTCTGGCCAGCAGCCGAAGAGCACAGTGTAGAGTGTCGAAAGCTCGGGCGCAGCTGCCAGTGTGTATCTTGATAGCGAAGAATTCACCTAAACGCCAATAGAATCAATTAACAATTAAAAAAAAGGAAGACACCGACGTGGTAGTCAACGGCTTCTAGGAGACTGCTCAGAATGGATTTTCTATTGGCCTCATTTGACAGACGAAATACGTCGAGCTGAAAAAAAATATATCAGGCACCTAGATCCACGGTGAAAAGGTATTCCGTTACGTCAACGTTGGATGCGACGAGCAGTAACGTTCTCGTCACTTTCAGCAATTTCAGTTTGATTCGATCAGAAATTCCTGCATCGGCTGTCTTTTTCGTTTGAGCCTATACGATATCAACAGACGTAGACCATCTCGCATTCAAAAGTGCTCATCAAACCCACGCTAATCCACATTTCCAATTTTCCTTCGGAGCCAAAGTCTCGGAGAAGCTTTTTCAAAGCCTCGTCCATCTCCCCTCTAAGAAAGCTATATGGAAAAACGCTCCCCTTTTTATATACGCAGGTCAACGAACTTGGCCACGTAGAAACATTCCAAGGCGACAACGCGCATAGCGTGAGCCGCCACTTGGCAGTGGCTATCGGTAATCTACCCAACAAATATCATGTGACATTTACGTCGACGGAAATGCACTGTTGTCCAACCGTCGACGTCTCGACTGGAAGACCTGTCATTAGAGGACCCATTATGTCAGCCCAAATGCCGTCTCTAGGAGGAGAAAGTACGAAATATGACAAGCGATTAGGAACCACTCTTTTTTTCTCCCTGACTTGTTTCTAATGGTACTCAGCGCAGCGTCTTTGCGATTCTTCCACAGCGATGCCAAAAATTTTAGAGCAGCGGATAAGAGCTCAAGAGGAACAAGCTACAAAGGTTCCTAAGAATTACCGTAGTGCGGTAAATACTTTTAGAGTACCCCTCTGTTTCGGCTACTGAGTATAGCTAAAGTCGGTGCAAGGCAACTGTTGCGTCCGATTTCAAACTAAACACGATCCAATTGATTATATAGAGTAGGATATAAATACTATTTACTTCCTGTCGCCCGTTTTTGTCTTTCGACTTCAAATCCAATAAAAGCTCCGTGAGACCGGGCTGCGTTTCCACGGACACTGCCAGCATTTTTAAAATCGCCACCTTCAACTTGATATCCTATAAATTGTGTCTAAAAATCGTTCGAGTCAAACAGCTACATCTGTACCTCTGTGCGAGCGGCGAGTCTCAACGCGTAGGCATCTCGAATAGAGTCGGCCGTGTTGTTGGGTCCCAGGCAGCCGTAAAGCGACATGGGAGAAGCCTAAAAAACTAACCGGTGAAAACTGGCACATAATTAATTAATTAATTAATTATTGATTACTTTGCAAAGTCTGCCGAGAAGGCGCGTGCTCAACACGGGCAACTCGGGATCGTGACGATGATGAATGTAGGAAGCAATGATAGAAACAATGTGAACTTTATCTAGAACTAGGACTTGGAACCCACACACACGTGCGTCACATATCATTATCCCCCCACTGACCCCCAATCACTTGAGGAAGTCCAGCAGTCGTCGGCCTCTCGACCATCTGATTAGCCAACGCTTCTTCGATGACGGATAAATCCTTAATAGCAATAATTGAAGCCGCGAGTTATCTATTCGATATTCTACCTCTCCCGTCGAGTTGAGAAGTTGTATGACAACCTGAAGAGCTCCTTTCAAAAAGCTCACCGCGGCGAACCCGTCGACGGCATCGACGCCAATCGACAACATGTTCAATAACGCCTGACCGGCTTCGCTGTAGAGCAGCGCCTGCGTCACGAGAGCGCGCAACTGATCGCAATTCAAAGAACATTCGAATATCTTGAGAGCTCCCTCGCCTAAAGAAAAAATCAATAAAAATACGTCAATGATGAAAAGTATATATATCTACCGATTCTTTTTCGCTCTGTGCCGTCGACGTATCTCCACTTGTGAAACGTGGCGAATATTTCGTGAACGACGAAGACGATCGAAGCCGCCAAGTCGCCGCCGAGCTCGTCGGCGTGGCGAATCATCGCTCCGATCATCTCCAGCGTTGCTACGGTAACTCGAAAGGATCCTGTCGGTCGTTCTTTGACTCTCAGCACGTGGCCAAAATTTCCCGGCGAAATGTTGAAACTAGGATAGATCTCATTGAGCGAATATTTTCTGTCTCTGATTGGAGAAACTCTACCCGGTTCCTTTGGTTGTCCCCAACGTGTGCGGCAGGAATCCAGTTTGCTGCAGACCGGTCCAGGCCTAGTGGTGAAAAACAAGTATGAGAGGAGAGAGATATGAAGGAAACGATTTACTAGTTCGGCATTGTTTTGACAAATGACCGTTACGCAGTCGATGCACGATTTGATTAGGTCTTGAGGCGGATTGGGCGAAGACCCAAATCTAGAAAGATAATTTTTCTTTGATGAAAAAAAACGACGAAAAGTAAGCGAACTTTTGAATGACTTGAAACGTTCTCTCTAGCAGGGGATATAGCGAGGTAGACAGAGCGGGATCGAGAACGAGCATTTGCTTCACTAAACGAACGACGGACGTCACTCGAATCACGAGAGGAAGAGAATCGATGTCTTAATAAAAAAGGACTGGAAAAAAATACATTAGAAACGATGGTGCAGCGTACCTGTTCCAAGATTGACAGAGTGGAGAAGAAAATCGAATTCCAGAATGAAGAAGTGCCAAGCGGAATAGCGGAAGTCCCATCTGACGAGACGATTTCCTGCAATAAAAAATCCGAATCACGCGCATTCGTGACGAAATCGCCGATAATCGTTACTCCGGTCAGAAAAGAGTCGACCTAGAGTCCCAGCTGGAATAACGAGACTTGGAGGCGAGTCGCTTACTGTAAGCAAAATGTCAACGTATGCATATGTATGTACATCGTCTTCTGCGAGAGCTCACCCGTTTTATAGGCTTCTCGTTCTGTGCACAATCGCACTTCGGCTTCCTTCTCCGACTCTTCGAAATCGGTCAAAGCGTCGCTGAAAGGTTCGGTGAAATAGTTCACATTTTTGAGATATTCCAGAACCTTATAGGCTAAAGCTAGACGGGGAAACTCTAATAGGCTAAAAAAGACGAATACCATTGCAGGAGCGTCGGCGTGACCAGACAGGGCAGTAAGCAAATCGACGAGAAAATAGGAGTACGGAAATCTGCCCGTTCGAAAAGCACGAAAGATTTAGTTTAACACCAAAAACAGAAATGCATGCTTTTCATACCGCGATTGAACTGAAGTGAGCAACGACCCAAAGCCCCTCTACACAAAGACAAAATTTTCATCAGCACTATCGCCCATTATTTATTTATTTATTTATTTACCTGCGTCCAAAATTCATTAGAAGAACGTCTCACTGCCATCGTCTCGCAAAGAACCGCGACGACGTCACCGAGAGAATTCCCCAAAGCGCTCTCGTCGAAAACCATTAGAACGGCGGCCAATAGGACGTGCACGGTCGTCTTCACCGCAACGTCGACGACCTGGGAGGATTTCCATACTAAGTCACACTTTGCAGCCAGCAGACAACTCGTTTTTTTTACCGAATTATTCGAAAAACAATCAGCCTTGACGATGGTGCAAAGAACTTTGAATACGTTCGTCTGTAGGGCTCGAGAGCCGATTTTCACTGCCGTCTGCACGCTCCAATAACTTTCGAGTCCTTATTAGAAATCCGTTGTCTTACCTCTGCATCGTCGGCGAGAGAACAGAACGTCGCCCAAGCAAGAAAGACGGGAGAGTGAAAAGGCGAGTCGTTCCAATTTGCGAGCATCTCATCGAAAGCCTAATATAAAAGGAAACGATTTTGGAAACGTTTCTTCTGTTCGAGCGGCGGTGGCGACTCACGGTCTTCTGCGCTACTGCCTGCACGAGGTGATGACCAGCAGCACTGGGAAATCGACGAAGTTAACCACGGAAGATTTATGCACCGCTCAATGGGGGGAGGTTCTTACGTTTCTGGTTGTGCGTTATTGAGCATCCAGTCCAAGTCAATGCCCTCAATCAATATGACGGTCTGAAGAAACCTGCAACGACGATCATAATACGTACAAGTGTATAAATCCTTTCAATCAAAAAGGACGCACCCGATTTGATAAATCAAATTATCGGCATTGGCATCGAGCAGGTGTTTGTTCACTTGTCTCGTCCCAAAACCGTGAACCTAAAAGAGACATTTTTTCTATTAATTAAGTCCAAGTCCAAGAGACAAAATTCGAGAGATCACCTGAAACAGTTGGGCAATTTCGACCAACTGAGTGGCATCCATCTGAAAGTCTCGATAGTGAAGAACGACAACGTCGAGAAGTTCAATCTGAACAAAGCATCGCTACAAATGCCTAGGGTGCAGTAAAGACTTCCTTACCTGTTCTCTGATATACTGAACAGCCCACCGAGCTGACACCCTAGGAGTCTGCATACAAAAGACTCTCGGTTTCTGAGAAAGAGGTACAAAAAAGCCGCGTTCTTGCCATCAGTTCGCCATTCGTTTCAGACGTCGGTGCATTCGTATCGCACAATTCTTTGTAGTGCTGTATCAACTGTAAAATCAATTCAGTTAAAAGCCGTTCCACACAACAACGTCATACAACTCACAGCACCAATCAGTTTTCTTCCAGCTATCAAATGCTTGTCAACGAACTCCGTATACGTTTCCTAATAATGCAGGGAGCCCCTTCCCAGATTCGATCGAATCTCAGACGCTGGTCTTACCCGACAAGGATGCCTGCTGTCCTGCCAGTATTCAAACAGATGCTTCAGACACCGATAGACGGTAAGTCTTTCGTCGAAATAGTATCTCAGCACGCTCATCATCAGAGCATGGGAATCTCGCTCGTTCTTGAAAATCGTCTTATTAGAGAAGGATATAGTCGAAACGCTCGGAGGAATTGTCCGTCGACGTCTCTCACTTGGAGTTGACTACTGGATCCCCTATACTCGTCCATGAGAAAATTTCGAACGAGATCTAGAGTCTGCATTTGATCGAGCCCCTAGATTTTAATAAAATTATCACAAATACTACTGTACCAGTGTTATTTCAAATTACCAAAAAACGACTTAGTTTTGACACGAATTTTAGCGTTGGTGGCCTGATCGATTTCGTCGACTTTAAATTTTTCTCCGACGATTCGCTTTTTAGGCCGTTAGTTCGAGCGCCGTTTTTCGTTCTCTTTTACCTTGGTTTTGCGTATGCCGCATTGCCCTTGCTAAATTTCTCCGCGTTTCGAGTCAATTCGTCGGCGATTTGAGCCTAGAGACAGGCGAACACCTCGTTTCCGAGACCGACACGCGTTCTTGTCATTTTTACTGGCTCTCGCAAGGCCGATCTGCCGGTGAGAATGCTAAAAAGACTTCGAAATGAGCTGGAAAGCAGTCACACGTAAGCAAACGGTTGTTCAAAGCAAAACGTTTATGGGTACCCTTCTGCCATTTGGGAAGTCCCCGTATCACGAATAATTGAGCCGACCACCGCAGTTGTACGGGGTGGCAAACGCAGTTTGCGAGCCCGTATAACGGCGAGGGAGGCTCTCTCAAACGTGATCTTAGGACGGGAAGTGTCTGTCTGTATGTCTGTCTGTCTGTCTGTTCGTCACGCTCGGTATTGTGACGTCACATAGGAAAACCCTTACTTTTGTAAAGCGCATGCGCGAAATGGGGCCCAAAACGGTGACCCGAAAAAGGCGATTTACGGCGCGAATACAGCGTTTTTCATTCCTATCATTCGTATAATTTCTATCATTCATTCATTCCTTCATTTATTCTTTCGTTCATTCACTTACTTATATATTAATTATTTCATTAATTTATTTCTTCATTCATTATTTTTGATCCTGTTGTTTTGACCCATTCAAATCATCTCCAATCCCATTTTCTGTAAGATTTTCAAAAGCAAAACAATAAATTAAAAAATGAAGAAAGGTACACGCACTTACTTGTACTTCATTCATTTATTTGTTCGTTCATTCATTTGTATTAAATTTAAATATTCATTTGTATTATATTAATTCATTCCTATCATTCCTATCATTTCTATCATCATTAATTCATTCATTTATTCCTTCGTTCATTCACTTACTTATATATTAATTATTTCATTAATTTATTTCTTCATTCATTATTTTTGATCCTGTTGTTTTGACCCATTCAAATCATCTCCAATCCCATTTTCTGTAAGATTTTCAAAAGCAAAACAATAAATTAAAAAATGAAGAAAGGTACACGCACTTACTTGTACTTCATTCATTTATTTGTTCGTTCATTCATTTGTATTAAATTTAAATATTCATTTGTATTATATTAATTCATTCCTATCATTCCTATCATTTCTATCATCATTAATTCATTCATTTATTCCTTCGTTCATTCACTTACTTATATATTAATTATTTCATTAATTCATTTATTCATTCATTTCTTTTTTATCCTGTTGTAGCGCATATACATGTTGAGGTTTCCGTCGGAAAATAAATTAATATACTCTGCGTATTTTTCGAAATATCAACCAGATGTGACAGGCAGCTTCTGTTCCCTCTAAAAGGAAGTATTGTAGCCGATAAAATCAATGAATAAATTAATTAATTAATAAATAATGTCTCACGCATAAAATTGCGAAAAATGGCTGAAACACAGACCAGCAGGACGGTGCCGGTTATTATGAAGAGTGGGCCACACAAGCGCTGGCTTGCTGAAGCAATTTTCCCGCAGCTTCGTTCAATACTTCGATTAGCGCCTTGCTCGACAAGTCGTGACAGAAAAGAACCCATTAAGGTGGTAATTGGGGCACGGGGGTTGAAACGTGAAAAAATCTCAAAAAATGCTTCTAAGTATCTGCTATCTATTGGCCAAGAAGTTGGTTCGATTGTCGCGAAGGAACGCATGGAATGTCCGGTCTAACGAAGGAGGTCCTATACTAGCGCGCTAGAAGCCAAGCTTAAACCTTGGTACACCGGGCTCTATAAGTGTGAAAAAATAACTAGCGCTCGAAGAATACTTTAGAGTATCCTCTATCTATTCATCAAAAAGTTGCTTTGATAATTGCAATGAAACAGAGAGGTCCCATACTAGCGCGCTAGAAGCCAAACTTCAACCGCGCGTGGATTGAAAACGACCAAATAGCAATTCTCGGCGCACGTTTTCGAAAATTTGGCTTGATTGCGAGTAGAACCCCGCACACTGTCGCGATCGCAAGGCCCGAAACTAGTCCACAGTGTCAGCGTTTTTCGATTAGAGACTTTAGTCGCGAAATACGGCCGTTTTTTGAGAAAATGGTGCGTGATTTTTCGCGAAATCGTGCTGTAACTTACGAGAAGAGCGACGAACCGAAAAAGCGAAGACACTACGCACTAGCTTCGGGCCTTGCGATCGCGATCGTATGCGGGTTTCTCTTCCCATAAGAGAAAACGTGCGAGGAAAATTACCTAGTCGTCGTTTTCAGTCCCCATTTTTCCTGTTCGAATCGTAAACCGATGCCGATTCGTCTTCATCGCGGAACGTTAGCGTCATGCAAGGGCGCAATAGATACACGTAACAGGAAGGTGTAACAACTCTCTAAACTATACAAGAAACGCCTTTCCTTAGCAACAGTTGCTATGCCCTGGGGTACCGGATTACACACCTTAAACGGCAGATCAGGGCTCGGCAGATCACGGATCTAACGTGCAGAGCGTATATGAGATCGTAGCAAGCTATCGTAGCAGGGATGCCTAGCGTGCGTTCGTTTTTTCTTACGTCATTTGTCCTGTCCCCGTATCAGTATCACAGATAAATACTGTAAATGCGCCAAGGTTATATCAAGCGCTACCACAACTTTATATCGCATCATTTATCAACGCAGATCTTTAAACAGGCAAAAAATTATTTAGGTGAAAATTTGAATGCGTTTTTCAATCGGTTCCCTACAGATGTGACACTCCTTCAGTCGATAAGCGCATTCATTGCAGGCACGATGACCGCACAGAAAAACGATTGTCAGAGGCCTTTCCATGCATATGGCACACTCTCCTTCTAAAGTAGCGGCTGCATCTCCGCCTGATGCACTTTCGCTGTCAACGTCTTTGCCTACGAAATTCACAGTGAAGGAACGCAAAAACATCGTCTCTCTAGTATAGCACCATTGAAAAGCTTTCTTGTTATTCTCACTTTGCATTCAATACATTTCTTTACTCGTCTGCTGCAATCTAAGATCAACAGATTAAACACGAATAAACTCTATACTATAAAACGAGAATGAACTTACCGACGCACATAACGACGTGCATGCACGGCTCAAATAGAACAACAGCGGGAAAGTCGTCGCACAGCTGGCACATCACTTCCTCCTCAATCTCCTCTTTTGACTCAATGACGCTCTACGAAAACGACGTAAGATGATAGGACGCACGCACACAACAAATCCAACCCTGCACTCAATGCATCGCTTCAAAGCGACGGCACAGTCGCTGCACATGTTAGTATGCCCGCACGGCGAAAATTTCACATTAGGCTTCTTATCGCACGACAGGCAAGTGTCGCCGACCGAAAACGTGCGCTTCGGCGACGAGGGCAATCTCATTTCCGACATCGACGACAGGCTCTGCGTTACGTCTCGTCGCCGTCTCGGCACAGGCTTTGGATCCAACTCATCCGGCTCGGACGCGGTCTTAATCAGCCGATGCACTTTCGATCCTTCGCTTTGTGCCGCCTTGAGACTCCCACGATACGCCGCTTCACTGAGAGATAGAGAAGCGAATTAGATTTACATTTCTGACGTCATTCGCCGCACCTCTTAGTTCGGGAGTATTGTCTCACCATATCCTGCGCCGTCGAATCGCTGCACAGGTCAAACGCCGTTTTACCGCGTCGATTTTTAATAGTCAACGT
The DNA here is from genome assembly GCF_947507565.1 of Oscarella lobularis. NCBI lineage: Eukaryota > Metazoa > Porifera > Homoscleromorpha > Homosclerophorida > Oscarellidae > Oscarella > Oscarella lobularis. Next base: position 1,270,961 of record NC_089190.1, on the reverse strand, counting down.
AGCTCCTTCCTGAGCGAGAAAACAGGCAATGGCTATTCCCGTGCCACTGCCCATCGACTCGGCCCCAAGAGCGCTTCTCAACTGTATACAACACATAAAGGATAACAATACACTAGTCAATATACGCATTTTCCTACGTCGTCTGCTAGGGAATGTAAGGCACCGGATGGCCCCTTCGAGACGTTGTGTCTCATCAAGGCGATGTGTAATCCCGTGTCGCCGTCTTCGTCGCTCGCGTCGACGTCCGCTCCGTATCCGACGAGAATTTCTATTAGTTTCGTGTGACCTTGAGCGACGGCGAGCAGCAGAGGCGTCTGTCGACGATTGTTCCGCGCGTTCACGTCGCAATCTCTCTACGTAGAATAGAACGAGTCGCGATATAGCACTCGCACGTTGCGGGGGGGACTCTTGCCTCTCGTAGTAGAGTTCGCGCGACGTCTTTGTGGTCATTCAAAGAGGCCAAGTGGAGCGCCGTGAATCCGTCTTCTTTTTTCTCGTTCACGAGAGCCGGATGGCGTTTCAGCAGTCTCTGGACGGAACTGGAAAGAAGGAGAGCATTAGAAAACGGCAAAGTTTGCAACTGAGGCCCCCTTAGCCATAAATCGGTCGCAAAACGTTCAAAACGCGTCGTTTGACCGCTAGAAGGTAAAAAACGCGTTCTTTGGACTTGGAGAACTTTTTAAAAGTAAAAAAAAAAGCGACACCCAATACCAAACCTCACGGAAGACGGTGCTATGGAGGAGATATCAGAATGCCTCGCTCTCGTCATTACTAGGAAGGCTTTGCTACCAAGCCCTTGTCAAGTGAGGAAATTGACCAGCCACCGGGCTATAATGGTCACACCTTGGGGAGAGTTACCTGCTCCCTTCTATCCTAGCTCTGAGAACTCTGATAGTTGATGTACGAGCTGGCTATTTATACTCGAGAGGGCGGAGCCTCGTTTGTATCGCAACTTTACAGCACGAAAACGCTCGTCGTTTCGAATCCGAAACCGATGCGAATCGACTGAAAATTCGATTCTGCTATCGTTTCGAGCAAAATGTCGCCGCTATTCGGTTTCTATACGCGAGAAAACGGTGAACGGAGGAGGAGCCAACGTAGAATGACATAATCTTATGACATCATTATATGATGTAATGGTATGATGCAAACATGCGCAAATCGTCGCGAACGCGTCGTAGAAGCGCGGAAATGGTCACAAAGTAACTTCTGTGCTATTCTATTCTATTCTAGAAACGTTCGGCTTCCCTACTCAAACGCAAAGAGGCGAACGTATTTGGCTCGTGGTGACGTACGTATGCTAGGTCAGCAAAAATCGAGCAAGGCGTTCTGTCGGCTCTAAAGAGCGGGGGCGTTTGTGGCGTTTCTCTCTCCAACCAAGCCTTGCTCGATTTCGAGGCCGCTACACGCATACCCATACTGACGCGCGAGAACCGTTCAAAATCGACTCAAACGCAGCATGACCGCTGACATATGAGTCGGTTTCACTTAATTTGCAGCGCAGTGCAAAGACCTAGCGGTCATAGGACATACGAAAGCAAACACGGACGAACTATTAGTGGAAGGATCGAAAAACGCGAGTCGTCCAGTCGTAAAAGTAGGGGAAGGGGGCCCCCAAGGGGTGGCGGGACTACGTGTACAATTCTGCGGTCGCTATGCGTGAGTTTCTAGTGTACTTATATCTACTAGCCCGTTCACACAACATCTCGTCTGCTGGAGAATGGCAAAGATTGCCATAAGAACCAGCACTTCTTCATTCGCTACCCCCCCTTTTAGTTGGCTCAATTAGACCTAGTGTGAACGGGCTCTTAGCTTCCTCTTTCACCCACTCGTTGTTTCCTTTCAAAGCGGCATGATGAAGCGCATTGAATCCTCGATAGTTCCTCGTACGCGGATCGGCCTTCGCCTCGAGCAGCATATCCAGCACGGCGATATTGTCCTTGGCTATGCTGTCGTGCAGCGGCGTGTCGCCGTACGCATCCTAGATCGTCAAGCCAGTTCAAAACAAATCCCCCCCCCCCCCCCCCCCCCCCCCTCGACCTCCCCCTCTTACCTGGCAATTAAGATCAGCGTTATGCATTATGAGAACTCGAACGCAGCCAACTTGATTCTTATTCACGGCTACGTGCATCGGCGTGCTGCCCGTCTTATTAAGCGCATTCACATTGGCTCCTCTCTTAAGAAGTATCTCCGCCGTGTCGGGTTCGTCGCTAAGAATATCGAAAAATAGATCAATGGTTTCTCTCTGAGCGAGCGAAGGCGTTCTACCCAAAGCAGCTGAAATGCAATGCCGAGTCCCCGTCGGGATCCGTCATCTCCAAATCGGCTCCAGAATCAACTAGAGCCGTCACGATCTCCGTGTGACCCTGATGACATGCCAGCTGAAGAGCGGTTCGACCCTGAACCTTGATATTCACCTGAATACAGAAGTCACAAATGTTTTCCTGAGAGAACTATTACAACAGACCGCGTCGCGATTTTTCGCCAAAATGAGTTTCACTCTGTCGAGATTGCCTTCGGCGGCGTGCTGTACAAGAGCGCTGGGATTTCCACCGACGTGATCGAATAGCAGCTCGGCGAGCATATCCCTGAGATCATCTATATATATAACCAAGCCCCACGTTTTCAGTGAACAGAGAGAAAAAATGATGTGTTTTCACCCGAGTCCGATCCGGCGCCTTTTGGTGCCGTTACCGCCGATATGGGCTCGGTCGTTTTAGTCACACACTCCACGTTATACGTCCACGTGCTTCCGTTCACCGCCACGCGAATGTCCCCGTCGCCGTAGATCTTTACGACCTCGCCAACCATACCCAAACTCTATCAGAGAAACGAATGAGCGAATAGTTCAAACACAAAGTTGGGATATTAAATTAATGCCAAATATATATGTATATATATATGAGTTCCCTTCCTCTGATGATTCAAATAAAGTTTCTGCACTTAATATCCCAACGCTGTGGTCATTCCCCAGAAGATCTTACGTAGACCATGTCGTCTGCCCAATCGCCGTGGCCCTCCTGTAAGCGCTTCACCTCGACGACGTCATCCAAGATCTTCACGCGATCTCCTACTTCGAGTCTCTTACCGACAACCTACACACAGGGAAAAAAATCGTTTGAAAAAAATTCTCAGCTTTTTTGACGTCACTTTTGATAGTGCTCCCGGATGAAACATCCATATCGTCTCGGCGCCGTCGATGACGTATTTAACGCGAACGTCGCCGCGCTCCGTGACGCGATGCACTTCGCCGGGTTTGCCGATCACCTCCTCCATCTTCGGATTCCATCCGCCGTGACCCTCCTGCAGGAGTCGCAGCAGATCGGCTTCCAAATTGACGGAAACCAAATCGCCCGGCTTCAATCCGGCGTTTCCGTCCGCAGACGGTGGCGGCGACGACGACGTCATCGCAGTTCTCGTCTTCGTTTCGATCATGGAGGACTTCGGATGAGGACGTCCCAACACGGGAAGATGATCCCTGTAATACGTTCCACCTTCGCCGGCTTCGATGCACTTGAGATCGACCTAAAGAACCCCCGATCCACGTCTACCCAGAGCGTCTTATTGCTTCCAATACCTTTCCTCGGTGACCAACGCGGTAGACATTCGTCGTCCCGTTGGGCCAGCGAACCGTTACAACGCTTCGCTGCAAAAGCAAGACACGGACGGAGTTCATATAGGAAATTAAAATATTCTTATATTGTTACGTCTGATTCGGATCCCCAGCCGCGCACGTCGGTCACCCTTCCAGCCTGTCCAATACCACCTAGGTATCGTTGGATGTAACTGAGGCTGTACTAGACGCTGGTGTTCAGTTGGCTTACCGTCTTGATTTCCCCATTCCCAATCGGCACCGCGCGTCACCTTTGCACCGGGAAAAAACCCCGACGCTTTGATTCTCGTCGCCGACGTTCGAGGTCCCACTTCGATTCTGAAAATCGATCGTCATTTGGCAATAATTTTTTGGCCCTGGCTTTTATAATGCCTGCCTTGCACCGTCTTCGACGTCGATGCACCAAAATTCGTGATTCGTGTTATGTTTTCCGGCGTGATAACACTGACTGCACAAGTCGAAGTCGTAGCAACGCTGGCATTTCCATCGAATGCCGCGTATCGGTTGAACCCGACAAATGTCACAGATCACATGAGCGTGCTTTGCACCTGTAGATTTATATATATATATATATATATAGAGAGAGAGAGAGAGAGAGAGAGAGAGTGACGGCACTAAAGAATAGTGGCTCTACGCGTACTATAGCAATCATGTTCGCGCGATCGCAAGTAGGCTCAAAGACTGTTTCTAATTACGTCGTCGAGTCCCCAGAACTTAGATCTCGCCGCCCTCTCTCTACCCCGGGGCCCTTCGAAAACAAACAGAAAACGGTCGCTGGCTCGACCGTTGGAAGAACTCGCCGCTCTAAACGAACTTTCGCGAAAGACGAAGGCGGGGCCCAGTTGGTCTAGCTCTCGTTCTGCCTTCTCTCACCTGCCGGCGCGCTATCGTACAACCTCAAATCGTACGCGTCGCCGTGCCCGATACGATAATTCGTTCGCGTGGCGCCGTCCCACTGGACGATGACCGTCTTTTCCGGTATCGGAGACGATAACAGGGAGTCGCCGCCGACCCGTTGGTCGCCGACTTCGACGATCGTTCCGACGCGACCTTCGCCGCCGTCCTGACCGGCCCACTTCCAATCGGGACCGCGAACGACGCGCTGACCGAGCATCGATCTCAGGTTCTTTCTTTCGAGAAGGTCCCGGATGCGAATCTCGATCAATTTTATTGAGTGTTATAATTCAATTTTTAACTTTTATGAATGATGATATAGTTTATGTTTTTATTCCACTCAAAATAACAAACAAGTACCGTGTATCTCTTCATACGTCGGAGAGCCTCGAAAATGAACTAGAGAGGCTTCCGCTACTTCCGACACTATTCCACCGCGTTCTCTGAAGGTTTCTAAAGGGAAGTATCAGAGAAAGTTCCAGTTTCAACTCGCCTCGCTAACCTGTGCCAATCAATGAAGTCGTCGTCGTCACTCGTATCCTCGTCTTCCTCTAGGAGCTGGTAGAGCTTTCCCAAATAAATCGCTTTCCATTGCTATTGAATTCGAACGATACAAAAAGACAAGGCAGTCTAAAATTTATTCCAACCTTTTTTCCCATCATTCGAACGGCCGCATACATTTCGCTGATGAGACCGATGACCATGTTGAGAATGACATATATGAAGAGAATGACGAAAATGTAGATGTAGATCTGGCAGAAAATGTAGGCGACGGTGTTGCTATTGTCCGTCAAGATGTACGTATTAAACATGTCATCTCCGTTGAGAAGCGAGAAGAGGCAGTCAGACGTAATAGCAAGATTACGAAACTAAAAAGCGGTAGACATCAGGAAAGGAGAAAAAAGTAGAGTCGACACAGAGCGTTACTTTGGGATTGTAGGGACCGAGTACAGCCCAGCCGCAGAGAAGAAATGCAACGTAGAGAACGCCTACGCAGAGAAGGAAGCGAATAATGGTAGGCATTGCGGCTTTCAGAGTGACGAGAAGTACCTAGCGAGAGAAGATATGTAGACACGTACATGTCTGTCTTTACTACTAACATTGTATTTTTGGAAGTAACTGAGATACTGAAGGAGACCTATCCACGTCATGCCCGTTCCGATGCTGAGAAAGATGCTGCAAACGACGTACGATGAAGAGAGCTAGACGACCGCGTGTAAGTGCAAATTATGTCTAAATCAACGTTTCTGTCTTGCCTTGTCATTAATTAGATATCTGGTAATGGATCCGACGATGGTGAAGCTGTCCGCGACGAGACTGAAAACGAACCACCAATTGACCAGTTCCATTTTCTCGTCGAACTTCAACTTGCGACGACAGAATTTCTTGAAAAACTTCGACGCATACTAAAAAGGCGCAAAATACCAACAAAAATCGATTTCAATTAAAAATTCGTCGAACTGACTTTGATGAGCCGATACGTTTTTATGAGAGATCTCACGGCCAGCATAATCGAAAGCGAGCACAGAAAAAGGACGACGATAACAACGATGAAATAGCCAATGACCTGACTTGTAGGCGTTGTGCTTGTACTGCCGTTACATTTAAAATGAAAAGGCTTGTAGTTGAGCGAAACGACAGCAATGCCATCGTGAAGACTATTGTCCACGGTAACCTAGAGTCACAGAGTTGATAAGGAAAAGAAGAAACGCGATTAATAATAATTAAGAGGTTCTACCGAGATATTGAATGTAATACAATCAGGAGTCTTGAACGCCAGCAGGAAGACGGAGTTCAATTCAAAGGAAAGTATTATTTTATTTAATCTACAAGTATTTATTATGCATAAAGAAGAAGGGCATCCCAACTGTCGTACCTGTCGAATAGCGTGTGGTCAAGTAACTCCTGGAGGGTGTTATTCAAGTACGGTTGAGACCAATTGTATATAGAATGCGTCACTAGCAAAAAAAATAACGTCTCACACGTAGTTTAATTTTTCCACGCGCCTGCTCTAGTACCTGAGACTTCGGTGGGATCGAAGACGTAGGAGCCGTTGAACGCGAATATGACACCTTGCCGAAACTGCTTAAGTTGCATTTTTATAGGAGGAACGGGCGACGAATAGCTCTCGTAGTGAAAGTCATACGAACCGAGGACAGTTTCGTTGACGCTAAAATACTGCACGCAAAAAAAGAATCCCAGTCAAAAAAGAATAACGATAGCTTATCGTATATTACTCGTGTGACAGTATGGCGAACCTGCTCCCTCACTTCGTCCACCGTGTAGAGTTTAACCTGTTCCGATTTAATCGGGTCCGAGTCGACAAAATTCTTGACGAAGACGTGACGCAAGGCGCTGAGATTATCGCTGTAGAAACGCGAATCGCCGAAACTGGACTGAGCAAAGAGCGCCAACTAGAAACACAAACAAACGTTTATATATACAGTATATCACAGTCTCAGAGGACAAAAGTCCCCATACGACAACATTGTTCCTTAGCATTAGCAGATTGTCAATTGTCCTAGTGGTCATTACAGTAGAATCTAGTTCCCACACATATAAGGCCAAATACTGAAAGAACATACACTAGAACCTAATTTAGGACATTCAGTTCGACAAACACCTTCTTCCCTACAGAATAGCCTCTAAAAGGACTCTGAGGAGATTGCCTCTAATACATACATGTACGTGCATAGTCGAATGACACTGGTATGCTATTTACATTAAGTTTCACATCTATCTGTTTATGCAAGAACTACTGTATGGTGCACCTGAAGAGTGACGACGATGAGCTTGGTGAACTGCACGATCAACTTGAACGGTCGTTTCTGGTGAACGCGAAACTTGTGAAAGGGGCTCGTGAAGTGATAACGCAGTCGATCCTTCAACTGTTTCAATTCCGTCTCCATCTGCCTCTTGAAACCAGCGCGCGCCTGTCGTCGCAATATGGGCTTCTTCTCTTCGTCGTCGTCGTCCGGACCGGAGCTACGGCCTAGGGATTCGTCGAAATCGGCCGATCTTTCGCCGACGCTGCTCCCGCCTTCGCTCATCGCTCGTCGCACTTTCGATTGGCGCGAGGAGGAGGGAAAGCACGGGCAACAGAAGCGACGACGTCGACGACGATTGCGATTGCGATCGAGCGAAGGCTGAATGTCGGCGCCCGACATGTCGAGAAGAACTGAATCGTCGTCGTCGTCTTTCTCCGCTTCGAGCGCTTCCCGAACCGGTTCCGTGAGAGGAACCGTCGATTGATCGGCGGACTGATTCGACGACGTCGATGGCGACGACGAGATTCTTCTTCTGTTCGTCTCTCTGCTCATGTGTACTCAACGACTCTCGAAGGCGCACGCTATTGATACTGATACAACGGAATTCTGCTGTCGTACACGCCCCTAGCACACCTCCTACTATCCTATTATCTCCACGTAGCCTTCCGGAAAAGCACCAGTCTGTTCTCCGATTTTGCCTACCAACCAGCCGTTGTTCTCGTTCAATACAACAATTACAATCTGTAAACAAAAGAACTTGGACTGATGACAACTGGCCTACACTGGACTTGGTCAACCTGATCGGCTGCAAAGCCCAATTCATCCTCCTCTTCTGGTGTAAATGAATACAACGTACGAGCAATCTTTTCATTCGGTTTGATCTCCTAAAGTTTCTTTATGACAATATGAGTCAGGTATGGTTTCGTAAAATGGTACCTGGACATAATTTGACGGAATGAAGCCAAAGCGGTCATCCAAGAAAAACTGTGCAAAATCTCCATGACTCAAAAATTTTTTCGCGTCTATAATTCACCTTCCACCAAGACGAATCTGACTTGTCCTTCAACAGCAGTTTTGCTCCTGCCCTAGAGAAAAAACAACTGAAGTTCTATGCGATCGAAATTTCAGCTAAAACACCTTACTTAACCGTCAAATCATGAGGATTGTCTCCCTCGTAATCAAACATAGCGACACAGTAGACCTCCTGTACGTAATTAATATAGACGTCAGTATAAAAAGAGAGTAGTCCTCGCCTCGTGGCTGGCAGTTTTTTTAGCTAAATACACCGGTTAGAAAATCAATCAATTTTTAACAAAGCCTCTTACGATTACGACTGGTCAGCGGCACGTTGTACAACTCATTCCCCGCCTCCCTCTTCTTCTTCCCTGACTTCCTAAGCGTTCGAAGTCCCGTCAGCGTTTGCCGCCTCTCAGGAGGCGTCGGAGGTAGATCGATAACGGGAGGATCGTCTAAAAGACATAATTGGACAGATTGTCAATGAACCAACCATTGAGAGCACCTTCGTCTCGAGAAAGTGTCAGTGCCAACGACGACGAAGACGCTGAAGGCGATTTACTCTTTCTAGGCAACGACTACTCCCCGACGTGACTCAGTAGAAATGACGACATAGGGGATCTATACGTATTTTTACCTGCCCTCTGCAACTTTGCACCTTGCTCTTGCACTTGTCGTGCACGTTCATCTTGCACGCCTTACATCTCATTCCCTGCTTATATAGCCCTTGGAAAAGAAATATACTCTCTCTTTCTTCTAGGCTGAGAGCGCCAAACGGCTACCTTTCAATAGACCCCTGCAGTAGCTACAATACGTGAGAATTTTGTAGTTATGCCAATCGAAATTGTGCAGTTGAAAATTCGCCGAAGTTCCGGCTTTAAGGAGTTTCGGCGGTGCGGTGGTTTGAACGTTACCGTACGAAGGCTCCCGTTCCTCTAGTTCCGATTCAAGACTCGCAAACATACGAAGCTAGAAGACACTCGAAGATTAATTTTCTATTATGAATTTGATTACGCACGTCGGCTGCGAGGCCATCGTGATGCAATTGCACTAGTCGCAATTCTTGATTCTGCTTGTAGATGTCGTCGTAGAGAGGAAGTGGATCACCCAGATTGGGACATTCCGTGTAGCGCTTTTGCAGTGCAAGCAACGTACCGCATTCTCTTTCGTACTTAGAGCACTTATCGGCTGACTCTGAGAACTATGAGAGAAGGAAAGAAACGTTTAGGCACCGCAGTCTCTTTGAGTTTAGATTGACTTTGATTTTCAAAGATTGATGTTGCTGCACTAGGGCCGCTTCGGTCAGCAAATCCAATAACAATTCGTTCTTCAAGAAACCCTATAAAACAGCAAATTAACATAAAAGAATCGTCTTCTCCATGTCTCACCCCCAAGGCATGGACTTCGGGTGCGACGAACGACTTTTGGAGAGCTGACGAGGAAGAGCGAACTTTGAGAGACTGCACGAAATTCTCCAAGTCTACTTCAGCTTTGACGATATCGGCAGCTTGCTTGAACGTCTCCCATCGATCCAGAGCTCGTTGATGCTAAAACGCAAAGTCCCTTCTAAAGGCCGAGCTCCCCCAATTCTGATTGCGCACCCTTTGCTTCATCAAGGATACAAGCTGTATAATTCCTTTCTTCATACCATCCGCCAATGTCAGACGAATCTCCGTCACATCCTAAAATAATTGAGTAATTAATTAATTAATTAAGTGAGAAGTGGGTTTGGTCACTGCAACCTTAGAGAGGTGAGGCGCAGTATGATTATGATAATAATTTGCAAGAGCGTTGAAGTGGCATAGACCGAGAACGTAGCTATTGTGAGCATTGTGACACCTCAATATGTCATTTTCCTATTTAAAAATCGATCTTATTAGCAAACAACAATACCCACACATTCGACCTTCATCGTGTCTCTATCCTGCGCTTTATATCGACCCCACGCGTCGACGTACTCCTTGTGCGCCTTCTGCAATCCATCGTCCGCTTTGCTAATGACCTCCTCCAATTGGTCGCGATACGAGAGCACCTGCAGCGTAAATAAACATCGCCTGCTGCATGCAGGAAAAAAAGATGCTGGGACCTTTTTGGATTGAGCTCGCTTTCTAGCCAGCAATTCGTTTAGCGGCTGTACCACTGCCCCATCCAGTCCCTTGGCCAAATCTGCGTAGCCCTATACGTCGCGCATAAATAGAAGCCGTGCAAGCGCGCCGTCTTCTCTTTCTCTAACGTTCGCTTCGCCGTCGATTTCCTCGAGCATGGCATCCCAAGTGCCGTAGAAGTTTCCCGTCGTGAATAAGCTGCGAGGGATCGACGCGCGGGGAGAATGCGGAAGACCCGAGGCGCTGTTTTCCGTTTTACCGTTCGCGTTTTAGCTCGTCGTTCTTGCGTCTGTAGTTCTTGACGAGAAGATGAAGCTCTCCTGCAAATTTCTCGTACGCCGAGCCGAGTTTCGACGAGAACTCGACGACTAGTCGAGAAGTACGGGCGAGTGAGATCAAAAAAAAACCGCGCACCTAACCCACTGGTTTCTCCTAAGCGATTCGTTTGGTTCAAGTTCGTTCTAATCGCGTCGACTCGATCCTGCTGGAGAAGTGCTGTAAAATCGCTGGCGTACTCAGTGGAAAACGTTGCCATGCTCATAGAACGTTGTCACGTGCATGTTATCCGGGCGCTGTATCAGTAATTAAACCTGTCAAAAATACACAAAATTGTACTGTTGCTCAATTGGGCTGATTGTAATGTGGAAAACGTATTAGCGCCAAAAGACTATTTCGACAAAGACCACTCGACTTTCTGCCCATGCTGTTCTAGTGTCCGACCGAAGCATGCATCCACGTCTTCTTCAGTAACAAGTCCGTTTGCAGATGCAAAAGCGGCAGACTAAAAAAATCAAAAGCTCAGTTGCAGACTATCATAGGCTACGTAGAAAAGAACGACCTGCCAAGCGATAACAAGTTTTGCTAATTCTCTTCCTGAAAGTCCTACTGATTTGTCTGCTATATCGCCAATTTTTTCTTCCAAGTTAAAATTGCCAAATCCAATTTTTCTGCCAAGAAGAGACTAAAGGATATGCATGACAAAGAACCGTTTTCCTTATACCGTCTCCTGCCTATAAACCACATTGACGTGACGGGATTCAAGATGTAGCGATCCACGTAAAGACTAAGTATCTTCAACCTCTCTTCCCTGCCTGGAAGATCAAAACGCACAATTTCGTCTAAGCGATCGCTGACGGCAAAGTCAAGCTGATGCGGCTGGTTAGTCGCCAACACCAACATGAATCTAGAAACAAATATTAGTTTCAGTTCTCACACCCAGTTTACTGCTAGTACGAGATCGCCGGCTTTTCTAAACACGCGTAGTCCCTCGAAACCTGCGGAGATCGATGCTGGAGCGACTAGCTTCGAGAAATATCGAAGTGTCGTACAAAAGCATCGATTCTCTACGAGCTACGCGTTCGAAGTTCACGAACGTAGTTCTATATTAGTTAGGATCTTAGCATATTTCACTTGGCGCCGGCGCGCAGCGCGCCGGTGCCCAGTGAAATATGCTAAGATGGGTGTGGTGGGCGGGGGCGGCGGCGGGGAGGATGGCGGTTAGTTTTTTTGCGATTTTCTCGGCCAAAACTAAAGATTGGTCGATCCCATGAATCAAAAAAGTTCTATAACCCAACAATCTACTAGAATAGAAAGAGAAACGGTCGAATCGAGTCGAAAGCACAAAAATAGCGCGATTTTCCGATCGCATTGCGGTTTTCTCGCGTAAAACGAACGATCCGTCAAATCGACGCGATAGAAACGCTTTAGAATTGCAATTTCACTTCAACTAGTGGAAGAAACGACTGAATCGCGTGAAAAAGGACCAAAATATCGCCATTCTTGGTCTCCCACGGACAAAATGTAGTTCACTGCTAGTACGAGATCGGCCGCTCTAATAGCTTTTCTAGGCACGCTTAGTCCCTCGAATACTACGGAGATCGATGTTGGAACGACTAGCTTCGAGAAATCTCGAAACTTCCAACAAAAGTATCGATTTTCTACGAACTGCGCTTTCGAAGTTCACGAACGTAGTTCTATATTAGTTAGGATCTTAGCATATTTCACTTGGCACCGGCGCAGCGCGCCGGTGCCCAGTGAAATATGCTAAGATGGGTGTGGTGGGCGGGGGCGGCGGCGGGGAGGATGGCGGTTAGTTTTTTTCGAGATTTTCTCGGCCAAAACTAAAGATTGGTCGATTCCATGAATCAAAAAAGTTCTATAACATAACAATCTACTAGACTACGAAGAGAAACGGCCGAATTGCGTCGAAAGCATCAAAATAGCGTGATTTTCCTATCGCATCGCGGTTTTCTCGCCTAAAACGAACGATCCGTCGAATCGACGCGATCGAAACGCTTTCTAGATTTGCATTTTAACTTCAACTAGTAGAAGAAACGATTGAATCGCGTGAAAAAGGACCAAAATATCGCCATTCTTGGTACGTCTCCCACGCACAAAATGTCGTTCTTCTAACATCTAGTTCACCGCTAGTACGAAATCTAATGGCTTTTCTAGGCACGCTTAGTCCCTCGAATACTACGGAGATCGATGTTGGAACGACTAGCTTCGAGAAATCTCGAAATTTCGAACAAAAACATCGATTTTCTACGAACTGCGCGTTCGAAGTTCACGAACGTAGTTCTATATTAGTTAGGATCTTAGCATATTTCACTTGGCACCGGCGCAGCGCGCCGGTGCCCAGTGAAATATGCTAAGATGGGTGTGGTGGGCGGGGGCGGCGGCGGGGAGGATGGCGGTTAGCTTTTTTCGCGATTTTCTCGGCCAAAACTAAAGATTGGTCGATCCCATCAATCAAAAAAGTTCTATAACCCAACAATATACTAGACTAGGAAGAGAAACGACCGAATCGCGTCGAAAGCACCAAAATAGCGCGATTTTCCGATCGCATCGCGGTTTTCTCGCCTAAAACGAACGATCTGTCGAATCGATGCGATCGAAACGCTTTAGAATCGCATTTTCACTTCAACTAGTTGAAGAAACGACTGAATCGCGTCAAAAGGACCAAAATATCGCGATTGTTGGTCTCCCACGCACAAAATGGCGTTCTACTCACACCTAGTTCACTGCTAGTACGAGATCGCCGCTCTAATGGCTATTCTAGACACGCATAGTGCCTCGAAATCTACCTAAATCGATGCTGGAGCGACAAGCTTCGAGAAATCTCGAAATTTCGAATGAAAGCATCGATTTTCTACAAACTACGCTTTCGAAGTTCACGAACGTAGTTCTATATTAGTTAGGATCTTAGCATATTTCACTTGGCGCCGGCGCAGCGCGCCGGTGCCCAGTGAAATGTGCTAAGATGGGTGTGGTGGGCGGGGGCGGCGGCGGGGAGGATGGCGGTTAGTTTTTTTCGCGATTTTCTCGGCCAAAACTAAAGATTGGTCGATCCCATCAATCAAAAAAGTTCTATAACCCAACAATCTACTAGACTAGGAAGAGAAACGACCGAATCGCGTCGAAAGCACCAAAATAGCGCGATTTTCCGATCGCATCGCGGTTTTCTCGCCTAAAACGAACGATCTGTCGAATCGACGCGATCGAAACGCTTTAGAATCGCATTTTTCCTTCAACTAGTTGAAGAAACGACTGAATCGCGTCAAAAGGACCAAAATATCGCGATTGTTGGTCTCCCACGCACAAAATGTCGTTCTTCTGTTTGGTACTCCTCCAAATGGGTTTGACTTACTTTCTTGACAATTCTCCCGTGCGATATAGAAATGCGTTTAATGCGCTTCTCATTTCTTCGCTAACGACGTCCTAAGGCAATTAAAAAAAAACGTCAATTAAGACACTGGACATTTAATGTGACACCTTTCTTGGCTTAAGAAAGGCGTCCGCTTCGTCAACAAATAGAAGTACGCTATAGGAAAAGGACTGTTACGATCAACGAATCGAGATGATAAGAGACCGAACCCTCGACGACTCGTTGAAGCCCAATCAAATAGTTTGTGAATGGCCGTTACACCGTCTCGACCGAGAGGAGCAACGTCGCCACCAGTCATAATTGCATACTCCAGTCCTGAATGATTAGCTAAACTCTATAGTATCTTAATCAGTTTCTGACGAAACGAATTTGTCTTACGCTTACCTTTGCAAATAGAGTCTTTCCCGTTCCGGGAGGTCCGTAAAGGAGTACGTTTCTAAGGAGACCGCTCTTCTGCTTGCTGTTTCGCGTCGCAGTTGCTATTTGCATCAGATGCCGGTCCAAGCTCGGCTAAAAAAGTAATCGGTATAGTCCAAGCTGCAAGTCTTTGAAAGAATTCAAAAAAACCTCAAGTACAATACCCTTCATAACGTTCTCAGGTTTTGCAAAAATCCGCGACGAAGACTGAACGGACAAAATCCTTTGAAATAGCCCCCATTTCCCCCCCGAGTTCGAATACCTGTATTGGATGCCACAGAGCACTCCAGAAATTAAGTCGAGACGTGCTGCGAACTAGAGAAGGCTTTCCTAGACGAGCTTCTACAAATCTAAATAAAAAACATAAAAGGCTCTAAGAAATATGCCCTAAGATTCTTTAGAGCTCACCTTCCAAGTACAGAGACGCCAGTCTTAGCAGCATAAAATCCTATGGCTATTACTGTAATCCCTGCAGCCTGAGAAAAAGAAAGGTCTAGAGATTGAAAAAAAAAACCATAAGTATTACAGTGGCTGAAACTTTGTTCCAATCCGTTACAAAGTCAACAAAACCATTCCCAATTATGGTGCCCGCTTTTCTGAAAACAATTTTGAGATCAACTTCCCCTTTGTGGAAACATTGCTTACTCGAGGGACTTCAATATGGTCTCCCGTTTTTCACTCGCGTCAACTCGAATCTTTTCCAGATTGATGTCTCGATTTTCTCTTTCAATTTTGGCTCTGACAAAAAAAGAATTTCGTCTTTTAGCGATCAAATAGTGCATATCCAATTGGACCATACTTTCCGGACAGTTCCGCCTGTAGTCGTTTCATCTCGTTCCCATGTCTCAACTCAGCTTCGTATTCAACAGTTTCTGCAGGGAGAAAAACATTATCATAATCATATAAAGAAAGGTCTCTAATAGTTTCGTACTTCGACGAATTGCCTCCTGCTTTTGAACCGACTCTTCTTGTCTTCTCAAGTTTGCCTCATTGACTTGCCTCTGGAAAAAACGTCATTTAGTAGCGGCAATCGTCCACGAGCACCAACCTGTTGATTGAGCTGGTCATCGTATCGCTTCCGTGCTAGTCGATCTTCATATTGAGCTCTCTGCATGCACTCACGTGAGAAAAAAAGCAAAAGAATTAATTAATAACAGTCGGACTCTCTGGTGCTCTTGAGTTTCGGCAGATAAGGTCTTGCGCTTTTCTTCGTGCTCTTTCTGAACTTGTTCATACTTTATCTTCTCGACGGTTGCTTCCCATTCCTAACAGACGATTTTCGTAGCTGCATACCGTACATTCATCGACAAATACTGAACTGGCCTTAATGTTTTTTTGACTTTCCAACTGTGTCGTCAATTCTTGCTGCTTTGCCAATTCCAATGCATCTTTTGCATAGTCTGCCATCCAACGTAGAGTCTTACAATTCTGCTCTCGCAGAAGCTCTGCGCTTACTCGACTTCTCCAGCTCCTTTACTGCTTTAGCAGCTCTTTCTAGACCAGACGGGTCAAATCCTGTCCATTTCTCCTTCGGCTTTTCCTCGTCCCCTGGCTTTCGACCAGGAGGATTCGGTGGACTTGGAGGGGCCCCGGTTCCCGTCGGAAGCGGTGGAACGTCTCTCGCGTTCTTTCCAAATAGCCAAGACAGATCGAGTCCGCTCATAGTGCGTGGCTACTTCACTTGGGCATTCGGTTCAACTCCGTTGCAATTTCTTCTGCGCACGTGCAAATGACATCATGCTTATTTAGTCCATGTTTTAAAATCAGAGAAAATTATAGCGAACTAACTTGAGTCCGCTTTGCTTTCTTTACTTTCTTTTCACAAGGCCTCCCTGCTCACCCATTAGCCTGATTTGTATTTGTACATTCATACCTCATTCAAGGTCCGTATGCTTGCTCGCCATAGAAAAGCCCACGGAAGATAGCTGCTGGGTCTCGTGGAGAACTGTCAAGTTGAATACCATAGTTTGCAGTTTGATACATTCATCGTTACGTTCGCCGTAAAGATAACCACTATGTTCCGCTTGACCAGACGCGTCTGGCCTCGAACAACTGCCTTCCTGGTAAGTCAATCCAAGAGAAGGTGTTTCGATCTAAAAGAATTTCCACGCAGCGGAAGAGTCCCATTAGATTCCTCCGCAGACAGGAGATAACCCGTTCCCGTCTTCGCAAGGCAATGCCGCCACACAGACCTAAGGGATCGCAAGCAGGACCCAAATCAAGGTAAACTGACACGAGCGCGAACTCGTCCTCAAACGAAGCGTCCTCTTTCCAGCAACGTTAGACAGATCGTTGGAGGCACTGGAGTTGCTTTGGCTTTGGCGACTACTGGAGGCGTAGCGTGGCTGAAAAACCGGCCTGATGCACGGAAACGAGTTGAAGAGAGAGTGCCCGTTTTGAAGCCACTCTTGGGTGCTCTTTTGGGGAGCAGTCCTAAAGAAGAACGACCTCAAACACCAGCTCCAGTCCCATCTGTAGTCAGTAGTGGTGCTACTTCCAGAGATAGAAACGAGGCCAAAGGGGTAATGAAAAGCGAGAAAAAGGCGAAAGAGAAATCAGAGAAGGCAAAGTCATCTGTGGATGTAAATGATCCCGTGAAGGAGAGCAAGCCAAAGGAGGAGGAGAAGAAGAGCGATTTTGTCTCTCCTGCACAACCCAAAGAGAAAGAAGAAGAAGAAGAACCGATTTCTCCATCTATGCCTGAAGAGGTAAGTTCTATTCAATGGAGTAGCCTCACATGATATTGATTTCTTGAAGAAGGAGTCTTCTCCACCACCTCTTCCTATTAGCGACAAACAAACAGTGAAGCAAGATGCTCTAGAAGAAAATTCGGACGTCAAAAGGCTATATGAACTATCTCGTGAACTAGAAGAGGAACTTTCCAGTAAAGCAGCTGACGTGACCGAGGCAACAGAGTCTTTAGTCGCTTTATACACGCATAAACTTGGAGCCGTCGAGTCTGGCTCAACGCCTCAAGAAATAGATAAAGCCATAGATCGCGTAAGGGAGTTGATTATTTCATTTGTAGCTTCAACGATTCTATATGCAGATTGAAGCGATAGTTGCCACGACGACGAGAGACTTTCAACGAAGTCTAAAGGAGGCAGAGCTCCACGCCGAGTGTCTTAGCGAAGCCGGAGAGATTCAGAAAGCCGTTGAGATGAAGGAACTGGTATGCCATTTCAAAAAAATTATAATTATAATTAAGCGACGGCGCGGATTCTTCCAGATGAAACGAGTCGAAGCGAAGTTAGACGACGATCGAACTAAGATGAGACAATCCGAAGCCGAAGTGCGAGCCGCCGAAGACGCGGCCGTGACCAACGTGCCAGCCTCGAATGAAGATAAGGTCGAGACTGAGACCGCCGTCGACGTCGACGTCGTTCACGAAGATCCAAATGAAAAGGCTACTAGTGAAAACGATTTTGTTGATTATGACGCGCATTTAGCCGCTGCACTCGACATACAACGACTCGCCGACGAAATCGAATGGGAAGGGAAGATACAGGAGGAAAAGGATCGACTCGAACGAACCCATCAGAAGGAGATAGACCAAAAGGTAGCGAAAGCGTTGGCCGATCGCGATCGCCTGCACCAGGAGGAGCTGCGTCAGCAACTGACCGTCTATCACGACCACACGACGGCGCTTCTCCAGTCGAAAGAGGAGTCACTTCGCTCGGAGTTCGACATCCAGCTCAAGATGGAGCTCCAACGGGAGCGAGCGGAGAACAACACTCGTCTCGATAGTCTCTCGTCGAGATTCCAAACCGTCGAGTCGGCGATCGACGACGTCGTGCGAGCGAAGAAGATCAACGACGCCGCTCGAGAGTTCTACGTCGCCTGCGACGCCCTTCGAGAGGCGGTCGAAACGTCGTCGCCGACGACGCCGTTGAAGGAATACGCCGATGCGATTCTTCGCACTTGCACGAACGCCGCACTTCTTCATCCTCTCGTTCTGGCGGTGATAAGCAGTCTGCCCGAGCGCGCCGTCAACGTGGGGCTCGTCGGCGAAGAGGCGCTCAATCGTCGATTCGGTCGAGTCAAGACGCGCTGCCGTCGCGTGGCGCTCGTCGGCGAGAACGAGTCCGCGGGAATGTTCACCTATCTCTGGTCGCACGTCATGTCGACGTTGCATCTGAGGAGACCCGTTTTGGACGATGCCGTCTACGAGAATCCGGATACGTTCGATCTTTTGGAGTTGGCCGAGCATCATCTCGCCAAAGGGGATCTCGACGTGGCCGTGCGCGTCGTGAATCAGTTGAAAGGAGAGCCGCGTCGAGTTGCGTCTGATTGGCTCGACGACGCTCGAGCTCTGCTAGAGACGAAACAAGCTATTAGCATTCTTCTTAGCTTTGCAAACGTATCGGGATTCTAACTGCTCTTCTGTTTTTTGTCTTGCGTATGTGGCGTGTATGTGTATGTGCGATGTGGCTCTAAATCATAACGTGTAACGGCCTTGTCATCTCGCGACTTGGAGCTATAATGGAAGAGGATAAGGGGCTTGCCGTTTGAGATTATTTCTTAAGCATCTTCTAAAGTATAACCTAACATTGATTTCAGGAAAAGAAACCTCTCAGTTTGGTGCCCATAGTGCTGCTACCTGAACGTTGCCCAGCACGGTCTTTGAAGGCGCGAGCAATCATCTGCATAAAGGTGAAAATCAAAATTTTGTTTGACGTCCGCGTCAACTCTGATGCGGCTCCATCGGTTCGTAGTCGACAGTCGAATCTTCATATAGATTTGGATTTTCTTTCGATAATCTACACAAGGTAACTGCATAATAAACGAAATAAATTCGTTAGTTGTTTTTACGTTCGTTCTCGGGAATTAGCCGCGACCGCATTATTGCTTCCAGAGTCTCTTGGAGGACTAAAAAGACACACTATCAATCAATCATGTCAGTAGGCCATGGGAGAAAGGTGTGCATACGAGATGAGCTCTGGAGATCTAACGCTGCATTGACTTGGTCTAAAATTAAAGACAAACGGACGTCGAGAATAGAGGAAAGCCCAAGTAAGAATGTACTTACAAAGTATACGAGCTAGGCGGAGCCACGCCATTTCTGTTCAATTCCTCATAGTCGTGCCTCAAACTTGGCGGATCCACAGAATTATTCGAACGAGAAGGGCTAGAAGCATTGCGAGACTCGCAGAGTAGGAGAACGCGAGATGTCGTACAGTACCTGGCTACTTGGCTAGAGCCAATCGGTGTTGCGTAGACCGGCTGGGGAACAACCGAAGGAATGTTTCTTGTGCCATAATTCGGGTTATCCAACCTCGTACCTGATGGCGACCTATTTTAAGAAAAAAAGATAACCAACAAACTGAAAAACTTTTTAAAAACGTACGTCTCATTCGTATGAAGCTGTAAGCGCTGCCTACGCGTTCGCCAGAACACTGCAGCAAAGGCACCGGCTACCAGGGCCAAAAATAGGATTCCTCCAATGACACTTCCCGCAATGACCCCGACCGACGACGATTCAATTTCTAAACCTAAAGTAGGAGTAGGAACCTCGGAATCTGACGTGGGAAATCTCGGTTCTGCAGGGAGAGTTGCCAAAGACTGATCCAAGAGCGGTATCAGCTCAGGCTGCTGCAGTTCTAAAAGAAATCAAACTCTCTGCATATGTCAAGAAATAGAACCAATTCCCCTACCTGAACATAATACGTAATTAACGTTGTCTATCGCTACGATGCACTGCCCGTTGGTGCGCGCACGGAATTGCGCGTGAGACGTACTATTGAGAGAGAGCCGAAAGAGGAGCCTTGCATACTGCCACGATAATTCCTTTCCGGCCTTGGACGCCCAAATAACGAACGTCTGAGTCGAATAGACCATGGAAACCCAGAGCAACGAGTCGTTGCAATTGGGATCCAGCACGTACCGGAATCCCACGCCGCAAACGTTCGATGTCAAGTCGATGGGAACTCCGTTAAGCGAAGCGTCGTGTCGACCGTTCGTTTGCTTCAGAGGAGCGAAAAGAAGGTAGTGACCGTTCGGCGTTTTTTTCGTGTAGTCCGTCAGCGTTTTTTCGTACGCCGTGCCTCGCCAACGAATCCACTCAGCGCTGTCCGAGTCGTCGCCTGGACTCCAACTGCATAAGCCGGTTTCGAACGTGCAGACTTTAGCATCTAAACGTACAGAATTACTTCGCGAGAAGAAATGCAGGAAGCCGAGCCACCTGGACACGGGGTCAGTTCAATGTCGTCAATAGCCAGACTGCTACGATCATCCAGATCAGACGCAATAAATGTAACTTGGTTCTTTGAGGGATTCGAAAATCGAAACGTCACTTCGCTCGGCATCCACGATCCCATATCGCTGCTAATAGCAACATCAATCGGAGTCCGAGACCCCGAAACCTTGACGCGAAGCCGTGGCGTTCCGACAGCGTAGTACCAAAAGCGAACGCCACAATACGAACCGGGAACATCCGATCGAGTCAATTGCGCGGAGCCTTGCCCGTGAGCGAGATAGTAGCGACCCGGCTGCGCCGAACCGTACGTGTGATCGCTTTCCGGAAGACAGTGCTGGTGCACGCAGACTCCGGCGAGGTTACGAACCCACTGGGCACCAACACCCCTTCTCGAAGTGTCCTTCCAAAGATCTCGACGAGGATTCTCGTCAAACGTCGAGTCTATCAAAGAATATTAGAATAAATAGTGAATAAGCGTGTAGTACTTACAAAAGCAGGAGAGATACCGTAGGCTGTGAATGACATATGCTCCTTTCTCCATCGCATGTCGTCTCGATTCGATAAAGACGTACCGGTAACTTGGAGTCGATATCGTCACTTCTGAAATTCCAACCGGTTGAGAGTCGCCACGTCGAGACAGAAGCACGTCGTTCGAGCGTCCAAATCGGCTCGTAGGGTAGACTCGAACGAGCAGCGTCGACATGCTCGTGAAGGCCCCGGTCATTTCATACTCGACCTGAAGAGAGCAAATTTCGTCAGAGGTTTCGAGAAGTCGTCCTTCGACTGCCGCACTCTCGTTCACTGGAATACTGTCAGACGTAAAGTTGGCAACCAAGCGATTGCGGTAACTAATGATAACTTCGTTAGGTCTGGATCGCGGTTTCAGCTTCCACTGAACCCGTCGTGACGGGTTGTAGCCGTAATTCCATGAACACATGTCCTGGCCGAATGAACATTTCACGGTATCTAAAGATAATGCTCTAATAAAACAAATTACAAATAGATTTGGAGAACATTACCGGCGCAAGGCAAGAATTCGATGTCGTCTATGGCCATATCGCTCTTGATGCCAGAGCCGATGATTGCTTTGAATTCATATCGATATTTAGTCATGGATGAGGAGAGCACTACTCGTCGTTCACGGAATATCCAACGATTTCCCTGGTCGACGTTTACCAGTATCCAATTCTGGGCTACTTTTCCGTCCGGAAGAACTACGTCGAGTTCGAGTTCGCCCATATCTTTTCCGTACGTATGCGTAAAGAGCTGAATCGAACAGATGTTGTCATCGACGTTAATCCACGGACTAATGAGCCGCGCTTCCTTGTGCGCATTTCCCAACGCCTCGGCAACTAGGTAGTGACCATAGAGCGTTTCCACCGTATTATCAGAGGACGGGCCAGTTCCAGGAGATGGCGTGCTGCCTCGATTGACCGACCACGTCACATCTCCGTCCACCGACGCCCAGCCACAGAGGCCCAACTCAAACGTGCATCCTAGGATATTTAGAGTACAGAAAAGACTTTATGTACACACCTCATCCTCGGTAACTTCCATATACTTCAAATCAAATAAGTCATAAATAATTCTGTTTAGTGACCACTTCTACACTAGCGGTCTGATGTGGTTAGAGATAATATTATCTCTGGTTAGACAAGGATGAGCTGTTTCCTGAGATTACCGTATACTTACGTGCACAAGGCAAAAATTGGATGTTGTCCAAAGCCGCGAAGCCATCCGTCTTCCCTTCTTCGACTTCCAACTCGACCGAAAGAACGGACTGCGTCGCGATGGCGAACGCGATCGCGCTGACTGTCCACGCGCGATAGACCGATCGCAGTTCGGCGAGCATCCTGTCGTCGAGACGAACGACGAGACGAGATCGTCCGGCGGCGTGCGCGAGACGCACTCCGCATACGCCGTCTTCGGGATGAAGAGGCTCGCTTTCGATGATCGTTGCCCGACGCGACGAGTTTGGAGACGAGGCCGACGCGTATAAGAACGCCCCTTGTCTTGTTCCGAACGTGTAATCGGCGGTCGGGGCGTCCGGGACTATCGTCGTCGTTTCGGCCGATACGCGAGTCCACGGGAATTTCGAACTCAGTCGTTTCGTCCAACCGCAGTCGTCGGTCTCGAAGGTACACTTGCCAAAGTCTACGATCGATGGGATCGATGCTTCAAAGTTGTGAGCAGACGCCGCCGTGAAACGTCATCCTTACCTATGACGGAAGTGCACGAGGACTGCAGTAGTACCCAGTAGACGTATAGGCACCGAGCGAAACGTTGTGTCATTTCTCTTCCCAGTGTACCAAACACTGGCAAACGGAACAATAGTCTAGCCGTGACGTCACGCTTCGAGCACGCGATCGTAAATTTCCGTGAAATGAAGGACTACGAGGAAGTCGGAACCGCAGTGAACCGTTGCTGGAAGCTTTTTCGGATCATATGAGTCCAGCGGAAGTACAAGCTTATACAGCCGGAATAGAAACAAGAGTTGTTTATCTATAGAAAAGTCTTCGTATATCCGAGAGAATTCATTCGGTCAGGGTGACGATGAACCGCTTTAATGCTCTGCTTGTCATGCAACTGGCCGTTCGCTTAGTTGATTCTGAACATTACTTTTTGAAGGGGGGCAATCGACAAGGTGCCTGTTTATACTGACAAACATTGTTGTAACAAACTTGCTAAAGCTGAAATTTGACTTTTTATAGTTTTGAAACGCGCTAAAGTCGATGTAACAACTGAAAATCAGATCGTTTGGTTGCCTCCCAACGCCACCGTCACTGTTAGCTACAGGTATGACAGAACATCACATATCCTGGACAGCAGCCATTGGACGATGAATGACACTAAACGTATTGAAGAAAGCAAGTACTCATCTTTACTGAAACCTGCGACATTTGCAAACGGAACCGTTATCCTAACAATTGGCCCAATACTTTACCAGCTAAATAACTCGATATTTCGTTCTTTTGTTGTTCTACCCAATAAACATAAGAATGAACGACGGAAGCAGAGCAAAACTGCTAGAATTCTCATTCAATGTATAACACTGCATGCACACCTAGCATGAGCCAATGCTTTCACAACGACCAGTCACTTTTCCTTCTTTTCGAACTAGATCCCATCAGGATTGCGCAAACGCTTGACGTCACTGCGGGTGGATTTTCCTTTAAAGCATCGCTTCTCGCGGGCAGTAAGCCAGCTCACATTGTCTTGACTCAAAAAAGAGAAAGCAGCACAAATGCAACGATTTTGACGGAACCTAATTACAGAACGAGTCCTTTTGACACTGAAGTCGGAACAACCACGTTTCTGCTCACAGGAAAAAATAAAGTTTCATTCGAGGAAATCAAATCAGAAATCAAAAGCGATAACGGTATTCTTAGTAACGAGTTCTAGTAGAAAGTAGAAGAATTCAGATTCTATTCTAACGTCCTTTTGTCAAAGGTTCACTGTCGGTTCGATTTTTCTCTCCTGTAAACGTTACCGTGACGCAGTCACTAGAAACGCATTCCAGTTCAAACTACCTGCTGTACGATTTGGACTTTCAACGTTACCTGGAGTTTTGGATCAGCAATCAGGATAATTCGCCAAAGAGAGCTTTCCGGTTTCACGTGCAGGGAATCACTGATCAGCGACTCTGCAATCCCGTCGTTTTTCTGGATTGGGACCCACAGACGCATCTGCAGTCGCCAGTAATCAATGAAGACTCGACGGCTACCAGCCCTGTTCCTACCGTCGTTACCGTCGTTAGCACCAAATACGTGCACAGGATTCCTTCTGCCGCGACAGCAATGCGAGCAAATTCAAAAGCATTCCTTCATGAGAGCCCAACGACGCAAATTGCAAGCAGTACAAAGCGCATTCTGACCTTATCCGCATAAAAGTTCAGATATTTGCTAGGCGAAGGGAAAACAGACGAAGACTCAAACAGAACAACTTTAGTTTGGATACTAGCCACAGTCGCAGGCTTTTCAACACTCTTATTCATTTTAGCAACGGCTGTTGCAGCGCATTCGGCCTACAGGTAAGCATTATATTGTTAAATAATATCAGTGATAATATATTCGCTCACTAAGGCATTCACGAAAGTTGAAAATCCGACTGGAATCGGGAGAAGATAAGTCTCACTGCAATGCAGTTTTCAAGACGCTGCCTCTAGCGTCCTCAATCCCAATGAACGAAAATCCAGCGTATGGTAAAATGCCTATGAGAATTGAGTTCGACGAAATGACGCAGAGAGAAGACGAGGACGACAAGGACGCGTAAGAAGCGTGAGCGAAATCCAACAAACAACTGCGTACCATGAATTTGATTTGAAAATCAACGTGCAAACAGTCTATCATCTTTTTCTAGCCAGTTTGTTTGTTCCATTGGCGCGGCGTTTAGTGCATTTATTGTTTCATGGTAAATTTGTCCTACTGTATGCTCATCTTCGTTTTCCTTTGTTTCTTCTGTTGAAACCACCCCAGCTTCTTGAAGGCATGATAGATGATGAAAAAACTGATGATCAAAATAAACACGACAATCCCACTAGCCCACAGCCAGGTGTAGTCTAGAGTACATCAACACATGCTATTCCCACAAATGAATTTGAGATACTGTATACGTACCGTAATCATCCTTTGTAGGGGGAGTGCTGGTTGCTGTGACAGCAGGCAGCTGAGAAAACGGATCTAATAATCATTTTTATATACTGTACTAACCAGGAGGAACCGACTTTGGGTCATCCGTTATGCCTTAGAAAAACACACATATTGAACATAGTTTAATAATTATTTCCTTACTGCTAGTACTAGACACGGTTTGATTTGGAGATGTCGATGCCGTGGGTGGCGCTCCTGTGTTATTAGAAACTACAGCAGGCAGCTGAGCTGAATCTCATAATCAACGTCACACACTAACCAGAATCTGATCCGAGACATTCCATTGTCCCTTTGAAAGCATATACAGGAAATTCATATATAATCTCATCTATTTTGTATTTACCATTTTGACACGTAAAAGTCACATTGGCTGTTTCAAAACACAAAAGTGTTTTTTGAGGCGGAGTTGTCCAGTAGAACCCATTAATGTAAATTACATCCCCACAGCAAATATCCGTCACGTTCACGTCACATGAGATCCTCGTAACATTGCTTTCTGTCCGCAGCTCACAAGCATTGGACAAGGTTTGATTTCTGCTTTGCTTATAGGCAAAGGCTGACTGAATCGCCGTAAACGCAACGTGCGTGACTACCCTGAGCATTTTCTCGCACCCAAAGTCGAACGTTCTATTTGAGGTTTGGTTGAGAACTACAGCAAGAGCTCAGGACCCACTCACAAAAGACTACAACTGTGCTAATTACCAACTATGGCGGTCCCGTCCAATAAACCGTGGAGAACTTGGAGACAGAAGTTGGGGGAGGGAGGGCCCCCCCCACGATTTCGGTGATCCAGTGACTCATGCAGATTTCTATGAAGAGAAACGCCCAAGAAGATCCAAGGAGACGAGTCATAGCGAGTCTTTCTGTTCAACCAAGGCTTCTGCGAAGCGATCGAACCCACGCATGCGTCAATACAGGTTAGACCCAGATCAGGCCGCAGTGAGATCAGGTTTAGCGTCTCTACAAACGCATGCTTGAGCCAAGGCAAAATGGCTCTTAGTGCTCTTCGTCTTCAACATCGATATGTTTTCATTGGCAAATTTAAAAACATTATGTTAACTTGCGCGTTGTACTAAACAGAACCGCGCACCTTGTCTTTTCGACAAAAACGACGCTTCTACCGTAGAAATCCCAAGTCTGGCATCACACGACACGTGATGATCCAATATAGTGTATAATCCCAATAATTCCAAAAAGCATTGATATTAACTTCGCGTGACTCAAAAAGAAAATGAAAGTACAGCGTCTTTGTTTAGGGGTGAAGGCTCAGCGGTTGGTGATGAAGTGTCAGAAAGGGGCCCCCGGACAAATCGTAGGAACAGTTTGTAGGCGACACAGGAATGAATTACCTTGAAGAAGGATATGCACCCCACGGAAGCCGTTGAAAGTTTGCGTCAAGCTGAAAGTTCGCATCGAATCGAGTTGAAATTCTCTCCTGAAGCACGAAAGTTTTCAGCACCAATTGAATTGTTTCGAAAGAGAGGCAATGACAGATCCCTGGTCCTCTGCGCCATGCGGGAAGAGGAAATCAATGTCCGAGAAAAGATAGACGCTTGAAGCATGCGTAGAGAAGGTCCCGTATATTCAATACAATAAATCTATGGTATTAAATGATGGGTTTCTCTCTGTTAACACCCTCCTTACCAGTCAATAACAGCATTTAGATCGAATTTTTATTAAGACCCACGGGGCATACAAAATCACCGAGTCAGTTGACATGCGAAATCGGAGACTCCATTGCATCAAACCGTACGTGTAAGCGTGTAAGCCCAAAATGTCGTGGAGACGTGGTGTCATCATAGACTTTAGTCTATGGTGTCATTGCCAGCTGCTCTGCCCTGCTGTTCTTGAGTGGATTTTTTCTTGTGGGGATTGGCTAGCACCTTTGTGGTGTCGGTGCTCTCTCAAGCAAGAAAATTTTATTGGCTAAAAATTATCAAAATCTGTTTTTGAGGTGGTAGAGCAGTAAAGACTTTGTTGAGAAAGATGATATCAGTTGTACGATTTCTAAATTGTCTGGTTCTGCATGTTGACTGCATCTACACCTCACTCACACCTCACTACTCTTCGACCCGCGCATTTTTTTCATTTCTGTACACGTGATCGGTTAGCGCACTGCTTCGTAATGTCGCTAACACGAGAAATTGACGCTTCCAAGGTGTACGTAGAGAAAGATCTATCGTACGACGAAGAGAATGACTTTCTTGGCTGCGGAGGTTTTGCTGAAGTCTTCCGAGCTCGTCTCACAAAGTCTCCTGTCGTCGATCGTCTAGTGGCTTTCAAAAGAATCTACAAACGAAGAAGAAATGCTGAGTGAGAAGAGCAGCAACGGGAGAAAATCTCTCAACACAATCTGCTCGGTCGTTTAGACAAACGAAAGACCTAGAAAAAGAGGCGGGAATTCTACTGAGCATTCCACGTCATCCCCACATCGTCGAATTGGTCGGCGTGTGCGACTCGCCTCGGTGCTACGGACTCCTCGTCGAGTTCGTCGAAGGCAAAGACTTGGAGAGCTGTCTCGATTCTTCTTACGAAGATTGCGCTGCATTTCGAAAGTGGAATAATCGTCTGAGGATGTCAAGGCAAATTGCTGATGGAATGGCTCACCTTCACGCCCAGACGCCGGCGGTCATACATCAGGACTTGAAACCTCAGAACGTTTTGATTCGCCGACAAGAAGGGCTATACATTTGCAAAGTAAAAATTGACTCGGGAGGTTTTAATTATTTTTAATTAAATAAAATAGATATGTGATTTTGGTTTGTCAAAAATGCGAGGTATCAGCACTATTACCAGTGAGCGTCGAGGCGGCGAACGTCCAGCCGGCACTGTCGTTTACATTGCTCCTGAGAGATACTCTCCTCAATTGCTGCCTGAAGGAAAGAAGCTGGAGTATGCTAAGAAGTCAGACGTCTACAGGTACGTCATAGTTTGCATTCGCTTCCTGAAGACGACTTTGATTCTTCTTAGTTTCGGTGTCATTCTTTGGGAAATACGAGAACTGAAGCATCCATATCAAGGTAAATGGGCCTATCTATAAATCATTGCGTTTCTAATTTTGTTAAAATTCCATAGACGAACTACCAACTGTTGTTCACGAAATTGTGAAGTCAAGACAAACCCTGCCGCCTCCCCAAGCGAAGTCTCCAGAAAACTACGACGACCTTCAAGCAAGGTGCTCTATTCCGGACGCAGACCAACGGCCATCGTTTACAGGTAGGCCTACAGCAAGCACAGAACCTTCTAGCAACTCAATGTAATTAGAAATTCAAACGGAACTTGGACTAATCACAGCGGAAGACTGACTGGCGGTGAGAAAATCGCTCTCTTTTTCTCGTGAACCAAACTAGATAAGACGCAGTTGCGTAACTAAACAACACATGACACCAACGACTCATTCATTCAGCCCAAAGTCTCGAGCTTGTCAAGCAAATCCAATCGGCAATACGGCGACTGAAGACTGCGACTCGTCTCCGGATCGAAAGCGACGCTCAACACGGCACTAGGCACCAAACCGGCTTCGGCGAGACTAACCCCCTCATTTCGAATTCGCCGACCCGCCGGATCCATGAATCCGAACGCGGCCGCCTGAACCTCGTCAGCCAACGCGCCGCAAGCGAACTGCCGAACGTCGTCGACCGTCTCCCGCGGCCGAAACGTTCCCTGAAGAAGCATCCCATCGGGCAACCGAACGCGTATAACACAATAGCGATATTTTCGCGATGGCGTCGCAGCCGCTTCCCGTTCTCGCATCGCCTTCGTCTTCAGGATGCGAGACTGTTCGATTTTCTCCGCTCGTCGTCGCTGCTCCGCCTTCAGTTCCTCGCTCGACATGGCGAAGAAACTAGGCGGCAAGTCGAATCGATTCGAATTCTGCTTCGGCGCGCTGAATAGACGCAGGCTTCGACTCAGAGTCGGTACGAGCGGCTTCGTCTCTCGGAGAATGTCTCGCGCTTTGATGAGGAGTTCGACGTCGGGCTCGTCGCCAGCTAATACGAGATAATCTTCTTGCTCGTCGTTGTCGTTGGCGAGCGTTTCTCTCTTGAAACCGATTCGATTGAGAAATTCTATCGCTCCTTTCATGTGAGCGGCGCGCTCTTGGAACGCCCGATTTTTCACGCGAATTTTTCGATATTTCGCTTCGGCGGGATTGTCCGTCACGTTGCCGACGTAGCGCGATATCAAGTCGACGCAACTCTGCACGACCTCTTTGCTCTTGTTCAGAGAGTATATCATCAAGGCGGCGACTTTGATAGAACTATTTTCTTCTTCTTCGTCGTCGATGTCGAGATAGCTCAATAGAGCCGCTTCCAGGTGAACTTCGATTTCTTCTTCAGCTACAACAGCGTCTGTAACGGGGCAGACGAATTCCACGCCCGATACGGGAATTCCAGGAGGAGTTTCCAAGGCGACGGCGGCGGCGGCGGGCGACGATTCTTTTACTGCGTTTTCCGTTTCGGGTTCACGTGACTGTTCCGCTCGTCGTTTTTCTATTTCCATTTCGTATCGCATCGCTTTTCGCTGATCTTGCTTTTTCGCCGACGCCGTTTGCTTGTCTTCGAAGCGAGCGAGAGCCGCTTGGCCAGCCGCCGCCGCTTCCGCCGTCGGCACGATGCGTTGAGCGGGCCGCTGAGGTCCCGCCGAAGGTACCTTTCTTTCCTCGGTCAAAACGTGACCTTTGCCTTTGAATTTCGAATCCGCAAGCTTCTTTTTAAACCAATTCTTCATGACTTGAGCGACATACAGCGATTCGGCGTCTGGTTAGCGCACTCTACTCGAAAACACCACATTCTCTCTCGCGATGCTGCAGTCGTTCGTTTCGGGCTTGAAAAGCCGTCACGACGACGTGCGCGAGAAGACGGCCAAGCAAATGCAGCAGTACATTGAAACGGACCTGCGCGAAGTATCGGCCGACGAGAACGCGAGCTTCGTCAGCGATCTCTACCATTCCATCTTCGAAATGGTCTCCAGTTCGGAATTGCACGAAAAGAAAGGCGGCGTCATGGCAATCAGTAAAGGGGGACCCCTCTCGACCCCGCCCACGCACAGTTTCAATACTCTCCTTTAGTGGCAATCGTCGGCATCGACGACGGCAGTTCGAGCAGAATACGTCGCTTCGAGCACTACCTTCGCAGCGTGTTGCCATGCAACGACGCCGCTGCCATGGAAATGGCGGCAAAAGCCGTCGGACGCATCACACTGTCCGGCGGCACGTTCACCGCCGAGTACGTCGAATACGAGGTCAAACGATGCTTGGAATGGCTTCAGGGCGATCGAACCGATGGTCGACGACACGCGGCGGTAATGGCGCTAGCTATTTCTGACGTCAGAAATTTTGATGGTATTGTTTTCGCTTCTTAGGTGCTGTTGCTGAGGGAATTGGCCGTGAGCGCGCCGACGCTTTTCTATCAGAAAGTCCAGCCGTTCTTCGACAACATTTTCACAGCCGTTCGAGATCCGAAGCAGGTGATTCGAGAGGGAGCCGCCGCCGCATTGCGCGCTTGCTTGGTGTTGACGTCGCAGCGCGAGACGAAGGAGTCGCAGGCGCCGTATTTTCGAAAGAGCTGGTACCAGGTATGCGTGTATAGAACGGGACACGCGTAAGGTTCTTAGTCAACTGATTGACTTATTTAGCAAGTGTACGAGGAGGCTGAGCGCGGTTTGGTCGATCAGAGCAAAGACAAGGGAAGTCTGCTGACGAGAGACGATCGCGCTCACGGCTCGCTTCTGATTATCAACGAACTCATAGTGAACAGCAAGCTAAGGGAACAGGTATAACTCCCTCAGCCTATTTGTACAAGCATTCACTTTTATTTTTGACGTGTATAAGTTTTGCGAGTGGGACGTCGACGAGATAGCGAATTTGCAGCAGAAGCCCCACTTGAAAGTTCTCGAGGAGCTCGGGAATCCGAAGCATTTGGATCACGTTCACCACAGGCCGTCCGCGGGCGTCGGCGGGAGCACGGGCGGCCTGGGAGACGTAAAGCACGATCACAGTCAACTGTGCAAGGAATTCATGATTAGCCGGTTCGACGAGGTCAGGGAAACGAATGCGTGAGTGCTATAGATTAGAAGATGAAGTCTCTTCTAGGTTTGTCGGCTTGTGCTCAAGTTGCAGTCGAGTCGAAGTCCAATCGTTCAGCAGTCGTTGCTTGCGTTGCTGCCTCGACTCGCCGTCTTTCACTCAGAATCGTTTGTCAGAAAGTAAATGATTTTGATACGTGAAGACTTTGTAGACTTACAGATCTTGCCTCTATAGCTATTTGGCTGATACCATGAACTATCTTCTTGCCTGTCTAAGAAAGGTCGGTTTGTCTCAGCATTAATTTAGTATGAGAATTAAAGCTCTTGGGTCCCTCAGGATCGGGATAAGTCGAATGCTTTTCGAGCCGTCGGACTAATGGCAATCGCTGTCTCCGACGACATCATCAATCATATGGATCCGATTCTGAACGTAATCAAATCCACGCTGTCGGGAACGAAAGATTCGAGCTTGCGGTCAGTCAAACGCAATCGAGAGCCGACAAGAAAGCGTTAACTTTCTCTCTAGGAAATCGAAGCCAGTCACTGTTGATCAGTCGGTCTTCGGTTGCATTAGCATGCTCGCTCGAGCCTTGGAAGACAAGCTCGTAGACGAAATGAAAGCTCTTCTTGATCCTATGCTGGCTGTTGGACTCAGGTTAGATAGCCCTGACTTTATTGCGTGAGTGGAACGTGGGGTGTCTAGCCAACCGCTGACTGTGGCTCTCAAAACGTTGGCCAACGACATACCGTCGCTACGAAGAGAAATTCAGGGTGGGTAATCATTAAAATTATCGCGTAGTTTTTCTAGTGGTTTGCGTTCAGCCGGCCTTTTGCTGATGCTCTCCGAAGTGTTGCTCACCAGTCCTCCGAGATATCCTTCGCTATCTCGCTCGACGTCGGGATCAAGCACGTCCGCAGGTAACACCGTGCGAATGTATCCTCGCTCCACTTCCACGTGCATTCCAGCGGCAAGTTCTCACGATTCGACCGATGCGAGCACTCTCACTCTGGCCATGAGAACTCTCTGTTCGTTCAGCTTCAACAGTAAGAGTCGCTCTCGTGGATGAATCGCTCCTCCGTTGAGGAGTCGATGCTACCTTACAGGCCACACGCTCACCCAGTTCGTTCGACGCTGCGCGGACATTTTTCTCACGAGCACTCACAAGGAAGTTCGTCTGGAAGCAGTGAAGACGTGCTGTCATTTATTGGTTCCTGCACTGAAGGTAAATATTCGTATAAGCAGTTGTTAAGCATCACAACGCTGTAGTTCGACGTCTGTTACTAAACACCTTTGTCTCTAGCTTCAACTTTCCAATCAAGGCATTCCCGTTGTCAATGGCACTGTCAGTCACACTCACGCGAAAACCGTATCCGAAGTGTTGAGCAAATTGCTCTACGTTTGCGTGACGGATGAAGGTGAGGAAGAATCGCGAGACGTTGTTCTTCGAATTGCCGAACGCGATTTTTGAACAGAGGAAGAAATTCGTCTGTGCGTTTTGACGAACTTGGATTCTCGTTTCGACGGTCACCTGGCTCAGGCGGAGAACCTCAGCACTTTGTTCATATGTTTGAACGACGAGGTAACGGGGTCGACGGAATTTTTCAGTTGTGCTTTCTCAGCAATTTGGATTGCAGCTCTTCTCCGTACGAGAGTTGGCAATCTGTACGATTGGCCGACTCAGTGCTCTCAATCCCGCCTACGTAATGCCATCGCTGAGGAAAATGCTAATCCAGGTTCAAAATTTAGAAAACGGGTGTACTCTTCTAGAGCCAATTTTTTTTTCGCGTACAGTTTCTCACTGAATTAGAATTCAGCGGTGTTGGCCGAAACAAAGAACAAGCCGCTAAGCTCCTTGGCCATCTAATAGCAAACGCTCCCAAACTCACACGACCATACATGCAGCCAATACTGAAGGTTTTTTTTTTGTTTAGGGCATGTCTATTAACAAATAGCAGTCATCCTTGCATTTATTAGGCCCTCATTCCGAAGCTGAAGGAAAACGATTCGAATCCTGGCGTCGTGACGAGCGTTCTTGCTGCAGTCGGCGAATTGGCTCACGTGCGAACGAGCATTTGATAGATTTATCCTTGGAACGAGCCTTTTTCTTTTCTCTGATCAGGTGTGCGGTCACAGTATGAGACCTTTCGTCAACGATCTGTTTCCGGTGATGATAGAGATTCTTCAAGACTCGGCTTCTCTGCAAAAGAGAGACGTAAGACCTGCCACGCTTTCTCGCAACGAAAATCAACACTAATCAATTTTAAAAAGGTTTCGCTTTGGGTGATGAGTCAAATTGTGGAAAACACGGGGTAAAAAAATCTTCTAATAGATGTCCAGTTCTCATCTATCGATACCTCTAGCTATGTTGTCAAGCCGTATAAAAAGTACCCAAATCTTTTGGATGTACTGATCAGTGTTATCAAAACGGAACAGCAACCGTCAGCCAGACGAGAGGTAGTACTTTTGATTCACTGCGCGTACGTGGTGTCTATGCGTTTTCCACCAGGCCATTCGCTTGCTCGGTCTCCTCGGAGCCCTCGATCCGTACAAGTACAAACTGCACATGGGAATGAGACCCAATCCGGGCACGAGCGAACAGGCGACGTCTCAGAGCTCGTCGGAGAAAACCAAGGACGAAATGGGTACGACCGATGAGATGAAATCGAGAAGTAACGAGGGAAAACGTTGCATTTAGGCGACACGATGTCGGAGATGCTCATCAACATGCCCGGCGCTTCGCTCGAAGATTTCTACTCCGCCGTCGCCATTTCGGCGTTGATGAAAATTCTCAAGGACGTCAATTTGTCGGACCAGCACACGTTCGTCATTCAAGCCGTGACGTTCATTTTCAAAAGTCTCGGAATGAAATGCGTTCAATTTCTGCCCCAGGTCTGAAGCAAAGGACTTAGAAATTCTCACATCCAGTGGTAGCCTTTTATTATTAGATCATGCCTCCTCTTTTGAACAGCACCGAGACGTTGCTTTCAAAAGACTTTGAGGTCGGTTTAGGCGTTGTGGAAGAATAGCTCCAGTGTAATTATTTTGCTTCTTTAGTTCTTGTTTCAGCAGCTCGGCGTCCTGATATCATTGGTGAAGCACCACTCTTTGCCGTACATGGACGAAATTTTCAAAGTCATCAACGTAAGACCGAGCCGAAAATATCTTGGAACTTGCACGAGGAGTCGTACTCGCAGAAATTCTGGGAAGTGAACAGTCCCATGCAGAACTCCATCATTCTTGTGGTCGAACAGCTCGCGCTTGCTTTGGGAGGCGATTTCAAGGTGAGAGCGGCGAGCGTCGATTCTTTCGTTCAGTATAGTGCGCCTTCATCTCGTCAGATCTATCTTCCTAAAATAATTCCTCAAATTCTGCTCGTCTGCATGCAAGATACGAGTCCAGATCGCCTCACAACGCTCAAGGTGAGTACGGTTGTGCGCGCGCGTGTGTGATGGAGATACGCTTCTGGTGTTTTTCCAGCTTCTCAATGCAATACAGACGTTTCGGTCCAACTTAGACGACTATCTCCATCTCATTCTGCCTCCCATTGTCAAACTCTTCGAATCTAGAGACGTTCCAATGGCTGTTCGAAGGTCTGTACACGTGCACTCAGATCTAAGACTAGGGAAATCTCTTTTTAGAGCGGCTCTTTTGACGATCGGTATTCTCACGACGTCCGTCGACTTTCGCGACTTCGCGTCTCGTCTAATTCACCCGATCGTTCGCACGCTCGACCACACTCCCGACCTGCGATCGACGTGCATGGAAACGCTGTCGTTACTGGTGCAACAGCTCGGCAAAAAGTTCGATATCTTTCACACAGTTGTGAGCAAAGTAAGACGACGAATTTCTTCGGTGCAGACGTTTCTCCAGTGTACTTTCTTTTTCTAGACGTTGCAAAAGCATCACATTCAGCATCATCGCTTCGAAGGACTGGTTGCGAGAGTTTTGAGTGTAGGCCGTTTGCCCATCTTCGATTGGTTTTTTTTGGCATGTTTTATTCCGCAGAAAGAGCCGCTTGTCAACGGAGACAACGACGTCGAGTCGCCGCGAAAAACAACGCAGCGCAGCGACGAAACGAGCGCCATTGAATCGTACGCCATGAAGAAACTTCACGCGAATATCGTCAGTCTTCAGAAGGCGAGTGTCAATAAAAAGAAAAGAATAAGAGGAGGATACCGATTGATTCTCTTCAGGCTTGGGTGACGTCAAGTCGAGTGTCTAAGGACGACTGGACGGAATGGCTGAGACGATTCAGCGTCGAGCTTCTGAAGGAATCGCCTTCGCCTGCACTAAGGTCGTGCTACACGCTGGGAGGATCCTATAACCCGTTGGCAAAGTAGAGAAAAAGACGACAGTGTGGATCGTTCGTGCGTTCACCTTTTTTCTCCCCCGTTTCAGGAGCTTGTTTTATGCGGCGTTCGTTTCGTGCTGGGCCGAGTTGCCCGAGCAGCAGCAGGATGAACTCGTACGAAGTCTGGAGCAGGCGCTTCGATCTCAAAACATACCCGAAATCACGCAAGCTCTTCTTGGACTCGCCGAATTCATGGAACACTGCGACAGGGTAGGGAGAAGGCCCGATGAAAGTCTTGTATTGGATGGAATTGCTTGTTTGCGTTTTTAGGGGCCCCTGCCTTTAGATTCGCAATTACTTGGCGGCTGCGCTTTCAGGTGTCGAGCCTACGCCAAAGCTCTGCATTACAAAGAGGATGAATTTCACAAAGGTCCCACTATAGACACGCTGGAATCGCTCATCGAGTAAAAGACCCCTCCATTGCATCATCGTCGGTCCGCTTTACTGTCATCGACTTCTTTAGAATAAATAACAAGTTGCAGCAGTCGGAGGCGGCCGCCGGCGTACTCAACTTCGCCGTCAAGTATCACCGCAATGAAATGGTAAATAGGGAGAAAGGAAGGGAAGTGATTTTCATTAGGAACGCGGGTTCTTTAACAGAGAATGGAAGAGTCGTGGTACGAGAAGCTGCACGACTGGGATCAAGCGTTGGACGTGTACGAGAAAAAGATGATGACGAATCCGGAGAAAATCGAACTGGCCATGGGAAAGATGCGCTGTCTCGAAGCTTTGGGAGAATGGTCTGCCAAGAAAAGAAAAATATTCGATGCACGATTGTCAGAAATGCTTTCGTTTCAGGGATCAACTCTACTTTTTGGCCAAGGATCGCTGGGCCGGCGCAAAGCCGGAAATGCGACGCCAAATGGCGCGAATGTCGGCGGCGTCCGCGTGGGGATTGGGTCAGTGGGACGACATGGACGAGTACGTTTGTTTCATTCCTCGCGACACGCTCGAGGGCGCTTTCTATCGAGCCGTGATGGCCCTTCACCAGGACCACTTTGTCTTAGCTCAGAAGGTAGGTATAGCACGGAGAAAGGAACTCCTCCTCGTGATTCGATGCGATTGGTTCTCAGTGCATTGACGCGGCGAGAGATGTGCTTGATACTGAGCTGACTGCAATGGTCGGAGAGAGCTATAGCAGAGCTTATGGGGTATTTAGTCGACCCGTAGCTGGGCTATGTTTATTTTAATCTTATTGCTTTTAATTTAACGCTAAAGGCCATGGTGTCCGTTCAGCTGTTGTCTGAACTAGAGGAAATCGTTCAATACAAGAAATGTCCTGATAGGAGAGAGGGTATCAAGAAGACGTGGTGGGAACGACTTCAAGTGAGGCACAGGCACGGCAACTGGTCATTATGGTAACGTGTTTATCTCATAGGGTTGTCAAGTTAATGTCGAAGATTGGCAGCGAATCCTTCAGGTTCGATCGCTCGTCGTTGAGCCGCACGAAGATAGACGCACGTGGATCAAGTACGCGAGTCTGTGTCGACGCAACGGTCGTCTGGTAAACCGAATAGGAGGAGTACCGTCGCGAAGAGTTATTATATTATTCTAGAATTTATCGCAAAAAACGCTGATAATGTTGCTTGGCTCCGACCCGTCGAAGCATCCCGACCAACGGATTCCCATCGAGCATCCTCACGTCGCATTTGCTTACATGAAGCACATGTGGAATAGCGACGAACAGGTCACTGCGAGTCGATTCACTTCTTGCATATGGGACGTCTCTTTTGATTGTAGAGAAGTGCTCTGAATCAGCTTCAGAACTTCGTCGAAAAGTCGCTCCATCCTCAGACGCGGAGCGTGCTGAAAGTCGACAATTCGCCTCAGAAAGACGACATGCACAGCCTCTTGGCCCGGTCTGTGACTGAAAGAAACCGCAGTCAGTTCAACGACGAGAACGATTTTACCTTTTTTTTTCAGATGCTACTTGAAACTTGGCGAATGGAACTTGGCATTGAACCAAACCGACACCAAAACACTGGACGATTCGACTATCAAAAAAGTTCTCGGCTACTACTCATCGGCTACGGAGTATGACAAGAATTGGTACAAGGTAAGGAATTCAATAGAGCCAGTTTCTGATCATAGATGGCATCGGCTCTCTCGTAGGCTTGGCATAGGTGGGCGGTTATGAATTTCCAGGCCGTTTTGCACTACAAGAACCAGTTAGCCGACGAAGAAGCGGTCAGTGGGACGTCACCAGCAACATCCAGTTCTCCTCCAGCCGAGTCCGTGTCGTTATCAACGGTATGAGAAAGACTTTTGAAAAAATCGTTAGCGTTCTATTTGTTGGCTTTTTAGTCGAGTGCTAATATTCATCTCTACACGAAGCCGGCTGTTCAAGGATTTTTCCGCTCCATTGCACTGTCGAAGGGAAGCTCCCTTCAGGACACGCTGCGGCTTTTGACGCTGTGGTTCGACTACGGTCACCAACAAGACGTCTACGAAGCGCTCATCGAAGGAATCAAGACGATACAAATCGACGTCTGGCTTCAAGTCATACCCCAGCTCATTGCTCGCATCGACACGCCAAGGCAGCTTATTGGAAGGCAGATCCATCAGCTACTGATGGACATTGGAAAGTGCCATCCCCAGGTAAGGAGAGAAATGTTTTGGGGGCAGTTTATGTCATTGATTCTTCTGAAGGCGTTGATCTATCCTCTAACGGTGGCGGCTAAGAGTGCGAGTCAGTCGCGATGCGCGGCGGCCAATCACATATTGCAGAACATGTGCGAGCACAGCAACACGCTCGTTCAGCAGGCTCGTCTCGTCAGCGAGGAATTGATTCGCGTCGCCATCCTGTGGCACGAGCAGTGGCACGAGGGTCTCGAAGAAGCGTCGCGACTCTTTTTCGGCGAGCGCAAAGTGGAGGGAATGTTCGCCGTGCTCGAGCCGCTTCACTCGATGATGGAACGCGGACCGCAGACCCTAAAGGAATCGTCTTTTCAACAGGTATAGGAAAGTTGATATGCGATGAGAGAGGTTCTGTGTTCACGGTGTTTTTCCTTTGCTCAAGGCCTATGGGAGGGATTTGGCCGAGGCTCACGAATGGTGCAAGAAATACAAGCGATCTCAGAATCTGAAAGATTTGAATCAGGCGTGGGATTTGTATTATACAGTTTTTCGTCGAATATCAAAGCAGCTTCCACAGGTACCAGATCATGTATAGAAGAAAGTAGTAGGGTATCGTTTGTTCTCTAGCTCACGTCTTTGGAGCTTCAGTACGTCTCTCCTCAGTTGTTGAAATGCTGCGACTTGGAGGCGGCTGTGCCAGGCTCCTACGAACCCAATCAACCCATCATTCGCATCCAGAAATGCTCATCGGCGTTGCAAGTCATTACATCAAAGCAGCGCCCTCGAAAGCTCACTATCACAGGTAAACGTTTGCGTGCATCCGAGCTGGAAATCATTGTCTCTTTCTTCTAGGGAGCAATGGCAAGGATTTCACTTTCCTGCTCAAAGGACACGAAGATTTGCGTCAGGACGAACGCGTTATGCAACTCTTTGGCCTGGTGAATACGCTTCTCAGCAACAACCCCATCACTTTCAAGAGACACTTGGGGTAGGCACTCTCATTTAGGGGATAGCAGGAGTTTTACGTTTTCTTTCGTTAGGATTCAGCGTTATAGCGTCATTCCTCTGTCAACGAATTCGGGTCTGATTGGCTGGGTTCCTCATTGCGATACGTTGCACGCACTCATTCGAGATTATCGAGAAAAGTGCAAAATCCTTCTCAATGTTGAACATCGCAGCATGTTGAAGGTAAGATCATGGCTCCTTATAGTATGCATAGTATTTTGAACATACTGTAACCGTATGAATATCCTTTTATCCAGATGTCTCCCGACTACGACCACCTGACTCTGATGCAAAAGGTCGAAGTGTTTGAGAATGCTCTGAAGACGACTCCTGGCGACGACTTGGCGAAGCTGCTCTGGTTAAAGAGCCCCAGTTCTGAAGTCAGTATGCTCTCCACTTGCCGCGACGAAGGTGGTACCATCTGCTTAGGTTTGGTTCGATCGGAGAACGAATTACACGCGTTCGCTGGCCGTAATGTCTATGGTCGGCTACGTTCTTGGTCTAGGAGACAGGTAGGCTTTGTTGGGGCTCTTTGGGCGGTCTGGGCAGGCTGTGCGTTCCTAGACACCCGTCGAACTTGATGCTTGATCGCCTTACTGGTCACATTGTTCACATCGATTTTGGAGATTGTTTTGAGGTAACGTCTTCTATTTTACGCCCAGTTGGAAAGGCTTTAATTTTCTGTTTAGGTTGCCATGACGAGAGAAAAATTTCCCGAGAAGATTCCATTTCGCTTGACGCGAATGTTGGTCAAGGCGATGGAGGTCAGTTGCGCTTACGTCTCCATGCCTTCCTTCTGATTTCTGTTCTGCAAGGTTACCGGTATCGAGGGCAATTTTAGAATGACTTGTCACCACGTGATGACTGTTCTGCGAGAAAACAAAGAAAGTTTGATGGCTGTGCTCGAAGCCTTTGTCTACGATCCCCTCCTAAACTGGCGCTTAGTCGACGGTAAGAACTCGTGATTCAATACCTCGTTTGCATTCACTTGCTGCCCTATAGCCGCTCCGAAGGGAAAGCGAGAAAAAGATAGTCCTCCCAGTCGGCAAAGTGACAGTGGAGGTACACTGAACAAGCCGAGAGAGCTATGCATTTTACGTGCATTTGTTTAGACATGCTCGGCGAAAGCGAAGAGCAGGCCGTACCATCATCGCGAAAGCCAGTAGCGAGTGGCGACCACGCAGTAGGAGGTATATAGCAGATCGTAAGATCGTCAATGTAGGATTA
The DNA here is from genome assembly GCF_947507565.1 of Oscarella lobularis. NCBI lineage: Eukaryota > Metazoa > Porifera > Homoscleromorpha > Homosclerophorida > Oscarellidae > Oscarella > Oscarella lobularis. Next base: position 1,230,453 of record NC_089190.1, on the reverse strand, counting down.
ATTAATCCTTCTACTCGTTTAGCTGACGACGGCTCCTTGAAGACGGAAGTTCTAAACAAGAAGGCTTTGAAGATTATCAGCAGAGTTCAGGACAAATTGACCGGTAGAACGATCCGTTTCTTTTTCCGTCTCGCTATTATGCTACATTGCCTTCTAGGTCGCGATTTCTCTCCCGACGAATGGAACACTGTGCAAGAACAAGTCGACCAACTAATAAGGCAAGCGCAATCGAACGAAAATCTCTGCCAATGCTACATAGGATGGTAACGTCTACAAATATTCGTTTCTTTAACCTGTGATCATTTGGAAATTTTTTAGGTGCCCATTCTGGTAAAAACTCGAAGACTTTAAACTACAACCGCTAATTGAATTTAACGTCAAGCCCTGCCCCCCCTTACAATGTACAACTAAAATTCGTCATCCTCGTTGCTGTCGTTTCCTTCGTCCCATCCAGACTCGATCTTGTCCCCCTTATCGAAATCGATCTCCACATCATACTCATATCCCTCGTCGCCGGGCAACTTCCGATTCGCTTCGAACGTTTTGTTCATGTGCGCTTTGACCGTCTCTAGTTCCTCGTCGGTTGCCTTATTCAAATCGAGATCGTCAGTGAAAGCAGCTCCGTTTTCTTCATCTGGCGACGGCGATCCACCTTCCGTTTCGCCTCGATCCAACCGTCGCGCTGCCGGCGGATCGTTTGACGATTGAATCCGAGTGAGAAGACGTTCGAGCTGCGCGAAAAGGTACTTGGTAGTCACTTTAGGTCTCTACTGTAAACGCGAGATGTTTCCGGGTCAACAATAATTAAATTTTATGGACTTTGGCTTATAAGGAAAGATCGTGGTCGTTTATCAGTTAGCCGTGATGGTCCAGCGGTTAAGACTCTACGTTGTGGGCACAAGTGTTAAGTGTTAGGATCGTAGCGATTTGGGTTCGACTCCCAATCACGGCAATGCGTTTTTTCCCTCTTTTTTTTCTACATGTGCCGTCTTTCTTCAAAGTGAAATGCGGCACATAGCATCTCGTTGCTTACTTGACTGTAAGAAATCTTTTCGAGGTATTTCGAATGCTTTGAACCCTTTAGACTTTGTGCGCACTGTTTCACTCTGCAAAATTGCGTTATTTCTATCAGAGATGCACTTTCCAGAACTTACGCGGTAGAGGCGTCAAAATCTGGAATCGGAATCGTTCTTCTGCGGAGTTTTCCTGCAGAAACCAGCTTTGAACCCCAAAGGGCCACCAACGTTGGTACTTTGTCTAACCGGAAGCAACAATAACGTAGTCGATAATCAACGCCGGAGGCTTAAATTTAACTCCGCACTTTTTCGGTTCAACCATCGAAACGCGAATGTGTCCCGAATGTTGTTTAGGTTAGCGCGCGAGGTGCGACCTCTTCTCTCTTCTCTCCTGTAGCTCCAGCCTCTCTTCTCTTCTGCCAAAGGCAAAATCAGAGCCTCCTTTTGGTCTAGACCTGATCAACGACGAAATTGCCCGATGTGCGCAAAGCCTTTCATCTTTCACGCCCCCTCTCTGAGCGCGTTTGACTCACGTGACCGTGGGCCAGCCTCACAACAGCCCAGCCCGAAGCCCGACTCGCCGCATGTATCTACTGAAAGCGAAGGCCGAACAGGAGGAAGAAGAGCGCAAGGAGGCGATCGAGCGTCGCCGAAAGGCCTACGAAGAGCAGAAACGGCAGCGCGGTCGGCCCGGAGCGACGCCGCAACAGGGCGGAGCGGCGAAACCGTCGTCGCGTCAGCCGGGCGTCGTTCATCGAGCGGAAAAAGACGAACGATCGAAGGGATACAGCAAGAAAGTGAAGGTGAGAGCGTGACGTCGGAAAAAAAGACGAATATAACTTAATTTTTTTCCAGTACATCACTTCGTTTCGCGTTCAAACGGGCTCCGGTAGGGCCCAGGCTGGAATCGTACGAGAAAACCTCGGCAAACTCTCGGTGAGCCTGTGAATTTTATCCGGAAATCCATTGAACTCGTCGTATTCAGGAGCCTAAAAAAATGAAAACGGTTATTGCCGTCGTACAAGAAGAGGGAGTTAAGATTCTAAGCGAAGACGAGAAGGTGATCTAAGTTTTTTTTTTGGAAAAGGTAAAACGTCAGTGTTTTCTAGACTGTGTACATGGCCCACGCTTTGTGTCGTATCTCGTACACGACTGTTTTCGTCGAGAGGCACTATTTTGCGTTTGTCGCGAAGAATCCCGGCGGCACCGACGCACCGAGCTATTGCCACGTCGTAAAAGCTGACAAGAAGGAAATTGTAGGAAGAAGAAGAAGGAGTAGAAAAAGAAACGATTTTATCCTCCTCTTCGTACTTTTACTAGGCTCAGAATTTAAATGCGAAAATCGGCGACCATTTCAAGGCCGCCTACGCTGAGATGACGTTGAGAAAACAGAAGAAGTCGGGAAAGAAAAGAGAAACGCCCCAGGTGAAACGAAGTCGTGGAGGAAATTGGATAGTGTAATAATATAGAGGTTTCATAGATGCCGGTCACTCCAGTCGTACCTCGTCATGCTCACTCGGCCGAGCCGCCTCAACAACAGCAGCAACCTAAGCAGCAGAAGCAACAGCACCCACTGCCTCGACCGCACCTGTCTGTACCACAGCAAGCGCAGTACCAACCGCAGCCAACGTGAAGCGACTGTCTTATCACGTATAAGAAGTAACGTTTGGATCTTCTTAGTACTGCTGCTGTGCCCCCGTCATATCACGAATCAAACGAATCGACTTTGCTGACGGCGTCTTGGTATCAGGCTGGCTTACCCAGGTAACGAGCACTTCAAGTGTGGAGTATTATTATTTTTTTCTATCGTCACTTTAGGGAAATTACCATGCAAATTCTTGAGCAAGAAAGCGAGGGAGCTTTCTTGGTTCGAGACAGTCAGAGCCAGCCGGGAAATCACGTTCTGTCGCTCAAGTGTCCACCAGACGCTCGCAATCCAACTGGCCATATAGGGAATTTTCTCATAGAGGCCACACCCGCTGGACTCAATCTTAGGGTGATGCCTGCTCTACTGCCAAGCCTATTCAATTGCATTTCTATTTATTAGGGGCTCACTGGTAAATTCTTTCCTGATCTGACGTCGCTAATCAATCATTATTCATTGAATGCGGACGGGCTGCCGTGTCGTCTGCATCTCCATTCGTCGAATCCCGTCTTCGCAGCGAACGAGGAGGGTCTCGAAGACGAGCTGAAACCCAATGATCCTGACTACGGAAAGTTCTTTGATAAGATGATGGTCGATCTGGATGCAATGGCCATGTAAGAAAAGCGTTTTGGGGGTGATATGGAGTATGATAGCGTTTGATAAAAAATTTTTTGTTGCCCCTATATTTATGTACTTTCCCAAACACAGAAAACAAACCAGTTTATATGTACAAAGGTCGCATACGGGGTTGCAGCTACTTCTTTCTGAAACGAGCGAACGTGCGTTGGATTAGACGACAAAAAACGCTTTGCACGTGCATGCAATCACAAACGAACGCCCAAATATCATGCAGTGTTCTAAGCGAACGCGTGCGTTGGATTAGACGATCAACGAAGACAAAAAACGCTTTGCACGTGCATGCAATCACAAAACGAACGCCCAAATATCATGCAGTCTTCTTTCTCGCGTCAGCGTGTCGAAAAAAAAACGCTGACGCTGTTCGATCGCACTTTTCCTCGAACGATTAGCGTAAAAAGCAAGAAAATACGCCGACCGTTGCTCCATCGCGAGATATCGACGCTTTTCCTTGAACGAAGTACCTAAAAACAAGAAAAAAACGCGTGACACTGTTCGATCGCGCGATCGACGCTTTTCTTCGAGCCCGAGTACCTAAAAAAAGAAAGAATAGTCTCTGTTCGATCTGCCCGCGTACGTACCTTGTTGTCCTGCGTTCGTATTGGCGTAATCCAGGCTACACCGCGTGGAGGTTCGAACGCATGGTAGCCCAAAAATGTTTGAGAGCGAGCCGTAGCATCATAGGCTCAAACCACGACGGTGCGGCCTAGGATCGAGAACGGCTCTCCCACACCGTCCCCCCGACCTCGTTGCACCGCGACCCATGGGGCCATAGTCCTTCGCTTGAGAGGAAGCGGGACTACCGGGTTGAGAGAAGGCGCCGAACGCGAGTCCACACACAATCAGAGGTCAACTTGTACGTGCTTTGATTTTGGTCTGGGAAGTCAGGTCATCTTAGGCTATAGGTCACTAAGCCGAGTGAGAAACAGCCACGAGACACTGGGCCCCCCACACGTTTCTTTGGCGGGAAAGTGAACTGATCTGAGCCTGACGCCAACTCGGTATAACGCGGACGCCAGACTTCGCGACCCAAGCCATCCAACTCTTGGCTATCTATTCCAACCAGTGGTTGCTGAGGCGTTTGGCAGGTGGAGCGAGAAGGCGATTGAGCTTTTCCGCGACATTGGACGCCGCCCTTCGGTCGATTTCTTGGAGGACCGATCTGCGTTCGCCCATTACTGGCGCAACCGAATCTCGTCCGTCCTACAACGACAAAATGCCAGAATCGTTATCAACAAGGTTAAGAAGATCTTGCCTAGTCAGACAGCCTCCCTTAGTCTTGCGGCGGTGGCTAGCACACGCTGCAATTCCAATACCCATTAACCCCTCCCTTGTATGTATTTATGTTTTAGCTGTTGTTGTTTTTCGTCCTTTGCTGTTGTTCCCTGTCTCTCTGTTCTTCTCTTATACTGTTTTTCTCAATATATGAAATCCAACGGACCTTTTATGACATTCCCAGTGCCAATCGCGCGCCACGAGAAGAACTCGCGCGACGCTCATCCACTGCACCTTACAGCTTCAGCAAGGATTGGCAACCGGCTGAGCACGTTTGATGTTGACATGATTGAGGCTTTCCCAACGCCGACGACTTCCAGGGTTCCGCCCTTTAGGCTTTCCCCACCTAGCCAGAACTGAAGCTGTGCGCTGCGCGCAGTGCTTTATACCGCGCATGATGCAATGCTGATGCAACATCCGATTCAAAGGCGAGAGTGCTGTACTTTGCCTAGGCAACGGATCGTTGATTGGCCTATAGAAAACTCGCGCCAATTTCCACGTGTCTTTACGGCGACGTAGAGTCGTTGATTTTGGCGCCTAAACAATGGCGGCTCCTCGTGGCTTTTGATTTTCGTTCGCTTTATCGGGTCTTTTTTTACTTTAGACCATGCTTCGATCGACTGTTTCTGCATGTTATTCGATTCTGCCGCCTCAGTGCCCGTATAACAGTCGCTGTTCGTTTTTTCCCACCACGTGCGTTCTTTCCGCTCGCAGACTTGATCGAGCGACGTAGAGCGCTATCAGCGACTGACACAGATGCGCACCGATGCGAAAAACAAGCTCAAAGGCGCAAGGAAGACGATCGCAGAAACGAGCGGGCCTCGCGCCGGCAGAGAACTTCGCACGGACGGCGTTCTGACTTGAAACGCTCAACGAGACATCAACGAAACAAAGCTGCCACAGCAGGAAAGAGTTTCTTGGCTCGCGACGAAAGGGGCTCCCCAAAAATTTGAACGTCCTCTCTACCCCGCCCTTTCTATCGTATGGGCCATTCAGGCGACGACGGGATCAAAATCAAACGGTATGAAACTATCTAATTAATATAATTTGATTTTCCACGGATTTGGGCGATATCGTTTGGCAAAAAAATTGTTGTCCCTATATTTATGCACTTTTACAAAACACAGAAAACAAACCAGTCTAAAAAGGTTGCCGAACCCTATTTTTTATTTATTAATCTAATTAAACATCTGGTCGCTCCCCGTGGCGCGTCGTTATTCCTCCGAACTCAAGCAAATTTCGATCTGGGTTGTCTTCCCACTGCTCAGCAGATAATTTCACCTTTAGAAACGGAGCAGGTTCTTTATGTACAGTAGATTGGAGCGTTAGAAGCAATAGGTACCTTTCGCTGTTTTTCCGCCTGCTGCTTCTCCCATTTCTTCATGTCCTTTTGCGCTTCAGCGTCCTTAGAACTCCCACATCCCCATACCTGGGCAAAATCGGTTTCGAATTTCGTGCAGCGACGGTGAACCGCGGTACGTTTACTTCGATCGACTGAATGTCGATGTTGAATTGACGCGGTACTTTCCTATTTACTTTGACGCTTGCTTGCGATAGGCCTTCGTCGATTGATATAATCGGATTTTCTTGATCGGTACCGATGAAGAGCCCGCATCGAGCTATGCGCGATTTTTCGTGGAAGTACAGCATGCGAGATCCTCCTAAGAGAACGGGTGAATCGATCATATGTACTTTGTGAAAATTAATCAATATGGAACATATACCATTTAGTATTTCCCATTTCGGCTTCATTTGGAGTAGCACACAGTTTGCTCCGCCCCAGGCGCTCGGACAATCTCTATATAAAGTCACGTACGAGTTTCCTTATGTCTGCTCGTCGTCGACCAACCCTACTTCCAATCAACGTCGCTACCCACTGCAAATGTCATATCTTCGTCCAGTCTTAGAATGGCTACAGTCGGACCTCTGTAGCCAAAGGCGTGATGCTGAAATCTAGACGGCATTTCACGTGTGTAACGGCATCATGATCATGCAGGTATGACCTAACCTATTCATACTGAGCCCTTGTTCTCGGCTTTTGTATAGGAGAGTCCAACACGGCACGTCGGTCGCTTCTCCTTCATCTCTGGCTGAGCTTATGAAAATTCGAGGCAGCGAACACGAGAGGAGCCAGATAGTGAACGGATCCAAACTGCCTTCAGAGAGCGTCACTGTCCCAGATAAGTCCTTTAGTCTGGGAACGGTATGAATTTCCTAAAAGGCATTGTTATAAAGAATGGAAATATGTCTCTTTATGCCTCAGGTATCTTGTTGGTGAGGATGCCTTCGAGTTGCAGTTGCAAACCCAAGAAGAGGCCTCCAGCGTTACAGCCGAGCCAGTCGACTAGGGCACTTTCGGTTAAAAAATCTCGTCCTCCCATCTAACGCATTTATCCTAAAATATTATTCATAGACAGATCATAACTACTAACCAGGCTTGAGACAAAAGTCTCCAACGTTGCCTGAACGTTGAGATCCGGTTCGTTCTCCAACGAGCGAAAGCACGTACTCACAAGCAGACTGGCATCTGCAAAACAGAACACCAGAACATCACTACCCGCAGAACCCAAGTTAGTAGATAGCCTATGATATATGTACCTTCTTTGCTAAGGCCTTTGTCGTTTCCATTAGAAAATATCTGATGAAATAGCTGCATTACTTCCATTGCTGATTGGGAGGCAACTGCAAGCAAAGGAGAGACGATTGTATTTGGTGGTAAGTTGCGTAACAGCCTTACGCGTATTGCTGACGGGTGTCATAGCATCCACAAATTGAGTCCTTAGCAACGCTTTTGCACTTGCAAGACGAACGCAATAATTGAAAAGCAGCCTGCTGAAATCACGTCCCATCTTGTCAGAGAAGCCAGCCTACATGACGGTATCTTGTCTGATGCAGGAAGACTCCAAGAGTCAAAGATACCTCGAATTGTTGACAGGTCAATTCGCCCTCACTTTCACCAACCAGTGTCTAAACAGTGGCACAGTAGATAGATAGAGAGATACACTGAATACATCTCAGTTGTTACATCAAAGAGACGTGCTAGGTGAGCTGCCTGGGGATTCTCGGGATTCTCGGCCTGTTTCGGCTGAGAATTTCCCATTGACGATCGAAAATAACCTAGTTTGTCTAGCGCACGTCGAGATGGGGAAAAGTTCAAAAGACAAACGCGATATCTACTACAGAAAAGCAAAAGAAGAGGGCTGGCGAGCGCGAAGTGCTTTCAAGTTGATCCAAATCAACGAAGAGTTCAAGATATTCGACGGTTGCGAGTGGAGCCCCTTTTGGGGATCGCAGTTCTAATCCTCCGCGTAGGCGTCCGCAAAGTCGTCGATCTGTGCGCAGCGCCGGGCAGCTGGAGTCAGGTATTATCGAAGAACCTTCGGTAAGACTTTTCGGCGATAGATTTCGTTTGCAAGCTCCTTTTTCAGCGTCGACGATGTCGACGTCAAAATTGTCGCCGTCGACATACAGAAAATGGCTCCCCTTCCAGGTGTCATTCAAATTCAGGGCGACATTACTAAAGTAAGGCTTGGTCGAAGCCGCCAACTTCGCTTTATACCTCTTTCTAGGCATCGACTGCTGAAGAAATAATTCGTCACTTTGAAGGCGACAAAGCAGATCTGGTTGTCTGCGACGGAGCTCCAGATGGTGAACTTTACTTTATATTCAAATTTAACAGTAATGTTGGTGCTTGTTAGTGACTGGATTGCACGATATGGATGAATACATTCAAGGTCAACTACTAGTTTCGGTCAGAGATTACGGATATTATGTTACCAGGGTGACGTGAGTCTACTTCAACTACTAGGCTCTGAATATAACGACTCACGTATTGAAAAAAGGCGGCACGTTTGTTGCCAAAGTGAGTTGTCGCACTAGAACGCGTCATTCTGATACAAATATTAATTAAATGCAGATTTTTCGCGGAAAGAACGTCGACACTTTGTACGCCCAGCTAGAAGTCTTCTTTGAAAATGTGGTCTGTTCAAAGCCGAGAAGCAGTCGAAATTCTAGCATTGGTATATACGATTGTATCCGCTAAGGCATTATGTACTCTTTTTATTAGAAGCGTTTGTTGTTTGTCGAAACTATTCGCCACCAGATGGCTATCGTCCTACAATGGTGAATCCTATGATGGATCCCAGTGCAGGTATATTTAAAATTAATTAATTAATTAATTAATTAAAAGATCGGACATTATTAGTAAATTCTTTTATTTTATTTAGCACTCGGTTTTAAGAGTCTTGAAGGGGTCAATCGTTGCGTCGTGCCTTTCGTCACGTGTGGCGACTTGAGCGCCTACGATTCCGACATGACGTACGACATCGAGGTAAGCCTCGCACACGATTCGCTGTACACCGCTTTAAGAAGAAGCTCGCTACTGTACTAGCACCCTGGCAGTGACGGCGACTCTCACTACAAGTCGCTTGAGCCGACCCAAGCGCCCATTAACCCTCCCTATGAAACCGCGCGCCAACTGAAAAAAGACGGCAAACTAAACGACGAGGCGAGCTCTACGTACAGTGAAAAGCAGACAGCGCACGACGAAAAGCATGCAGTACGGTAAACGTTTTCAATTAGAACTCCATGCAGTGGCTGACGTTGAATAGGACGGCTCCATGTCCTGGCACGTTGGCGTGCACGTTGCCCATCATTGACGCTCCCATTCCCCCGTCCCACATGTCGTAGGCCGTGCAGTGCGTATTGTCACTGAGTCCGATGCTGGCGAACGACACGGTTATGTCAGCCGGTTCCGTCGACTCGGTGTTAAATAGGGCGACGTATTTGTCGCCGTCGTAACCGTCGGCCGTCCAAGCGACTCCCGCTGGACGGGCGGTGAGGCATTGGTTGTAGTCGGTCTGACGACTCTTTAGAAGTCGAGTCGTTTTGTCGTACAACCACTTTTGGTTTTCCCCGCCGTTGCACGACCATATGTCAACGGTCGGACCGGCGAAGTTAAAGACGTCGAGACAAGCGCCGTTCATTGACGTCTTGATAGTGCCGTCGTCGCCCATGCTCCATAGCTAGAAGAAGAGCATTCGTTGAGGGACTCGAGAAAGCGCTTAGAAACACGTTATCACTTGGTTCTTTCCGTTCGTGCACCCGTTGCCGACGTGGCACTCGTACGCGCGCACCGGCGTGCCGTTCCCCGTTCCGCAGTTGTATACGTCGAGGCACGTCGACTCATTGTATACAAATTGAATCGTTCCGTCGCCTTTGACGATCCACTGCTGATTGGGGTCCTGTTCATTGCACTTTTCAGCGGTGACAGGCCATCCCTCTGCTGGCATTGTCTGGAAAAGTAGTCGTTAGTGACTGCCCGGTAACTGTTGTAGATGGTACAGTACTTGGTTTATCGTAACGGCGACAGGACGACTGTTCTTAGCAGTGCCGTGCATGAAGAGAACAGGGGTGTTTGTGAGTAGGTTCATGGTAAAGGAGTCGTTGGCCAGTGACGGTAGTACACCACCCATTATTAGGGGATTGCGGAATATTGTCCTGTAGGCACGAGCTGTTGAAATAGAACGACTAAACGCGAAGCGTTTTCTAACCATAGTGTCATAAGTGATCTCTGTTCGTTTTGGGATAGTCCAGATTGTCTCGGGGGGCCGTGTCCACCTCGAACGCTGAGATTACCCAAAGGCAGCATGTCCAGGTCGGGATACGAAGGGGTTCCAATTAAATGAACGAAATTGGGTGCCGTACTGAAAGCGCTTTTGACACTGTCCCAGTTATCCCAAACGTCGCCTAATAAGTCAATGCAGAAATAGAACGCTAAACGAAACTATCTATCTGACCATTTATTCTGTACATTGTGACATTTGATTTGACTTTCTCGGCTAATGCCGGATCGCGGTCAGTAGGCGACATGCTGAATACAACGTCGCGTGAACTTTTCTCAATGGCGCGACTGACCTGTTCAATTTCGTCAATCCACTGCGTTCCGTAGGCGCAGTCCATTTTGATGAAATCGACTCCCCATTCGTCGTACATTTCGAGCAGCGAATCGTAGTAGGCTTGACCGGCAGAATTGTTTTTGACTCCCCACATATCGGCACACCTAGACGACGAAAAGTTTTTGTAAACGTATACTCAGATGGGCTACTGGGACCCCATCTGAGACATCGAGAGAGTTTTAGTAGGGTTTAAAGTATATTCGTTAGTACTTACTACTGCAACAGTCTGACACTTACCAGCTGCACGGTGTTGACTGGTCCGTGGCATCTTGGGCGGTGTAGTTTGACTTGTAGATAGGAAAGTTCTTCTTGGTTGCAATGCGCGGTATTCCTCTCATGATATGAATTCCAAATTTGAGTCCCAAGTTATGGACGTAGTCAGCGAGCGGTTTGAACCCTTTTCCGCCCTTTGAGGATGGATAGCGCAACGGGCAGGGCTGCAGTCGACCGTAGTCGTCGATAACGAGGTTCTCCCAAGGCTGACTGCCGCAGCAGCCGAACTGGCCGGTGCCCGGTCGGAACCATTCGTAGTCGATCACGACATAATTGAAAGCGGAGATTATTTTGAGATTCTTAGCCATGAAATCTGCATTTGCTTTGACTTCGTCCTCTGATACTGTACACGTATATCCGTCTAGAGATGCTGTGGTAGCAAGGGAGAGTGCCAATGCTATACTGCGATACCGTAGCTGTTCCAACCGCGGACGGGATCTCCCTGGTGTAGGGTTGCGGTTGCACAGTGGCTTGATATGAGAAGAGCGGTCAGCAAAGCGACCAAAGCTGGGACCATGGTCGATGGGTGGTACGTGGTTGGCATCACGTGAGAATGCAATTTGGTTACGGTACAAATGCATTAATACGTGTACAGACATAGACATAACGTTAATATGTGTATTCCTATAAAGCTGTCTTATCATTGAACTAGATGATCAGTTGGAGAAAAACGTTGTAGTTGATTTTATCTGTGAGATTGCTGTCCATGTATGATGCCAGGTAGAAGAATTCGTTATCTGACATGGATATACCGCTGTCTTTTAGAACCATTCTGAACGCCAAACAAGAGACGAAATCAGTACTATCTGGATCATTAGCCTACAGTTCGAATGGCAAGTGAATCTGCCTGTCCTAAGTACAGGCATCATGCTTATTACTCTTAGGTTGCGACGCAGTGATTTCCAAGATTGTCTTAGGCGTTGCTGCAGTCTCTTTATGAGGTCTTTGAGAATAGGATGGTTGTTTCCGAAAATCACCTGGGAAAGTTTGCTCTAGTTTTCTTTCCATGACGTATATCATCTCAACCTGCTGGCGTGAGTCACGCAGCACGCCTCTTTTCAGTCCACGTTTTGATCCAGTGACCTGTACATGCACAAAATTTGGTTTACAGGAGCTCTGGTGGACGCTTTTAGACCTTTGTAGCCTCCATTAGAAATCTCAGTCCGTGTTATCTTGATTAGACGAGTTCTGTGTAAACGGCACTGTTTCTGTGGTGGAGCTATTTGTTGTCTACAGAGACCGTTCTCATAGACACAAAAGCTGGCGTTTGTTATCGACATCCCTAGAAGCATTTGTCGCTTTGCAAAGCGCCTCGCCTTCCGTTTAGAATAAGTAGTCTCGTATAGGCCAATTCTAACTTGACCGGCGAAACTTGTTCATTATGTTTGCATTAATTAATTTGGTATTTCGTATCTGTTAGCTACATCCATGTAGCATTACCCAGGTCGCACCACGCTATCCTTTAAAACCCTAGTGTCAGAACTTCTGACCGTGTATGCTTAGTCTAGCGACGAGTTGTGAATACATTGAGCAAAGAGATACGTTTTAGTCAAAAAGCCGGTGCCATCAATGTGCTATCATTCTGGTTCACGTGGCTTAATTAAGTGCTAGTGTAAATAGATTAACGGCACTTCAAATCAAAAGCGTCGTGGGTAATCTAATTACCGTCAACGCGTACACGATGGAGTCGGTCTTGCGCGTGAAATTACCGCCCAAAGCGAACGAAGAGGATCTGAGCGCCCTTTTCTCTGGTTACTCTCATTCTGTGTCCAAAGTCGTCATCGAAAGAGGTTATGGGATGGTTTATTTTACTAGCAAAGCAGTGGCTGAAGAAGCCCTAGCACGCCTCGACGGCACGGAGATGCTAGGAAGCAAAATCCAAGTTTGTTTCCATCGAGGTAGGCAGATCAGTGGCGTTACTAAAACGAAGTGGATATTGGTCCGGCAGCCGGACCATTATCATTACGCCTATTGGTCCGGCAGTCTAGCATTATAAAGACCTGCGATAACGCCCCGTTTCCAGGGTTGCCGCGATGGCTCAACGGGCAGGGGGGGGGTGCTGGGAGGACCGGATGCATGAACCACGGGGCACGTGACGGTTCTCGGGTTCGAATCCCGAAGCGTTCTCGTTTTTTTTTCTTTTCTTTTTTTCTTTTTCTTTTTTTCTCCGTACCCAACCGGCAATATACGATCACCCGCGACTGTGGCTTAACCGCCCGTAGCATGGTGGTTCCAGGGGGGGCGAAGCCCCCCTCTGCGACCTATGCTCATTGGGGCGGTTAAGCCCGGAGCGGGGCCGCCACCGATACCAGTAAGGTTTAGGGTTAGGATTGGGTTAGGTACAAGAAGAAAACGCTTTTTAAGCTAGGTTAGGTACATGCTGGGGACACGTACGCTAACTGCCGGACCAATAGCCGTAATGATATTGGTCCGGCTGCCGGACCAATATCCACGCCGTTACTAAAAGTTTTTCCGCTTTCGACTTGGACGTCTTCACGGGGCGGGGCTTTCAGGGCGTGAACTAAGACTATCGCGCTGCATGTCTTAGGAAAGTCGCATCGCTGTGTTGAGTTAGTGTGAGATGCTCTAGCTAGATCGAGAGAGAAGTTGCGCCTACAGCGAGCCCTAATGAAAGTATCCAAAAGAGGGTAAAGGAAGCACTGATTACAATTATAGCATTTCTGCCTTAGGGAGCATAGGAATGTCCTTATGCTTGCCACACAGTCAGATAGATAGATAGATAGAGTTTTTTTTTGAACTTTCATTCTTATTCATATCTTTAGATACTGTTTGTGGACTTTGGGTTGGCTCACTTCCGCTAAATGTCACTGAAAAGGATCTTCAAGATCACTTTTCGTCTTTTGCGTCTTCCATTGTTAATGTCAAGGTGAACAAAGATGCCAAGAAGGATGGAAAATTCGGATTTGTCAACTTCAGCAACAAGGAGGCTCTTGAAAAAGCGCACGCTGCGCTAAATAAAAGTTTTCTGAGTGGGAAACAAATTGTGACAAACATTCAAGCCGGTTCTTCTACTACCAGGAATCTAGCTAAATCGAAACTTTCTTTTCCGGAGACTTTTACTGTAAAAGTCTGGCAACTTCCTCCTGGTTTGACAGAAGAAGAGATTAGAGAAAAAGCAAAGGGCTACGCTTACATCAACTACCTTGACAAAACGGAGGCACAAGTTGCTGCGGCAGGATTGACCGAATTTGGAGGAAAGCCAGTCAGTGCCCAGTTTCAACAGGCGGGCTTAGGAAGCAGTAGCAAAGACACTAGTCGCCTTCAGGGACAGCAGCATCAACCTCGGACTACTAGACACGACGCTCATTTTACTCATCCTCGCACCCAAGTGTTTACTCAGCAGGATCGACCTTCTTTAGCAGATCCGCGAACGGCTCAAGGCTTCCACGTGCAACCTCAGCCTACAGCTCAAGATTTCTACACTCAGCGTCAAGCTCAAGCTTTGTCTATGCAGGCTCAATCTTCTTTTGGGCTTTCTCAAGCCGGTCAGCAGAATTCGAATTTACGGTTAGCTTAATTAATTAAGGCGTGATGCAACCGGGCATTTACTGATCTCACTTTTAGAATCCCGCTTAACAGCAGTCAATACAATTTTGCCATCAAAGCCTATGAAAAAGACATTGAGAAATGCCGCGGACATGAGATTACAGTGAATTATGACTCTCATCACCAAATTCTGATTCTGGCAGCACCCAAGAGGGAAACTCAACGGATGGAGATGCTTGCACATACTCTAGGCAGCGTAAAAGAGCAAATACTTGAGCTTACTTCTCAGCAGATTAACCATTTGACTTCTCAATCTCGTGGAACGTCACCATATCAAGACTTCTATAAATCATGGTAAAAATGATTGCACCCGGACAAGAAGAATGCTATTTTACTCTTCTGTGCGTTTTATTAATTAGGTATGTCAACGATGACGTTAACATTATTTTTCAACCCGAGGATCGTCGCGTGTGTTTCGTTGGCAAGGAAGAGGTTGTTCAAAAGGCAATAGCCCATTTACAGCCATTTCTGTCAGCCGCTCAGGCGCCACTGAAACGAACATTTCCGCTACAAAAGTATGAGCAGAAGCCGGTTTTCTTTATTTGCTTTCAAATGTTTTCTTCTTTTAGAAACTGCGCCGAAGCATTGCTGGGCAATATGCCTTTGCGCGAAAAGTTCCAAATGCTCAGAGTTTCGCAAGTGGGGCTGCACAAAAACTCTGAAGAAATAACGATAGAGAGTGAGTCGTCTGAGCAGTTGGAGGAAGCTTCCAAGTTTCTGACCGATGTTCTCTCTTGTTACGACGAGAGAAACATCGAGCTGAGTAAATACGCCACCCTATCTGCAAAGAGAAGAATACAAGCGGACACGAAGGCAGTAGTGTTTTTAGAGAAACAGCGTGAGTTGCCACAGGGGAAGAAGCTTGTGACGTTGGCAGGCTTTGACTCCTCTTCTGTACAACGTGCCTTTGAAATTCTTTCAGCTCGTCCGTTTGAGTCCAAAGTGCCGTGCAGTGGAGAGTCGTTTAATCTTCTGAATAAGGATGGAAGATTGCAGAAGATTCGAAAAGGACATGCTGTCAGCGTTTCTCCGAGACTAACACATGACGGAATGATTCTTATCACTAGCTACGTCCGCGAAGATCTTGATGCAGCTGTTGAAGAGTTTAGGCAATGTCTTATGAGCGAAATTTGCGAAGAGGAGCTTCGATGCAGTACTAATGAACGAGATTACGTAGTAGAGGTTCTTGACCGAAACCCACGCCAAGAACTAGTTGACATCAAAGACAGCGTTGCACTGTCAAACAGCGTTGAAATAACGCTTAAAAGTTCTTCGCTGAGTTTCAAAGGCGCAGTTAGCAATGTTCAAAGTGCCCAAAAGCAGTTCAGAGAAAGAATGTTCGAAGATTTCAAATGTGTAAAGGAATCTGTGAACGGCTATAAAGTTGTAGAGCAGTTTGTTTCTGGCGCTATCGTCCGACCAATACAAAGCAAATTTCCAAATCTTGTCGTTGCTGCTGCATTGGAGCGAAGGAGAAGGATAAGCGAAGGTCCGACGACCAGTGCAAGCCAGAAATTTCCTTCTGAAGTTGTAGTCACTATTTTGGGCATCAAAGAAAGCGGCGTGCTTGAAGCTGAAGAAATTTTGAAAGCAGAACTGAAGCGGGTGTCTTCTCGTTCTCTACGATTGCTCAAATCTCAAACCGATTGTCTCAGTCGAGCAAGAAATCAAGAAAAAAACTTGCAATTAGACCAGCTAGCAGCAGAGTGTGGCCTCGCCTGCAATCTGTTTCGACTACGCGCAGGATTCATTGACTTGGCATTTAGCAACCCAGAGTCTTACGATAAGTTCAGAAGACAATTACATTCCTATTTTGATCTTACAGTTGACAAAACAGAGGTAAGTGAGACACTTTTTTCTTTTATTGCTCGTCATTGGAATTGCCTCTTTAGGAAAAGCCTATGTCCGTACGCGAATATCGGTTTCTTGAAGTCTGTAAGAAAAAGGAGCTGGAAAAACTAAAGCACGAGGAGTGTGTTGAAATATTTTTCAAAAAATCTAAAGACGAGCAGCAAGTGCATGCAATTGTTAGAGGCAAGAGAGGTCAAGTGAGCAAAGCGTCTCAGCAACTTGATGAATTTCTAGAAGGGCTTACGAGCAAGACTTTTCACGTGGAGTATCCCGCAAAAGCGTTTAATGTTATCAGAACAAAATTTTATTCTATCAGAGACGAACTGAAGGAGACAGCTGAACTTTTCATAGATATTGGTCGTCCTGACAAGTCGCTGCAATTGCCAAAAAACGTAAATGCCACGTCGTTTGAAGTAGTGGGATTGCAGGCAGAAGAAATTGCTGATGCTAAAGAAAAGTTCTGTGCTCTTCCAAATTTATTGGACCAGTTCAGTAAAGAAATTTCAGTGCCGTTTCAACTGTTCAAAAAGCTGCAGGATCGCGAAAAAAGGCAGGAGATGGAAAAGATGCTTTCTGTTGGGCTTTATGTGGAGAAAAACTGCGTTCACGTTTACGCATTCTCTTCTGAGGATGTGGAAATGGCCGAAAGCGAGTTGAACGCATTGGCCAAAGAACAAGAGTCAGATAGCACCGTATTTCAATGCGGAAACGAGTGTATTGGGGGCATTTTGTGCACAAAAATGTGGACCAAAGTCATACAGTGTGCGAAAGAGGAAGGCGTGTTTGTAAGAAGAGCGGGCAACAATTTTTCGCTGTTCCTGAAAGGCGAGAAAAACAAGGTGTCTCGGATGCGCTCTGTACTGGACTCTTTAGAAGCAGAGGTAAAAAGGGTTTTAGTAGAAGACACCATTCAGTTATCGGACCAACAGTCAAAATTACTTTCGAACGAACGATTTCTGGCACAAATGAGAAAACTTCAAAGAGAGTTCGGCGTTCAAGTCACTTGGCCAGGAATTCAAAAATCTGTTATACTCAAAGAAATTAAAATTGGTGCTAAAACTCTAATACTTTGTCGCAATAATATTGCTGAAGAAGACGTTGACGTCATTGTCAACGCGGCGAACGAAGACCTTATTCCTGGAGCAGGAGTCGCTGGAGCAATATCTAAACTGGGCGGCCCTGCAATTGCGACTGACGCAGCCAACTACGTTCGTCCGCGAGTTAGACCTGGCAACGCTGTGGCATTGCCTGGACACAATCTCAAGACGGAAGGAGGACTGTGTGAGAAAGGTGCTCTCCGACAGGCCGTCCAAAATTCTCTTCTCCAGGCCGCAGCTGTAGGAGCTCGGTCTGTTGCCATTCCTGCGCTCGGGACTGGCGTGTTTCGGTTTCCTGTCGACGAGTGCGCTTCTATCACTTTTGACGTTATTCGGTCGTATTTTTCCGAGACTTCCAGCTCTTCAATTCAATTCATTCGTGTTGTTGTTTATGATCGTACCAGTAAGGACGCGTTTTTAAAAGAAGCTAATTCTTTTGCGTCCACGTTGCAACCCAAGCAATACGAGTGGAAGTATTTTGGAGACGGCGACCAGTTTTTGCCCTACGATGTTGAATCGAGCCAAGCAATTGAATCAGCCTTTCAGTCGGATCCGTCGAGTCAGATGCAACGTGAAATCAAGTCTTTCAAGTATTTAATAGACCTGCAGCAGATGATGCAAACGAATATTTCTACTGGCAAAAGACGGCAAATACTTCGATCCGAATTTGATGCTGCAGCATTGCCTTATAGGTGGTGTTTCGAGGATGACAGTCGTATGTTCCAGTGGTACGATGCCACGTCAAACAAACAGATAGAAAGTACCTATCAGCTGCGTACCGCCAAACCAATGCCAATACAAGTGAACAGCGTTCATTACTTGATCGATTTTGAAAGAATGACCCAAACAAACACGTTAACTAACAGGGAACGAAAAATTAGAAGAGAGATTCAGCAGTCTGCTAGTTCTGCAGTCGTTGAACATTCAGAAGCTGAAGCTGCCCCGGTGCTTCTAACAGCTTGTGGACAAAGGCGAGACGTTACAAGTGCAAAGTCTACGCTGTTGCATCTCATAAATAGTAGCTTTGGTGAAAAAAAGCTAAAAATTCCAAAGGATGCTGTGAAAGCCTTAAAAGATGAAATAAAAGAAATTGTCGCTAAAAGTGATTTATTACTTGAAGCAGACTTTGACGTGGAGACTACAACAATTGAATTAAAAATAGAAGGATTAAAGCAAAATTTGGAAAAAGTTGTTAATGAATTGCAGGTATATATTATCGTTAGTTCTTTCTTCGGTAGCTGAATAAATGCAGCGATTTTAGGAAATGATTATTGACTATCAAAGTTCCAGGAACAAAGAGCAAGAACCGTCTTTTCCGGACGAATGGGAAGAGCAAGGGGATGTCGTGGAATTAAAGAGCGTTTCCCTTGGGTCACCTGAAGCAATTCGAATTGAAGCCAGAATGAAAGAAACTATTTCGAGCGTATGTATTATAAAGAGACCGTCTCCTTACTAGTATTGTTATCTTGTTTTTACAGGTAAAAATAGAAAAGCTCCATAGAATTCAAAATCAGTGGCTGTGGGAGCAGTATGACAGTCACAAACGCAGAATGCTTCGCAAGAACGACGGCAAGATCAACGAACAGGAGCTTTTTCATGGAACAAGAAGCACCGATCCAAAGCTGATATATGAAGGAGAGGAAGGATTTGACATGCGCTACAGCAACGCTGGAATGTGGGGTCAAGGCAATTACTTTGCCGTCAATGCAAGCTATTCCAATGGCTACGCCTATTCTCTTGGCGGGGCTAAGCAAATGTTTCTTGTGAAGGTTCTAACTGGGGACTGGATTGAGATGGCACCGAATGGTAGTTTACGAAAACCTCCAATGAAGCCTGCTGGAACTGGGATCAACTACGAGTATGATTCAGTCAAGGGGTTCACCGGTGGTAGCACTGTCTACATCACTTACAAAAATGATAAGACGTATCCCTTTTATCTCATTACTTATCGCTGTTAGCGATCACTAGCTTGGCGCGATCTATCTGTTGCACTCTTATTGGTCAATTTACCCGGTCTGTCAATCCTCGTTACAGTAGACATTATGATTACACGTATGTTGTTTTGTACCCACCCAGTAGACTATGTTGAGTCAATGACTAATAGAGTTGTTTTCCTGAGTTTTTTTTTAGTTTTTTTGTTTAGTAATAGAGCTGTTTTCTTGAGTTTTTTGTTTGTTTAGTAATTCTCTTTAGAATTAGTGAGACAGAGAGCACGTGCGTCCCGTCGTGTCAGTCGTGTACACGTATATCGCTTCGGCACGCGCGCTAAGGCTACGGTGACCTACACGGTGAAGACAATGCCGCCGTCTTTCCTCGTTGAAGACGTTGCTACTTACATTGCAGACGTCGTGTCGGTCAGTCAACTGCAAAAAGGCAGTCAAACGTGTAGAAGACCTTAGTAGGGAAAATATGTCAAAGCACTGCAACACGTCTCCGCCGTGCCTCCAAATCAGACAGTCGTTCGCGTCAACACGCTGCTTGCTACTGTTTCCCAGGTCAAGAGTCAACTCCTGGCGTCATTGGCGAAAGGCAGCGTCGTGACCGAAGCGGAGTGCATAGGAGACGTCCTTCTTATTCCCGGCTCGGGAAAACGAGACGTGAAAGCAGTTCCGAGTCAAGGAGCCATTGTCGTTGACTCCAAGTGCGGCGAGGCAGTGTGTCGCGGAGCGAACGTTTTTGCACCAGGAATCGTAGCCATGTCACCAGGTAGAGAATGCAATACAGAGAACTTTGAGTTGTAGATTACACTGACCGCCTTAGTGCCAGACTAGAGGGGCCGTTATTACGACTTTATTTATCGGATAGATGTTCGTCAGGGTGACTTTGTTGGCGTCTTTGTTGACGTCAAATCGAGCTGTATTCGCGGCCAAAAAGTACACGAAAGCGACCTTCTCGGGTTGCACGTCGTTTTTCTTGGCAACGGACGAGCTGAAATGTCGAGAAGGGATATATTTATTCAGACATCAGCTCCAAGGTACATTTCGCTTTCTTCTCTTCCTCGTTGCTTAGCGTTCTTTTTAGAGGACTCGCTGTAAAAATGACCGATCCACTCTATCTTCACGCCAGCCTCAATGGCGTTCTTCCGCGGCTTATTTTTCTGCAAAATCTTCCGTCTGTCGTTGCCGGTCACGTTCTCGATCCCAAGCCAGGAAGCTGCATTCTTGATATGTGTGCTGCACCAGGTATGTCCTTTTATTCAAACTCCCTTTTGGATCCTCTTACGTCAGAGGGCATTCATTCTCATTTAGGTGGAAAAGCGACTCATATCGCAACTCTCATGAAAGACTTGGTAATCGTCACAAGTAAATAATTAGACATTGCTTTAGTACACTTTTCTCTTGGTAGGGGACTGTTATTGCTATAGACAAAACTTCAAACAAGATCACCAGAGTCCTTAATCTGGCAGAACGACTTGGAATCAAGTGCATAAAAGCATTTCAGGCAGACAGTCGGTTCCTTGTTCAAAAAGACGCAAAAGGTAATGCTGGTTACTGTCACTTTAATATTGAATATTGCCTGTCTAAGATTCTCCTGACTTTGCTCCGCCGTTTCGTCCCGAGTCGTTCGATAAAATCATTCTTGACGCTCCCTGCAGTTGCTTGGGTCAAAGACCTCGCTTCGATTGTGGACCCAGCCTTCGTGAACTGCGGTCGTTTCCCGTTCTTCAGAAGTCGTTGCTCAAATCAGTTCGTCGCAGTACTTTGTTGATAATCAGCTTTGCGCGACGCAACGTTTTTTTCAGGCCGTGCAACTGTTGAAGCCCGGGGGTGAATTGGTGTACTGCACGTGCACTATTTCTCCGGAAGAGAACGAAAGTCAAGTTGCTTCGTTTTTGCGCGAATTTGCGACGATGAAGCTTGTGAAACAGGTAGCCAAATAGCGGTAATCATACCGTGCAATGATGACTAATGTCTAGTTGCCTCATATCGGCGGAAGGGGTATGGAAGGATATGGCTTATCAGAGAAAGAATGCGATATGGTTCAGCGATTTGACGTAGCTCGAGACGATTTGAAGCGCGACGCTTCTTCCTCTCACGACACCATTGGCTTTTTTATAGCAAAATTTCGCAAAGGTTAGATTCAGAAAAGTGCCCACGTTTATTTATCTACAATTAATTACATTCGAAAGCACGAGAGACAAAAAAAGGTTTTAGAAAAACTACGTCATCATGAGGGTTCGCTGAAGGTCGTCCGGCAAATTTTGCACCAACGAATCGACCTGGGACGAAAGGAGAGACTGCTGAAGAGGAGAGAGGCTGTGAGGACCAGAGGAAGATTTCTGAAAAGTAGACGTAGTTCAGAGGTGAGAATAAGCTCCTTCCTCGTCTTACCAAAAGGCCTCGGATTTTAATCAAGAAGTCGACTACTTCAATTTCGGACTTATCTTTCATCCAGAATCCGAGATCCTAAAGATGGACTGCTCGTCATAATGCACGCCGTCGAGCTTGCAGGACTCACGGCTTTACACAAAGCGTCGACATAGAGTGCTCGAATTCGGGCGTTTGCTTCGTCCTGCCTCACCTTGAGCCACTCCCGAAAATTGATCGATTGACTGAAGGCTCTACATGAAGAAATTTCGTGTACGATTAGATATATTTTCCCCACGTAGTCTAGCACTTGTAGAGCCCAACCCAGTTGCCCTTTTGCCCCGTTGTCAACTGGGGTCCAGCGTGGGCAACCGATTTTAGAAAGGCGTCCAAATCGAATGGCTTCAGCGATGGAATTGCCTGAGAACTGATAGCTCAAAAGAACGAATGCACTACCTATCGGTTGGTTGATTTACCCTCCACGGAGAAATATGCCTTTGAAGCGGCATCAAACTGGTGACGTAGCGCTCCTATAACGAAATACCAGTGGTTCACTGATGCAGTGTTTGTCTAGTACCAGTGGTATGATGAAGCTCTCCGTCAGCTCTAGGAGATGACGTCGGAGAATGGCGTTTTGGGCAGCCAACGGTTTTTTCTTTCCCGAAGACGACGACTACGAAAGAAATTGTTAGGGATTCATTAAATAGCATCACTTTGCGCGTACCTTTCCCCAAAGAGCCTGAAGCAGAACTTTATCGCGATCGAGGAAGGCTTTGTACAGTGTAAACAGGCCTTGGGACAACAGCAAAAGATTATCAGGCAAACTATCAGAGTCTACTTCATCTAAAGTTACCTGGTTTGGCTTCTAATGCGCCAGCTGCACTGCTGTTCTTTCCCTGCTTCTTACCCTTTTTCTCTTCAAAAAAAAGAAAGATAATTGAGACCTTTCTAGCTAGACGACAGTCACTCTACCATTCAACGCCAATTCGCCGAGTCGCAGTATGTGAGGCCAGTGCTGCAGGGCTTTAATGAAAAACGGATTGGTCACGCCAACGATGACGGACGGCCTTTGCAAAGCATTTAGAAGGTACGGGATAGGTCAGAACGGTATCACGTCAATTACGGAGATTGCGTTTTCGTAGTGTAGGCTTTGAATTCGCTGTCGTGGATGGTGAAAAAGGGCCTGAGAAAAAATACGTTCACGCGGTGTAGGTGCTCATGGGGTTTTGGGACCTGTAGTCAGAACTGTATCGAAGGGGCATGATCGAACTAAGAAACACGTGGTAAATTTTCGTCTAAATTACGTCATCTAGCTAACACACTTGACTAGAGCTTGTACGACTTCGGAGCAAATGTCTGGCGATGGTGCCATTATTGCAATTGGCTAGTAGAAAAAGACCGTTATAGCAGAAGCATCTTCGGGCAACAGAACTAACTTCATTGAGAAGAACAAGTTCCCAAATCAGGTGAATGTACGGCACAACGGGATACAGCAGTCTTAAGAGGTCAAATATGTATGGAGGTGCTTATAACTACTGTATGACTGATTACCTGTACATGTCTACTTCATAGACGCTGGACAACGAAAGCGAGCTAGGAGCGGGCGCCTGCAAATAGTATTTCGTCCTATGCAATTCTGCGTCCTCAAAGCGTCAGGACTTACCGATTGGGAAGGCACGACTGGCAACTTATCCTGCTTAGATGGCACTTGAATCTACACCCATCCCAACGTATCAAGGAGCAACTGATAATTGAATGTTCTGACCCGAACGAGTGTACCCATGACGGGAAGTTGAAGCTGCTTTCCTGGGATAGGTACTGGCCATCGATCGATGTCATAGCAAGCTGGGGAAATTCTTTGTTGGGCAACCAATTCGACATGAGTATTTACTAGTACCTGATTCAAGAGATACTTCTCCATTGTCAAAGTACTCGGGAGCAATCAACTTGACCTAACAAAAAGCATTCAGCAAAAGGATTTTCTGAGAGAAAGTTTCATTTTACCAAATGGGAAAAGAGCTTTGTATATGGAAGCCTTGTCAGGAGAACGACAGACTGACATAAAAGAAATATTTCTCAAGCACAGAGAAGAGAAGGAAAACACCTTCTGAAAATATCCTCGCTTGTTCGTCGGATCTCTCATCTGACGAAAGTAGACAAAACCGAAATAGTGAGAAGACGATGCCTAGAGGAAAAGCCATGGAACAATCAGTGAGAAATAGCTGCACTCTGCTTAGAGACTACTTCTAATGCTGGCTGGCTTGCTTTGTGGACAAAGGGCTGCTGAGGAGGGGCTCCGCCGCAGCCGACACCGCTGCATTTTATGCGGAAATGAAATTGGGAGTCTCCCATGCAGCCTGAAATCAATGCCATTTTTTGTCTCTCCATCGACTTCGTATTGATGTTACCGGAATTCGAATCGGGGAAAGCCAAATAGCACAAATTCAATTTCTAAAATGTGACGTCATAATTTAGATCAGCGCGTCTGCACGCGCAACTGTATGGCTACCTCTGCATCGGATAGCTTAAAGTGGGAAGGGAAGACGAACTGAAGGGAAGAAAAAGGTGAGACAAAAGCCGTTTCGAACGATTCGAGGCACCTCCAGTGCTTGTCCTAGTTCCAAGTCGAATGTCACCACGCCGACGCAGCATATCCATCGCGAGAAACAGTCCCACTGCGATTCGACACGACGATCTTCTCGTTCCATTGCTGAACTTGTTTTCTAACGCGCGTTAGGCTACCTAACCCTGCATGGAAAGCACAGGTCTCCGTTTCTCCTTTCTCTTACGCTTCTTTGCTTCATTTGTACTGTTTTAGACTCTTCTGACCGTTTTCCTGCAATGCTTCTTGTCGGAAACGGCAAAAAGCGACCTCACGACCGAGACGGCGCTAAAGAAAAACGAACGTTTCGCGTTACGAAGGCTTCTAGTGCGAGACACCAATTAAATTTAATTTTGTAACAGTTTGTCCGTTTGTCCTAGTCCTGGACGATGTTAAAGATTTTCTGCCTCGATTGGCTCAAGCCAACTGCGATCTCGAAACTGAGATGATGAAGAAGCCGGCCTCTAGCTTTGATGTGGAGCAAGTCGAGGAAGGCAAACAGGCTGTAGAAATGGTTGGTACAAAGACTTTTTTAAATATCAATTTTGGTTATGAGAAAGGGATTCATTGGTTACAGAATATCCTCGTGCTTCCTGTGGACGACGAGGAAAAACTTTCTGTCAATAGTGAAGATGAAGCACAGCCAAAAGCCAAGCAACTAATTGTGGAACTCTCTTCTGACGGCTCTAAACCGCCGAATGCCAAACTTGCCTAAAGAAGTATAAATGACCTTGTTCTGTGGTCATATCATGCTACCGTCACAGCAATGTAGCAATGTAACGTTTTCAAAACGGTTTACATTAAATCTCGTGCATGTAGTACTGATTTAAGTTAATTTCATTAATTAAACAATTAAAATTGTTCGCCTGCACTCACTTGGCTCAGATCTTCAAGACGTTTCTTGTAGGCTCGAATGAGGCATCACCACCGTGGTCAAACATGAAATTTGAAAACATGATCTTCTCTACTCTAGCGCACGCACGTGGCGAGGAACTTCGAGGATGCTTTTCCTCGGTCTGGAGTGGACGTGGCTGGCGATTGGCCTATTATTCGCTTCGATCGTGACCGTCGCAGCGTTAGGAATACGAAGAACTGCGCAGAGAAGGCGCCCTCGCGAAGAAACCCGTAATCGAACCGACAGAAAACCGACAAAGGAAAACATGCGCTTGGAAGAAAAACCTCCACTTCGACCGTCTCCTAGGCCGCGATTAGGGTACACAAAAGCTAAATTTACGATTCGAATCTTCGATTTTGCGCGTAGAATCCAGCCCGCATCGGTTCCCATTCGACGTCCGTACGAACATCAACCAACCCTACGTCTTCGTCAATTGCCTCTGGACGCGCGCTCTTCGCCCATTCGCTCGACGAGCATTGGACGCGCAGCGCTCGTCGCGCCGTCGCGCCCGAGCCCGCTAGCTGGCGACGGCCGCGGCGGACTCGTTACCTACGTCGCCCAGATGCGACGGCGAGGAGACGAAGCGAAGGATAGTAGTCGATCGCCGCGGCCCGTTCGACGTCAACACCAAGAGAAGGAAAAGACGTTGGAAGTGCGGCCCTCTGAACGAGAGAAAGTGCTGTCGGCTCTGACGAAGAGCGTAAAGAGGTAAAGGCTGTTTTGAAGTCTGGGTGATACAGTAAAACCTATGTTGATCTATGACCACCTGGGACTGTGACTGACCCCTTTGTATTATGACCACGGTTGTAGACTGGTGATTGAAATTTTGTAATCTCCCGTAGGCGGAAACGAGGTGCTTTTGCTGATGGAGAGCATTCCGGGTCGATCGAAGACGAGATGAATGGGAATGCTGCAAAGAGAAAAAGGTAGAGACTTGCTCCTTTTTCTATTTATTTGTTGTTTATTTTCTTTGCTATCAGGGGCGAAGGTCAAGGAGTCAAGCGGGCTGCGAGCACCGAACGCGAGGAGTCGCATCAGAAGAAGTCTCGCGATCAGAGACGGTCAAAGAGAGACAAGGTCGACTGTGTGTGCATGTATGTGTTTGCCGGAAGAAAGAACTCTTTTGTCTCACAGAGTTCGGATCACGAAACGTCATTGTCTAGTGATCCTCCTTCGAAACGGGCTACCAGGGGAGATACATCTAAGAAAAGCAAAAGGTCAGTAAGCATAGGTCATATCAGGCGTCACAGTGCATGTCTTGTGCTAAAGAAGCGTAAAATTTGCTGCGAAAGACGACGACGACGATGTAGTGATGAAGGACGTCTCGTCGCCGCCATCAAAATCAGCAAAATCCGCGAAGAAGAGACCTCAGTCCGAGCCCACTTCAAGTCAGACGAAACCCAAGGCAGTTGCATCTTCAACGGAATCCGGCAGTGACGACAAAGAAAAAGAAAAGGATTCCGCTGATCTCCAACAGGTTTTCAAGTCTCGTACACCGGTTTATTCTCCCGGCTTCAAGGATGCGGCACTGCGTCGACGAGTGCCTCTTCATAAAGATCCCAAAACACCCCTTGAACTCGTACGAAGCGACTAACTGCATCGTGTTGTTGTGATTAGCCGCGTCTTTGTTCACTGTAGGCATCTCAGCTAAAGGAGGGAGCGAAGTACAGTTTGGAGGACATCGAGCACGATAGGAAGACTGCTCGGGAAAGAGTGGATTACCTACTGGGCGGCTCTGACGACGAGGAAGAAGAGGAGGAGGAAGAAGAGGAGGAGAACAAAAAAGAGGAGGCAAAAGAAAAGAAGCAAGGTTCGTAATGTCTGTCTTACATTATACGTAGGAATTTGCCGAATTAGATAAATCCAATGTCGACGTCAGTGACGGGAAAAGTCTTAGTCTTTCAACTGCAAAACAGCCACCGCTAGGCAAGCCATCCGATGCCAATCAAGAAAGTCTGTCGGCGGCACGGTCAGGTGAGACTGAAGCTCAATCAAAAGGCAATACTTCCAGTGTCCACAAAGAAAAGGAGCCCTCTAGTCTTAGTAGGGCAACAATCACTTTGACAGGTGGCACTGGAAGAACCGAGTCGCCCTTGCAAGGAATATCTCTGCTGCCCAAACCTAAGCCGTCTTTGTCGGCCCAGATGAACTCTTCTCAGTCATCAGGATCGACCGCGCCTCTAAAGTTAAACGTACCGGCGCAGTCCGAAGCGTTGAAATTAGGCTCCGTAGAGCCCTCTCAACTGAGCTCGATTTTGACGTCAAAACCGTCGTCGTCGTCGTCATCGCCATCACTGTCGTTATCTACTGGCATAATTTCGTCACAATCTCAACCTAAGACAGCGGCACCTACACTCTTCAATGTTACTACCACTTCGTCATCGTCGTCATCGTCATCATCATTCGCTTCGCCGGCGTTCTCTCTCGCCTCTGGCTCTGTGACACCCGCTAGGACGGTATCAGATAGCAACCAACAGCCTGATATGGTCGTTTCGCCCATGGACGACTCCGTTGGGCCAGCCCAGTCTGTTACCCAACAGCAGGCACCGACTCAATCGTTATTGACTTTTAGCAATCAATCTGCTTCTCCCGCGAGTGTGCAGTCGAGTCAAGTAGCGGGTCTGTTTTCTCTTTCAACTGCCGGTGGCCAGTCGAAAGGAGGACTAGCCCCGTCGACTTCATCAAACGTCGGAAAACCGTCTTCGTCTGTCACCTTTAATTTGGGAACCACTAAAGCCCCAACGTTACCTGGAGCGAGTCACGGCGGAACGTTTTCCTTTAACCAGGGCAACAAGCAGCAACCATTAGCTTTCGGTGGACAGCAACAGATGGCAACCTCGCTAACTCAGGCAAAGAGCGGTAGCAGCGGACTCTCGACAGCCGCCAAGCCCTTTACATTTTCTCTGGGCACCGCCACGCAATCGACTGCCAGATCGACTGCGAGCTCGGCTGGAGCGCCGACGTTCAGCTTCGCACCGGCTGGCCCACAGCAACAGCGACCGAGTTCCAGCACCGGTTTTACGTCCAACGCTAGCGGCGCTTCTCAGAAGCCCAACGTTGGCTTTAATTTCAACGCAGGCGGCGGAATTTCTCAACAGCCACAAGCCTTCTCTTTCTCGTCGAATAGTCAAACGGCATCTCCTTTCGGAGGACAGAAACAACAGCAAGTGACAAATCTCGGTCAGTCGAGCAGCTCTACGACTCCGTTTTCGTTTGCCAAAGGAGGATCTTCGGCTCCCGTGGTCAACTTTGGCGGCGGCGGCGGCGCTTCGTCGAATCCATTCAGTTCGACACCGACTCCGTCAACGAGCGGCCGGGCCATGGCAAGGGTTCGGCGGAGACGAGGTAAATGAGAAATTTTAATCATAGAAGAAATACGAGCGTGCATAGAAATGACGAATACAATGAGCTGAACTAGTTTCTTGAGAACTGACTGCTACTTTGTCGTCGTCGTCGTCGTCGACGTCGTCTTCTTGCGCTTGAAGAATCCCCACTTTCGACTGTTGTGAACGTTGGCCGGAAAACCGGCATACGTATCCACGAAGATGTCCTTGTCCTCGAACGCGACGACGGTATCGCCTTCGCCGCCCCTGCCGCGAATCGCCTGCGAGCCGCGGATCGCCGATTTGAGATGCTCGGCGAACGACTCGACGTTGAGTCGTTCGTCGGGGACTTCGAAGTCGTGAGACAGGGGATGCGAAGTGAACGTCCAGAAGGGAACGCCGTTCGACCACGGATTCCATCTCGTAATGAGTCCAGCCGTGCCGTCGCCCCAGTGAACGCGAACTCCGGTGCCCTCTCTCTTTCTGAAAGAGACAAGAAGACGGGTCATTGATTTTCAGATCATGGTGTGAGGCTACTTTGAAAGCGATTTGCTTGGGTAGGTGAATGGGCCCTTTTCGACTTTGTTCAGCGCGTAGTAGGCGGCGCGAACTGCGCGTACTGGAGCCTTCTTCGTGAAATTGTACTTGATGCAAAGGAGAGCATTTTCCATGACAAAAATTAGTCTCTCCTTCTCGTAGTCCCAGTGATCAATGCTGCAAAATGCACAAATAACGCTTACTGTCCAAGAAACAGACAGTAGATACAGTAGATACCTGTCTAATGACCAGCCTACTGTACTGTCAATGTGTTTTATAAAGAACTGACTCTTAAGACTATTGGTTTGGCTGGTACAGATATATAGACAGGTTCCACTGCATCTCAGAGGAAGCAACAGGTATTACAAAGTCAAGAGATATGGTGCCACCAATTTGCCATCCTCTGCCAGAATGACGGATGCCATGCAGTGATCGATGGCTTGTCCAAAAGCACCGGACTAAACAAAATCATCATACGTATGGTCTAAGACAGAAAAATGCACTTTTATAGCGCAGAAATCCTTTTTCCTGACGCCGCTTGTCGTTGCAGAAGTCTTCGACGATTTCGTCGGCTCGCTCGAAGGTTTTTCTGGCTCGGAAGCCGTTTTCCTAGTCTCGTTCACAGCAATCTGATCATCGGAATCGCTATCGGAGGGCTCGGGTGAAGACAAAGGGTCCATGAGCACACGCTTAGCGCACTCGTTGCTCCGACGCGAAAAACATGGCGGACGCGAAGGCCTATCGGGTCGTTCTCTCGCTCGACAACGTTCTCCTCTGTCCCGAAAGGTTGCAAGAGACGCCCTCGATGGAACAAGGGCTCGACAGGGACGTTGAAATCGATCTACGCATCATAGGATGCGAATACATTCAAACGGGCGGCGTAATGCTGAAATTACCCCAAGTAAGCGTCGCTCAAGGGCCATATAGAATGCCTATGGTGTTTCTAGGTTGCAATGGCAACTGCCCAAGTCCTTTTTCAGCGATTTTACTACTGCAAATCGTTTATTAGGCACGATTTTGAGGTGAGAGGGCACCCGATTTCTGATTCGGCTTTCGCGACGCTTTCTTACTTCGTTCAGCACGTCGCTATGGCTTGTCTGACATTGGCGGCGAAGATCGAAGAGTGTCCTCGCCGATTGCGCGACATTATCAACGTTTTTCACGCGCTCAAACAGAAGCATAATTCCAAGTGAGACCTAATTTGGTTTTGTAAAGTTCCTTATCGTTGTCGCATGATTCTATCGCTAGACCACTACATCCAATGGATTTCTGGGGTAATTTGTACATATCCACCAAGGGATTCGTTATAAGGGCAGAGAGGCGAATCCTGAAGGTGAATATTTATAATGCGTGGCAATGGAAATTTTACATTCATTTTCTCTCTTTTAGAATCTAGGGTTTTGTGTTCATGTCAAGCATCCTCACAAGGTGTCGAGATCGTTTGCTGTTGATTGGCTGTCTAAATGCCTGTCTTCTCTCCTAGATCATCATTACTTTTCTGCAAATACTTGAGCACGAGAAAAACGCCCAACTGGTGCAAAGAGCCTGGTAGGAATAATGCGAATGTTCCTGCTACATTTATATACTTTTGCACAAAGGAATTGTATGAATGATTTGCTGATGTCGGACGTTTTCGTACGATTCACGCCGGAGACAATTGCCTGTGCCTGCATCTTCTTAGCTGCCAGAGAGCTCCAGGTCAACGGGACACATTAGCGTAGTAATCTAAAAGAAATAATAGATTATTTTAGATTCCTCTTCCTGAGGATCCTCCCTGGTGGCTTCTCTTCGACGCTGACCAATTGGACATAGAGGTAAAGAACGCCACCTATAGTCATAGTCAATCTGTTCTAGTATCTTTTTGTTAGGAAATCAGTTGTACTCTTGTACAGCTGTATGAACGAAAGAAGGTGCGATCCCAAGCACTTTTCCTCCTCATTCTTATCTGTTATTTATACAGCGCCCGTTGAACGAACTTCTCCAAGCCGTTCAAAGTCTGAAGAAACCCGAGGATATCGAAAAGGTATTGCTACAGCTCGATTAGAAGTCATGCGTGTATCCTCCTGTTGTTTAGGACAAGTTGGCAGTTGAAAACGGACCTCGGAAGGACGACAAGTCTCCTGTTTCGTCAGCAACGGGAGCCAAAGATCTTCACGGAGATCTAATGTCGTCGAGACCTGGCTCAAAAGCCGTCAGTCCCGTTGAAGGAAAAAGGGAGGATGGCGGTGGCGGCGGAGCGGTTCCCCCTAGCAACGAATCGGGCGGTGATAGCGAATCGGGATCGACGAAGAGAGAGAGCAGACACGATTCTCGCGGTAAGGACTCGCGTCACAGACGCTCTCACAGAGAAGAGGAGAGTCGCCATCGAGCGAGAAGGCGATCACGCAGTCGCAGTCGTAGTCGTAGTCGCAGTCGGGAAAGAGAGCGAGACAGGGAGCGACGATCGAAGGAGAGTAGATATAGAGACAGAGGAAGTCGACGGGACAGAGACGGGGATTACGATCGCGGCAGATACGAGAGACACCGAGACGATGACAGGCATAAATCGAAATCAAGGTATAGATGAAGTCTTTGCACTTTAGATTTTAATTAAGAAAATAATTAAATAACGAATTAATCTGATGCATGGTCAGTTTTTTAGTCGGCAGCAAAAAAATGCTCAAGTCACAGTAGTTAATAAACATATCGGACGGCTGGGTAAGTCACATGATAGCAGCAGTATATACTGTACGTGGGATAGTATGTCACTGCAGTGGCTCGACGTGACGATACTCGTCGTTTGCGCCCTCTCCATTGTCGGCTCGCTGACAATCATCCTGTCATACGTCCTCTTTCGCGACTTGCGCGGCGCCGCGCGACTCATGCTCGTCTATCTATCGTTCACCGATCTAACGACGGCCGTATCGAACGCCGTCGGAATAGCAATCAAGTCGAATACGACGACGACGAGCTGCCAAATCCAGGCGGGCTTCGCCATCTACGGCAGCATCAGCTCCTTCCTCTGGACGATGTTCATCGCCATCTATCTCTACATCAACGTGACGTACGAACGATCGACGTTGAATCGTCGTCTCATCAACTACGTCTTTCACCCGCTCGCTTGGGGCCTGCCTCTCGTCATCGTCGCCACCGCCGCCGGTCTCGACGTGCTCGGAGTCGACATGAATCGCTTGAATTCGTCGGAGAACGGTTCGTACGCGCGTCCGACCGTGACCGCCGGCTGGTGCTACATCCGATCGACGCACAACTTCACGACGATTCACGGGCACGTTACCGGCTACGACAGGAGCGCGCCGAAATGGTTCAATCATCACTGGCAGGATTTTTGGATTATGATGGCCGGCGGCGCTTGGGAGCTGCTCTCGTATATCGTCTGTCCCGTCGCGTATATTTTGACGGTGAGACACATATACCTCGAGGTAAGAGCCAAAGACACACAGAGGCATATGCATAGAGGTGGTACCAAAATATACTTTCATACAGATATAGTAGATGTGGGTCTGTGTTACTGATGCTTATGATTGATTGGGGTTTTTTAGTCTCGCTTGGACGATACTTCGTTTTCGCACGACGTCATCACCGAAGCCGAAGTTCGTTCCATCAATCGAAAATTGACCTTTGTGCCTCTTGTCTACTTTCTATTGCACATATGGAGCACGGTTAGGATTATTCTATATTTTTCCCGTGACTACAAAAGCCTGGCAAACAAGGGACTGCTCCTCCTAGAAGTAAGAGCTATAGACATTAATTAAAGAGAAGCCTAATGTTTGTTTCTAAGGGTATTGGAGACTCTGCTCAAGGCATAGCTAACTGCGTACTATTTTGCATTTTGACACGAAACGTTCGAGAGCTAATTTTCTTTTGCTGTCGCAAACCACTCTCGAGGAACGGACGCATTCAAGCGGGTCACAGAGAAAGGGAGCCGCTGCTTCAACGCAAGGCGTGATCACACTAATAACTTTTAACTCTAATGAATTTCTCTACTACACTTTTTTATTTGGTAGAGACGAATAGTTTGGCTAGGCTTGCTGCTTCTTCTCCCATATCCTCTTCCGTTCGTCGATCCGACCGCGTCGAGTCGAGAGCCACGCTCTTCGAGTGGGCATTCAGTTCGCTGTAGATCTGATCGTTCTCCTCGAAATCGCCGGGCTTTCGAGGCAGTATGTGAACGTGCACGTGCTGCAGAAAAAGAAATACAGAGAGACATGCAGAAATGCGCAATGGCAAGAAGTTACGTTCACGGTCTGTCCAGCATCCGGTCCATCCTAAGAATAAAACGTTCGCCCATTCAACAAAATGGTCACAGTCAAATAATTAAATTAATTAATTAAATTAATTAATTAAGATTTTCTATAGCTTCGCGTTATATCTTTTTTTGAAACCTGTATTGCTATTGTGCACGATGTGCCCTTGTAGGCCGATTCGATTTTCTCGGCAATTATCTGCGTGCTGACGAATAGGTCGGTGATCTCGTCGCGCGAGAGGTCCTTGAAGCGCTTCACGAGCCGCTTCGGCGACACTAGAACGTCTGGCCGGAAGAGTTAAGTTGAGAATTATTCGAGCGCGCGAAAAACGGCTGTTTTCGAGGGTCTACGAGGTTCGGATACGGCCGCGAACGACTGGTTTTATGTTCACGAATGCGACGGAAAGATCCGATTGGAAAAAAATTTGAGTCGTGCGAATCAAATGCTGGCCGAAACGAAAGACGGACATACTTTGCTCACGTGAGTGGCGCTCGACGCGTGACCGCGCGTGAAGTGCGCTACACAGAGACAAGATCTAGCGAATCGTGCGAATACAGTCGCGGAAGTGGGTTTTCTTGGAAGCTGGTTGCTGACCAAAAATGGTACGTACGAGGAGTCGCCTTTTTAGGCGACGAATTTAGAGGAAAACGTGTCCGCGAGCGCTTCTACCGCAATTTGCGTAGAACTCGTCAGCCGAAACGGCAAACTACAAGGAACTCAAGTCGTCCGGAGCCGATTTCCGACTTCAGAAGCGAATCAAAGACTACGAAGTGAGTCCATGAGATTCCGTGGGCGTGGCACAACAGCTCTCACTAAACACCAGAGCCTCGATTATGACACGAGCTACAACGAGCCGTACGTTGACCAGCTGGAGAAAGAAAGCCGATCGGTAGGCAAATAGAAGC
This sequence comes from Oscarella lobularis, assembly GCF_947507565.1. Lineage (NCBI taxonomy): Eukaryota > Metazoa > Porifera > Homoscleromorpha > Homosclerophorida > Oscarellidae > Oscarella > Oscarella lobularis. The sequence continues at coordinate 1,196,323 of NC_089190.1, read as the reverse complement.
CTCAACATCGAACTCGTTTGATTTTTTTTTCGGGCAGAAAACGTGCTGGTTTCCTTTTCGTCGACCTTTCACGTGGTATCAAGGCGTATGGGAATGGGTTCTCGTCTTTTTTATTGGAGCTGGAACTGGACTTGTGAGAGGAGCAATTAGCATCAGTTTCCTCCCTCCCTTGAATTACTTATAGGTGGCATTTTTTATTGATTTCTGTGTCAAGCATTTGGCTAGCTTCAAGTTCAACACGACTTTGGAATGTGAGAAAAATTGACGTCCTTTTTTGTCAATTCTCAATTACTCGTCTCTTTAGACATCGCGACGTTTCAAAACGAAGGAAAATTGATCTTGTGCGTTCTGATCATCACCGGATTCAACTGCCTTTACGCAATCGTTGCCGCGGCTCTCACAGCATGGGAGGTATACAGCAGCTAGGAACCGATTGAAAAAGGATTTATCATACACTTATGTAGCCAGTCGCAGCTGGTAGCGGAATACCCGAAATTAAATGCTATCTCAATGGTGTCAGGGTGAGTAGTTAGTTGTCTTATTTTAGCATCTTCGTACTCGCTTTTGTACCCAGGTTCCTAACGTGGCTCGATTGAAAACGCTTTTTGCCAAAGCTGTGGGCGTTCTATTTAGCGTGGCCGGAGGTAGATTAAATATATATATATATAACTTTTTCAATCCCTATATTCGTCTCAAGGTTTCCTCGTCGGCAAGGAGGGTCCCATGATTCACAGCGGTGCTATTCTCGGTGCGAGCATCCCGCAGGTGGGGAGCACGGTCAGAGACCCTGGCACGTGAAGTGCGAATCGTCTTTTCCTCTTAGTTGCATAGCGTCACTTTTCCTCAAATCGACTTGAGATACAAGGGCTTCCGAACGGACAAGTAAACGCCGAATATAGAGCGAATGCTAGCCTTGGCCGCAATATACCGATGATCGTAGATATAAGAGGGATTTTGTATCAGCTGGTGCCGCAGCGGGAGTAGCAGGCGAGACGCCGTCACAACATCAAAACGCTTATATATATTAACTCGTTGTTCTAATTAGCCGCGTTCGGAGCTCCGATTGGCGGAACGCTATTCAGCTTGGAAGAGGGGGCGTCGTTCTGGAATCAAGCGTTAACGTGGCGAGTGGTACGATCCATCGAATTGGGAATTAATTAACGATTTGAGAAAGACGTGAGCAATGTGTAGTTTTTCTGTGCTATGACGTCGTCGTTCACGCTGAACATTCTCCGCGAGGCAATACTTCATTCGTCGCCCTGGTACACCGTCGGAAACCCTGGACTTCTCGACTTCGGACAGTTCGACGTAAGGTTCCACGATAGCTTCTATAGAGAGTGTCAATCAAAAAAAAATCTTGTGCAGTGTGGACCCCACTGCAAGCTCTGGCAACTTTCGAATTTGGCCATTTTCGTTCTAATGGGCGTCGGTGGCGGTCTCCTTGGGGCTCTCTTTAACGCCATCAATACGCGACTCACCATCTATCGGTTGAAGCATCTCGCTAAGCGGCATTGGTTGGTTCGTTTTCTCGAAGCCATTCTCATTGGCGTGACGACGTCGATACTGACGTTCGGCTCGACGATAAGCTTGGGACACTGCGTGTCTTTGAATTTCACGGCCGCCTACAAAGTATCGTTTTTTCATCGTTCTTTTCTCTTTGAAATGTTTTTTTCCTATACCTAAGGCCAGTGACGTTGTGAATTTTACGCGCAGTTATTTGTGTCCCGATGGTTCGATGAACGACTTGGCTACCTTGTACTTTAATGTCGAAGAGGAAGCTATCAAGCAGCTATTTCATCAACCGGAAGAAAGTACGCGTATACGAAAACAAAAATTCGTCTAATCTAATTATCTTTTTCCATTGAGATAATTTCAAACTTCTCTCTCTCGTCGTCTTTTTCGTCCTATTCTTTTGTCTCGCCGTGTGGACGTACGGATCGGGCGTGCCGAGTGGACTCTTTGTTCCGTGTCTCGCAATCGGTGCAGTGTATGGGCGCTTGGTTGCCCAACTCCTGTACGTCTATCTCCCGTTTTTCACTTCACATTCTAAAATTTCTCTTTGTAAACAGACAAAAGACTGGGTATGGACCCTACGCTTACTCTGGCACATTTGCTCTGATTGGCGCTGCCTCTTTCTTGGGCGGCGTGGTGCGGATGACGATCAGCCTCACTGTCATCTTGATTGAATCTACGAATGAAATCAGCTACGGCCTTCCCATCATGGTCAGCCTTATGGTAAGTAACTTAGCTATGACTACTGTACAAATTTAAGTTAGAATTTAAACGATATTGATATTGTATTTACAATCTCCCGGAATTCGCCGAACTGTTGTCATACGTTCTACGCGGACGAGCTCGCCTCACTCGCGTGTGCTCCGGTGAGCCACGATCCGTTCAAAAGGGTCCCTCAGAGTACGTACCCCACTCCCAATGAGAAGAACCGACACACGCATCTCGCACATTTCAGTACCATTGTACCGTGAAATGTGCACAGTACCAAAGTTCTTTACGCGAGAAACGCGTTTTTTTGAGCTTCTAGCGATCAAAACGACGACTTGTTCCCCCAAAAGGGGACCCTTCGCCAATCCACGAATATAGACGTCCTATACCTTCAGATTTCATAGGCAAAGGAACAGTCCTTTGCAGTTTACCGCCAGTAAAAACTCAGTTTCCCGACACTTTTAAAATTACTGCACGAGAGTCGGCCCATTGCTTGCATTAGTTACTGCGAAGGCTTCCAGACCCTCTTCCCACACTTAAAAAATCTCGGCAGAACCCTGCACGGTATAGCAAGCGAATGGTCCAAGTACACTGTACATCCGAGTCTGATTGATGTGATTCCCAATTATCTTTATTAAGTCTCCAAACGATTAGCGTTTGTACTTGAATGTAGGTGGCTAAATGGGTTGGAGATCGTTTCAACATCGGACTGTACGACATACACGTCGAGCTGAAAGAAGTGCCCTTTCTCGAATGGGAGTCGCCGTTGCACCTTCATAAGTACGACGACTAGAAGATGGTCTTATACTGATTTATTCCTCGTTATTTTCTCTCTCTAAAAGGCTATTGGCCAAAGACGTCATGAATCGTCCACTGAAGTACATCTATCCGCACACGTCGGTGAAAGTCATCGTGAATCATCTTCGAACGACGGCGCACAGCGCCTTTCCCATCGTTTCGGCGGCGCCAACCGACACCCTACTCGCCCACCTGCCTAAACACCCGCGACTCCGCAGTCAGGAAGACGAAGGCGAGGAGGAGAAGGAAGAAGAAGAAGTAGAGGAGAGCGAACATTACAAACTCATCGTTGACGCCGACGAGACGGAACAGGCGTTGTCGTCGTCGCAACGCGACTACGGCATACTGAGTGATCAATTGTCGGGCGAAATTCTCGGACGCGACATGCTGTCGCTCGACAAGCGAGGCCGTCTGTCGCCGGATCGTCTCGCCGCTCTTCGTCAACAGCGCGGACGCGCCTTCACGACGAGCGCGCGACCGCTTCGCGTGCCGAACACGATCGACGAAAACGAAGAGCAGATCGAACTCGGTCCGACGTCGGTGTCGGTTCCGGCGGCGGCGAGGAGCGAAGAGAAGTTGCCGTCTTCGACGGCTGACGGCACTCGCGAGCAGGAAATGTTCGACCCGGCGAGTAGCAGTTACGCTAGCAGCACGAGCGACGAAAGGGGAGAGCCAGTCCTATTTTTTCACGGTGTCATCTTGCGTTCCCAGCTTGTGACGATGCTTCGGAAACGAGTGTGGTTTGCTGCTGATCAAAAGGTTAGTAGCGTACTTTGAGACCGGCGTTCACGCGATTGGTAGTGAGAGACCTGAGCCTAGAGACTTTCCTACATGTACACTTGCATACCTACAGGAGACTGAGGAGAGTAGTCAGTATTCATAAGCACTCGCTATTCTTTGCTAGAAAATGTCACGCGTTTTCAATAGCTAATCCCAAGGCAAAATATCTATATCAATGCTTTTGTCTAGAAATCAGCGCAGCCTATTCTTGATTACGACGACATGAGAGAGCAGTATCCGCGCTTTCAAGACATTTACGACGTTACTGTACCCGATTCGGCTTACAACAAGATAATGGTAAATGAAAAGCAATCGTTAGTTGTCATAATTTATTAATCAAGTAATTTTTAGGACGTCACTCGTTACATGCACCCCTGTCCTTACACCATTCACCCTCTTGCGCCGATTCCGTACGTTTTCAATCTTTTTCGAACGATGGGACTTCGACACTTGGTTGTAGTTGACAGTCATGGTCAGGTAATATTATGCTATTGATTACCTGGGTCTTGTGTCTGCAAATGGATTTCTTATTTTCAGGCTGTTGGGATGATAACGCGGCACGACTTGACTCACGAAGCATTGCATCTCAAGCTCGGTAAGATGCATTCGAAAGTCGACTGAACTACGATATTGTGTTGGATGTCGGAACTGCAGTTATTTTTTTCACGTTTTACGAAAAAATTGTGCGTTAGTTTTTAGAACCTGCTGCAACTTGAAGCTGTGGCTGTTATTCCTCAGGACAAGAGGTACCTGTAGGAGCGATACGAAACCGGTATGTGTTTGGCAGGTGATGGTTTGCAGTGAATTTAGCCGGTATTTATAAACGAGCTCAATTTGATTGTGGGTTCCTTTGAGGGAGTTACCTAATCAATTAAGGATTTGAATGAAAATGCAACCTGAATTCTCTAATTGCTTTTTTATATGTAATGGGATGGAAGACTGAAAGGAACGATGGTGTAATTGGGCGACGGTACTGCAGCACAGAATGATACTTAATGTAGCCAGCACGTGATCTTTCGTATGTGTAGGAGACGTCCACGTTGAAATCACGTGTGAAAGAGCTGCCAAGTATTCAACTGTAACGGCCGGTTGGTTTTCGTCTGCTTTCAAAAAAGGTTCCAAGAGTCATTTTCGCATTTCTGTTGTTGTGTTGACAGACTCTGTTAAACAGGTGCAAGTTTCAGCTCCCGAAAGGGCTAAGAAATGGTGAGAGCTAGACTTGAGACGAATTGCAATACTCTATACGCGTTAACAGGAAAAACGTAGTCCAGAAAGTTTAGCGAGAAGTGAAGTCGACTCTTTTCCTGTTCGCCAACCACGTGCAGATGGTGACGCTCCAGTGGCGACTGAGGCTGTTTCGCATGGCACTTCCCAAGGACAAACCAACACGTCAAGCGGGAGAGAGGAGGAAGAAAATGGTCCA